>NC_050457.1:54181188-54922854 GCF_903995425.1 Onychomys torridus | reverse complement strand
ATTAAGAAATGATTAATCAAGGGCTAATTATCTGATACCTATCATTTTGACTTCACTAATTAATCATTCTTTTCATTATTTGTTTATGGCTACTAAACCAATTTCTTTTAAAAGGTAATAGGATAATATGGTTCTTTCTTTCTTGATATGGTTTCTGTATATGTAAGACTTCTTTTTTATTTTATTTAAAATTTTTCTTCATTTTACTTACCATCCCCAGCAGCACCTCTGTAGTTAGAGTTTTCCTGCCTGGCCCACAGTCAGTACAAATCTCTCTCACCCGCCAGGCCCATAGATGCTTAGAACCAACCAAGTAAACACACAGAAACTTACATTGTTTTGAAACTGTATGGCTGTGGCAGGCTGCTTGTTATCTACTTTTTCTATCTTAAATTAATCCATTTCTATTTATCTATACTTTGCCACATGGCTCCTGGCTTACCAGTACCTTACATCTTGTCATGGCCGGCGGCTGGCGGTGTCTTTCTCCAGTCTTCTACTTCCCAGAATTCTCTACTCTCTTGTCCCGCCTATACTTCCTGCCTGGCCACTGGCCAATCAGAATTTTATTTACACAGAGCGATATCCACAACACACCTCTCTTCCCTTTTCCCCCCCCCCCCCCAACTCCCCTCTACCTCACCTGCCCATTCACTCCTCAGAGGGCCTCCATTCCCCATTCCATAGTCAAAAAAGTCTGGCATAATAAGTTGAGGTACAGATGATCCCCTTCCCCTTGCATCAAGGTATCTCATCATAAGGGATGGGCTCCAACAAAACAGTTCATGCACTTGGAATAAGTCCTACTGTCACTGCCAGGGGACCCACAAACAGTCTTGAAACTGTCACCCACATTCAGAGGGCATAGTTTGGTCACATTCAGGATCCGCAGCAGAGTCTGGCGAGCTTCCAATAGCTCTGGTCAGCTGTATCTGTCGTTTTTACCATCGAGATTTTGACACACACACCCCTTGCTCATATGATCCCTCCTCCCTCTCTTCAACTGCACTCCAGGAGCTCAGCCCAGGGTAAGACTTCTTCATGCAGATATAACTCATTCTGACACATTGTAAGTGCTCTATGTTTGTTTTTCCTATGACAGATTCAGTTTCCTTTACTTCTACTTTTGCCTCAATCTGTTTCTCTTTATCTTTTATTCCTAGTTAATTTAACTCACCAATCAAGGAAAATCCATCTTTATCCATTCGGTTTTGGATGTAAAGTCATAAAGAGCCACGTACTCCACAGGAGTCGATGGGAAGACAAGGAATGCCTCTAACTGTGGTATTAGCTGTTGATGGCTACAGGGGAGAAAGAGCCACTTTTCTTTGAAGAAGTGACTGCAAGTAATTTTTCCCATGCCATATTTGATGACTCTAAATCCATGTGCATATAGTCAATATTAATTGAATTCAGTTTTTTACAAATAGTACAAAAAAAAAAGGACATGAGTTAGTGAGGGAGGAAATATATTGTAGAGGGAACCCTGAGAGAGTTGTATGGAAGGAGTAGATGGTAGCTGTGAACAAGATATATAACACGCATTTATGTAATTTTCTGTGAATAAATTGTAACCTGTTTTTTTAAGAAATAAAGGTCTTTATACAAGCTGGAAGTGGTTCAATCTTGTCTAAGAAGACATAGATTCATTCCTAGTGCTTGGAATCCAACTAACTCAACCTACTTACTGAGAGTCTAGCTGGAGAGACCCTGTCTTGAAAAAAATAAATAGCGAAAGACACATGAGGAGAACTGATCCAAAGTGTGTTCCCTAGATTACACAGAACACACATCAACACATACAGACAAATTTATTTTTCCATTTATGGAAAATACATATTTTTCTCATATATATCCTGATTTTGGTTTCTCTTCCCTCATCTTTGCTATCTACCATCCCATCCAGATCCATTCCTTTTCTGTCTCTCTTTAGAAAACAGATATCTAAGGGATAACAATAAAATGATACATAATAAGATAAAAAAAAAAAAAAAAAACAAGGAAAAGAGCCTAAGAAAAAGCACAAGAAACAGATATAGAGGAAAGGATGCACTAGTTCACACACTCAGAAATTACATGAAAATGCTACATCAGAAGCTATAACATATGTACAAAGGACCTTATGAGCCAAGAAACTTCCAAAAAAATGTCAGTAAGTTTTGTATTGGCCATCTACTATTGGGCATGCCTTTTACCCTTAAGCATATTGTTTCTGTATTGAAACCCCCTTGGAGAAAACAATACTTTCATTTTCAAATGGTTCTCAATAAGAAATAGCTTCTGGGTTAGACATGGTTGTGAAGAGTGTGTCATCTTCTCCTTTCAGCTCTAGCACCCATCTTGTAAAAATCACTAATACCCTGTATACATGCTGCCTTAGTCTCTGTTGAGTTCGTATGTTCATTGATCTTGATTTAGAGGTTATTGGTTTCCTTGAGGTTCTCCATCCCCTTTGATCTTACACTCTTTCTACCTCCTCTTCACAGGGATTCTTGAGGCACAAGGGAAAGCATTTGAAGGCGCTATCACTTTTAGGGCTGTGTGTTCCAAGGTTTCTCATTTTCTGCCTGTTGTCTGTTGGTTTTTCCCCATCTGCTGTCCCCATCCAGAGAACACCACCAGATTGTGCCATACCTTTGCTAGACCCTACAACCTACCTATCCCTTCATTTGTAAGTTACCCCACAAAATAAACCTCCCTTTTAACTATGTGGAGTGGCCTTAATAATTTCACCAATAGGTACTCTCAGAAGCTTTGTGTCACCATTGCACTAATATATCTTGGAGGTAGGACACCACTGTAGACCAAAGATTTTGTGACTGGCTTGGAATTTACATTTCTCTTTTAATAGCATGAAAAGTATCTTCTAGTACCAAAGACACTAGCCAGTAGGGTTAAAGGCTCTATGTAGGCACCAGCTTGACTTCTCCCGGTTCAGTGAGATATGAAAGCATTTTTGTCAGCAATAAGGCCTAAACCCCAGTCTGTGGAGAGCAAGTAGCTGTCTTAAAAATATCCTCAGTTATTTGGGTGTTCTGAGGTGTCCTATTTTGGTCAACAACTCAATTAGATTTAATCCATTAGAAGCTTCATTTGGTAACAAGAGATGTCCAGTTGGGGTTCTGTCTCCCATTATTTGGTAATTTCATTATTATTGCATTCAAATATGTGTATATTTTAGAAAGCTTCTAGTGTATTAGGTTTTCATACTAGCCCCCAGGTGACCCTTAATTTTATCTGTATCTCCACATATTTTCCCCATTTTCCTCAACTTCCCCCTCCCTTCCCATTTGATCTTCCTATTCTTGCATAACCCTACCCCCACATCCATCCATAGCTATCTGTTCCATATTCCTATGCTTGGGAGTCCTATCTGCCCAGCTCCACAGTACCTGACCATATGGTTCTACATATTGTATCTTGGCTATCCTTGACTTAACAGAAAATATTTAAATGTGACTTTCTTGTAATAGTTACTTGCATTAAGATTTTCTTTTTTGAACTTTATAACCAAGAATTTCACGAGTGAAATTCTTTGCATCCTTTATCCATTTCCCATCCTTCTTTCAAACCTTCCTTTGTGAAGTTTTTTTAATAGATTTGTAAGAATCTAAAATTATTTTGTTTCAAAATTCTAAATTTAAATATCTACTGTATTGACATAAGAGACTAAAAAACTATTCTTATTGAAATCAAGTATTTACCATTTTCAGATTGATATTCTTTGTCAAACCCATATCAGTACCTTGCTGAAAGAGGGGCACAGTGGCCACATTGGCTTGGTTATACTCCATGCTGAAATTATCGACATTAAGGGTAAGGATAATGATAATCCCAAATTGTGGATTTGAGCAGATAATATTAAAAAAAAAAACCCTCTTAACCAAGGATCACAAAAGAAGATGGAATAAATACAAAGACTTTATCCAAAACAAATATCATACAAAGTATAAGAATGTTGATCCAAAGAAAGATGAAACAAACAGCTTAAATACATTGCACAATCTGAAATAATAACAGTATAACAGCATAGGTTGAATGAAGGTATATATAGAAATCACAATGAATGAATATAAACAATTCATTTGTTATAACCGAGTGGTCAGAGAAAACATTTGAGCAAAGGCAAAATTACAACATAATTACTAGGTGGGAAAGAAGCAATCACACTTTGTTCTGGATAAAATTGTAAGAACAGATGTTTCCATTTCATGCAGTCAAAGAATCACTCATGTTTTATTTTGAATATAACAAACTTTTGATATCAACAAATTTTGACATGGCTTTTCACACCTGGGGGAATTGTACGCTCCATTCAGGCCAAAAAATGCCCAACTCCACAATGCAGTGTGTTATCCTATCCTCTGATGCCTACAACTTCCTCCCAGAAACACTCTTCACTTTGCTATTTACAGCAACTAATAAGGCAGTCAATAAGAACAGGATTAATACTGGGAATTACAGTTGGGGAGGAATATAAGGGTTTCACAGCTGCTACTATGTAGTCTTTTGTATAATTATAACTTTAATTTTCTTCTGCATTTCAGAATCAGGACTTTACTTTTTCTACAAATTATAAGAACTAAAAACAGTCCAGTTGCGACAAGTCACATTATTATATTCTTACAGGCTCTTTCTGGAACCTATTCTTCAGCATCCTGGGAGAACGAGTGTACCATTCCTCTGGGAGGCTCTTTTATGATTCTTTTGTGTCTAAAAGAAATTATGAATAGTGTTTTCCTCATTTCTTTCGTGTTAAGCTGTACTTCATAAGGCTGGATAAGCATATTTTTTTCCAGCTGTTTCTATGGTTGCTTATTTTTTTTAGCACAGTTTTTGCAGCGCTGATTTCTAATTCATAGAACATTCATTGCATATTGTTCTAACTCAGTATGCACATTCCTAAAAGACTACAAATTGGTTTCAGAAGTTTAGGTATTTAAAACTATAATGATGGACATAAGCCTATGGAAATCATTAAGGTACATGAAAATGCAATTTTGCTAATATTGTCTCTTAATTTTCTGCATTAGTATCCATTTAAAAATCCTATGGGTGAGGAGATTTAGTTTAATTTTAATACATACATACATATATACTATATGTATATATTTAATAGATTATCAACTGTTGAGAATTGGTTTTCATATTGATAACAATAGGAACTTTAAAAAGTATAAAACTTTCAGTTGAAGACATATGTTCCTTCATAATAATTATTAACCTAATATTAACCTAAGTAATAATCATGATGGTATTATTGATATAATTTCCATTTTCTTTTTTTTTTATTATGTGTTTTAATTTTATACATAAGCCATGGGTTCCCCTGTCTTCCCCCATCCTACCCCCCCCCCCACCTTCCCCCAAGCCCCTCCCCTCCATTCCCATGTTCTCCAGGACCAAGACACCCCTGGGGATTCATTTATACCTGGTGGATTCAGTACAGGCAGGTCCTGTCTCCTTCCAGGCTGAGCATGTGTCCCTGAGTAAGCCCAAGGTTCCCAACAGCCAGCTCATGCACTAAGGACAGGTCCTGGTCCCACAGCCTGGGTACCTCCCAAACAGATCAAGCTCTTCAATTGTCTCACTTATCATGAAGGCCTGATCTAGCTAGGGGCTCCACAGCCTTTGGTTCATAATTCATGTGCTTTCATTCAATGGGGTATTTGTCCCTGTGCTTTTTGCAATCTTGGATTCAACAATTCACACTCTTGCAGTCCCTCCTCTTTCTCAACCATTGGACACATGGAGCTCCACCTGGGGCCTGGCTAAGGATCTCTGCATCCACTTCCATCAGTTATTGGATGAGAGTTCCAAGATGACTGTTAGGGTGTTTAGTAATCTTATCACCAGACTAGGTCAGATCAGGCTTCCTCTTGACCATTGCCAGCAGTCTACAGAGGATGTATCATTGTGGATTTTTGGGGACCTCTCCAGCACTCTGCCTATTCCTGTTCTCATGTGGTCTTCATTTATCATGGTCTGTTATTCCTTCTTCTCCTTTTCTGTTCTTGATCCAGCTGGGATCTCCTGCTCCCCTAAGCTCCCTTTCCCTCAATTCTTGCCCTTCATTAGTCCCACTGTTGTCCAGGTTGTTCATGTAGATCTCATCCATTTCTCTGTCATTGGGTAATCTCTGGGTCTTTCCTATGGTTCCATTTTGTAGGTAGCCTCCTTGGAGTTGTGTAGCAGTCTAGTCATCTTTGTGTTACATCTAGTATCCTCCTATGAGTGAGTACATACCATGTTTGTCCTTCTGAGTCTGGGTTACCTCACTAAGAATGATTTTTTTCTAGATCCATCCATTTGCCTGCAAACCTCATGATGTCATTTTTTTTCTCTGCTGAGTAGTAATCCATTGTGTATATGTACCATATTTTCTTTATCCATACTTCAGTTGAAGGGCTTCTAGGTTGTTTCTAGGTTCTGGCTATTAAAACCAATGCTGATATGAACCTAGCTGAGCAAATGCCCTTGTGGTGTGATTGAGCATTCCTTGGGTATATGCCCAAGAGTGCTATAGCTGGGTCTTGGGGAAGATGGATTCCCAATTTTCTGAGGAATCGCCATATTGATTTCCATAGTGGCTGTACAAGCTTGCATTCCCACCAGCAGTGGAGGAGAGCTCCCCTTGCTCCACATCCTCTCCAGCATAAGCTGTCTTCTGTGTTTTGATCTTAGCCATTCTGACAGTTGTAAGGTGGTATCTCAGAGTTGTTTTGATTTGCATTTCCCAGATAATTAGGGATGTTGAACAATTCCTTAAATGTCTTTCAGCCATTTGAACTTCCTCTGTTGAGAATTCTCTGTTGAGTTCTATAGCCCATTTCTTAATTGGACTGTTTAGCATTTTCATGTCTAATTTCTTAAGTTATTAATATATTCTGGATATCAGCCCTCTCTCAGATGTAGGGTTGGTGAAGACCTTTTTCCATTCTGTAGGCTGTCACTTTGTCTTGTTGAGCATATCCTTTGCTCTACAAAAGCTTCTCAGTTTCAACAGGTCCCATTGATTGATTGTTTCTCTCAGTGTCTGTGCTACTGGTGTTACATTTAGAAAGTGATCTCCAGTGCCAATGTGTTCAAGAGTACTTCCTACTTTCTTTTCAGGTTCAGAATAACTAGATTTATGTTGAGGTGTTTGATCCACTTGGACTTAAGTATTGTGCATGGTGACAGACATGGATCTATTTGCAGTCTTCTACACACTGACATTCAGTTATGCCAGCACCATTTGTTGAAGATGCTTTCTATTTTCCATTGTACATTTTTGGCTTCTTTGTTAAAAATTATATGTTCATAGGTGTGCGGGTTAATGTCAGGGTCTTCAATTCGATTCCATTGGTCAAATGTCGGTTTTTATGCCAGTACCAAGCTGTTTTTATTATGGTAGCTCTATAGTAGAGCTTGAGGTCTGGGATTGGTGATGCCTCTAGAAGTTGTTTTATTGTACAGGATTCTTTTGGCTATCCTGGGTTTTTTGTTTTTCCATATGAAGTTGAATATTATTCTTTCCATATCTGTGAAGAATTGTGTTGGTAATTTGATGGGGATTGCATTGAAATTGTAGATTGCTTTGGTAAGATCGCCATTTTTACTATGTTAATCCTGCCTATCAATGAGCATGGGAGATCTTTCCATTTACTGACATCTTCAATTTCTTTTTTCAGGGACTTAAAGTTCTTGTCATATAGGTCCTTCACATGCTTAGTTAGAGTAACCCCAAGGTATTTTATATCATTTGTGGCTATTGTAAAGGATGATGTATCTCTGATTTCCTTCTCAGCCTGTTTGTCTATTGTATATAGGAGGGATACTGATTTTTTTAGTTGATCTTGTATCCTGCTATGTTGCTGAAGGTTTTTATTAGCTGCATCAGTTCCTTGGTTAAATTTTTGGGGTCACTCATGTATACTATCATGTCATCTGCAAATAGGGAGAGCTTGGCTTCTTCCTTTCCAATTTGTGTCCACTTAATCTCTTTATGTTGTCTTATAGCTCTTGCTATAACTTCAAGTACTATATTGAATAAGTATGGGGAGAGGGGACAACCTTGCCGTGTTACTGATTTTAGTGGTATTGCTTTGAGTTTCTCTCCATTTAATTTGATGTTGGCTGTTGTCTTGCTAGAGAATGCCTTTATTATGTTTAGGTATGTTCCCTGTATTCCTGATTGCTCCAAGTCCTTTATCATGAAGGGGTGTTGGATTTTGTCAAATGCCTTTTTCTGCATCTAGTGAGATGATCATGTGTTTTTTTTTTCCTTTGAGTTTGTTTATATGGTATATTACATTGATGGACTTGCGTATGTTGAAGCACACTTGCATCCCTGGGATGAAGCCTACTTGATCATGGTGGATAATTGTTTTGATGTGTTCTTGGAGTCTGTTCACCAGAATTTTATTGAGTATTTTTGCATCAATGTTCATGAGAGGGATTGGTCTGTAGTACTCTTTCTTTGTTGCATCTTTGTTTGGTTTAGGAATCAGGGTAATTGTAGCCTCATAGAAGGAGTTTGGTAGTATACTTTCTGCTTCTATTGTGTGGAACAATTTAAAGAGTGTTGGTATTAAGTCTTCTTTGAAGATCTGGTAGAATTCTGCAGTGAAACCATCTGGTCCAGGGCTTATTTTGGTTGGGAGACTTTTAATGACTGATTCTATTTCTTTAGGGGTTATTGGACTATTTAAATGGTTTATCTGGTCTTGATTTAACTTAGGTATGTGGTACCTATCCAGAAAATTATCCATTTCTTTTAGATTTTCCAGTTTTGTGGAGTAGAGGTTTTCGAAGCATGACCTGATGATTCTCTGGATTTCATCATAGTCTGTTGTTATGTCCCCCTTTTCATTTCTGATTTTGTTAATTTGGATCTCTCTCTCTGTCTTTTGGTTAGTTTGGATAAGGGCTTGTCTATCTTGTTGATCTTATCAAAAAAGCAACTCTTTGTTTCATTAATCCTTTGTATTGTTCCCTTTATTTCTATTTTAATAATTACAGCTCTCAATTTGATAATTTCCTGGCATCTGTTCCTCCTGGGAGACTTTTCTTCTTCTTGTTCAAGGACTTTCAGGTGTGCTATCAAGTCACTAGCGTGAGATTTCTCCAGCTTCTTTATGTGGGCATTCAGTGCTATGAATTTCCCTTTTAGCACTGCTTTCATAGTGTCCCATAAGTTTGGGTATGTGGTGTATTCATTTTCATTGATCTCTAGGAAATCTTTAATTTATTTCTTTATTTCTTCCTTAACCCATTGGTGATTCAGTTGAGCATTATTCAGTTTCCATGAGATTGTAGGATTTCTGTAGTTTTTTTCTGTTGTTGAAATCTAACATTAAACCATGGTGGTATGATAGAACACATGAGGTTATTCCAATTGTTTTGTATCTGTTGAGATTTGCTTTGTGGCCAAGTATAAGGTCGATTTTAGAGAAGGTTTCATGGGGTGCTGAGAAGAAGTTATATTCTTTTTCGTTTGGGTGGAATGTTCTGTAGATATCGATTAAGTCCACTTGAGCCATAACATCAGTTAAGTCCATTATGTCTCTGTTAAGTTTCAATTTGGCCGATCTGTCCAGAGGTGAAAGTGGGGTGTTGAAGTCTCCCACTATTAATGTGTGGAGTTTTATATGTGATTTGAGCTTTAGTAATGTTTCTTTTACATATGTGGGTGCCCTTGTGTTTGGGGCATAAATGTTCAGAATTGAGACTTCATCTTGGTTGATCTTTCCTGCGATGAGTATGTAATGTCCTTCATCATCTCTTTTGATTGATTTTAGTTTGAAGTCTATTTTGCTGGATATTAGGATGGCTACACCAGCTTGCTTCTTAAGACAATTTGATTGGAAAGTCTTTTCCCAGCCTTTTATTCTTAGGAGGTGTCTGTCTTTGAGTTTGAGGTGTGTTTCTTATATGCAGCAGAAATATGGGTCCTGTTTTTGTATCCATTCTGTTAGTCTGTGTCTTTTTATCAATGAATTAATTCCATTGATATTAAGGGATATTAATGACCAGTGATTGTTCATTCCTGTTGTTATCTTTATTTTTTTGTGGTAGTGTGTGTGTACTTCTCTTCTTTGGGGTTTGCTGCTATGTTGTTATCTATTGCCTGTGTTTTCATGGGTGTATCTGCCTTCCTTAGGTTGGAATGTTCCTTCTAGTGGGTTCTGTAGGGCTGGATTTGTGGATAAGTATTGTTTAAATCTGGTTTTGTCTTGGAAGGTCTTGTTCACTCCATCTATGATGACTGAAAATTTTGCTGGGTATATTAGTCTAGGCTGGCATCCATGGTCTCTTAGTGTTTGCCTTTTATCTGTCCAGGTCCTCCTGGCTTTCAAATTCTCCATTGAGAAATCGGGTGTTATTCTGATGGGTTTGCCTTTGTAAGTCACTTGGCCTTTTTCCTTTGCTGCCCTTAATATTCTTTCTTTATTCTGTATGTTTAGTTGTTTAATTATTACGTGGCAAAGGGACTTTTTTTGGGGGTCTAGTCTGTTTGGTGTTCTATAGGCTTCTTGTATCTTCATCGACATTTCCTTCTTTAAGCTGGGAAAGTTTTCTTCTATGATCTTGTTAAATATATTTTCTGTGCCTTTGTGTTGGTATTCTTTTCCTTCCTCTATCCCTATTATTCATAGGTTTGGTCTTTTCATGGTGTCCCAAATTCCTTGGACATTTTGGGTCATGAATTTGTTGGTTTTACTGTTTTCTTTGACTGATGAATCTATTTCTTATATATATATTTGATAGATTATTTATCAACTGTTGAGAATTTATTTTCCTATTGATGACAATAGGAATTTTAAAAGGTATAAAAGTTTCATTTGAAGACTTATGTTCCTTCATAATCATTATTAACCTAATATTAACCTTAGTAATAGTCATGATGGTATTATTGATATAATTTCCATTTTCATTAATTCAGTTCAAAATTAACCCTTATATATCATAAACAGCAGACTGGACAATACCCTGCAGTGATTTTTAAAGGCTTGTACAATGATATTCAAAAAACCTTTTGTGAAATTACCAACTAATTTATTTAAACACTTATTGTTTCTCTCAAGGCGATAAGTCGTATCAAACTTGTTTTATTTGACCTCCATTTTCTCCAGATGTTCTTATAATCTAATACATATTTCATTTTTCTTTTATTTTCAATACTTTTAGTCACAAATGAGTTGGTTGTTAAGATGTGGTTATAATAATATTTATTCAGAAGAAATGATACAGTCTATGTAATATCTGGTCTTTTCACTGTAATCTCCTGAAGACTTGTTTTACCAGGCTGTTCCCAAGCATGGAAAGGTTATAGCCTGTTAAACCATGTGTTTTTCACTACCTTTCTGTCTACTCTCTAATTTTACTCTTTCTTTTATTTATTTTTTCTATCCTCTCACCTATATTTCTATTTCTTTCTGTTATTTACTTGTTTATTGTTGTAATATCCTAAATGAGAGATAGAAACTGTAGTACAAGTTTGTTAAAAAAAAATCAGCTAAGGAAAAGTGGGGATCTGTCCACATTTATTGTGAAGCAGCAAACATTTCTACACAATAAACTTGAAGAAAGCAACAGAGGTGGGAATCTACTGTCATGGGAAAAACCTTTAATGTAACTGGCATCTTTATAGATGAAGATTCTTCCTGGTAAAAGGAAAGTGCACCCAGAGTCAACTCAAGCTGAGAAAGTAAAGTTTGCTTATCTGCATTTTCTTTAATAAGGTCTATGAGATAAAGAGGTGTGAAGAGAGAATGATGGGGATGGCCTGCAATATAATATTACTTCTTTCTTTTTCCTTGATTCTGAACCAAAGTATTATAATGTGCATGAAATCTCTAAAAATTGATGGGAACAAAATACTGTCACATAATTGTTTGAGAAAGAGAATGTAATAAAATATCTACCTACTATTCCAAACTCTTTAAAACTAGCACAATCATGAAATACCAAGAGAGTGAAGGAAAAAATGCATGTTGAAAGCAGCATGAAGTCTGTATGCTTCTACTTTTACAAAATCCTAGATTGAAAATATTTTTTAAATAGGCAGTCTTTAAATACATTCATCATAATTTTATAATACAATAACTATTTTGAATATTAAACTCATAGTGTTAAAATTCTGTACATAGAAATGGCATGTTATACCAGGTGGTGGTGCATGCCTTTAATCCCAGCAGTTGGGAGGCAGAGCCAGGTGGATCTCTGTGATTTCGAGGCCAGCCTGGGCTACCAAGTGAGTACCAGGAAATGGCACAAAGCTACACAGAGAAACCCCGTCTCAAAAAACCAAAAAAAAAAAAAAAAGAAGAAGAAGATAAAAAGAAATGACATGTTACACAGAGAGCATTTTTTCAGAGGCATATGGGAAAGTATTTTTTTAGAAAATACTTTTGCATCTGAAACTTTAAGATGGAAATAGGGGGCAGACAGATAACTCAGATGTTAAAGGTAGTTGCTATACCAGTCTGGTTAACTGACTGATTCACAGATATCACAGAACATGACTAGAGAAAATCAACTCAACAAAGCTGTTCTCTGAGCTTTACCTGTGTTTGGTGGAATGTATCTATCTGCACACAATTGCATACAAACACACACATACTTGCACACACACAAATTCTAAGGATTAATATGTTTTAATTAAGATAGAATAAAGAAATATCATAGGGAAAATATGAAAATATAAAAAATAATAGAAAATTATAAAATTTGTGAAATAATGATCAGAAGAGGTTCAAATTTTGGTTCAGATTTAGAAAATAAAAGACTTTATTAGTAAAATCTTTGTTGATTTTTGTTTACGTTAAATGAGTTACATTGATATTGTTAGTATTACTTAAAATGCACTTTACACAATTATATCTTCCCATAGTGACTATAAATAGCTTAAAATATAAAAACCTAATATATAATATACCAGGACAATTTTATAATTCACCATATGAACATATACAAACCACTTATTATTTTAATTTTACATATCAACCATGGATTCCCCTGTCCACCCTCCTCCTGCCCCTCCCACACACACCCTCCCCTCTCAATACTCCCCCCATTAAATTCAGTTTTTTTATTGTTTTGAGACTTTTAGGCATGAATACACTGTATTTGTATCATTTTGACTCTTCTATACCTCCAACTCTCTCCACCCACCTCAATAACTTTAGGATTCCTAACCTCTTTATATATTTATATATATTATATACACACCATAATGAATCTACTCGGTGTTTTTCCTTGTGTATTTGTTTAGGTCACAACATAATGTGCCTTAACTCTTAGAGATTTTACCTGAAAGATGAAATATTGCCAGCTACTTTATAAGATAAGTGAATTGCAAATATTAGATCTAAGTTTTAATACTTTAATTTGATTTTCTACATTAAAACCTTCCAATTAAGTAAAAAAAAAAAAAAAAAAAAAAGAATAGCTACCAGTTGGCATTACTATTTTTAAAATTTGGTTACAAAAAGAGTTGAAGTCATGTGAAGTTCCAGGAATGAAGAATGTGCTCTGATTGCCAGTTGTTGTTCAGATCCAGTCTGAGTCACATTTATTTGAAGAAAAAAAAAGGATCATGATTATTATCAAACTTGGTTGTGTTTCCAAGCACTTGTTTTTTTGCTAGTTATTTTTGGAATCTCAGGGAGTTGGGAACATTAGAATTGACTTAGGAAGGGACTGAGGATGAAATGCTAACATCTGTTCCTGTTAATATTCTTATTTTGCAACAGCTTTGGGTCTGCAGAGAACAGTTTTCCCCCTTATTGATGTGATTATTTCTAGAGATTTAGTCACCATAAATTAAAGATATGTTAATATTTACAACTATATTGTCCGTGTCGCATTGAGAAATTATAGGATTTGAAATCTAGAATTTCGGTACAAAAGCACTTCTGCTCCAAGAAGAAATATAAAACAAGTAAACAAAATAATGCCCAAAACTTTATCTTCAAGGGAGAGATCAAGCCAGCAAGGAGTTTCCCTCTGTGGCTTCTGTTTCAAGTTCCTTCATCAATAGAGCTACAATTAAAGAAAGGAATATATTTATATCTGGAACATCTCATTGCCGTATTGTAAAATCTTAAACTGACTGCAAGGCTATATTAGTTACTTTCCTTCTTGCCAGCATAAATAGCATAGCAAAAGCAGTTCTAGGAAGGAGTGGATTAGTTTGCTCACCTTTTGAGGAAAGACTACATCCTCACAGGGAAATCATGGCGGGCAGTATCTGACACGTAGTCGCTGAGGAAGAGAGAGGTGAATGTTTCTGTTTCTTGTTACTTCCTCTCTTTGGTTCATTCTTGGTCTAGAAGAAGGTTTGGTGTCATCCCCCTTCAGGATAAGTCTTCCCACCTCAATTCAACCTCTCTAGAATGTTCTAGAATACATACCCTGAGGTGTGCTGCCTAGATGGTTTCAAGTTCAGAAAAATTGACAGTGAGGAGTCACTGTCAGCTAAATGTTCTCCCTCTCTCCTCTCCTTTATTGTAAGTGGATCATTTGTAGATAATCAGATAAGCATGAGTTTGGGCATACACATATATGTTCCTCTAATACAGATTAAAATGGAAATAAAAGAGGATTCAAGATTCATCTTTTAGTCAGCCATACATAAGAGCGTTTGTTTTGTGTAATAAATACTGATATTGTGCCCAGGTGAGAAATTTACAATTCAGTTTCAGTTTTACTATTTAAAAGTTATGCGTGTGTTTTAATATGTATTTTAGTCACCAACATTTAAATAAAGAAATTGAAGGGAAATAATTTGTTTCCAGTGTTTTGTGATAGAAATTTGTATTACTTACTCTCTGTTAACAACTGTGATTAAATATCATGACCCAAGCAACCAATAAAAAAAATGAGTTTATTTAGACTTGTGACTTCAGTAGGAGAGTCCATGAGTGACAGGTGGCATGGAAGTAGGTCAACAGAGCATGAAGCTGAGACATCACATCTTCAAATGTAAACAAGTATCAGAAAGATAGAAAGAGAATTGGAAGTCAGACAAGCTTTCAACTCTGAAAACTCACCCTGAAGTGACATACTAATTCCATCATGGCCACATATCATAAACCTTCCCAAACAGTGCCAACAACTGGGAAAGAAGTATTCAGAGATATAAGCCTATGAAGCACACTTCTCTTAAACCACTGCAATATTATTATATCTTTTATTCAAAGCTAGGAAAAATGTGACAATGTGACTATCAAATCAAACAACCATTATGCCATATTCACATCCGATTTTAAATACCACAGACTTCTACAATCACATTCTCTGTTGCAAACTGTTGGATGAAAAAAACATTTCACAGATAAATGGGCTTGGTAAATATTTAAATAAAAATATTAAACGCTTCTTTTTTCTTTCTTTCTTTCTTTCTTTTTTTTTTTTGAGACTGGATTTCTCTGTGTTGCTTTGCGCCTTTCCTGGAACTCACTTGGTTGCCTAAGCTGGCCTTGAACTCATAGAGATCTCCCTGGCTCTGCCACCCAAGTGCTGGGATTAAAGGCATGCTTCTTAATTGAATGTTCCTAGAACTACTCATGTAATATGTCTTCTGATACACAATGTAAATGTGACATGTGATTCACTGAGCTGTTGTCTTTTCTGTATCCAACTATAAAACACACTTCTAGTACAAACTGAATTAATGACACATTCCACTATCAAAAATCCACATTTCTAAATATAACTTGCTTAGTTTTCTAAATGAATAAGAACATTATAAATCAAAGTATTGCATCCAATAATGCTACTATAATTTAACTACTGTGTCAATTTTTCACATCTTTCAAATTTTAGCGTGCATATATTGTAATAGTCATTTCTTAAAACTACCTCTCCTAACTCTCCCATACCCCTCTCACTCTCAATTTGAAAACCATATATATATATATTTGTTTCAGGGCTGATAACTGCATTAGACTGTAGCAGGAATCTTAACAAGTCTTATTAATAAGAACAAACCTGAGGCCAGTTACTGGGGTGAATGCTGGAAGATCAGAGAGACAGAACAAGCCACAGCTACCTGACCTCGACAGTTCCTCACCTGGTCTTATTTCCTGAGACTGCAAGCTTCTGTGTCCTCATCCCAATGACTCTCAGCTGAACTGCTGCTCCAAAGCCTAAAAGCTTAACTAGCTCTGGTGCCTAGTTTTCACACCTTATATATCTTCCTGTTCTCTGCCATCACTCCTTGGGATTAAAGGCTCTCTTTCTGGGGTTAATGTTGTAAGTCACCATGCCTGGCTGTTTCCAATGTGGCCTTGAACTCACAGAGATCCATCCACCTGGCTCTGCCTCCCGAGTGCTGGGATTAAAAGCATGTGCCACCACTGCCTATCCTCATGTTTAATATTGTGGCTGCCCTGTTCTCTAACCCAAGAGAGGTTTATTTCGGGGAACACTCATATTTCGGGGAACACAATACCATCACATTAGACAAGTAATAACAGTGCTCAGCCTTGGGAGATGCTTTCCTTGAGGTATAGTTGCAGGAGGTCTGGTGTAGCTGTACCCATTGAGGTAGGCTGCACACCGTCTATTGATCTCTGAATTTTGTCCAGTAGTGATTTCCTGTGATAGTCTCCATTTGCTGTAAAGAAGAGGAGTGATAGCTACACATATCAGTGAATATAATAATGAAGTTTAGAATATTACAAGGAATGAGAATACTCTAGCAAAGCAGCAGCAGTAATTACATCACATTCAATACCCCATTATTCCTAGAAAGCAGACTAAGTTGCAAGTACCACACATGATTTACCTCATGTTGAGTGGAACTTAAGTCCAATTAGACAGATGTAGGTTATCACCTATATTTGAGAAAGATTCTTTGTTCCTTTATGGATAACTTGCCATTCTGGGAAGTAGGGTTTATAGGACTTGCAGTTTGGGAGAGTCCTTTACTTGCTTCTCTCCTTTGGCAGCTTGCCTAGTAGTTCTGGTACCAAGAAGGCTAGAACACAGGATAAAGGTTTTCAGGTTAGGCTCACCTTGAGTTAACATTACATTAAAATGGATCATTTATTACAATTAGTTGAGTCAAAATTGGCACTGGGATTTAAAACCAGAATTGCCATAAATAATGTTTGTTTTTGTTGTTGTTGTTGTTGTTTTTGCTTTGATTTTATTTGCTTGGCAGCATGTCTGTTTTCCTGAATGTTCCAGGTTCAATTCCAGTACAATTCAACTATATTGTTCTAAGAAAGCCTTCAGGTGTTAAAAAGGGGGAGGGGATTGCATTTAGTTAGAATTAATTCCTGACACCATTATTTTCTTTTTGGCCTTTGCACAAGAAGAATGTGAACCCAAGAGTCATGTGATAACTTTCATACTAATAAAAAAGATGCAATATCAAACTATTTCAGTCATCTAGAAATTGAAAACATCTATATGAGGAACCCAGAAGTGAGCTTTGGTGTTATTCCACGTAAATCCTGCTGACAGATTTCCTCCTACAATCCCTACAGAGATTCATGGCACATCTGATTTTAAGGGAGTTGGAGGAACCCTAGAAAGCATTCATACATACATGCACACATGCAAACATACATATATACATATATGTATACACACACAACACACACATATATGTATTTATATATATGTGTGTGTGTATATATATATATATATATATATATATATATATATATGTATGTATCTGTGAAAATGTGATTCTTATAGTTGTTAAAATGACTGTCTCACTTTACCTTCATTTTGCAGTTCATTCAGGCACAGGCTGTATAGTTTTCTATGAAGCACATAATCTCTACTCAAGTCCCTTAGGAAAATGTAATAGCAATTAGTAAGTAATAATACAGAGTCTGTTGATTACTATGGAATAAACTAAAATGCTTTCCACACATTCCTAACTGAGAACGGATTGCTCACATAACTTGTCCTGTTTTAATGACATTTTGTATCTAAGGTCTTCTTTAATCAATGCATTATATGATGTTTTCCAAAGATGTGTCTATGTCATGATTCAAAATCTAAAGAGCTAAATATGGTGAGGCTCTTCTTAGGAAATTAAATTATATTGGTATGCATAAACATTAGGCACTTGATAGAGAATATGAAAAATTGGACAGCTAAAAAGAGGCAATCAAACATTGGCTGAAAGCAAAAGAGAATGATTAAGCAAGAAATGACTAGTCCTATGATTCTTAGTTTCATAAGCAGCATGATCCCCCTTTCCTCTTGGAAATTTTCCCTCTTGAATTATTATTACCATCACACTTTCACACTTGTATATAATACATTCTGGTTACACTAATCCTTCCATCCTCCCCCACCCCCACCCCAGCCCTGTTTCCCATACCAACCATCCTGATACTTTTTGCCAAATCTTCATCCCCCTTGTCTTTCTGTTTCATATTGTTGTTTTGTTTTTTGTTTTTTTCTGTTTATTTTTTTGCTTTGGGCCCAGTAAGTTTAGCAAAGACCACTTGTTTGCTCATGGCTGTGAAATTAGCCAATGAAGACAGAATTTCTCCTCAATGGACATATCACTGTACCGGTGATTTCTTTTTTCTAGCAATCGTCCACTATGGTAAACTCCCTTGCTCTGGGATGTGCCCCACTAGTCCCCTCCCCAATATGTGACTAAGTATTTACTGCTTCAGTCTTTGGAAGATTTAGTCAGCTAACTGCAGATGTGAGTTCATGAGTACATGGTCATGTCCTGCTAATCATACAGTATTTCAATACCCTTCTCCATATTGCTCAGCTATTACCTTCTCTCTTTCCCTGTTATGATACCCCCTAAGCCATGGAAGGTGTGACATGGGTATCTTGTTAGACATAAAACACTCAGTAGTCCATCTTGATGAGTTATGACACATTTTCTAACATTGATTCAATGAGAGGATTCTTTTTTTTTTTTTTTTTTTTTGGTTTTTTGAAACAGGGTTTCTCTGTGTAGCTTTGCACCTTTCCTGGAACTCGCTTTGGAGACCAGGCTGGCCTCAAACCCACAAAGTTCCACCTGGCTCTGCCTCCGGAGTGCTGGGATTAAAGGCATGTGCCACCACCGCCTGGCTAAGAGGCTTCTTTGATCAAGGCTAAAAGTAGAATTTGCCTATAGGTGCAATGTACAATAAGCAACACAAAGGGAGTTGGCTCTCCTGCTGATGCCTATGACCTTTCAAGTCATGGCCCGTTGATGATGTCTGAAGTACCGTGCACATATGAACTGCCTCCTCTGGATTTAGCCACAAATCAAAACATGAAATAGTTAATTATACAAAAACCAATTTCCCACTACTTCACAAATAAGCATTGCATGTGTGTGTGTGTGTGTGTGTGTGTGTGTGTGTGTGTGTGTATGTGTGTGTGTATGTTTAAAGTCAGTATTGTAGCATATAATGGTCTAGGGTCACTGATGACTTTTCTTCTGCAGCTACCTTCATAGAAACTTCATAGTGGTTAAAATTAAAATATTTACCACAGCTTTGAATATCTGAACATTCAGTCACCAATTTGCAGTATCCTTTGGAAAGGTTAAAGAAGCTTTGGGCGTGAAAAACTTGCGCTACATTCATTAAGCATTCTCTCTCTCTCTCTCCTCTCTCTCTCTCACACACACTTTACTTTGTTCTAAAAGAGGTGAGATTTCAACTTCCTGCCCCATGCAATCATGGCTTCCCCTGGCTTCCATATTTCCATAAATGATGGACTCTTATCCTTCTTTTTCTCTAAAGTTGCTTTTGGTCACCTTGTGTTTAGCACAGTAAAAGAAATGTAACAAATACATATAAACTTCCCACATTGTGGCACAGATCCAGCTAGGGAAGCATTTAGCTCAGGTTCATCCTGGTTTCTCTATATTCTGCAGCCAAGGTGTGTGATGTTTTCAATAAACAGATGCTAGCTTCTAGTTTTTATAAGCAATAAATGGCAGTGACCTATATGATATCAGAGGCCTGGTTTCTGGGAGCTACTATATCAACGCCTAGGGAGGTGTCCCCTACACAGTGCTGTGTTTTCCCTTAGTAACTCAGGTTACTGGAATTGGCATTACCCATCAATGTGTGGAATTTACTTTCAAACCTTTGTTTTAAAATATATTTATCATTAGCAAACAAAATAGCGGGGTTTCATTGGATTCCTTCATGGATAGTTTTAGTTAACTTTCTCTATTTTTTGTCTTCAACCAGAGCTCAATATTTGATTAAACTATGTAACCTCCAGTATTGCTTACTTTTGTTTTCATAGAACCTATGTTCTCTCATCTCTAAATGCATTGAGACATCTTCTCATGCTCAACTACCCTAGCTTGTTTGGTGATCTATGCTGACATTCAATTCAGACAAATAAATCTTAAAAAGTTGAAATTATGATCCAAATATGGCAGAACCTGTTGGGTGTCTTGTAGCTTCATTTTGGACCAATATTTGAGTGCTTGCTCAACAGCTCTGTAGATGAAGCAAGGCCTGCAGGGAGAGTCTCACTTGTCAAGGATCAGTGGACTTCAGGACAGCGCAGATGACTGCTGGGACCATGAGGCCTGAACTCTTTCTTCTCTTTCATGATATTGACGATTCTCTTGGGGGTTTTTAGTGTCTCTTTCTCAGTCAGTCGTGCATAGGAATGATCTGATTGTTTCTGAAAAATCCCATTTTTTTTTTCCTCAAATATTTTCCCCTAAAATTATTTGAGAAGTGATGTTTCTCAAGCGTCTTGTCTGGAGGTGCCAGTTGTCAATCAAGACCCTGATAACTGTTCTGACACAATGTTAACAGGAACTGATGCAATGAAACTTCATGGGCAGTTAAAGACTTTCAAACTTACTGGATACAGGTAGCTTATGGCTAATCACCCCTATTTCTGTAAGAATATTTTGAACAAGATTGTTGATTTGAAAGTGTGTGCTTATGTTAATTATCTTTTTGTTTTGTAAAGACAGGATGTACCTGGCTCCATAGTTGACCAAGCTGGAAAAATGATATGTGGTGTTTTTGGTTTAAACATATTCCGATATAAAAGTTGGAAAAACTGTATTTTACATACCTGGTTTTACTAGACGTTAATGTTGGATAGTGGAAAAACATTTTAGGTGTGGAAAAATATGCTTTTTTTGAAGTATAATGACTGTTTTAGGTACTCAGGGCCCACCACTTTTTTGAAACTCCTCTGGTGGTTGGATGGTTCATTTCTTTTCAGAGATTCCCCTTCCCTATAAATGGAGGCTTTTCTGTGTCCCATCCTCTGTCCTAAAGCAACTTGTAAATAACTGCTCAGAGGTTTAATATTACTTATAAATGCTTGACTGATGGCTCAATCTATTACAAACTAACTCTTACATTTAAATTAGCCCATTTCTAATAATTAAGTATTGCCATGTGGCCATAGCTTTACCAATTTGCTGGCATGTTGATCCTTGGGCAGCTAGATAGTGTCTCCTAGACTCCACCCTTCTTTATCTCTGCTTGGATTTCCTGCATGTTTTTGTCCTGTTATGTCATAGGCCAAAGCAGCTTCATTTATCAACCAATGAAAGCAACACATATTCACAGCATACGGAATCCTACAAAACTTCCTCATCTCAGGACATGAACCTAGGCTATGGCGGGACCACAGCAAAAGCCAAAAAGGTGTTGATTCTCTAGGCATGAGTTGTTAACTAAATATATTTCCTGATCTATCCATTTTACTATAAATTCCATAATTCATTTTTATTTTTATTTTTATTTGTAGCTGAATAAATTTTCCTAGTGTGCTAGGACCATGTGGCCTGAACTCTTTCTTCTCTTTCTTGATATTGATGATTATTTTACCATAATTTCATTATACATTCAATAGTTGATGGGTATTGAGGCTGGTTTGGTGCAACAACAGCTTCCTTTGTTGTTGTTGTTGTTTTGTTTTGTTTGTTTTGTCTTGTTTTTAAAAGAGGTGTCAAATGTATATAAAAGACAATATCCTTAACAAATGGTGCAGGAAACAAATAGACACCAATAAGTAGAAAAAAAAATTGAATCTTAATCCTTCACTCTGAAGAAAATTCAGTGCAAATAGATTAAAGATGCCAAAATCTGATAGCTTTGAATTGCCCAGGGAAAAAGACCAACCTTTGACAAGCATGATTTCAATAAATTAAAAAGTTTCAGTATAGCAAAGTAAATTGTCAATGGAATATAGAGACAGTTCATAGAATGCAAGAAAAATAATATATTCTATAAGTATGGCAGCTATTACCATCTAGAATATACTAAGAACTAAAGGAAAATAATATTAATAAAACAAGTATAACATTTATAAGGGGTGCTAAATGTTCAGTGAATGTGATGATAAGACCCTATTACTCATAATATAATATAGAGAAATAAAGCTGATAGTTACTTGGAAACTTCATTCTTGCTGGCAACTTTAAAAGTGTCAGATGTTTCTTTCCAGGTTGCCCATGTGTGACATCATCAAACCATGGATTCTCTAAGCTCTAATGATTTCCCACATGGTAAAATATGCCCATTGGTATATCACTGATATGAATGATTTAGGGGAAGCCAAAACTATCCTGCTTTGATTGCTTAACTCAATGGAATCTTTGCCTGGTACTATAATCTTGGCCAAGAACTTTTACCTGGGATGTCATAGGTTCAACAAATAATGTTCATAAAGGAACATGCTATCAAACTGTCTTTTTAATCCTTACCCTTAGATTTATATATTTGTGCATCTCTCAGCCATCGTCAGAAAAACCTTCTGTATGCAGTGGATGTCATTTTACACATAGACTCAAAACTGAGCAAAGTACAGAGGATAAACCAGCCTGAATGTTCAGTCTAGAACTGAACATTAACACCCAGAATCAGAGAAAAAGAGGAAGATCAGACAAAAAGCGGGTAAGAGCCAGAGGGTGGTGAAGAATGAATGCTCTAAAACAAGAAAGAACAAAATCACCCAGGAGAAATAAACACCAGGAAGTAATCAAATTTTGGCCTGAAATCAATAAAATAGAAACAAAGAGAGTAATACAAAGAAGCAATGAACAAAGATTTGGTTCTTTGAGAAATTCAACAACTTTACGCAGTAACTGATGGAAGTAGATGCAGAGATCCACAGCCAAACACCAGGCTGAGCTCCAGAAGTCCAGTCGAAGAGAGGGAGGAGGGATTATATGAGCAAGGGGCATCAAGATCTTGATGAGAAAACCTACTAAGATAACCAAACCAAACTAGTGGGAACTCATGAGCTGTGGACCAATAGCTGTGGAGCCTCCATGGTACTGGACTAGGCCCCCTGCATAGGTAAGACAGTCATGTAGCTTGATTTGCTTAAGAGGCCTCTTGCAGTGAGATCAGAATCCATCCCTAGGGTATGAGCAGGCATTTTGGAGCCCACTGCCTATGGTGGGATACCTTACACAGCCTTGGTGCAGGGGGAGGGGCTTGGACCTGCTTGAACTGAGTGTTTCAGGCTCTGCTGACTCCCCATGGGAGGCCTTGCCTTGGAGGAGGTGGAAATGGGGGTTGGGATGGGAGAGAAGGCTGGAGGTGGGAAGAGGGAGGGGAAGGGATCTGTGGGTGCTATGTAAAATGAATAGAAAATTTCTTAATTAAAAAAAGAATTTTTTTTTAATGAAAGAATACTTTGTCAAAATCAAATAGAACACATGTAAATTATGAACCATGGAATGTGTCTTCCATAGATCATTCACTAAAGTCTAGAGTAGAGTTATATATCTCCCTCAGATTTCAATTGCTGCACTGCTATAATAGTAGTAAAGATTCACCCTCTCTAAATTCTGGGACAAGAAGCCCATGATCATGAACAGGATGGGTTTGGTTTCTTCTGAGACTTATCTATAACCTTCAAATTGTTCACTAATATGGCTCTATGTTATGATGTTTGTACAAAAATATATTATGCTACACTAGATCCAATATTACCTGATTTTTAAGTAGGCTATCTGTTTAAATGCCTTGACACCAAATTAGCCAAATTCTAAATGAGAATAAGAATATTTGAGAAGATACTCAAGCACAGAAAATGTCCCTCTTCTGAGAATCTATCTAACCTAAAGATTTCTCTTTCCTATTAGTGTGAACCCCCAAAATTATATTCCTAAAATCATTTATTATATACTCTTTTTTGGTGATTTCTCTATCATAGTTATTGTGGGATTTGTCTCAACTGAATCTTTCAAAAACCTTATTAGCTTTAGTAATTTCTAAGATTTGTTTATTCAAATGTTTGTTGACATTTGGGTATTTTGAGATTTTTGCTAATAGAAAAAAAATCTCTATGATGTTTAATATATAGGTTTTAATTGTGTACATGAGTTTCTGTTTCTCTTGTGTAAATATTTAAATATGGAATAGCCATTGCCATGTGTTAAATAAGTGCTTATTATCAGAAACATTCAAGTGATTTGTTAAAGTTGTACATTTTATACTTTCACAATATTTATGAAAGAATTTTAGTTTATTAATTTCTTCCCCAATATTTGACAAAGTCTTCTTAAGTTCAGATACTCCATTAAGTCTATAAAGACATGCCATTCAGTTAACAAGCAATAAAATTGTTCTCTTTATTTGTAGTTTTATGTACATAGATTTTTGTCAAATTGCACAAAACACTTTTTCTGGGACTTTAATCTCAAATATTTGTTTATTTAATTCAAGAAGTATGTCTTTATTACTGAATTTGTGAGTTTTAAATATTTTCTCAAATGTATATTAGTGTCAGATATATGACTTGTAAATATTACTCCAGTAGCTTTCTTTTCAGTTAATTGTCTTGAATGTGTATCCCAAAAAGACAGAAGTTTTAATTTTATTGAAGTAAATATGCAAATAATTCTTCACTGGATTGATTTTGGTAATTGATTTAAGAATCATTTTCCTAACCAAACTGGAAAATTCACACAAAGTTTTCTACTATATTTTTCTAATAATTTTATTGTTGGAGAAATTAATATAGGTATATTATTCATTTTTGTCAGCTACTGCATAACGTATTAATTTTGTTGAGTATTTAACTGTAAATTGTTTCACCCAGACAAGTTTTTAGTCCTCATTCATTTTGTATAATATGATATCACATTTAATGATACAAGGTACCAATTTTTTCACCAGGACTTTATACATTATTTATTAAATTATACTCCTTCCAGTCTACGGTGTGTTGCATTTTAAATTCTCTCAGCAAGTCTCCCACATTTGTGAGTATTTTTCTATTTAGTAATATCATATGTATTGACTGCTTTTAGCTTTTGGCTGGGAGTAGGTCATCCTATGTATCTCCTCCTCTCCATGTTGGAATTGGAGCTGTCTTGAGCCTGTGCAATGAGTCAGACACACAATGAGCCATCTGCACACATATACTCAACCACTGGGAGTTCATATGTGTACCTTCCTTGTATCCTAAAGAAGAGTTCCTTGTAGTTGTTCCATTGTATATATTTCTTACACTTTTTTAACTTCCTCTTTTTAAAGATCCTTGAGCCTTTGGGGAAAGTGAAATATAAATATTGCACTTAGGGCTGAACAATCCACATTCCCGTATTATCTACAATTTGTTGAGTTGTGGGTCCATTTGTTAATCACCATTTTCTCTAACTAGAAGCTTTCATAATGATAAGCATATGGGTATAATGATAAGTCATTAAGAATCAGTTTACTGTGTCTATAAAGCAGGATAATGGTTACAGGTTTTCTGAAAGCGTCTATGACCTGTGTAGTAATAGACTGCTATTATAACAATGGTGCCAGGAATGGGTTTCAAATTGTGGAATAATCCTGAAATTAAACCAGAAACTGGTTTACTTACTCTTATGGTGGTTTTGCCACTAACCCACAAATGAACATGTCTTTCTAGGACAGTAATTACTGTAACTCAGAAAATTCACAGTTGAGTTTGTCTTATGATTACTTTTATCTGCTTATAACATTCATAGCTCTCTTAAGCTCTATGAAAACAAGCCAACTGGAGGAAAACTTCATGTCAGAGACAGAGTGATTTCTCCATGATCTACGGCTCATGATATATGGCATATTATGCAATAGGACTTTATTATCAGGTTCTGAAGTTTTACTAAAAGAACTTAAAATAAATTGTAATATTTATTGGTGTATGCAACCTCACTAGCTAACAACTGTAAGTAAGCCAATCCTAGTATTGGGCATTTTAATTTGAAATTTGATAGCATGTATGGAGTTTGGGACTTTATTTCATTTGTGAAGTAAATAAAGGCCTTAATGACTGAATTTTAATTATAGACTTATAATTTGGCAAGAATTATAAGACTGACTAAAATAATAAATATGTTTAGAGATTATATGACTTTTCTTCATCACAACAGCATATACACTTGCATTCCACTGCTTCCATAATAAACTACCAACCAACTAGTGCACATTCATCCTGTTGACTATGACTTTGATAAAAGGTAAACATTTATCAAGCCAAAGAGAACTCAGAAGGAAAATTAAATCAATATGGGTAAATAAGAAATCAACCAAGAAAATTATATCCTTTGATTCACTATACTTGACATTAGGATAAAGTTAAATTAGATAATATGTTGAAAAAGATCAGTGTATAGGGGTACTTGTCTATGCCTTACCTTAAAGCACTGCCCCTAGTGAGGCAGTAAGCAACTGCTAGGTAATGCCCCCCCTCCAGGGGAGGGGGGCGCGGCGAGAAGGTGGACCACATCAGGACCCCTTAAGACTTGAGATGAGTGCTCACTCTCTTCACTACTTTGTGGTCTTTGATTCTGGACTGTGGATCAAGGCAGAACTCTCCTGAGAACCATGTTGGACTATATTCCACCGCTCCTGGATTCCACAACCAACTCATTTATTCTTGTTGTGAGTTAAATCCCAAATAAATTTCATGGACCTTCAAATAGACTCCATGAAATTATCCCATTATCAGTAGTTGATAGATCAATGGGGTGGTTCAAAAGTATGAATAGACAGAATGTAGGGATTAGGAGACATTTTATAACTTTCTTTGTGACAGGGAAAAAGCAGATGTATTTCATACATTTTATTGTACCCAGTAGATTACCTGATATGAAGTATAGACTTATAATAATAATCATTCACTTGTGAGGACTAGGTTTTTGGTATCAAAACCATCATTTATGCTTACAAAGGAGGAAAACAGCTAACAGCCCTATTCATCAGTGGTGCCTATGATTCACTACAATGTCCTAGACAGCAAGGCAGCAGTGAATGGAAAGAACATCTTAAAGGTAATCAGCATCTCTCTAATTTTACTGAGGGAAGATATGTTTGATTTTGGAAATCCAGACAATTATGTAGGACTGATAAAGTCATGGATCTCGGAGAATAATCCACAACTACCGCTTTTCTATGCCAGAAAAATCCCCAACTACATTCTAAATGTTTGACCTTACACACACATATAGAAATATAGTCATCATCCCATATCAAGGAAATTGCTCTTTGCAAAAGATGGAAATCATTACAGGAATACACAACCTATAAAACTGAAGAACTATTAATCCCAGTTTCAATTACAGAGGATAAATTTATATTGCAAATAGAATACCATGGGCTCAGAAATTATTGGAGAAATAGGGAGGAATTGTAAGAGACAGAGGTTAAAGGAGTTTGCTGTTAGAATGGTCTTTCCTTACTACAAATGCCAGCAGCTAGACCCATAAATCAGATCCAGGCCTATTGCCAAACATTAGGTCGAGCTCGGGAAATCCTTCAGAAGAGGGGGAGATAGGATTGTAGGAGCCAGGGGGTCATGGACAACAGAAGACATCCATAGAATCAGCTAACCTGAGCCCAAAGGTGATCACAGAAACTTGAATTGGCAGTTGGAAGGCCTGCATAGGACTGACCTAGGCACTCTGCATATATGGTACCGTTTTATAGCTTGATCCTCTTGTGGTACTCCTAACAGTGGGGACAGGCATTATCTCTTTTACTGGGTTTTGGGAACCTGCTCCTCATACTGGGTCACCTTGCCCAGACTTAATACATGGGGAAGTGTTTAGTCTTACTGCAACTTGATATATCATGTTTGGTTGATATCCATGGGATACCTATCCTTTCATGAACAGAAATGGAGTAGTGTACGGGGGATGGTACAAAAGGGGAGGTCAAGGGAAGAGCCTGGGGACAGGATGTAAAATAAATTAATTAATTAAAATCATCATTGACCAATATAAATTCTTATATTTTAATGTATACTACATTAATGGAAGTTACCATTAACATATAATGGTCAATGAGCTAGAAAAAAGAAGTCTATTGATTCTCTGTAATCTTTCCTCATGTTTTTTGTGAAAAGTGGATTCATGGATTTAGGACTACAGATGTAATAACTGTTATAACAGTATGCCATGAAGAGTCATTTACTTATGCATCAAATATTTCACAGGCCCTTGAATATCCTGTGAGGTGACTTATATGTCCCAATCATTGTAGCTCCCTGAAACATGTTAACTCAAAATATATAAAATAATTTAAAATTGCTAGCATATCTAGATACTATTAAATCATACCAATAAAAGATGCTATGATAATCTAAATTAATTACAGATTACAGTAATAAAGCTGTTTACTATTTTCAGGGAGTTCCTTGTAGACTATGCTATAATTTTTATAGTCCTTGATTTTATATAATTTAAAAGACCAAAGGAAGTATATTAATGATGGACTTGCATTAATTCACCCCAGATAAGATGAATTATATTGAAATTAATTACATGTTAAGTTCAAGAACATTAAATTACATGCTCATCAGATTTTAAATATTGCTTTGGGTATTTTAAATAATTATAGAAATATTAAGCTCCTTTAAGTAGTCACCATTCTATCATCTCCTACTAGTGACAAAGAATGAAATACATTTATCTGTTCTATAATTGCTACATCAAATTTTGATATAGTTTTACATTTCAATGATACTTTCAGTAGCAACCTAGCCATGTTGTCTTGCTTAAACAATTCATTGTTAACCAAAACACATTACTGCATTTTTTAAATGCTGTTGAGTGAGTAATTCATGAAGATAATTAAAGAAGTACTTCAATTTTCATTACATCCTGAAGCATTCTCTCTTTTCAATCTAGATTAAGTGTAATGGAGCTATTTACATGCAGTTTTCACTGATTTGGAGTTTGGTTTGCAAATAAATTGATATCACAAAGTTTATTGACTTACTTTCAGCACATATTCCCATTTTATTGATATATTAAATGTTGCGAGTGTTATAACTGCCTTTCATGAAGAAAGCTTCATTTTAATCAAAGGTTTCCTATTCTATTTATATAACAGTAAAGTAAATCTAATTTAAAACATCAGTAAATGGAGAAATTATTCCCATAGAGAAGCTAAAGTGAGTCTAATCGGTCTATTCTTTGATGTTTTATAAAACTCTAGATCTAATAAAAGCACCATATTTTGACATAATGTGGTCAAAATTAAAATACTAACTTTTGTATACCATTACAATGTGATTTTTTTTAGATATACATAAAGCACATTTTTCTTATATATGATGTTTGATTAGGTCTTATAGTATGTCCCAAATATTTTGTGGCTATGTAAAGTTGTATATCAAGGCAAAACATGACTTAAAAAGTGTTGAAATGGTTTATTAATATTTGAGCAAATTTTCTTGTCATCATGTTTAAGACTATGATTATTATAAAAATTCCACATTGTGTCATTAGCTAGAGAAAAACTGTCATTTTCATATGCTTAGTTATCACACTATTTATTCACCAAAATATCCCTTTCATTCTTTTACAAGTACAAAGTATTCATTTGAGGAAGTCACTGATTTAGAATGAGATCATAGCACAGATGAAATGAGATAATAAAAAAATTTAATGGCAAGTAGCTTTTGAGGTTAAACTCCAACTATGATTCTTTAAAAATTGTTTTGCTTTGCAATTTCACACAATTATCTCATACCCTTTATTATTTTACTCATATTATTTCATCCACCCAACACCAAGGTAAAGTTACAAATGTGACCTTGAATTTACTACCACTGAGTGACAGAGAAAAAAAAAATTACATTATGAGCATAAATACCTCACAGATTATACGCAAAGGCAGTGAGTACTCTTTACTACTGAGCCTTCTAGCCAGGCCAAAAGAGAAAGTTTTGCTTATTCAATTATGATATCATGGTTATCTACTATTCACAGTTGTTGTCTTCTTTTCTGTGTACTTGGGCTATTGCTAAATATTTTACAAACATTTGGATATTTGCAATTGATTGTTTTTAAATAATTTTTCTAAGATACTATTGAAACTCATATTTAATTTTAAGTCATATTTTCCATAATTCTATGCTTATTTACTGATCAAGAAATCATTACAGGAATACAAAACCTATAAAACTGAAGAACTATTAATCCCAGTTTCAATTACAAAGGATAAATTTATATTGCAACTATAATATCATGGGCTCAGAAATTATTGGACAATTAGGGAGGAATTGTAAGAGACAGAGGTTAAAGGAGTTTTTAATTTAAGCATTACATTTAGAGTTAATTAAATGTCTTCAAACTTGTTTAAAAGTTCTCTTAGTGTAAGTGGCTGATTTACATGGTTTGTTCTACATTTTGAAGCCCTTTAAATGTTCTGTAACAAACTGCACATTTTCATTCATTACCCTTCTCCTCAAAGAGAGATGATATGTATGTAGCAAATTTTTATACAGTACAGTCTTGTGATCTATGATATCAAATAGGAAATGGACATTTAATTAGACTGTTGGAGACTGCCAGAACGTGTTGAGAGTCTTTTAAAATTCTGAGTAGTCTATAAGCTTGCTGTGTTTGGCAGACTCCACTGAATGACTCTGTTCCCCTGCTGAGCCAGTGTCAGAAAAACCTAGGAAAAAGAGATGAGGAACTTTGTGAAATGTAAGCATCAGGTAACTCATTAGTGTCAATTTTCAATGAACTTTTCTATATTTATTATGCAAAAAGTAATAAAGCATTTGATCAAAACATTTTAATAAAAATATTTTTAAATGAATCAGTTAAATAGTCCAGGGATGATTCTGAGATATTTTACTGTTTTTTAGTTTTATCTTCCAATAAGAAAAGATTAAAACATGTAAGTTAGTTTCATACCTATGTTTTGTTGTTGTTGTTGTTGTTGTTGTTGTTTTTGTTTTTGTTTGTTTTCAAGACAGAGTTTCAAGACAGTGACTGTATAGTTTTGTAGGCTGTCCTGGATCTCACTCTGTAAACCATGCTGACCTCACAGAGATCTGCCTGCTCTGCCTCCAGATTGCTAGAATTAAGGGCCTGCGCCAACACCACCTGTATATACCTATGTTTTTTTTTTTACTAAAAATATGCAATTGCTTTTCCATCTTTCTTTTCTGAGACATATTTAAGTATGAGTATCATCTTGATAAAAAATGGTTGATTATTGAGGTACTTATTTTGTCTGCCTTCTGTGTATAAATCAAAGCTATAAAATCAGTTTCAAGGACTGAAATATACTCACTGTTAAATACCTTTCTTTACATATATGTTAACTTTTGTGACTTCACTTAAAAAATCTTGGAAAAATAAAATAAAAATAAAAATTTTAGGAAAATATATTTCCAGGAAATGAAGGGGCTAAATAAGCCTTCCTTTAAGACATTGAGTCTTAAAATTTTATAATTATTTATGTGTCAGTCCATCATGTATATCAAAAGCACTTAGAATCTAAAACTTTCAAACTATAAAATTTCCCTTATTTAGAAGTAATAAATTGAAAATAACTCTCATGATGCCAAATTAAATATTTCTTGACAAGCAATCAAATTTTATGAAAATGGAAGACCTCTACTACTCAAACTACACTAAAGAAACAAAGATAGAGATAAATCAGTTTCTCACTGAGAAGTCCTATTTATACAACCATCAATTCTACTTACATTTAAATTCCATCAGGATGTGATTTTTATAGCATATGCTTATATAATAAATGAATGATAGAAATAAGATGAAATATACAAATGAAAGTGCATATTGAACACATGAGCTATTACTACTTTTTTATTTAGTACTTACACACACAAACATATATTTAAAATCATAGACAGAGTAATTAATATCTTCTACATTCTGTATAACTTAACTGCCCTCATAGACTCAGTAATATAATTAGTTTCAATTTAAACAAGGACACTTTTACTAATCAGGTGCTCACATGGGTTTTGGACTGAGTTCACCAAATTATGCTCTGTACCCTCCCTTCCGCCGAAGTCCCTCAACATGAACACATAGATATGTCATGGAGATCTGTATGAACATTAGGATTCGTTCTTCATGCTTCAATGAGGAATGAGATGAAAATTTTGAGTGAGACTACATTGAATCTGTAAATAGCTTTTGGTGGAATGGTCACGGTCACGGCAGTAATAATTCTACCAATCCACGGCCATGGGCTGTCTTTCCCTTTCCAGTGTCTTTTGATATACTTTTATTTGGGAGTTGTTTTTTTTTTTTAACTGTAGAAGTCTGTGCATCCTTTATTTGGTGTATTTCTGGATATTTTCTTTTCATTGAGGTCATTATGAACAGAAATTTCTCAACAATCTCTTTTTTGTATGTGTAAAAAAAATCTATTCTTTTTTTGAAGTTTGGTTCTCTATCTGGCCACATTGACAAAATTTTTTATAATTTCTTGGGGCTTTTCTTTTCTTTCCTTTTTTAGACGTTTTGGTATCACAATGATACCTCCACTGTAGACTACTGGCAATGGTCAAGAGAAAGCCCAAACTGACAGGTATAAGGTGGTATCTCAGAGTCGTTTTGATTTGCATTTCTTGGATAATTAGGGATGTTGAGCAATTCCTTAAATGTCTTTCAGCCATTTGAGCTTCCTCTGTTGAGAATTCTCTGTTTAGTTCTATAGCCCATTTCCTAATTGAACTGTTGGACATTTTGGTGTCTAATTTCTTGAGTTCTTTATATATTCTGGATATCAGCCCTCTGTCAGATGTGAGATTGGTGAAGATCTTTTCCCATTCTGTAGGCTGTCCCTTTGTTTTGTTGACCATGTCCTATGCTCTACAAAAGCTTCTCAGTTTCAACAGGTCCCATTGATTGATTGTTTCTCACATTGTCTGTTCTACTGGTGTTATATTTAGGAAGTAATCTCCTATGTCAATGTGTTCAAGACTACTTCCTACTTTCTCATCTATCAGGTTCAGAGTAACTGGATTTATGTTGAGGTCTTTGATCCACTTGGACTTGAGTTTTGTGCATGGTGACAGATATGGATCTATTTGCAGCCTTCTATACATTGACATCCAGTTATGCCAGCACCATTTGTTGAAGATGCTGTCTTTTTTCCATTGTACAGTTTTGGCTTCTTTGTTAAAAATTATATGTTCATAGGTGTTTGGATTAATGTCAGGGTCTTCAATTAGATTCCATCAGTCCACATGTCGATTTTTATGCTAGTTCTGTGTTCTTCTTGCTTCTGTATGGGTATGTCTTTCCTAGGATTGTGTAAGCTTTCTTCTGTGATCTTGTTGAAGATCTGGACTGTGCTATTTACCTGGCATTCTTTTTTCTTGTGTATATCTGTAATTCAAAGATTCATTTTTTTGATGGTGTCACACCATTCCTATATGTTTTTTTCATGTTATTTAATTATTTTTTGTAATATTTTTTGCTTGTTTTATCTAGAATTTCTACTTTATCTTTGAGTCCTGATATTTTATCATCTGCTTCATTAATTCTACTTGTCAAGGCTTTCCTTTGAATTTGCTATTTAGGTTACTGTGTTTTCAATTCTGACTATATTTCAGCTTTAGTGGTATTTAAAATTTCTTTCTTTTTATTGAATTACATTTTCAAAACCTAAACTATCTTTGTTGTTCCCATCATCTTCACATTTCTGATTTGTTGGACATTATTCAGGCATTCATTATCTCTAAATTCTCTCTCAGAGTTTATTGGTAGATTTCTTTGTATTGTGTTTAAAATATTAGAATCCTTTGGTAATGTTTGGGTTTTTCTTTTAAAGGCTTATAGGGAGACAATGCCTTAGTTTTTCAGTTAGATTGTAATTTGCAAAAGTTCTGGGAATTTAGTATTCTTTTGTTGCTTTTATGGATAGGGCTGGTTGCAGTTAATGAGGACATGGATGTGCTGATTAGGTTCATTCTAGAGTCTGGATATGGTCTGGAAAGAATTTAGGTGAACACAAGGGACTGGACTTTTGTGTATGATATGCATCATGGTAAGATTGGCATTTAGGAGTAGGTCTTTGAGCTGGCATAGCAGTAATGAGGGCAATGTCTGGCAGATTTACTGTGAACACATCTAGCATGGACGAGAAACTGGATGTGATCAGGGAGGAGACTAAAGTTTGGAATAGTCAGAGATGTCCTTGAAAGAACCTTAAGATGGATGACAGCAAAGGCTGTAATATCTAAACTAAGATTGTGTATGTGACCAGGGCGGCATATGGAAGTTGAGGTGGGTACACTGTGGGCAGGATCAAGTGGACTTACCGTGCTAGATCCTGGAGAAAGATATGTAGGGTCTGGCTAAATGAAGAGATGGATTTTCATTTTTAAGCTATAGTTAGCACGTCCTTGTTGACTGCAGGTAGGTGCTAAAGTGTTGAAATTGAGATAAGAAACATCATTTACATGGACATCCTTTTACTTATCATGAAGAAAATAGTTACTGAGAAATATAGTTTTCTAAATAACATTTCAAATCATTTTAAGATTGTCTGTGGAATTTACATCCATGGATTGAATAAGAATCATATCAGTCATTTTAATTTTTAGTTACATGTTGGCATTAAGACAATGCAAGTGGACAAATGTGTGTGTGTGTGTGTGTGTGTGTGTGTGTGTGTGTGTGTGTTGTATATATTAGTTAACTACATATAGCTCTGGTACTGTAAGGGGTCACATGTGTTTTCAGAATATTCTATCTTTCTTTAGCCTTTCCTTAAAAAAGTATTGTATTGATTTTCAAAGCAGAAAATGGAATTGTTCTCACACATTGCTGCATCTTAAATATTGTAATATAATACCTGTTTAGAAGTAAATGTCGGTAATTATTTTTATGTATGTTGGCTACTATTCTGCTGCTATAATTCAGAATGACCAGGGTAGTTTACAGAAGAAAGATTTTATTTAGACTTTTGGTTTTAGATGAATATGAGTCTGTTATGGTGGGGAAGCATGTCAGCAAACAAAAAACACAATAGGAAAATCAGGAAGCTGAGAACTCACATCTTGAACTGCAAACATAAAGCAAAGAATATGAACTACACGTAGGGTCAGGAGATAAATCCTCATTGACCTACTTCCTTTAATATGTCTGTATTCTCCCCAAATATCATCATCAACTGGGAACCAAGAGCCAAATATTTGAGCTTTTGGTAGACATTCTAATTCAAACTCCATAATAATAAGAATGTTTAAAGTTAATCCCAGCACTCAGGAAGCAGAGCCAGGCAGATCTTTGTGAGTTCAAGGCCAACCTGGTCTACAAACTGAGATCCAGGAGGGGAACCAAAACTACACAGGGAAACTGTTTCAAAAAACCAAAAATTAATAATAATAATAATAATAATAATAATGATAATAATAAATAATAATAATAATAATAATAAAATGAAATAACATAAAGAATGTTTAAAGTTTAAAGACAGTAAATATATGCATGTATGCATACCCACAAACTTACACAAACTTGCACACATACACACACACACACACACACACACACACACACACACAAACGAAAAAAATAAGACAACTTGATACTTGGAAATCAATCTATTCACTTATTTTGATTTATTGCATTTTTTAACAGGTTATTCACCTTAAATTACATGCCATTGTTTCCATGTTGAGCTGTAATAGAGTCATCACTGTGAATGAGTTTCTCACATCAAAAGCTCTGCACCTGCTGTTTTCCATCTGCTTTTCCTGCTCTTTCACCTTACTGAGATACCTGAGAAGATCCACCATAACTCCATTACCGGCTCCTGTTATTAAGAGCTCTCCTTTCTACACACAAAGCTAAAGTAAATTTAATTTGTTGGTGGAGAAAATATTTATGTTTTGCATATTCATGGAAAATTTACGGCTTTTCTTTTTTACATTTCAAAAATCCAAAGTTTATCTGCACATTAGAATGACTTTTTTATGAAGTTTGTGTTTCTAAATTAAGATATTTAAAAATATATTTGCTATTAAGCTACAAAAATCCAGAACACACAACTAATTGTCAGTTTTCACAAACACTAAATTTACTTAGACTTTTTTAAGAAGACATATATATATATATATATATATATATATATATATATATATATATATATAAACTACTATATATATATAGTAGTCCATTTTACATTTCTACTCTTAGTTTAAAAAATACTTATCTTTAAAATTAAATTTGTAAGTTGTAATTGTTTTGAGATCCATAGTTCATTTATGCTGGTAGATTTTGTTGCTTTGGTAGTGGAACTGACCATCTAAAATTAATGTATGCATACTTTCTATTTTATCAATGTTTGTATGGAATGCTTCATAATAATTGCCTTTAAGGACAGCAGAGAGTAGTGATAAAGTAATAATTTACATGGACAGTGCCATCAAGTCATTCTCACACTCCTTAGTCATCCAGTCATAAACATAGAATCAATGTATTAATATGTGCATATACTTGTGACTTGGATGTCCACAATATTTTTATATAACCAAATTCAAAAGTGGTACTGATTTTTATTAAACTTCTATTTTTGTCATGTAAATGTTGCAGCTACAAGGGCAATTACAAGCTGTCAACTGATATACTCTTGCTCATATTTGTTCAGATAGATTTATATATGAAATTCCTCCTTACACTTTTTACTTTTGCTTTTGTACCACCAAAAGACTCAAAATGTCAAATGCTAGATGTTTAATAAGATAAGCTCAAGAAGCATCAGATTCAAACAGCATAGATATTAATGCTGATTGCAGCCTGGAAAATCAATTATCGATGGTTTAGAGCAATTTATGAGGATATATGCATAGGTAGATTATGTTTTTAAATTGAGTTTTTAGTCTTTCTTGAGAGGAGTCTTAGTATAAGATCCTCAAAGGGTTAAGTTTCATCTTAGAAGAAACTCTAGAATATCACTGACTCTATTTTTACTATGTGGTTTTAACAGCTACATATGTTTTAGGAAGTTTTGAAACACTGAAGACTTAAGTACAACTCCATGTTCCTTAAAAATGAATTCTTATATAATATGATCATGGTAATGTGCAAAAGTTCATATTAATGCTGAGTTAACTAGGACACCAAGCTATGTTTGTGTAGACAAATTTGGTTTTCACTATTGACAAACTTTCTTTTCAGTCTATTTATTAAACTGAATGCTACAGCATTAGAATCTAGGAGTTGATCATTCCATTCAGGCATTTTTGTTTGTTGTTTTTTTTTTAATACTTCAATCATATAGTAAGCATTTGGTGTATTTGCTTTAGTTTCAATCTTCTAATGGCCGTGTTTTGTAGCTAGAGTTTTTCTGGTCCTGCCTGACCAACGGTCAGGACAAATAACTCTCACTGCCAGTCTTACAGCTCCTCTGACCCAAGTGAACACACAGAGGCTTCTGTTATTTATGAACTGTATGGCCATTAGCTCGATCTTATTACTGACTAGCTCTTACACTTAAATTAACCCATACTACTTATTTATGTTTAGCCACAAGGCTTGGTATCTTTTCCCAGTTCTGCCTTCACATCTTGATTGCTCTGTGTCTGGCTGGCTACTCCTAACTCAGCCTTCCTCTTCCCAGAATTCTCCTCTATCCTTGTCCTGCCTATACTTCATGCCTGGCTACTGGACAATCAGCATTTTATTTATTAACCAGTCAGAGCAACAAAGCATACAGAGCAATATTCATAGCAGTATTTCACTGTAATTGTCATTGGATGTCTTTTTTAACTATGCTACTACATGGCAGGTGTGGAGGATGTAAGATTTTGGAAGTTAAACACTTAGAGATTGAAACATAGATAATACTAAGCTACATTATGGCAAGTATCTATGATTCTGTTTTATAAGGCAAATATCCATGCATATATTAGGCCAAAATCAGATATTATTCCAATGTTAAAGGTTCCCAGAGACAGGTAGCACTATTGCTTACTGAAGACTCCCTTGCAAATTTTTGCATATGCTGGATCTTTTGTAATGATAACTGCAAAGTTGTCTAAGGTGTTATTACAGCCTTAACCAACATACAAAGGTCCTTGAAGTGACTATTCTATCTTTGGTGACATGGCTAATATATTTTTTACCCTAATCATTGTGTATGTGTGTGTGAGTGTGTGTGTGTGTGTGTGTGTGTGCCCATGTGTGCACAATGACTCTGTTACTGCTAATTGTCTTTACCCATGCTATCTCTGTTTCTGCTAGTTGTCTTTACTTGCATTATCAAGAGATTTTTAAAGGAGACTTTTAAAAAGTGAACTAAGGGGACTCCCATAGGAAAATTTACATGAACACAACTGTGTTTGATCATTTCATTCAGTTTGAGTACATTGAAATTAGTTGTGTAATCACTCCAGGAAATATATAAAAATGTAAAATGTAGTTATAAAATCCTGAGTCTTATAGATACTACTTCTGTAGTAATAGTTCAAAACTTCAAACTGGAAAAGGGAAGTAGCTAGGTAAATTAACATATAAAGTAAGACCACATGACTATAGCTCAGTAGATCTCAACCTATGGGTCAAGACCCTTTTGGCGTCAGATATCAGATATTATACATATCACATATCTACATTACAATATACAGCAGTAGCAAGATTACAGTTATGAAGGAGCAATGAAATAACTTTATGGTTTTGGGTTACCATAATATGATTAAACACATTAAGGAATCACAGCATAAAGAATGTTGAGAACCATTGAGTTATTTGGATATCAAGGATACTATCAAGTTTTGGTAAAATTTTTATTAATATTTCAAAGACTCACCAAGATTTCTGATTTTATATTCTTTAATGATTTTAGGATTAATTATGATTGTGCAGGATAAACATTAATATAATTAGAGAGCCCTTCAAGTTAACAATGTCATTTTCTGATAACATCATTCTTAATGGAGTTTTAATGGTAACTTTCTCAGACACAGTTTTTAGAAGTTTTCTCTGGATTTGGTTCATGTTGATAATGTTTGGTCAAATGTTGAATTAATGGAGAACAGATTCTCTTCTAATATTAAATATATTTGTTGGCTTTGCCTGTAATTTAGAGCAAGGCTTTTCTCAGAAGTTCAAGTTAACTTTCTTTCTTTTTTGTTTTCTTTTAGTTTTGTTGGTTGTTTACTTTTGGGCTTTTGTTGTTGTTGTAGCTTTGGTTTATTTAGTCACTAATTTTTTTCTGAAATTATAATTACATTTCTCTTTTCACTTTTTAGAGCTTTGCAGAATTTTTTAAACAAGTTAGGGCATCAGTGTGCCAACCTCAAAATGACTGAAATCAACAGCAATATTATACTTTAAGTCATCCAAGTTTATACATGTCTGAAAACGTTGTGGTGTATAGTTGCAAAAGTCTGTTTATGTTTATGGCTTTTCCTAAAGAGTTACTCAGTTAAATTCATTATCAGGTCTCATAGTTAGCAGATACATTTAGTATTATTGCCAGTAAACTGGATATTTCTGTGATTAGAGTGATTTTACAGTATCAAGGGCTTAAAAAAAAAAAAAACAACCAGGCACATAACTTCAGCCTAGGAATGCATAAGGCAGCAATATCCCAGAGGAACATGTATAACATGTTTTTATAGATTAGTTGCATGAAAACAAATAATATTCAATGTTTGGGGTTTCACAATGTCTCACCTTTTTTTTTTTTATTGAACTCATCATTATGATAGATAAATTTGTATCATGAACATGAATTTAAGCACAAACACTGATGGATAGATTTTTTTTTCTATTTCTTGTGATAGATATTTGAATGCTCTGCCTAACATATCACTATTGGTCTATCCATCTATCTATCTATCTATCTATCTATCTATCATCTAACTATCTGTATATGAAGAGTGAAAAATTATATCCAGAGGTTTAGTATGAACAGTGTTTTTTGACATTGTATCTTATCAAAATTGTCACAAAAATAATATAATTCCACTGACTGATTGATATATTAAAGATGGATGATAGGTACATAGATGACAGATTGTTATTCCAGCCAGTAGTGTTGGAATGATTTATTTTAATTTTACTTTATTTCATATGGGTTTGCAAATATGTGTGTTTGTATATATGTTCATGTGTTCCATATGTATATACCCATATTTGTGTGTGTGAATGAGTATCCATGAATATATAAATGTGAGAAAACACTGGGTGTCAGTCTTTTCTTCTACCATTTTGAGACAGACTTTTATTTTGTTCTTTTGGTTAGTTTTTGTGGTTTTTCCATTGTGCACACACTTGAGTTTTGGGATTCTCCTGTCACTGTCTCAGATTACTCCATAGTTAAGATTACAGATACCTGTACTACATGTCCAGGTATTTTATGTGGGTTATGTGAATTTTAATTGAAATCACATACTTGTACAGCAAGCATTTTTACTCAGTGATCCATCTCCTGATCTTTCATTCATTTTTATTTAATATATTTTAAGATTAATTTGATGAATAAAAAAATTATAATAAGTTTGAATCAGTTATACTCTGAGAATAATGTGAAAATAAATAGAAAAGCAATTATTTCTGTTACTTTTTCTTGTACTAAATGGAAAGCCAAATCTGTTAATTAGTGATTATTTCAGGAAAACCTATTATTTTTAGTCAGAAAATTCACCTCTATAAATTTGTTGTCAATTTTACACTTCAATTTAAAAAGGGGCAAAAATTTTCATAAGAAACTTGTGGATGTTACTAGACCCTGAAAAACAGTTTCTACCGATAAATTTCTAAAGCCCTGCTCACAGCCTCCAGAATAATGACATCTGCCAGAATAAATGTGTCCTCCAAACAACTGGACAAATCAGAAAAACAAAGATGGCACTGTCTTAAGAATAAGAAAGGAGGCTCTATGCTATGGGCATAGAGCAAGAAGTGAAAGAGAAGTTGGAAACTGAAGAAGCTTGAAGATACTGGAAGTCAATTGATAGAAAAATACAAAGTATCTGCAATTGAACACTGGTAAGTGAAAGGCCCTGGGCTGATATAGCAGCGAGTGGCAATGTGCTAGTCTCACAATCAATATTTCCAGTTTTTATTGGCATATATTCCACGTCCTAAACAATGAGTCCGTATGGGCATCATTTTTAAATATATCATATATTTTGATGATTTCACTATTATTAATGTATCCTAACAACACTATTGCTCTATCGTAGCTCTTTACCTTCCAAATGTCAGTATTCTGCTTTCATCCCATTCGCTTGTGTGCTCAAATGTAAATATTGCAGTCCTTTTCAAATTAAATTAGCCTTTTCCTACATATCTATGTTTTACTTATTTTCTTGTAGTAGTATCAGTGAACATACATCAAGGTCTTAAATCCACTTTGATTTTTTTTTTTATAAAGCATGTGAGACAAGAACCCAGTTTCATTCTGCTATATATGAATGACAAAGTTTCTCAACAATGAACATTTGAACAGCTGTATTATATATCTTATTGTATTATTATATTTTTGGTGTCTATTTGTGTGTGACACTGTTAGAAAAATAAAGAGACTATAGCAGTAGGTAATTATGCCAAGGATTTTTATTCCATTTCTCTGCATGTATGATTGTGTTCTAATTCCCTGAAGTTTATATTGCCATGGCATTGAAGTATATTGTGTAAATCACATATTATAATACTCATAACCTGCTTCTTCAGTTCATAATTATTTTGGCTAGTTTGGGGTGTTTATTGTTGAGGTGAGTAAGGCTGGAAGCACTGGGCTACACCTTAAGCAAACAAAGAGCCATGGCATGTACAGAGAGCACTTTGGCCAAAGGAAACCTGACCCATAGACTCCAAACTGGAAGGTGATGATGTGCAGCTTCAGCGTCAACCAAAAATGCCACAGTAACTAGAAGAGCCCACCAAAAATCCACATATATAAACCTCAGCCCTTTGTTTAATAAATGAGAGCTTGCTTAAACCTCCTTGAGTCTGTGTCATTGACTCTACATCTATTGAACCCCTGCCCCTAGGATCAGAGAGAGTGAGATCCCCGATGCAGAGACAGCAATATATTGTTCCATATAAAACTTAGTTATTTTCTACTTTTAAAGAAGGACACAGAAAAATAGATGAGAATTACATTGAATCAGTACATTACTTCATGTGATATGCGCACTAATTCTACTTAAATGTGAGAATAGAATTTGGAATATCCTTCTGTCTTCATGAATGGTGTGAAATGCTTCTCTCTACTTATTTAAATATTTCAATTGTACAATTCTGTTACCTCCTTTGTTATATTTTTCCTACATATTTTATTATATATTTATTTATTTACTTATTTAGATCATTGTGAGTAAGTTTGCATCTTTAATTCTATTTTTCATTGTTTAGACATTAATATATAGAATTCTCCAGAAGGATTCTTATCTCTGTTATAGAAAATGCATTGCAAAAACTATTCATATAATTGAAGAGTTTTAGAAAATAAATTTCATCTAGATATCACTAATAGAAAAAACAATGTAAAATAATATTGTAATATTTTCATTTAAAGTATTAATTAATTATTGTAATAAAAAAATTTAAGGAGCATTCATTTATTCATGTTTATGCATGTACATTTGTCTCTGTGTTCCATGATGTTTGTGAATGAAAAAATAAGTAATCAATTTTAGAGTCAAGACTCTATCCACAGAGCCAAGTTGCCCCTTAATTTAATCTTTTTAATTTTATAAGTATGTTGAGATCTTCCATAAAAGTAAAATTTGACATACATGAAGATGTAAAGACTTAAAATAAAATTGATAAAAGAGAAATATGTCATCAAAATATAGAAATGAAATTTAAGTGTAGTATGAATTATATATAGTGTTAGTAGTAATGGAAAGTAGTAAAATTTTAATGAATATATAATTATCACAGCATGTTTTGAATGATGTGTTGGGCTTTTTCATAATGTTTTATAGACTTTAATGAAAACAGACTTCTAAAACCAAACTTTATTATTACTGAGTGAAAAGTCCTCACTTGAGAAATGTTGACATAAGGAAATCAAAACCACTGCTATTCATATGCATCATATATGCTTTAAAATTATTAGCAGAGTAAAATTAACTAGTAATTGGAGCTAGAATTATTGATATCCATATATTATCAAACAAAGAACCATAAATGAAGTACTACTTCATTTCATAAGGATACTCAGATACAGTTGTAACTGTATCCTTGTATTGTCTTATTGAATTGTGTATGTCATTGGAGAAGTAATATAAGTTTAGTAGTTCAAAATAAGCAAGAAAATCTATAACAGAGATTACTATCACCATATCATGTTTCCTATATTTTCCTTCCAAAAACCTTTATCAGTTTTTTTTTTTTTTCTGGCATGAGGACACCTTCCTACTTTATTCCTGTCCAGTAGGATTATCATTATAAAAATAGAAGAAAAATAAACAATAAGAATGTAACTGAACTCTTCATACTTTGGCAGATGTAGAAAAAGAAAGCATTCAAGGTCAGCCTAGGCCACCTAGCAAGACTCTATTTCAATAATCAATAAAACAAGCAATATATCTAATGGACAACTAAATTCTATAGGATAATAGATGAATATTACTATAGAAAATAAATCATAAAGCAAATGAAAAATGGTAATAGAAGACAGTGAGAAAACATTTTAAATAGATTGTTCAGTACCAAGAACTCAGTAAGACATTGACATTTAAACTAACTTTTTAAAAAAATAATACAATTGATTATTATTCAGAAAGTACCATATGAAATCGCTGTAAAGGTGCCCAGCTGAGAGAAAGCTTACAATATTCCAAGGTCGATAGAGCTCTGTGTGTATAGGATAGTGAACAGTGATAAAGTTGTAAAAAAAAAAAAAAAAAAAAAAAAAAAAAAAGATGACATCAGAGAGATAGTGCCGGAAATTATTTCCTTTGGGGGCTCTTTTGAAAACAGCAAGCACAATGGCATTACTGACCTTGAAATGGATACTGAAAAATGATGTTCAGCAGACATTGAAAAGCAATGTGTGCTATAGTTTGGATAGCTTTGATGTACTTTCATATTGCATCTTGACTGAAAATGGACTCAAATTATTTGGGATTGAGCAACTGGGAAGTTAGGACTGACCTTACATGAGCTCTGAAAGCTGTAAATAAAAATGTATTGACATAAAATTTGGAGATGAACTTCACTTAAGTTTTAGACCTTACATTCAAATACCAATTAGACAGTTAAATTGAAATGCACTGTAATCCTCTGGAATTTGAGAAAATCTTTATGATAGCAGATAAACTTCAGTATGCTGGGCTTACAGTTTCTATTTATTTCATGGGAATTGAAAAAATTCTTAAGTAGGTGCTTATAAACAGAAATAAGGGAGGCTTAGGATGCAAACCTAGGGAGAATGGTAAACTTAATAACATGCAAATCCTTGTTCAAAGAGCAGGGCATTGATTTTCAGATTTATGAACTTGCAGCACTTCTTAGTGATGAATGTTAACCATGAGATGGGATGGCAATTGTAGAGTTAGTTGAAGTCAATTATTTCAGGAAGACAATCAATGTATCAATGCAGCATTCACAGGAAGTCTGAAGTGAGTCCTTGTAGAATTCTCTGAACTGGGAATAAAATCTCCAAAAATGATTGTCATTTTCACTTGTTTTTTATTTGAAAAATAGAAGTGAACAGAAAATAACTCTGTTGGGTTATTTTAACTATCACCTTGACCACGTTCAAAAATACCAACGTATCAAGTTTCCAGATATGACTTTGAGAGGTTATCTAGATTCCATTAATTGCATTGGACATTGTCATCATAAATATGAGCTGTGCTCTTCCATGGACTGGTGTCATGGGTTGAATAAAATGAAGAAAACAGTTCATGAGCATTAATCACTCACAGATTTCTGGTTGCAGATACAGCTTGGCTCACGCTTCTGTCTATTCTACTATATATCTAAATCTTATGTTTTTAACTTATATAACTGAAAATATAAAGAAAGGAGATATAAAGATAACACACCTGATGATAACTTCAAGGGAATTTGCAGTCCTGTTATTTGAATAAGTATGATGATTTCATAATCATCACTGACAGGGTCTTCACAGAGATTTAGATCTTTGGTAATATAATTGTGTGATAGAAAAAAGAAAAAAAACTGTATCATATATGAAAGTGGTATGAAAATACATTTCCAATTCTGTAGATGTTGAAAAAAGATGATAATGATGTTTTAAATAAGTCAAAACTAGAAATAATATAGAGAAGAAGAAAAAGAAAATAGAAATGTAACAGGAACTTTCACACTTAGAAGTTATACACATAGCAGCTAAGCCTGCAGCACTGGATTAAAACTGTAGTATTATGGAGAGTTTGGAATGATGCAGGTCAAAAAGCTAGTTACCTTATACTGGAATGATTTTAGCCCCATCCCCAACATACCCCTGTCAATAGCTATTCATTACTCACATCTGTGTAAGAATTGACATATTGAAAACCTTCTGAAGTTCATTAACTTGGCAGACTACTAACTTCCACCAGCCCCAGAGCTAAGGATATCATCTGATAGAATCTTAGGCCTATAGAAAAGCTTTCCACATTTTAGTGCAACATATACTCAAATGGACTCACCAATGCATTACAAATATGCCTTGATTTATGGATTTCTTTGTTCTGTAAAACTATATACTCCATGAAAGTACTTCCAATTTTAAAGATGAAATTTGAATTAAACTATGTCTGTGTTCCCAGGACATAGTCAATCAAAATGGCTCTAGAATAAACTCTCTCTTATTCCTTTAAGGAAGATGAGAAGTGAGGTTTTGCACTGACAATTTTATATGATGTGTTTATATACAAATGGTCTACAAATTATGATGAGATTATGACATAAATTAATGATTTATCTCTTTAAATGTATGTAATATATATATTTATATATAATATGTATATATATATTTATATATAATGTACTTATAAAATATAAAAACTCAATATGTAATGGACCTGAGTTAATTGACACTCTCCACTGGGTAGCTGGCCTGGGGCTGGGACTGGTTGCAAATTCACACACATACACACAGCGAACTTGGTGGGTTAGTGGTATTCTGAAAAATACCAAAACTAAAACTATGCAGCATAGTTACTGCTAAATATTGACTGTTCTTGCATCATCATATTCTTTTAAAAGTAAATGCACTCCAAAAAGTAATTTCATCCTATAACAATGATAATTTACACATTAATTTCTTTCTTCTCTCTTTTTTATTTTATAATTAATTGTTCATTTGTTGAGATATTGTTGTATCCCAACCCAGCAACAAACTTATGGTTCCTCTGTTTTGGCCTCTGCAATGCCTTTTCTACAGGCGTAAACTGCTCACATGTCTGACCTGCCACTAATTTCTACCTCAGTAAGTCAAGGCAAGAGAACAAGCAGGCCTTAACACATTTCCTAACTCTTCTACCAACACTATACCTAATATTACAACCCCTATACTTTCTCTAGACAAAATTGTAAATGTAATCAAGATTCCCATCATAATTGCTCTCTCCATAAATTCCATCAATTGTCTGTCTTTAGTGCATTTTAAAATCATAGATAAATTATTTTCTTGTAAACCTGCCCTCTAAAGTCTGGCTTCTGTAATCACTCAAAAAATTCATTTTGATTTAACACTTAAAAGTAAGCAGAGAATTTAGAACTTATCTAATTCTCATTTTTCATAAGCACAAAGGAGACACTTGATATGTGCTTCAGACACCTGCCAATTTATCACTGAAAATAGTAGACTTCACAATTTGATATGACTATATTTAACATAGACATCATATATAATATAACTATTTGACATTAAAGTATTTCCACATATATTCACAATAAATATTGTGTATTTTTCTTGTAGTATATTTTATTCAATTCCTATAAAAGTAATACCAAATAATGAATCAGCTCACTTTCAACAGATTTCCTATAAATATTAAAGACTAGAACAACTTCTAATTCTAAATATTGCCAGCCATAATAGTCTGAGATATGATAAGACAACCTACATATGTAGTACTTGATATTTTAGTCATAAGATCCAAGTACTAATAACATTATTATTCAAATTTAGATGACAAGATATATGTTGCTATTATATAAATACATATTTTATAAATGTATATAATGTGTAATGTATAATAAATATTATATAAGGTTGATATAAACAAAATGATGTGGTAGTTACACATTGCATCTTCATATATATAAGGCCTTCACATATCAATCACCATATCATTAAATTACTATATTCTAGTCTTCTCTAGTATTCTCTAGCAACAATATTATAAATATTTAACATTTTCTGGAATTATTCTATTCATATATTTTACAAAAAAGGAATCAGAATATTTAACAGAGCTTTAATTGTTGACATGATCATGATTTGGAGGGAGTTTGAAGCATGTTCTGTAAGCCATCCTAGAAGTATGTTAATAGATATGAAGACAGATATTCTTCTTTTAACTGATTTCCAATAATGTTGGCATTTATTGTCAGTCATCTATAATGTGATATGATATAGTAATCATTGTGCTGAATTTGGCATATACTCAGGGTCTCATTTACTGAAGAATTTCTTGATTTTTTTTTTAATTTAAGAACCTTAATTAGTTAATGTTAGGGGATCTGGGTCTCTTAATTTTCTAAGCAATAAAACAGTGAAGTGTTAAAGGGAGAAGGAGATGCCACATTAGTGCATCCTAAGTAACTGAAATACAATATGAAAAGAAGGCCAAAAATACTACACTTGACCTTAGTTAAAATGTATAGTACTATATGAAAAAAGAGCTACATATTGGACATAAAGGAGAGAGTTAGAAACAAAAGACCTTTGTTTGAGGTCCAGAATGTGTGGCCTAATAAGTCCTTGTAAAGGCTGGTCATTTTTAATCCTCTCTTTCCTTAATTCTACTTAATTGCCTTTATTACAAGATTTCTTGTCAAACCATATGTCAAGCACCTAAGCAGTCACCTAAACAAAAAGTGTATTTTTCAGAAAAGCTGCCTTTTCCATAGACTTTTGAGATAGCCTTGAATCTATCTCAAATGTAGACTAAGAGTCTCTCTTCATACTGTCCACTCTCATGATAATGTCCTATTTTACCACATAGTGATCTCTTCCTGTCTTCTATAATATATTCCATGTCTCATCTGTATCCTCTCGGTGGTGACCCAACCCGAAGCAACCAAAGGAAGATTAAAATGACATCACAGTGATAGAAACATTAGAAAGATGTTGAATTTGTTTCAATGAAAATAAACAACCAGCAAGAATAAAAGTATTAGTTCTGATTTCAAAAGGAGAAATAAATAGCTTATTCTGGAGTCAAACATGAATGTTGCCTGCTTTAGACAGATTTAGGTTACCTCAAATACCACATTGCAACATGATAAGATTTTCATGAAGGTTTAGAGCCATATAACAAAAAAGTTATGAAACAAGGCACTTTTTATATACATTGGTAGAAGCTTCAGACAGAGAGAACATAGCACATTTGGGAAATCTCAGCTTTTGGCACATATTGTAGCTAATGACATTCTTAAGCTTAGGATTGGTGAAAATCATGCTTTGCGTGATCACAAGCAAGTTAGGTCATACAAAGAAAGGGGTCATAAATAGCTATTTAGAGGGTCTAAGTACAGACCAAGATAAATATGTTCTCCAACCGGGAATATACTACTATACAAAATAATTGAACCTCAGTCAGTCAATCAGTCTTGCAGAATTTTTAACGTAAGTACAGCTTCTCCTGTGAGCTTCAGCTTATATTTGCTAAGCTGTTTTTATTTCTATTATTATTTTAATTTAGTGTCTGTTACTATGAAATATAATCTTTAAGGTAATGCCCATACACAATTAATATATAATCTTATAGAATAATTTCTCATTCAAACTCTATGTAACTATCATATAAGTAGTTATGTTCTCAAATCATTGATACTACAATTGATTATGCTTATAACACATGGAGGTAAAATTAAACGTTCTGTGAGTGTCCATGGTTTCTGTTTAAATAGTTACAGCCCCCTCCATAAATCAATGGATATATTATATGTATTTGGATTCTTATCTAACTTAACCCAGAAAAGAGAATATTTCTTTTCTTTTCCTTTCTATCCTTTCCTTTCATTCTTTTTTCATATCTTTATTTTTTTCTTCTTGAGATGGGATCTTACTATCTAGTGCAGCTTGTCCAAGAAGTCCCTCAGTAGGTTACATTGGCTTCCCACTCATAGTCACCCTGTTACCAATACCTTGTGATTGCTGAGAGGTGTCAAGGTCTCTGAAGGTCTGTGCTACCTCTCTGGAGCACAATGTAGTAAAATGTCAATATTTCTATGACATGAAGTCCACTTTTGTCAGAAAGTTAAGGCCTGAACTTGAAACAGGTCATTATACTCACAAACCAAGAGCAAAGACAGAGTGAACGCTTGCACGTGTGCTGACTTTCCCCTCATGCTCACTTCCTTTAGCTACTCAAACCAAGGGAATCACATCCCTCACACTGGGCTTGATCTTCCCACTTCAGCTAAGATCATCAAGAAAGTCATCTACAGACTGGCCCACACACCAAGCATAACTCTACAATCCCTCCTAAAGATCTTCACAGTTATTCTAGATTGTGTGAAGTTGCCATTTAAAACTATCACATCCCGAAAACCTCTTGCTGGGCATCTATTTCAATAATATGAGTCTAATTTAAATTCAGAGAGAAGTGATATATGCTAACAAATTGTTGTTCTTCATTTATGCAACTTATTCAAATGGTTACATTAGATAAGCAACATAATTTAGAAACAAAGTGCTTTGACAATTACTTTTTTTTTTTTTTCTCTTTTGGTCCTTAGAGACAGGGTTTCTCTGTGTAGTTTTGGAGCCTGTCCTGGATCTTGCCCTGTAGACCAGGCTGGCCTCGAACTCACAGAGATTCACCTATCTCTGCCTCCCGAGTGCTGGGATTAAAGGCGTGCGCCACTACTGCCCAGCGACAATTACTTGTAATAATGAGATTCATATCAAATCAAAATAATGACATAACATGCACTATTAAAGGTAAATTGGTTACATAGATGGAGTTTTATGAAAAGTCTCTAATCTTGAAATATAGATATAATAACTGTCTTGTTAAATAAGAAACACAGATCCAATTGCAGAGTTAAAAGCCAAGAGGTCAGAGCAATAGCTGAGAGCTGAAAACCTTACCCTTCACTGTTGCTGCTGTCTCTCCTCTCCACAAGAGAGCTACTTCTGTGTTTTTTCCTTCTTTTATATAGACTTTCTGTTCTGCTTTCTCATTGGTTGTAAACCCAACCCACATGACCTCCTCGCCATTGCCTGTCTGTACAGACTTCCAGGTCTTCTATGGTTGGTATTGAGATTAAAGGCGTGTGTTGCCATGCTGGCTGTATCCTTGAACACACAGAGATCTGTTTACCAAGTGCTGGGATTAAAGGCATGCACCACCACTGCCCAGCTTCTGCTTTGGCTTGTGATGACCCCAAGGCAACTTTATTAACATACAAATAAAATCACATTTCAATACAAATAAAATATCACTATATTGAAATATTTAAAATGTTTATGAATATGTGTTGGTTAGAGTAAAAAAATAAATAGCATGTAAGAATGTAATATAAATGCATTTGCCCTGAAATTTTCTTTATTACCAATTGTAATTGATTCTCTATCATAGATATGTGATCTACTTTATTTGAAGATACAGATTTAAACACAGTAGCAATTCCCACAAAAGGAATAATACTTAAGCATGTAAAGAAAAAAAAATATGTGAGGGAATTTATTTTATTTTATATTTTAAGATATTTTATTAATTTTTGTGTAAAAACTCATGACAGACTTTTTAAAAAAAAGCTTGCTATGGTGGTTGTGATCTATTCAAGTTGTGTTGTAAAGATTTTGGTTATTATTACACTACTTGGCTGCATTCAAAACCTCCAAACATGTCAGTAAAATACAATTTCCTTGTGTAATATTTTAATTACTCCAAATAGTATTTGCCTTTTTTGTGTGGTCCTAAAGTCAAAATTTATTTCCATATTGGAACAAAGTACAGCTGCTTCTCAGAACTGTTTTCAAAGCATTGTGAAGCTATTGCTATTCAAGGGCTGCCATTCTTTTTAAAATTTCATTCATTATCATGGTCATAGCCTTAGAAACAATAGGCCACATCTTCCTTAAAACTACAAATGCAATAGTCAAGTATGCTCTTGGTCAGTCTTTAAAGCACAAAAATAGAGAAAAGTGAAATTTCTCTGCCTCTGTAAAATTAAAATATATGCCATATTAAAATGTCTTTCCTGTACTATGCCTCTAAGATATTTCAGAAGCATTAATATTGTATGTTTGCATATGCAATTTTTGTTTCTTTTCTAAAAGTACATATATTGAAAAACCCATGTCCACCTTGTGAAAGAAGTCTATCTATAAAATACAAAGAGCCACATGCTCCTTTTCATCTACAATTCCTTGCACTTCTTTTAAATAGTCCTTTTAAAGCCTGTGAATCTCATTTTCATTTTAAATGTAACATTTTGCCCTCATATAGTGCTTTTCCTCTGAGGCCAGCCAAAGGGCATAGTGATGACAAATTTCAGCCCACAAGCAGGACAAATATGTGAGGAAGAAGTCCCATAAATGAAAACTCAATTTAGACTAGGAAGTGATTTGAATTCATACCCCTTTGAATCAGGAAGCAGGAAAGGAACCAATATTTCACAAACCACAAATTTGCAGCAGAAGATAAAGGTAAATTCTACTGTTTGAGACCTTGTGATTCAAAGGACATATGAGAGAGGGAGAAGAACAAGAATTACATAGTAAACCTGTCTACAAGAGCTGATAAAATGGGCCATAGCATGCCAGGCAGTGCCAGATTGATTTCAAGGAGCAGAACTTTTTACCTGATACATTTCTGGGCAAGGCACACTAATCAGGAAGCTGGAAAACAAAGCAGAAAGCATGCATGCATGCATGCATGAGTGAGCACCAATACACACACACACACACACACACACACACACACACACACCACACACACACACTCATTTATTGCACATGCAACATAACAAGTCTTACTGTTTTCTGTATGCATGGTAGTTCAATAAATATAATTTTATGAAAAGAACTATCATTTAAATTACTTATGTATTATCACCTTTATATATATAATCTATATATTTGGTTTTTATTTTCTGAAAAAAAGGAGACTATTCATTTCTTGCTATGTGTGAAAATAAAAGTAAAATGTGAAAAACATAACTTGGAACAAATGACATACTCTTCTTAATTACCTTAAGATAGAACAATGTATTGAGGGGCTGGAGAGATGGCTCAGAGGTTAAAAGCACTGGTTGCTCATCCAAAGGACCTGAGTTCAATTCTCAGAAACCACATGATTGCTCACAACCATCTGTAATGAGATCTGGTGCCCTCTTCTGGCCTTCAGGGATACATGCAGGCACAACACTATATACATAAAAAATAAATAGATCTTAAAAAACAAAACAAAACAAACAAACAAACAAAAAACCAGTGTCTTGAGAAATTTTACTCTTCCAATCTATGTTCTAGAGTCTTTTGCTTCTGTAAGTCAGTTGGCCATCCTACCCAGATTAGGTCCCAATGCCTACAATGTGTCCCTTCTTGATTTCATACTAGAACATATCCATTGTATACCTGTCTTTCCATTTAGGCTTTTCCATGTTAAAGCATTCTGTTTTAGATGTATCTCATTGTACATTTTCATTCTTCATACCATCCAGTCAGTCACTTTTAAACTATGAATAGTCACTTGGTTAGAATACAGCACTAGTGATCTTGTAGTTGATCACAGAATATTAATCATTTGTATGAGTTAAAATGCCCATTCCAACTTTACTTGGGAAAAAAAGTTTATACTCTATTATTGTTCAGTTCAAATGTATAACTTATTAAACATCACTAACAAAATACAGCTTTTTGATAAACATAACTGTACTGATAATTCCATCAAGCAAAAACTTGACTTCATGTAATTTAATTTATCAAAATTTTATTTATTTTATTCTCACTTCATGAGTTGCTATGATTGGAATTTGTCCTTCACAAATCATTTTAGAAAATTAAGCTTCAGTACAATAAATGGAAGTTGGGATGAGAGTACTTAGGCTGTTAAGTTTGCTGTGGGTGAACTGATAGCGTAACAAAGTAACTGTGACATGCGCACGCATGCACGTGCGCACACACACACACACACACACACACACACACACACACCCTCTTTTCATATCTGTTTCTTTTCTCTCCCTCTCTTCTGAGACATAGCATATCAAGAACTTTGGGTTTTAATACCAGTATCAAGGAGGCAAATTCAGGTGGTTCTCTGTGGGTTCACGTCCAGTTGAGTTTACATTGTGAGCTCTAGAGTACTCATGGATATGTAGAGAAACCTTATCTAATAAATAAATAAATAAATAAATAAATAAATAAATAAATAAATAAATAAGTAAGTAAGTAAATAAATAAATAATCAAAATGAAAAACCAAAGGAAAAAATAGAAAGAATGCTTAGATGTTTGATTTCTCAGACTATAGACCTGTGAGATAACTGTTTTCTAGTCTGTCTAGTTATCTTACATGGTTGATGTATTTTTAGTGTTCTAAAATAGATTAAATTAATATGTAATCACCTGACTCTCTGTCTGTACTTATTGATCCATCAAAGAAAGTGCATATTTGCTACGTGATGGAGGAAGGGAATCAGCATTCCTGCTCTTACACAAAGAACCATGTAAAGCAGATGAGAAATTCTGCTAATCATCATACATAAATGGGCACTAGAAGGACCTTCAGAGTCTTAGAGGTAAATGTGGCTAACTCATGCAATATCAACATCCTACCAATTTTCCTTGAGACTGTATTAGGATATCTATTTGTATAATGTTTTTGTTTTAAGTTAGGAAAAATTTAACAATGAGTTTATACTCACTGATTAATTATTAATATGCAATATTGCATGAAAGATGATCTAATAATAGGTGACATTTTTCAAGAAATGCTTATGATTTGATAAATATATAACAATATTGTATATGGAGTTACATTATTAATCAAGAAAAAAGTCTCTGAGCTTCAAAATTGAGTATTTGTATTTTCAGGGATGGCTTTAAAATTTGGGACTAAAGTTAAGTCTTTCCCTTGCATTTGCAAGTCCTTGGATGCAAAACCGGAGCATGGGAAAAAAATAAGATGATAACACACAAAATAATTTATTTATTGATGTAAATTAAAATAGATAAAAAGGTAGTGTTACCTTAAGTTGAAAAATGCTAAGAAATAGCCAATTAATTCAAAAATATTTCCCATGATCCTAATTTTTCATATATGTTGCATGTTAGAATGTGTGTAGGTAATGAATGGCTGTAAGGGTGGTGAACTTTGTAGTTAGAGAATGGAAGAAAAGTCACACTTCTTTAAATAATTATTTAAATTTATTCATCCACTAATGTTTTCACATTTGTTTTCATCTTCAGATCCATCTAAACTGTGAGTTTCTTCTTATTAATCTAGCAAAATTATCAAAGAAGAAAAGCTACACTTTCATCTATTTTCTTAATGTGAGATTATTTGGGTTATAAGGCACTCAACTGGACAGCACCAAATTCCATTTGTCCCAAAATTAATGAATTTAATAAACTTTTCAGAAGTCAGTTAGTTCCAGTGGCCTATATATAAAAACATGTTAATGCCAGATGGAGTATCAGAGATGTGGATGAGGCTTTAATTATCTAAAAACCCAAAATGAACCGTTCCTCCTCATACCTGGGGATTTTAATGAAGAGCATACATATGTTCTTCTTGCTAATTGAAGATGAACTTCATTTTTATGCATTTAATCCCCTGAGAACTTGAAACATAAGAAAAAGAAGGGTTGAAAAGAATTTTAAAAACCCCAAATTAACTTTGCTTTACTTCTGCCTGTTGAATATAAAACTAATAGATAATTTGCATGTCTAGTGAGTGCATTGAAGTTGTAATACATACAGTATAATATGCTATATATTCACAAATATAGAATACAGTTGTTTATGAAACCATAGCTATTAATTTTAACAATAATAAATATGTAATAATTATTGTATCTGAAAAAGTATTTTATCTACAGTTTTAATGTTATTAAACTACTATTTTTCATTTAAAAAATTATACATTTTACATACCAACTATAGACTAACCCTTGACTAACCCCCCCCCTCAATCCCTTCCTCCAAAAGGTTATGTTCTCCAGTGAGCAGCAAAGCCTAGTACATTCAGTTGAGGCAGGACCCAGTCTATCCCCTCTGCCTCAAGGGTTAGCAAGGTGTCCAACCATAGGTAATGAGATCCAGAAAGCCAGCTCATGCACCAGGGATAGATCCTGACCACACTGCCTAGGGCCCCTGATTATATGAGCAAGGGAGTCAAGATCATGATGAGGGAATCTTCAGAGATAACTAAATCAAGCTCATAGGAACCCACAAATTTTAGACTGATAGCCGTAGAACCTGCATGGGACCAGCCTAGATCCTATGCATACAGGAGACAGCTGCGTGGCTTGATCTACTTGTGGGGCCTCTGTTAGTGTGTGACTGCTACAGGCCATAAAAATATATGAAGTAGGAATTCAGCTGTTTATGACAAAGCTATACCTGGAAGACTTAACCTCTTTCAGACATTGAGGCCAAGGATCAAGGAGTCTTGGTGATATTGGATTTTGATTATAAGCCTTTTCCTACTATGAATTTCTCATGTGTTATTGTATCATTCATTGGGCACAATCCCCTGTCTACTAACGGAATATTTAGACAACCTTCTGAGAAGTAATGCAGCTAGAATCTCTAATTTCAGGCCTTTCTGTAATTATCACCATTAGCAGCATTCGGCCAGGACCAAGTATTCTTTCATAATATTATAAATGCTGTTTAAAAAATGTAATAAGTAAAAAAACAAAATAAACAAACAAACAACAAAAAAAAAAACTTTGAACCTGTTCCATTGAAGTTTCCTGATGAAATCTATTTCTTAGGGCAAGAACATGATCAAAAGAAATGATATCTTTGGAAAGAGGTGCAACACAAATCTTAAAAGGTCTTATAATAAAAACCCAGAGCCAAATATTAGGGTGAAAGCTGAAAGATCAGAGAAGCAGAATAGCCAGCTACTAACTTCCATCTACAAAATCTTCAGCCTCAAGAGAGCAAGTTCCTGTTTCCTCATGCCTTATATATCTTTCTGTGTCCTGCAATATTACTTCCTGGGATTAAAGCTGTGTTTCACTACTGCCTGGTTCTGTTTCTTTCATGTAGCCCAGTGTGGCCTTGAAGTCACAGAGACCCAGATGTATCTCTGCCTCCTGAGTGATTGAATTAAAGGTGTGTGCCACCATTGTCTGACCTCTATGTTTAATTTAGTGGCTGGCTCTGTCCTCTGATCCCCAGGTAAGCTTTACTGGGGTACAAAATATATCACTACACAGATGTAATTCCCTTTATCAATATATTGCCACATTGTATGTGTGTATTTGAGTATTTATATTATATATTACACATATAATATATATATATATATATATAGTATCTATGCAGATACATATATGTATATACTAATATTGTGTGTTTAAATGTATATGCATACATTTTATACATAATATATTTATTCAGAAGAAAAGCTGAATAATTATTGCTGATCCTAATGGCTCCCTTGAAGGAGGCTTTGAGAAGGTATGGCATCAACGATATAGACACTGGGAATCACTTGAAGGCAAATAGAAGACTCCTTTATTCACTAACAGGGACGGCTTTATGTATGCCTCCCACCACCCAGACTGTGTCCCAATCTGGTGGCATTGTGTAGTCATCCATCATTGGCTGGGCGTGATCAGGAACTCTGACAGCACCTGTTGCTAGGTCATCAGGCAGACTCCAGGTTGGCTCAAAATGAAGTATGTTACGTGCAAGCCTTGGCAACTGGTTTGAGCCAATTTCCTTGACCTTGTGGACCTGTCCTACTACAAATAATAACCAAATTATTGTTTTTGTTTTTGAAAGAGTGTTATTGTCTGTGTGTCAATTCATTTTAGTCTATGCCTTCCAAACACATTTTATATTTTGACAAACACACTTACAATTACCAACATTCACTCACATTGAGATAAATTCATATGTCAAATGATTTATTTTGGCTTACTAGTTCCAGAGGTGTAGACAAATATTTTGTTATTTGCTTGGTTTTGGTTTTACTCTTGTCTGTTGGGCTGAGAGAACATGTTATTCTAGAGAGGAAAAGAGGAATAAAGAATTCCCCTCATGATTAGTGCAGGAAAGAGAAAAGTGGGTTGCTAAAGTCTCATATAAAAATGATAGAACACTTTGGACTAGAACATATATCTTAAATGTATTCCAGTTGCAAGAAGCTTGGTATTAGCAAAGGCACCCTTGAGGGGACATTTAAGGGCCAAATCTTGACACAGTCACTAGTTCCAACTTCAATTTTACATGCTATATTCTGGAGAGTCTACCATGTCTTAAGAACTATTTGCCTCTTAGAATTAATGCTTTTACCGAAAAGTAAAGATTTGTTTAACTGTAATGTTATTATAGAATTCAAAGAAAAAAATATTAGAGAATGATCTATCTTTTAATTCAGCTCTTGATTTTACTCTTAATATCCCTTTTAATTCATGATGTTATGTGCTAAAGATCTATCATGAGGTAATTAGCAAAATAAGTAGCAACAACAATTAATTAATTGATTAAAAATTCACCCAGACAATGAAAAACAGTGCTTTATAGAGTATTTAATAAGCTCCAGATTCTTCAAACAGGAAAGGAGTCTTAGATCTCAGAAACCTTGGGACAAAGGGCTAAATGAGGTGCCTGTTCACATATCAAAGCAGATGCTGGCCAGTTCTCTCTCCCAGCATCACTAAGTGCCTCTGGCTCCTTCCAGCACTTTTTACCCCTCCTCACCTAAGCCTTTCCCTTTCATTGGCTTGGTTGCTGCTTCCCTTGAACCAGTGTGATCCCTTTATCACTCAGCCATTTTGACTGTTGGTCCAGGCTGCTTCTTTTTACCATTGACACTTCTCTTTCTTTCCATCCCTGTCTCTTCTTATGTGGCCCCGTCTTTTTGACAATGTTCACTCTAGATGCTTCCAGATGTCTCTGCCTCTGCCTGTATTCTCACTTTTATTTACATCAAAATCCTCAACCCCTTATGAGCACTCATGTCGTTTGTTTTTCTTCTTTTTCTCTCAACCTGTGTGCTGAAGAATCAGTTGAGCAGGCTGTCATTCTGGAGAGTCCAGGAAATAAAAGAGTATTTCATCATCAGGTTGGATAATAGTCTCTGATCATCAATGAGGTTAAAAGGAATTATTATGTTCTCTGGCATGGAAATCAAGCACAAAATGCATAAATCCATGTAGCACGAATCTTAAAAGTTATTATTAATAAAATCAAACCAAAGGCTGGTTATTGGGGTGAATGCTGCAAGATCAAAGAAGTAGGACAAGCCACTGCCACCTCACCTTGCCAACTTCTCAGCTGATCTTGTTTCCTCAGCTTCAGAGTCCTCATCCAAATGGATCTCAGCTGAACTGTGCTCAAAAGCCTAAAACCTTAACCAGGCTAGATCCTGTTTTTCATGCCTCATATACCTTCTGCTTTCTGCCATCACTTCCTGGGATTAAAGGCATGCGTCACCATGCCTGACTGTTTCCAGTGTGGCCTTGAAGTCACAGAGATCCAGACAGATTTCTGCCTCTGGAATGCTAGGATTAAGGGCATGTGTATGCCACCATTGTCTGCCTCCATGTCTATCTAGTAGCTGTTCTGTTCTCTGAGCCCAGATAAGTTTATTAGGGTGCACCATCTTTTGGGGAATGCAATATCACCATAAAACCATATGAAATAATCTTTAAATAAATTTTATGAATAAGACTTAATTTTACCTGCAAAATTGATGCTACATTTGAAAACATTAAATGCTATTTCAACAACTGAACACTTTCAAGAATACCAAATAACTAATACTGGAATGTTGGGAAATAAAAAGACTTGAATTTGACAAAATACTGAAAATAAATTTTAATGTATTTCAGTTTATTTTTAAGTCATTATCTCAGCATAGTTCTCAACAATCAGAGGGGATAAACTTGTTTATCATTTTAATAATATTACAACATTGGAGCAAACACTGAAAATTAAATGTTTTGATGATTAACCTGGAACAGTAATAATGTTAGTAGCTCCTAGCCTCCCCTAATAGATTTATTTTGGGGAGAAATGGGTCTTGTAGAATTTGTGTGACTCTTTATGGGAAGTGAAAACATTATATTTGTCATTATATTTCTTTTTAATTTTGCTATTGTCATATCAACAAGTACAGAAATAAAAGTTGTGAAAAATTTTTGAAATGTATGCAATGATACAATTGAGGATTAATTTCTGTTCAAAACACAGGAAATATAAGAGAAAAGAAATATTAAATTTTATTTGCTTTTACTCTGTAATACTGGGTCTCAGTGTTGGAGAGTTTGTTTGCTCACATTGCTAAGATTATGTAAGTTAGACAACTCTGGTCAGCATAGATTGAAATTGGAAAACAAAAACCTAGAGATAGTCATTCCTACTTGTGCCCATGGAATCTGAACACAAAGATAACTACACAGGGAAACCTGTCCACCTTTCTTGTTATGAGCACCAATATGTAGGGAACTGCCTGGAATCTCAAGATCCAAAAACTTTATTTTCTTTCATTAATTACCACCCACATGGACATGCATCTTCTAATTATTAATCTGTATTTATGTGGTGTTTTGAATGAGAATGGGCCCTGTGTCTCAGACATTTGAATGGTTTTGCCTCAAGTGGTAGAACTTTTTAAGAAGTTTTTGGAGATATGGTCATATTTGAGGACGTATGTCACTGAGAGTGGTTTGTGAACTTTCAAAATCTCATAACATTCCCAGTTCTCTCTCTCTCTCTCTCTCTCTCTCTCTCTCTCTCTCTCTCTCTCTCTCTCTCTCTCCACCCTGTAGTTGGAGTTTTCTCCAGTCCTACTCAGGCCTGCTGCCACTCAAAGTAAACACACAGAGACTTATAATAATTATAAACTGTATGACCGTGGCAGGCTTCTTGCTATCTAGTTCTGATGTCTTAAATTAACCCATTTCTGTTAATCTATAAGTTGCCTCATGGCTTGTGTCTTACTGGTACTTTACATCTTGCTTCTCATGGCAGTAGCAGCTGGCAGCATCTCCTGACTCAGCCTTCCACTTCCCAGAATTCTCTTCTCTCTTATTCCGCCTATACTATACTTTCTGCCTGCCTACTGGCCAATCAGTGTTTTACTTATCAATCAGAGCAACACATTCACAGCATATAGAAAGACATCCCCAGCACCACCCCCTCTACTGAAGATAAGAATAGAGTTAAACTCTCAACTACTGTTCCAGTGTCATGTCTGCCTGCCTGGTGCCAAGCACCCTACCATGATGATCCTAGAATTATCTTCCCCTGACACTGTAAGCCCCAACATTTCTTTCTTACCTTGTTTGCATTGGTCATAGCTTTGTCATTAGAATGGAAAAGTAAGTAAGAGAGAAGCTTATAGTAGGGAGTACAATATTGGTGATCATGGTGTTTTTTAAAGGAATGTCGAAGACTTTGGGGTTTGGGATTTTGGAAATGGTTGAATGCTATGAGCAAGGCTTCAGGGGCCATTCTCATTGGTTGTTGGAAGACAATAGAATTGCAAACGATGTAAACTATGGAGATCAGACTCAGATGATTATAAAGGGGAATAAAATCTATGGCTGCTTTTTGCTGTTCTCCTAAGAATCTGCCTGAACCTAAATTTTGACGAATTTAATTGGCAGAGATTTCAAGACAGCCAAATATTTACTATATTGTGTGATTACTAATGAATGATCACTTTTCTACAGGTCTTCATTGAAAAAAGAGTCAAAACAGAAAAAAAGGAAACACAAAATGTACAGTTTAAACAGAAAGAAAGCACCACAAAATTTAATATTGGAGCCATGTTTTGTGCTGAAAGAGAAAATAAGGAGAAATGAAATGGAGGAAATCATGCACTCTGGCAAAGCTCATACAGGTAATCATTAAATCCATGAAAGAAAAAGGGCTAGGGATATTTTCAGTCTCCGATTCAAAGACCATCAAATCAAAGGTTATACTACTGTAAGTCAAGGAAGGTATGAGGTTCCATTCCTATCAAACAGCTGAACTTGGCAGCATCAGTCATATAATTCTTGCTTTAGAATCATGAAGGGTTCGCAAGTAAAGGGGTTGTGGGATCCTCTTTCATGGTTTAAAAAAAAGCACTAAAGTGAGGTGTGGGACAGTGGAGTCCACGCATGGACACCAAGGGAACTGTTAAGGATGAAGTCTGGATGGTGTTGGAAACCCCAGTTTGATGGAGATGGCAATATTATGGGAAATCTGCCAAGAAAAGCTGCCGAAAGGGAGTAGAAGCAGCTCAGGATAGAGACATGTTTTGCTTTCTGCAAAGCTATAGTGGAGGGGCCATCCAAGCCCCTTGACATTGCCATCATGTATTGGGATATAGGATTTGAAGTTTGCCTTGCTGTATCTCATTTTCATCCAGTGTTTACTCACTGTGACCCTTGTTTTACCTTTTATAATGTTAATGTACATTCTGTTCAATTGAACATTACAATTACATAATTTGCTTTCTTTTCTTTTTATGGAGTTAAAATGAGAAGACTGCTTTGAGTCTCAGAAGAGACTTTCACTTCACACTTCTAACCTGTTGCAACTGTAAAAAGATTATTGGAACTTTTGAAGTTTGACTATGTGGAAGACAAAAAAGTACACACAGAGGCTGTCATTTGACTTTACAAAGCTTTTCCCTACCATTGCAAAAGTGAATATAAACACGCACATTCACTTACATGTCATATACAATATGACACACATACAAGCACATGCACATATTTTTGCCTTCAATTTCTATAGTCCTTTCCCTTACTATTTTTAATAATTAATCAAATGAATAAATGAAGCCAACATTCAGTAAAAGTCCCTTAAGTAAATATATCCATCTACTCTTAATATTAGCATAATGTTTTGTCTTGCCACATAAGACAAGCATGTCTCTCTACTTACAGTCACAACCCATATTAAGTATTCTTCTAAAATATTTTATAATGATAAGTGTCATTATGACAGATCATAATGTAGTCTACTTTAATTAAGAATTCATTAATATATCTGTATGTTTTTAAAAGTCTTCCATAAACAATTTTACTCACAGTTAATGGTTGTTTATGTATCTCCCATAAACCTCACTGTATTGTTCAGACTCATGTGCACTCATGTCTAATTCTAGTCTCAAAACATGAGTCAGTTTGATGCCAGTCTTCTGTTCATACTCTCATTGATAAAATCCTCCAATTTCTCATATTTCTTAATTTAAAATATACAGATATTTTTTTTCTCTGCTTCTCACACTTAGTGACATAGGAGCTATTCTTTCTTGAAGCCTCTTCCAGGCCATGTCTTTTCAAGAAATTTGTCCTCATATCTTCCTTGCTTGTCTATACTTTCAAAGCAATGGGATGGATTCTCTGATGCCCCTCTCTTTATCTTTCTCACTGCCTGTTTTAGGCCTCTGGGAGTTTCTCTGGAGCATTTTCTTGATTGCTAATTGTTGGAAGAGGGACCAGTGCACAGTATGTGTAGTCAGTTTTATGCAGGTGGGCCTGGATTACATAGAAAAGCTAAGGAGCAAGCCAGGGGAGGCAAACCAGTAAAGCAGCATTCCTCTGTGGTCTCAGCTTCAGTTCCTGTCACTGGATTAATATCTTGAGCTCCTGCCTTGGCTTCCCTTGGTAACGTACTTGTATACTAAAATAAACACTTGTTTATTGGTTATGGTTAGTGTTTATCATACAAAGAAGACAACTAGGATAGTGATATCTCCTAAATTTGGTCTTTTATTCTGTAGAAAGTACGTGCCCTTGAATTTAATGATAAATATTTGTCAATGGTTTTCTCTATGTGAAATACTCTATTAAATGCTATAGGAAATCTTTTCTGAAAGAAAACGTTGTTTGCAGTTTGCCTTTACAATTCAAACTTTCACCCAACCTATAACCAAGTTGATAATGTTCTACATGGTCATTCATACTAGATATTTATTCTGCTTACTTGAATGTACTCAACCTGTTCATAATTAGCTGATCTCAAAGGAAAAAAAAAAAAAACATTGTTATCTTACTATATTTTGTAATTCCTTTATAATTAACTCCTACAAGCTCATCTGGATATATAGACATGATAACATCTTGTTCCATGCTTTTCCTTTGCATTCCCTATGCAGAAAAATGTATGTGTGGGGGGTGGGGTGGGGGGTGGGTAGGTGGGCGCCCACACACACACATGCACACACGCATACTATAGTGACCAGGTCTAAAACGATTCACTTAAACAAGGTGTTGAAAGCAATCTCCACTCCAACACCACAGAATATTTTGGAAGCAACATATACATGTGAGTATTGAGTGATAAGATCTGATTGTCACTTCTCATGCTATTCTGAATCATTATGTCAAAATATATATTAAAAAATGAAATCTCCCTTATGGACTCTTAAAAAGATTAAGACAATTGTTCCTCATTCCTTGTTGGTACCATATTTACTTTTCTGTTCAATATATAGAGAGGATGATTTTATCAGTGCTACTTTAGATTGGATTCTTGTATCTTAGGACAAAAGAGGCAAAACTCCTTGGAAAAAATCAGAACCAATCTTTCGTAAAAGATACCAAGGGTTAGTCATCCTTGTTTAGTGTACCACTGACCAAAAAATTTATTGAATACATTCATTTATTGAATAAATTGGTACATTCATTATATTATATATAACAAATATTTTTAAATTACATACACATGCTTAAGGAAAGATAATGTTCACTAAAAATCCCATAACTCAAAATTTCCAGAAATTACTGTGTAAGAAAATCTCTATATGTTTATTATTAAAGACTAGGAATTACTGTGAAAATCTTTTGTTTCACAGTACTAACTGTTTTGTTCACTATGATATCTTTTCCAAATAAGCTAACTTTGCTGTAACACCTGGTTCTTTTGTATTGTTCAATGAATTCATTCTGTTTTGCTTTTATATTAAATGCTAAACTCAGTTACCAAAAGTACTAAATATTGTCATTTATTTTATGATTCCTGGAGAAAGTTAGTGTCCCTAAGCAGAACTAATTCTGTCTCTAACTTGGCTACTTTAATACTTTATGTACTTATATTTCCATCATGAAATTTTAGGGAAGAATTGCAACTCAACCATGCAGGGCATTTTATATTCTGATACATTTGGCTTTTTATTAAAATTTAGAGTTTAAGTCATGCATTGTTTTATTGTAGCAATAAAACATCAATCTTTGACCAGATGACTGCACATATCACCAATTGAAAATTTCAAATTATGCAAGAGAAACAAGATTGTAAAGCCATGATGACAAAATTTTTTAAGACAAAATGAAATGTAAATCAAGAATGTGGGAAGGGAAGTCATATATAAACAATTTATAATAACACAGATTTAATTTTTTCCTCTAAGAATTCATGAAGTTGATAACTAAAGAAAGGCAATGAATAAAAGATATATATATATATATATATATATATATATATATATATATATGCATAGGAAAGGTCTTTAGAAACTTTGTGGCCTAGTTTCCCAATAACAAATTTGCAACTATTGATCTAGATTCTTGAATTAATCTTACAGTGTTTTAACTTAAGTGAATTCTCCAAAAACCAAAATTACTGCAATAGAATATAAGAGATTAATGCATTTACAGTTTACTTCACATTTTAGATTCTCTAATTTAATGAAATTTATGAAAGTACCAGTTTTGTGTTTGTGTTTATCCGTCACCACTATTCAGCATCACCTACCATTTGACATGTGGCCGAATTTCTCACATCTCCAATGGATTGGACTGGTGTTTGAAAGCCCACAAATTGGGCCTTTTGAACAAGTGACATAGTTATCTCGGAGATTAGATGGCTCTCAAGTCAAGAACAAGCTGCTGGCTGTTTGGGTGCTTCTTAGTTCATAGACAGCGGTTTCTGACTTCACAGGGTGGATAGAGCAAACTAGCTCTCTGGATTTTTTTTTTCTACACTAATTAATTCATTGCTATGGGCTTCACATGTGGTCTTATTTCTTCATAGTGATTCATAAATGGAATTAGAGTTTGTCATATAAATGCATAAAGAGGAATTAGTAACATTGGTAGAGCCATATGAAACATATAAAATAACTATTATGATTTGGGGCCAATACTTTTATGAGCATTAAATTTTATATGATTTAAATTTTTCAATGTTCCAAACAGTCAGCTCATGCATTTGGAACCTTGGGCTTACACTGGGACACTTTGCTCAGCCTGGAAGGAGGGGACTGGACCTACCTGTACTGAATCCACCAGGTTTAAATGAAAGCCCAGGGGAGTCTTGGCCCTGGGGGAGATGGGAATGGAGGGGGGCCTGGGGGAGGGCGGTGGGGGCAGGGATGGGATGGGGGAGGACAGGGAAACCCATGGCTGATGTGTAAAATTAAAACACAGATATAATAAATAAAAAAATAAATATAAACTCAGCTGACAAGCCAAATACAATCACCATATCCTATGCTGAAACAAGAAATTCTTATGTCAATTATGATTTGAGAACTTTTAAGAACCCATGAACAGTTAGTGGTGAACAATTGATTATTTCTACATACCCAACTAAGGTAATTCCTTATTTTTGGAAACTAAGTTTACCTAAAAAAAAATTGTAAACTAATCCATTCCTGAGATCAGAAATTCATCAAGCCTTCTTCTGCACTAGGGTATCAAGAAGAACATTACCCTTTACATATGTTTTTCAACAGCCATTATGGAGAAAAGGGGAATTTTTTCTATAGAAATGTTATTAAAGGGATTCATGAATAGTATGGTATTATGGTTTTTAAATAATTTATGTGGTTATATATTTTGACAAAATCTTCCTTGTATAATTTTGCAGTTGATTTCTTATGATACCATCAGGATATAGAATTTGCAAAGAATTAAAGAATAGTGAAGATTGTATTAAACACCATTGGACATAAGTAATTTTATAAGCTCTCTCAAAAAGATACTACTGATGAACAAAGCTAATAAGTTTTCAAAAAATTAAAATTATTCTGGTCTATAATTACAAAGTCTTATTATACATATATTAAACTATCCATTTTTATATATTTATTGTGCTACATTATTAAATTTTAAAATAACACTGAGCATGTATTTTATTCAATGAGGCACATTTACTCAGAACTCACTGTCTGTTGCATGCCCAGAACCCTGGGTAATGCCTGCCACCCCACTATTGACTCACAGTTTCTGATATACACAATACCCTAAGCCAGAGCTAACCAAGTTCTCTCATAGCTTGTATTAACCAATCCCTTGGGTGAAGAGATTGTTCATGTTGCCCTGGGGCATTATGTCTCATGGAGAAATGCATGGTTATGTTGCTCAGCTTTTCTCCTACCTTGAACCCTGATTAATCAGCCTCAATATATTAACACTGATTGTCAAATTGATGGTGGGGTGATGAAGTCTATAGGGTCAAATTTCAAGGGTACTATCTGACCATCTGTTCTATGTAGTTGCTTCTACACTCTCTGGTTCTGACCATTGGTTGTGATCTTTGGGTCCCACAAAAGGCTGCTGAGCACCAATGTTATGCAGTCTCTCACTCATATTCTCCAAGATGTGAGAAATAACAAGCCAATAGCAAACTTCACCTTTCTGATTTTCTTGTTCACCATTTGTTTTCCTGTTAAACCATTGGAGGACAGTATTCACATGTCTTCTTGCCCTTTTGACTACTTTATTATGGAGTTATTTTTTGGATTAATGACTGAGTTTCATTTGTGTGTATTCTCATTTATCTCAGTGCCCATGTAACTTGTCCCCTAGTTATTGTTGGCTTTGTTGGTACCTTTCCAAGTATGTTTGGGCTGTATGACTTTTCCTAAGAAGCTGTGAACAAATGGCTGTTCAACCAGAGAGAATTCAGATGATATACTAAAAAGAATATATTTTACCAAAGTCTTTCCTGTTGCACCAAACACATTTATCAGGGTTACTTGTATGACCATGGATGAAGAGTTACCTATAGGAAAATAGATTATTTGAAGCCAGTTGGATCATTGAATTGTATACCACAGGGTGGGGATGAATAAGTCTAGATTCCTTCCCAATTTCAAGCAGCCAACAGCCAAAATTTCTTGTTCCTGGTCTTCTTATTGTACACTGTTTATAAAGGGCATTTAGAATCTTGTAGACTTTTGAAAATACTGAGTATTATTGAGTTTCTAGAGTAGCTTAAGATATATTACTTTCCTAGGTCTTAGAAGCCTTCTTTTTAGCCATAGGACAAAATGTTCCAATTTGAAGGAAATAACTACTAAACTGTCAATTCATTTACTCAACTGCATTTTATATTAGTTGCATATTATGTAATCATTAACACCTTGGGATCAATGTGTAGGTTATTTTTGAATATAATTATCATTTATAAACAGAGTCAGATGCTGCTTAGAAGAAGAATTAAATCTGCCCTAATGCACCATTTTAATCAGTAAAATTAGCTGAAAAAATTGCATGCATTTGCCAATTTTAGTTATGACTTATTTCAGTGTAAGTTTATAATGCTTAATAAAATGATTATCTATTCGGAATAGTACAGAATTCTTATTCAGAATGTTACAATTTGATTTAAAGTACTGCCTAATAAATGGCTCTATGAAGGATTATTTATATTGATAAAACTTTCAGATTTCTAAATGATTCAAACTCTATTACATTTGTTCATTTACCAATCAAGATTTTAATAATTCTTTCTCTGCTTATCCTGTTGTGTTGAGCATACTATATAACTTAATCAATATTAGTACTATTTAGATTACTACTATGAATCTTTCATAAACATAACAAGTTGTAGTAAGAAACTAAGATAAAGAACTATTTTTTGTTTTGTTTTGTTTTTTCAAGACAGGGTTTCTCTGTGTAGCTTTGCACTTTTTCTGGGCCATGGTTGTGCTTGCCTTTAATCCCAGCACTCTGAAGGCAGAGCCAGGCAGATCTCTGTGAGTTCAAGGTCAGCCTGGGCTATGAAGTGAGTCCCAGGAAGAACTATTTTAATAGGTACACAAAAATGTTTGTATATTTGTGCATTAATGAAAATATTTTTCACTTGAAAGTTTGTTTATTTTTAGCTATGAATTTATTTACATTATAATTTAGAAAAATAAAGAGAACACAGATTTATGTTTCTGGTTTTAAGGATCAAGTTGAGGGTCTTGTGAAGTTTAGGTCATTGTACTACCACTGAGAAATACCCACAAACTCAGACTCATTTATTATAACGACTTTATAGCCTAATTTTCATCATTTTTCCAATTCTGCCATACTGGCTGGCATCTCTCCTCTCTCCTTTCTTCTTCCTTTTCTTCTCTCTAAATATCTGCTTGGATTCCCCACCTGAATTTAAGCTGCCTTGCCATAGGCCATTGCAGCTTTATTTATCAACCAATCAGAGCAACACATATTCATAGCATCCAGTCGGACATCCCACAGCATTTTACATTTTTAATTTTTGTAGTAATATTTCAGGTTTAATCTGTTAGTAAATGTTAAATATACAATATGTTACTAGTGGATCATCATCATTAAACAGTGCATCATCTTTCCAGAATTTACTTTCAGTGACCTCAAGGTAAACATTTACAGTAGCATCTTTCCACTTTCCTCATTAATCACCCTTTTGTAATGAGTGTTATTTTCTCTGATCTTGTCTTTGATTTTCAACATAACTTTAAGTAGTACTATATCTCAACATGAATTATTCCATTGACTAGCCATTGACTTGGAAACAACTCACTAAGTCACTCAGGATTTCAACATCTTATATGTTACCTCTAAGTGCTTTTAGCCTCCTTTGAGTGTATTAAATATCATGGATGTATTCTCATAATCATATTTCTGCACAAATTAAACAAGGTATAAAGTTTCTCAATATTCTGAGATACATTTTTTCAAAATATTAGCAGGTGTTTTAGAAATCAGATGTTGAGCTGGGCAGTGGTGACACACACCTTTATTCCCAGCACTCAGGAGGCAGAGCCAGGCAGATCTCTGTGAGTTCAAGGCCAGGCCAGCCTGCTCTAGAGAGCGAGATCCAGGACAGACACCAAAACTACACAGAGAAACCCTGTCTCAAAAAACAAAAACAAAGTAAAAATAGATGTTGTTCTTTATGAAGACCCTATTAGCAGGATCTAGTGGGAGTGAAGATAGTTGCTTTCTCATGCTAAGGCAGATGTAAGTAAAGATTTGAGATCTCCGAATAAAGTGCAGTAGTGCAGTGAATTATTAAAATGTCTACTTAAAGATTCACAAATATGGCTGGCAAGGAGGATCAGCAGATAAAGGCACTTATTGCAAATCTTGAACACCTGGATTCCAGTGTTCACATAGTTGAAGGAGAGAAGTGAGCCCTGCAAGTTGTCTGACTTCTCCATATGCACTGTTGTATGTGCTCTCTCCCTGCCATAAAACAAATAAACAAGTACATACATGCAATTTTAATTTTAAGTCGATAAAACAATAAATTTAGCTATACTGTTATCTTTTTTTGCTTATTCTACAAGTAGATGCAAATGCTCTGTTGTGTATATAGTTTATAGGAAACACTTTTCCCATGTAATTTACATATCTATGAGGAATATATTACAATTCTATAAAATATCTCTTTGTTAGGCTGTTTTAGGATGGAATTTCTCACATTGTCTACTAATATGTCATGTTTTATATTAATATGAAAACACTCAGCTTTTCTTCTTGGCCATTCATTTTATCCAGAGCACTACAGGTGGAAGTATTTAGGAACTGACCTTAATTTCTTTTATGGAATGTCTTTTATCTTCCTTTATCATCTTGAAATAATTGTAACATAAAAGAAAGTAATAATATCTCCTTTTGACAATTTCTAGATGTTAAATGCTGTAGCTGACGTGGTCTTATATAAATTCTTTCTAGAGGTATATGTCTAGCTCAGATTTTTGACTAATAGTATCTTTCTGTTTCTCTGTCTAGAAATCTTCCTAGAACTCCTTATCCAATAACCATGTTACTCACTGAAGTGATCACATTTTAAAAACTCCTAGAAGGGCATTTACCTCCTTGTCCCATGCTCCAAACTGAGAACATATATAAAATGTTTTCTTTCATCTGTGACCAATTCGTGCAGAGACAAAAGTGCTGTTCAGAGTCAGGCATCATGTTGACACGTTGTTCTTTGTTCCATGACCTCAGAAATTTTTTATGAGGCAGTATTCTAGAAATCCAAACCGAATATATCCAAGACCAAAGTTCTGAAATAAAGTATGGTATTTTTTATTTATTTACAAAATTTTCTTTATTGAAAAGAACAGATTGGGTAGTTTATTATCTTGGAAATAGTATGATGATGACAGTTATGTAATATTGTTGTTTGCTCTCACCTCTACCCTCCTATATTTTGCTTGTTATGAAGTCAGTTACTAAAGACCGAGTATCCCAAGGAGAAATATAACTATTAAAAATCACTTTCATTTTTTGACATATACTATGCTCAAAAAAGTTATCATTCTGGAGATGATATGATCTTGGAACTTTGATCTTAATAGCATATACTTTATCTATGGTGTTAAATATCTGGAAGTCAAAAGGCAATGGGATTTTTAGGAAGAGAAAATGTAAATGTCTGTGTCACAGTATGTTAGATCACTCTGAAAGCTAAACTGAATCTAAGATTTAAGGGAAGCAATTATGTTTTCAGAACTTTGATTTTCTGTTGCTTAGTTGATAATAAAAGTTGAACTTTGGGGATGGAAGCAGATGGAAGCCTGTTTGATAGGCTCTTCTTCTTCTACCATTCCACAGTCATTTCTGCAGATTCTGATGGGCTTGCAGAGCTGTAAGAAGCAACATATATTATGATGTAAATGCCATCATTATGACATATGCTTAAACTTCTGCTGAGAAATAAATAAAATATCTTGAGATGCCTGCTGTTTATCCCAGCTGTTTATTTCTCACAGCCCATAAATGGAAAAGTCACACAGTTTAGCATTTATATGTTACCAAGACATTTGGAGATAATTAAAATTCTTTCAGAGTACTTTCTTTTTACTCTGAATTAGAACTTGTAATTTCCAGAAGAAAGGGCAAAGCAGAGCATAAACCGAGGTTAAAGGAAATGTATTTGTTTCTTAATTCTTAATCTTGCTAGATTATTTCCCTTTTTTTTGTTCTAATTTTTGAATGGTTTAATAAATAATCGAGGAGACATTCTGAAAGCAAGTATGTGGTTCCTAATCCACATGTCAGTCTTCATTTCTAGTGGAGACATATTTACCAGTGGGAAACTCTCTGGTGTATGAACTGGTTTGATTGCAAAGGCTCTGACGTGTGCTGACATTAATGCACACAAACAAGGGAGAATGAAGGGAGATATAATTCCCTTACTAAAACATGGCCCAGTAGCTTAAAAAAAATCCAAAAACAACTTAACATGTTCTGCATTTATAACCTAATGAATGAATTTATAAATGTACATTTAAAATTTATTGTTTACTTCTTAAAAATTGTAACATACCTCTATGGTTATGATATAAATATTTGGTTTTGTTTAACAGTAGGTTTAATTTCTATCTATCATTAGGAACAATGTAACAGTATGTTTAAGTTTATTGGTATGCACTGTTTTGATGGGGCAATAGATTTTTTCTGTGTTTGCACAGCAATTAATATTTAACAGTAGACCAGCTATTGACTATCACAACTGTGGTATTGCTATTTTTCAAATATCCCATTTTACAATATGGTTATTAATTTGATATCCTCCTGATTGTTAGCATTACTTTCAGTGAAACAATACGAGACTTGCTAAATTTTTATTCATAAGCAATTAATACAATATAATATTCCAAATAGAGCAAATTCTTATTAAAAAGGGATATAAAATAATATTTGTGTAACATTTGCTATCAAATTAATCTAGAATTGAATCCTAGTATTTTAATTAAGACACTTTTATCAAGAGATTAAATTGAGACATATATATGTTTATATGTGTGTATATGCATCATCCACAGCTATTCATTTTCATATAGAAGGCAGGTAAGCAGATTCTTATATTTTTAAGGAAAGAGGAAAATATTTTACCAGACATCTGGTTTGTAATACTTGTACTTATTTTTGTGGTTACCATTTCTCCATAAAATGTCAAATTTGTGTCAGAAAAGAAGTTATTTAGGTTCAACAAAACAAGTACTTAATAGATTAATCCTTAAGATTACACAGTTTTATAGGATGTTTCAAGCTTTAAAAGAAAAATAATGTACTCTTACACTGTGGTTGGTTTGGTAATTTATTCTGTCCTTTTCTCCTAAAACAATCTGAACCTACTGTGGTGAAAATGTTGTATGAGCACACCTTTCACAGGTGGCCATCTTTTAGTTTGCCATTTTCATTTTTATGATATTCAAAATGTGCCGTATTTACATTCATTGTATTAACAGCTAAAGAGTCCTATTATCTAAATTTTCAAAGATCAATATTTTTGAACACTAGCATTAGCAAGACTGAATTTTTGAAATAACTTTATCCCAAGGAGACTGGGAAAACTAAATTTATATCCTCTCTCAACAGAAGATTGAGACTGAATCACTTATTATCATAAATATACTTTAAATAACTCAAGAATTTATAGTGTAATCATGAATATATTCATTATTTCCATGTTAAGAAAAGCAGTAAAATTTTCCACAAATTTTGTCACTGCATTTAAAATTTATTTTGATCTTTTGTGAAATAACATTGGCTAAATTTAAGTATTTCTTTTTAATCTAAGAAATTAAAATTTTCAACTTACTCTGGGATTGTTTTATTTTTCTGCCTAATTATAATTATATTACTCATACATTTATAAAATTAATTTTGCATAGCTTTTTCACAGTCTTTGGAAATGTGCATTCCCAAGTTAGAATGCATTAAACAGAGAAGCCCAAATGTAAATTATTGCAGTCTCTTCAAGCTATCGCAGGCACAAAGGACTAATTTTGTCAGCATCCCAAGTAAACTCACCTCAGTAAGTAGTGTATATTTATAATCTGATAATTCCATTAAGGTGATCAAACCGAGAAGAGACTATTCCTTCTTCTGAACTACCTATAGAAACTGCTCTTCCCTTGATCACAGCATTCATTTTATTGTCCACATTTACTTTCTTTCACCTAGTCAGTTGGAAGCATGTGTCCAACATGATCCAGCTTTAAATGTAATTCACATTAAAATGAAAATCAACATTTCACAGAATGAATTTCTACTGGTGCCTGGATTTTAGTCCAGTATTCAGAGTTTTTTCTTATCTTATTCCTTCTTTTTCTTTTACTATATTTGTGTTTTAATTTTAGACATGAGCCATGTGTTCCCCTGTCCTCCCACATCCCGCCCCTTTTAATTCATTTTTAGGCTTATGAGAAATTCCCTGTATCCAGTAAAAAAGAATTCTAAGTCTGAAACAAGAATGTTCCTGTTCCAGTTTGAACCCGGGTTCGATGCAGTAATGCCTCAGTGCTACTTCCCGTGTACTCTCGTAGGTTCTGGCTTCAACTCTTCTTTCTTTATGGTTCCGTTCTTCAAGTTGTAGCAGGAATCTTAACAGGTCTTATCAATTAGAACAAACCCGGGGCCAGTTTTTGGGGTGAATGCTGGAAGATCAGAGAAGCAGAACAAGCCACTGTTTCCTCACCTCACCAGTTCCTCAGCTGATCCTGTTTCCTCAGACTGCAAGCTTCTGAGTCCTCATCCAGAATGAATCTCAACTAAACTGTGCTGCTCCAAAGCCTAAAAGCTTAACCAGCCAAATCTTAACCAGCCAAATGCTTCTAGTTTCTGGTCTTCATGCCTTATATATCTTTCTATTTTCTGATGTCTCTCCTTGGGATTAAAGACTGGATTTCTGGGATTAAAGGCGTGTGTCACCATGCCTGGCTGTTTCTAATGTGCCCTTGAACTCAGAGATCCAGAGGTATTTCTGTCTCTGGAATGCTAGGATTAAAGACATGTGCAACTACTGCCTATCTTCATGTTTAATATTGTTGCCATCCTGTTCTCTGACCCCAGATAAATTTATTTCAGGGAACACACAATATTTCGGGGAACACAATACCACTACAATCAAGTTGTGTTTTTCACTTGTCTCAAAGCAAGGCATCCATGGAATCATTAACCAGACATTAGCATTTTCAGCTACAAAAACAAGAAAAAGAAATCCTGAACTCTGCAACCAGGGTCAAACTCTTTAAGTGTAGGTGTTTAAAGGCAAAGTTCCTCCTTTCTTGTAGCCAACTTGTGTTTCATTCAGCATGAGATCATGTCACCACTATTGCCTTCAAGAAAACCAGACTCCATTTTTGTAAATAACTGAGATATTTTATATAGTGCAGAACTTTAAGTATGTAAAAAGTAAAAACAAATATATTAAAAAAAAAACATGAAACTAGTTAAGAAGTAATGACTTTTTTAGAAGTGATGAGGGATTTTCTTTTTTAAACTGGGAAACCATTAATTATGATGTATATATCAGAGTTCCTGAAAAGGAGACATAGACTTGATGTTAAGTTAGGAGCATGACAAGGAATCCAAGATCACCAATAATAATCTACAAGGTGCCTTTTGACTACAAAATATTTTGCATATTAAAATCATGTACAAGGATCTTAAATCTTTCATCAAACTGTAATTCCAGCTGGCATTCTAAATGCAGAATCTGAGCACTGAATTCATACCTTCTTGTGAAGATCTTTGGCTAAAAACAGCAGTGCTCATTGGCTTTGGCTTAATAGACATCTGCATAAATGACCTTATCTGCTATGATGTAGATACAAAATGTCCGCAATAAGCTCATCTTCTGAATGCTTGGTCTCCATCTTTTTTCCCTTTTTTTAATTTATTATATTTGTGCTTTAATTTTACACATCAGCCATGGGTTCCCCTGTCCTCCCCACTCCCATCCCTGTCCCCACCTTCCCCCCAGCTCCTCCCCTCCATTTCCATCTCCTCCAGGGCCAAGGTTTCCCTGGGGATTCATTTAAACCTGGTGGATTCAGTACAGGCTGCTCCAGTTCCCTCCTTCCAGGCTGAGCAAAGTTTCCCTGTGTAAGTCCAAGGTTCCAAACAGCCAGCTCATGCACTAAGGACAGGTCCGGGTCCCACTGCCTGGGTGCCTCCCAAGCAGATCAAGCTATTCAATTGTCTCACTTATCCAGAGGGCCTGATCAAGCTGGGGGCTCCACAGCTTTTGGTTCATAATTCATGTGCTTCCACAGGCTATTTGTCCCTGTGCTTTTCCAATCTTGGTCTCAACAATTCATGCTCTTACAGTCCCTCCTCTTTCTCGACAATTGGACTCCAGGAGCTCCACCTGGGGCCTGCTGAGAATCTCTGCATCCACTTCATTGGTCTTAATCTTTTTGATACTCTTTTGCAACATGTCATTTCTTCCCAGTACACAGGACCTTGGCACCTTGTTCTTAGACCCTCCCTTTGACATTCCACTTCCTGTTTACTTTGAGAAAGTACTCCAACATCCCATCCCTTTCCCACGGTAATGGGCTCAAAACTCTCGTTACTTTTAGCAAAAATGCATATTTTTTCTTTTAAGTTGCATTTTCAGATAGTTTGGTCACTGTGACAAAGAAAATGTTATTAACATAACACCTAATATACAAAGCTGATTCTATGAAGCATTACTTTTCTGTAACTACAATAACAAATTGTACAGATTTGGACACTTAAACCAAAATAAATGCATTTTGTCATATTTGTGGATGACAGAACTCTGAGTTTTGGCAAGACTGTTGTCACCAAAGGCTCTAGAGTAAATAAGTTTTCTGCTTCTCGGAGTTTTTTTTTTTACAGCAGTTGACAGTTCTCTGGATTGTTCTGCCTAACTCTATTACCTTCGTCTCTATGTGTGTTTTCTCATTTCCATCTGCTTCTTGCTTGTAGAAATATATGTGATGGCATTTATGATACTCCTTACTAAGCCAGGGTGAAGTCCTTCCCAGACCTTTGCTTAATTAAACTGACTGACATGAAAGATGGCTATTAATTCATACCATATACAACATTATTTACATATTATTGTATTAAATAGCAGATTTATCCTTTTTGGAAACATCAGTCAGGACTGTAGAGACATGGAAAGGTTGTCTGTGAAAAGATGGGCAATGAGGCAAAAGCACATTGCAATAGGGGTCTCAGAGCAGTTTTGAAATCAATCCAGGCGTGTGTGGCCACCACCAGAAAAGTCAGGACATTAATTAGGGCAGGTCTTGAGAATGATTCATTTCGGTTCTTTCCTCTAAACTCTGGCTTCTTGTATATTATCAAATATTTAGTATTCTTATTTCACCAAGTAAAATTTATTTGCTTAAACTAAAAAAAAAAAATTATCAATCCCCATTTTATCTTAAAGTGATTTCAGGACTGTTTTAATTTTAAAGTGTTTTTATGTCTGTTATTTTTCAATGCAATACAACATAAGTTGCTAGGTCATATGAACACTGCATGGACTTATTAGATGTAAACATTGTTAGCATTCACTATTATACACAGAAGTCATGAATGCATACCTGTGAGTCTGAGTCAGGGCTATCTTGAGTTTGTGCCTAAACTGAGATACATAAGATACATTCTCAAAGGGAAAAAACTGTGTTGAACTGCAATATGGTAGCACTTTAAATGCAGCTTCTGAAGTGGACACAAAAGAGAAAGTTGTGGATAGACTGTGGAAACATGTTGTCTTTGTGAGCTTATAAAATCACAGTCAAGTTCCCAGTGATGAACTTGCTGTTGCTGAAGTCAGCATGTCTACTTGGAAGGAGGATAGGGTGGCTGTTGGGGTTTGGAAAAGAAGGACAATGTGAAAACCTCCTGTGTCACCATACCAACTTATAATGACCTCCAGTGAGGAAGGACTGCTGCTTCAATACCACACTTTGTAGATCACGAAAATTATTTTTGCCTATTTATTCCAAAGAAAGAGACTTGTGGTAAGGTTTCACGTTGTTGTGTCAAAATGAACACAGCTAGACTTCCAGTTAAAATGGATAGAGCATATGCTATTCGAGAACTCCTGACAGGCCAGGAAAGGCTAGATGCTTTATGCAATTGATTGGTGTCTTAAAGGGGGAGAGAGAAGTGGGTAGAGCTCATTAGAGTCGGAAAAGGGAACAACTACAAAGGGTGGTCAGTAGAAATCTGCTAACTACACCTGCTGGCTGACAGCTGTCAAACTGAGGATTCCATCCTCCCATCTGGGAGACAGAGAGCCTCTCCTTGCTGATGATTACCCTTTAAAAGAATGGCTTTCAAGTTCTGGGGTGATCTACTTCTAAGTTGCAAGAAATTCATCTTCATGATTACAAACTTTTTTTAAAGTAAATGTACTAAAAAAAAAAAAAAAGTAGTAAGGGGTCCATCACGGGTTTTTGTCTACAGAAAAAGAGTAGAATCCCCTGACAGCATCAGCACTGAGCTTTCTCAGCCCTATTCATTAATGAGAGAATGACATTATCCTTAAAGTATGACCTTAGGATTCTGTAAGCCATATTAGCCTGTGTTTGGTCCAAGCGAAGCATCTTGAGTTGATTTCTTGCATGCAAAGGAACCTGCAGTGCTTAATCAAAATGTAAATAACATAAACTGGTATAATAAATTTAGGAAAGTCAATTTAAGATATTATTCTATATAGGTAAGTTACAAGTAGCATCATTTCCTTTGAGTTACTTTAGCTTGAACCCATGGCCTCTGAAATGTTAGGCAGGGAAGCAAGGTGTTCACATGTCCATTCACTTTTCACTTTCTTTCATTTTTTGTCTTGCTTTACTTTTTTATTCTCCATAATTTATCTACCTATGTATGTATCTATCATTAAACATCTATCTATCTATCTATCTATCTATCTATCTATCCATCCATCCATCCATCCATCCATCCATCCATCCATCCATCCATCCATCTATATCTATCTATCTATCTATCATCTGTCTGTATATATATATATGTATGTATGTATCATTCTGCAGCCCAGTCTTGTCTCAATCCATGAGGATCCTCCAGACATAGTCTTTCATCTACTGAAAGTACAGGGGTAAACTAGCAAATACAGCTAGATGGATATTCATTCAGTTCTGTCAGGCTTAGAGGAGTATTTTTTACCTCTGTAATCTAAATAAATTTCAGATGTTATAATACCTCAAGGAAATTGCTTTTAAAGATTATTTTACTCATGGCTAAATTAAGAGAAACTAAGTTAATGTTAATATTCACATAACATGAAGACTCAGTGTTAGAAGAAATCAGTTCTTTTCAAGTTCATTTATTGAATCAACTTAACCCTACTAAAAACCCATTTTGTGAATATTACTGATTAATTGACTTACAAGACAGAGCAACATAGATAATTCAGATAAAATGAGCTTTAGAATAGGCTAAATTATGACAGAGCACACTGAATATTTAATTACTCATATACTTTACATTTATGTCACTGTGTTTCTATATATATTCTTAGACACTGAGATGTGAAATATGAAAATGTGTGCTTCATTGAATGAAGTCTTACATTCTTATATTTATGTAATGAAAAATAAGCCATTCCATAATTTCTTCCAATCAGTCTAAATATTTGATAAAAATATGTCATTAAAACAAATTCTAATTTAGACAGTGATGTATAACTGTCATCCCATCACTTGGGAAATACAGACAGAATGATTTCAGATAAAGACAAAATTCAAATGCAGCTTTATTTCTTAGTAATTGAGGCTACCCTGAGATAAGGAATACCTTTTGCCACAAAGAAAAAGGTCTTGATTTTGCCTTTCCTCTCATATTAATACTGGACTTTCAGCCATCAATCATATGTAATCACAGGATTGTGCTATTGTATTATAGTATAGTCATTTAAAATATTTTTCCTTTTCTGAAATTCAATTTGTCAAATATGAGGTTTTTATATATAATCATTACGTATGGTAACAGTTTAAATAAAAGTCCACAGAGTTCATTTAAAATGTTAACCTAGCTGTAACACATTTGACATTATTGACCACAGGAAAGGGGAAAACTAAATGGACTCATAGTAAGTTTTGGCTATTCTAGATACTGAAAGTGTTTGTACACCTAATCTTTTAAACCAAATGCATCTAAACAGAGTTCCCAGAGGAAGAATGGAACACATATCTAATAAAAATATTCTTTAGAGAAATAAAGGCAGTAAGCATCGTCTTTCCCATTTTTACATAATAAACAATGATTCCATCATGACAGATTGTTAAAAGGAGTTATTATTCCTACTCATTTTTTAATAAGAAGGCCTGAGTTCATAAGGAAACAGACATTCAAAAAACAGTGACAATGGATAGGAAATATACCTCATTTAATATATTTGCAAAAATTGACAGCCATCTACTTTTGTTTAAAAAATACTAATGATCATAAACATTAGATTTACACCTATGTTACAGACATAAGTATGAATTTAATCTTTTAATGTCTATTTTGTGTGCATGTTTGGGAAGTGGGAAGGAGCTTATCTCTTCCCTTGAGGTGCCTGAGGAAGCCACAAGAGGTCATTAGATGCCAGGAGCACCTGGCTGAGAACTGCTTGGGGTGGGTGCTGGAAACAGAACAAAGGTATTCTGGGAGACAAGCAAGCACTCGTAACCATTGCAAAACTTACTAAACAAAAAATAATATATATTTGGAACATTTACTTGCTTCCTTAACCATAACGGATGAGGGATGGGTGATGTCTATAAAATTAAAAAAACACCATTATTCTGTTATTAGGGTGTAGTAGTTAAAATGTAACGTAAATTCAGTGATTTGTGTTGAAAAATCACTTTCCTCACACAATCATGTATATTTAACACAAGACATGTGGCAAATAGTTACAAAAGAAGGGATGAGATGTGAGCCAGAGAAGAGCAGAAAGAGTAGGAGCCAAAGCATTGAACACTGGAAAGTCAGTCTCATCAAGTCTGTGTTGGAAACAAAACTGCACAGTGAAGAAAACAGCTTTCAGTACTGTTCTACTGAGGAGTACTGATGTAGACATTAAAATTTCCGTGTATCTTTATAGATTCATCTAGTTTGTTTCATGTATTTAATTTGTATTATTAGTTTCAACTTAAAATGACCATTATCCTGTGATCCTAGGAATATGTGGCTGGATAAGAGGCCTTCTTGCTCTGTTATGAATGGCAAAACCAGAAGTCTTTAAAGTGCTTTTATATGTTTTCAAATTACAGTTTTTTCTTTGTTTATTTATTTGTGTTTGAGGTGGGGCACATATACCAGTGATGGTGTGGAAGCTACAACACAACTTACTTGAATCAGTTTTCTCTTTCAATTTTCTGGTATCAAGGGATCACATCGAGGTGGTTTGGCTTGGTGGCGAGTGTCCTACCTCTGAAGCATCTAGTTGATCCATTAAATGTTCTTTTTTTAAAATCTTTATTGGTGAAAAATTGATGATGCTTCATGTAAGGATGAATGTGAAAATTTTAGAATGAATTGGCATGTGGAAATAGATATCCTACAACTTGGAGATATCCTTGTTACAGTTTTAGAATGTTCCTTTTTTGTCAGTTTTGCCATTAAATGTTTATATATACAGTATAGCATGTACATAAAATAAATCTTAGTTTATTATGTTAATATCTTATGTCTTATCACTTTGAAAAATATTATGAATACTTCATAAATTCATGTTACAAATTATTCTATAAGAAACCAACATAATTAGCAAGAGGACTGTTGTATTTATTTAATTTTATTATAGTGGTCATAAGTAAGATTAATATTTTCTAGATAGATCAGTACAGTGTATTAAACAAAGTAAAACATACCATATATATGACCTCATGTAAAATATATCTACTACTCTAAATGCTATTTCTTGTAGACATCAAGGTGAAGTGATCTAGAAGAAAGTTTAAAATAAATGACTGCAGCAAACTTGTATTTCAGATACTAATTATATAGTATCATACAAAGAAACAGTTAGAAGCAGTGATTATTGAGAGTAAGAACAGATGAAGTCTAAAATCACAAGTGAGGTAAGAATAATAGATAAGAATATGTAAGAAGAAAATACTAGATTAATGGAAAAGAAAATCAAGGAAGTAAGAGAGATTAGTAATTGGATTAAAATGGTTAGAAACTAATATTGTAAATATTTTTCACAATAATGTTTCCAGAATTCACTCTTTCATATGTGGTGATTTGTAACAGACATGAGCTCAACTTTAAGTAATCTTTTTTAGAATATTATAAACTTATTTCTAAATAAAACATCTACAACTGAATATATACATAAAATACTTCCTACAAAATTATATTCAGAAAAGTTAAGATATATTACTCTTTGTCCTCAAATATTTTCAGTATTAATCTGAAGAGGGAAGGACGGCACTCAATTATTTGTGGGCAAAATGCTGGCTGAAAAATTGTGAATTTTGAAGATGGAAAAAGGGAGATACTGTCAAAACACCACTCATATTCTAATTATGTATGAAGAATAACTCTGGAGAGTAATGTAAACTATCATGACCATAGATAAATACACTTTAAAGAATATTCAAAGAGATGCTAATAAAATTATTCTTAAGCATTCATACAAAGACAAAATAAGTATACTAAGCTCGGTCTATGCTATCTTATTTATGATTAACAATGTTGTATTCATCAAAACATTAGGTTGTACTTCTGTCTTAACGATTCTATTACTGTCAAAAGCACCTTCTGGAGGAAAAAGTTTATTGCTGCTTACAGCATGTAGTTCATCATTCAGAGAAGTGAGTGAAGGTACCAGGCATAGCAGCTGGTGCAGAGGTCATGAGGTAGTGCTGCTTACTAGCTTGGTCTTCATTGCTTGCTCAGCCTGCCTTCTAATAACACCTAGAAACAGCATCTCATAATAGATATGCCCACTCTGAGTGATCAGGACACTCCCACATCAATCATGAAAATCCACTGCAGGTATGTCCACTGGCCAAAACCATGGATCAGTTTTCTCAAATGCAATTCCCTCTTTCCAATCTTTTCTAGATTGCTTCAACTTGACATAAAACTCACCAGTATAACCCCTGAAAAAAATGTGCCATTTCCTGTGTGAATGAATCTTCAATAGAGTGGCAGAAAAAGAAGAAAGACATTGTCTAGTAAAATGGATAGATAACAGAATCATGGTCATAAGGGAAGGCAAGGATTCTTCAATGCTTATATAGTCCAATAGAGCGACTATTGAATCTTGAATCTTGCTTAGATAGCACTTTCTCTGGAAAGCAGTCACTGACCTTTTGGCTGTCCTTTTCTTAACTAGATCACCCTGATATATTATCTCTACTTAACCCCTCAAAGATTTTATAACAGTTCCCATAATGTTTTTCCATATTAATTACACTGTAGACAGTGATCATGCCCATTAGAGTTAGCATGGTATCCTCAGTTGCCTAAGATATCACTCAGAATAAAGAACCAGAAAGTCATACAAGTTTATGAGAAAAAAAATGCATTTGAAATTAGAAAATAGAAAAATATTTCTGAAAATATACAATAAAGTCTTAGAGTCTTATGCTGAGGTATGGATGAGTGGGAGAATTGTGGTAGAAATGAAAAGTCTAATTAAATTATTCATCTTATGCCTAAAGTAATTATGAAAAGAAGAAAAATTTGCAGGGAGAAGCTCAATGCTGTAAATTTCAACAAGCTCAATAATAAGTGTGGGCACAGTTCAATCAAAACTTGAGTAATTGAGTGAAAGATGAAATATTAGTAGCAGGTCTGGAACTGCTAGATTCACTGATTGGACTTGGAGGGCTGAAATTGACAAAAGCTAGCAGGAGAGATAGAGTGGAAGTACAGAGCAATGGCCCAGAGTGTTACATATAGTGAACACGGTCCTATGACTCTGCCTAGACTCACGTATTTTAAACAAGTTGTTGCTCTTTAGAAGTAATTTCCCTAATCTACCCTTTCATCCTATTATATCTATATCATATCCCCCTTTCTTCTTTAGAAAGAGATCTCATTTATAATCAACCTGCTTTAAAGAAAAATATTGGTTTTTCTCTGTCCCACAACAGAGGGCTCTTCTGATTTGGGACACAAGAATCTAACCTTTTCTTTTAGCAATATGTCTGGGTTTAGAGAAGGAGTGAGCCAATTCTATCTCCAAAGCCAGCTTGATAATTTTGGGAAATTGGGCATAGTTTCCCTTACTACTTCCTGCTGGAGGGGGGCGATATATCTTATGGGGATACAAAGAAAATTTTAGGAATATAGAGTAGTCCATTAGGGTGAACCTCTGAGCCAGTTGCCTTGAAACCATTCTGGATGTCAGATCATCTGGGCCATGGTGTCATTGGAGACCTTTCAGGTGGTCTTGGCTGATCAAACCTGATGTATCTTAATCTGGAACAAATCCACAGCCTCTGGCTTTCTGTGGAAACATAAGCAGAGACTCTTTTCCAAAGCAACATATCCTTATATCCAAATTTTGAAGTCAAAGTACCTTTAAAATTTACATATTTGTTTAACTCAACAGCTTTTACAATCAAATCTTTTTCTGTGGTTAAAAATCCCAAAGACAACATAAACCAGATTCTCTGTGTAATATCCATCTTTGTAAGACTGAAGCATGGCTGTGGCTGCTGGCTCTGCCCACCTCAGCTTTCCAACATGGCGGTGGTACAGTTTACCGCCAGCTCTGGCTCTGGGTCTGGAGCCATGGGTACCATCAACTCTCAGAAGCAGTTCTATCAAAGCAGTGCATAGCCCAGAAATCTTTTTTTTTTAAACTGGCAAAAGCTAAATCCACCATGCAGCAGAGTAAAGTGCTGCTTGTAGATTTCTCATTCCCGCCACACGGCAGGTCAGATGCACACTCCAGGAACCTGCCATAGTAGCTCAAACCAGCAGGCTACCGCTAACTTGAGACAACTAGGAAGCTGTTTTTAGCTCCATTTTAGAATCTTTTTTGTCAGGTTTTAGGTGGAAACTCTTGCCCCACGTTGGGCGCCATTTGTAGTTAGAGTTTTCCTGCCTGGCCCAGTCAGGACAAATCTCTCTTACCCACCAGTCCCATAGTCGCTCAGACCCAACCAAGAAAGCACACAGAAATTTATATTGCTTATAAACTGTATGGCCATGGCAGGTTGCTTGTTATCTACTTCTTCTATCTTAAATTAACCCATTTTTGTTAATCTATACTTTGCCACATGGCTCGTGGCTTACCAGTGTCTTTACATGTTGCTTCTCATGGCAGTGGCTGGCAGTGTTTCTCTCTAGCCTTCTACTTCCCAGAATTCTCTTCTCTCTTGTCCCACCTATACTTCCTGCCTGGCCACTGGCCAATCAGAACTTTATTTACACAGAGCGATATCCACAGTACCACATAGTTAAAAGGGAGGTTTATTTTGTGGGGTAACTTACAAATGAAGGGATAGGTTGTAGGGGCTGGCAAAGGTATGGCGCAGTCCAGCGGTGTTCTCTGGAGAACTCTGCATGGTCTACCTCCAGCGTCCAGGGTCCCAGAACCAAGAGTGACCTCTCCTCTCTATCCTGGGTCTTCAGCTTTCTCCCTCAGCCCCACCTTGTGGGCATGACCATTACCGAAGCCTCAGAGGGGGTTGGAACTTCCAGGCCAAGGCTGGGATGGCTACCCACAACAAAAAATAGTCCTTCCCAGGAGCAAAATATTATTTCCCAAAGCAAAGGGAAAACAACAGTCCTATTGGGGGACAAGTTAAAGTTCATGTAATAATAATACGTTATCAACAGTCATGTTTAGCTAATAGCTTTAGGACAATTTGGAGAGATCTCTGGGTTTCTAATAATATTATCTCAATGTCTCCAATTTTATTTTTTATTAAGGTTTTGACAAAAGTTTACTAGGGCTATAGAAAAAAACTCACCTCCCAAGACAAATGTAACATTTAGATATAATACTGTTAACACTGAAGTTCTCAGTAGTAGTTTTCATGTTCATTCTTCTGAGTATATCAGTGAGTCAATGAAATATTTTTTATTTGTCCTCCAATCTTTTGTATGAATCACCTTCTATATTTATTTTCGTGTCATAATGTCACATATGATTTTAATGTATTTGGCTTTTTCTATAATATATGTTATAAAGTATTTAAAACATATCACTTAATACATACAAACTAAATCCAAATGTTTTTATTATCCACAAATCTCAGATTTACTTAGTAAAAGTTTTATCATCATGGGAGGTTTATCTATTAAAGAGTTTGACTTATGTATTGTAGCCATAGAAATGATTTGGGAGACAGCAGGAGTAGCCAAAATAGATTAAATTAATGTGTTAGGTTTAGTGTTCACACAGCATGCTTTACTTTAATTGATTACTCTATGATCAAACTTAAATTAGTAATACCAGTGCTGATAGAAGAAAATTAATTTTTAATAAAACACCCTTTACATAATGGTAGCAAGTTAATCTGAGTGAAAAGGCTATCATTTGAATTAAGCTTTTAAAATACCTTGATAATAGGAATACATGCTAGGTTAAAGAGCTTATAAATCCAAAGAACAGGATAAGCTCAAATAATCTAACAAAAGTCTTTACAATTAGCAATAAATTATATTGTATTTTTTAAAAGAAAATTATATAGTAAAAATCTTAAAATGAATACTGCTGTATGGTTGAAATTGAAAAGGTTATATTTGGTGGTGTACATAAAGTCAAATTGTACCAATAATCATCACAGAATGAATAAATACAACATGGTTAATCTGCAACTATTCCCTATGGGAATTAGTGTTAATTAATTTTACATGGTGATATTTTTAACACAGATAGTTCTGTATCATCATCATCATCACCATCAATATCCTATCTTATGTAAGATAAATTTTTGGAACATCATACAAATAAATAAAAATAAAAAAGAGTATTATCATATCACAAATATCAATAAGAATACAAGTACAGATGAATATATAACTAAGAAACACCCCAGTAATTTTATATTAGCTTAGTTAACACAATAGATAAAATAAAAATGGCTGCTATTTTAACAGAGCATCTCATTTAGCTCTCAAGCAAACTTTGCTTAAATATAATAGGATATAGTTACATTATAAACTAAAATTCCTCTGCACATTATAGAGCCAAGTATGTACACCTTTCAGGGGCAGTTATGCTGTGAAAGCTTCACTTATACCTTTTACTCCGGCTTTTACTGCAATAAACGTTAATCTTGGACAGTCTATGACTGGGAAGTAAAACAGTTGGGAGCTTCCCTTCTTTCAAGTCCACTTTAAACTCAAATGGAAATTATGAACAATACTACACAAAACTACAAGGCACACAAGTGACAACATCAGAAGATGCCATGCTGTCACACACAGCCATGCACTTACAGCAGGTTATTTGTGCAAAGCCTCTATTACTGCAATTCTACAATTCTCAGGAATTCTGCACAGAATTTACCTTCTACTAAGTCTGTAGAAGTTGTGTGACAAATTTCACATAGGCAGAGGTAAGGACCATGTCAAATCTGATATATATACGATTTCAGTATATGTTCTGTTGAAGTGAGTGTCTATTACATTCACAGATGTGAAGAACTGTCATGTTTGTGTCAAAAAGATACTGACTAGTGTGGTGATATTTTATTTGTGCTGATATTTTATTTGTGCTTTAATAAACAAAGCTTGCCTGGAGATCAGAGGAAAAACCAAGCCATTATAAGTAAACACAAAAGTCATGCAATGTTAGCACATGCCTTTAATCCTATCACTTGAAAGACAGGGAGGGATCTGTCTGGATCTCTGTGAGTTCAAGGCCACACTGGAAACAGAGCCAGGTGTGGTGGCACATGCCTTAAATTCAGATGCTAGTGAACCAAGGAGGTCTGGAGGTCTGTACAGATAGACAGGAAGTGACAGAGCTGGGCAGGAAGAGGAAGTGATGTAGCTGGACAGGGCGAGCAAATCAGAGGGCAGAACAGCAAGGCATATATAGGCATGGGTAGACAGGAAATAACTCGCATTTGGAAGCTGCTGAGTTGGTGACATAATGTTAGCTGTTTCCCTAATCTCTCAGGTTTTCACCCCTATATCTGGCTACATGTTCTTTTATTTAATAAGACTGTTTAGAAATTCATCTACAGACTAGTATTTATGTTGCTCATGGACTTAAATGAACCATTTGACTCAAGAATGTTTGGTAAGAACTATTCTCTTCTGTTGAAACCATCATTAAGCCTATGGCTTTCTGAGCCAGGTTTAGTCTGGCTCAGACACAGGTAGGCTACTACACGATAGCAAATAAAGGCATCTGTGTTTTATGAAAGCATGGAAATAAACCCAAATCAGAATTCTTTAATTTAAGCTTTAATTAATGGTGTAAGACAATAGAAAAATCTAAAATGACACAGGCACTGAAAGGAAAAATTAACAAACCTGACCTAATAGGCTTATCTTAAAATATTAAGCTACACCAAATAGACATATAAATAAGCTCCATGTGACCAGAAACATTCAAAATTGTTATTCCCAAGTTACTAAATAAAGTTCAACCCATTAAAAATTCTGAATATTTATAGTTTATGGCCTCAGCACAATAACTTGATAACTTAATAAGGCTAATATCACAAAATTACCAGTAGAAAAAGTGATAACATAAAACTCATCTGAATAACTCTAATTGATCTGAGAGGAAATTAAAACTGCAATGTCTCTTTAGAATTGAAGCAGTGGGAGAAAACTGTACATCAAATTTATTAAATACTTGGTAAGGTACATTAAAATCTATTAAGGCTTTTATTAAAAGAGTTTGTATTGCATATTATATAATCATTAAATTTCAGTTCATTTACTGGAAAAAAGTCAGGTAATTTTTTTTGGTGCAGAAAGAAATATAGCCCTTAAAGTGTATTTGTAAACCTGTCAGTATTGCCAATCTATGTTTATAGAAACTGGAATTACAAGATAATATAATTCATGTGTACATTTATATTTGCATATTTTCTGTAAGAAATTTTATTAAGAAGAATCAATTTCCTCGGTTACAGAAGCTTAAAAAATTACTTTTCTGCCATAAGCATGTTGGAGAAGTAGACAAGTTTGCAAAGTGATGTCTAGTCCTAAATCCAAGGCTTGAGACGTGATGAGTTCAGGCTCTAAGACAGATAACCTGTCATTGAGTTAGAAAATTCATTTCATTTTATTGTTGATTTTTAAATTTTATTTTTATTAGATTTGTATAATGTATTATATCTTATATTCATTATCTCTGTTATGCTCCCATCTCTCTCTCACCCCACCTTTTTTGCTCTCTTAATGGATTACATTTTATCTAAATTCAGGAAGGCAATCTTTTTTACTTATTCTAGCCACTGGAATGCAAATTTCTTCCATACAGACCTTCCTACTGAATCTAATTATTATAAAACATTAACTATCTCAATTCTGCCTTGTCAAGATTGCTCCTCATAATCACCACATAAAGAAAATATGAAATCAAAATTCCACATAACATGGTAAAACTATTTAGCATACAACTAAAATATACCTACTCTAAAAAAGCATGTGGAAAATCTTTGAGCAACAATTGTTATTTTATTTAACATCATAACTTAAATATATCATATGTTATTCATGCAAGTAATTTCTCCATGTATTCATATGCACAAATATACAACTCCCAAAATAAGGAGGAAAGAGCATATATGATGTCTCTGATTGTTGATCACTTATAACACAGTCCTCAACCCACATAATGAAGAAAGAAGAGAATCGACTCCTTCAAGTTGTCCTCTGCTTGCTCTATATACACATGTTGTGCTATGTATACATCCATATACACACTATACACACTATAACAGAGAATGTCAATAAAAAAAATAATAATACAGTAAGGAAAATAGGACAAAAGTTGTCCTCATTCTGTACTTTGTAGCATGATAGTAGGAAGGTATTAACATATGTTTTCATTGCCTAGTCATTTATTAGCCTTCAACAAGGGATGTAGGAATTCCTGCTTTTTCACTTACTCACATGGCTTTAATCTTCATTCCTAAAGCATACACACAATTAATAATCCTATGTGGATTGAACGGTTGTCATAAAGATGTTCAGAAATCTTCTCAGCCTTTTATTCAACATATACTATTGACCCCAGTGGGAGGTCTAACTTTTCCTCAGAAGTTAGGATCAGTCACCTTACCAGTAAAGTACTTCCCTGCTTTTCTGTTGAGAGACAAACTCAAGAAGAAGGAATATGAAGTTGGCTCTGTAGCAATCCCAACCAACATTACAATAGTATTATAATTGTATCTTCTCACTGAACTATTCCTCTTATTTGTACTAAACCATCTGTGCAAACAAAATGGAAATCTTCATGTAAACAGACAGTAGAAGTTCCAATTAAGGGCTCATAAGTGAGTGATAACAGTATAGCTAACCTATTATTTGTAGAGTCCTATCAGAAAAACATCAACATTTGTTCATATTTAATTCACCTTACACAGCCATCTAGAAATTCTTGTCTTAATCCTCCAGTATGTTGCAACTTCCCTGGCACTGTAAATAAGAGCACACCACCATTTATGTTTCTCAACTTTTCTATTTTTTGCTGGTTATTAATTATGCATGATGTTTCATTATGACTTTTCCCTGGGTGTACATATCTTTATATCATAGTCACTCCCCATTTCTCTCCTTTGCTCACCCCTCACTTCTATCAATTCTTTTCTTCTTTCCATTAGTCTTGCTTCTACATTCATGCTTTCTTGGTCTATTCTGATTTCATTCTTTTGTTTTGGCTTATGTCTGTGGCCTAATGGGTGAATTAGGCTTGCTCGCATCAGAATGGGTGAGAAATTATTGACATAAGCCTGAGAATCCTATGTGTGATGCCAACACTGGAGAACATGACTGCCCTTCCCTTAACAGCTATTAACTATTAACCATCTATAAGTTTTCAAAGATAGGTGTGGCCAAAGGAGGCACTTCTCCATGACAAGATGGGCCTAATCCTACTTAGACAATAGCTTCTATGAATTCAGGATTGCAAAAGCCATTACTTGACTAGAAGGCAGCATTAGTCAACACCATGTCCCATCCTTTTTGCTCCTACATATGTTCTATAGCCACTTGGGATATTCTGTAAGCTGTGGAGGCAGTGATGTTGGTCTGTCATTTATCAACACACTCAGCAGACACTTGTGCTCAGCATTTGGGGCAGTAATGAGTTCCTGAGTTTTTAAAAATATTTTTATTTTACAATTAACTTAATTTCACATATCAGCCACAGATTCCCCCATCCTCCCTCCTCCTAGCCCCCGGCCCTCCCCACCAATCCACCCCCCATTCCCACTTCCTCTAAGGCAAGTCTCCCCTGGGAAGTCAGACTAGACTGGTAGACTCAGCCAAGGCAGGTCCAGCCCCCTCCTCCCAACACCAAGTCTGTGCAAAGTGTCCCATAGGCCCCAGACTCCAAAAAAGCCAGCCCATGTACCAAGGACAGGTCCCAGCTCCACTGCCTGGGGGCCTTCCAAACAGTTCAAGCTAATCAACTGTCTCACGTATCCAGAGGTCCTGGTCCAGTTCCATGGGGGCTCCTCAGCCTTTGGTTCACAGTTCATGCATTTCCACTAGTTTGGCTATTTGTCCCTGTGTTTTTTCAATCATGGTCACAATATCTCTCACTCATACAATCCCTCCTATTTCTTGCTGATTGGAATCCCAGAGCTCCACATGGGGCTCAGTGAGTGGATCGCTGCATCCATTTCCATCAGACACTGGATGAGAGTTCTGTCATGACAGTTAGGGTATTTGGCCATCAGATGACCAGAGCAGTTCAGCTCAGGCACTCTCTCTACCATTGTCAATAGTCTACAGTGGAGGTATCTTTGTGGATTTCTGGGGACCTCTTTAGCACTCTGCTTCTTCCTATTCCTCTGGGGTCTTCATTCATCATGGTATCTCCCTCCCTGTTCTCCAACTCTACTCCTGATCCAGCTGGGACCTCCCATTCCCCTAAGCTCTCTTTCCCTAACCCTTGCCCTCCATTTGCTCCCCACCCCCAGTTTGCTCATTTAGATCTTATCCTTAGTCATCAGGGAAATGCAGATCAAAATGACTCTGACATACCATCTTACACCTGTCAGAATGGTTAAGATCAAAACCACTGAAGACAGCTTATGCTAGAGAGGATGTGGAGCAAGAGAAACACTCCTCCACTTTTGGTAGGAATACAAACTTGTACATCCACTTTAGGAATCAATATGATGCTTTCTTAGAAAACTGGTAATAAACCTCCCTCAAGACCCAGCTATATCACTCTTGGCCATATACCCAAGGAATGTTCAATCATACCACAAGGACACATGCTCAACTATGTACATAGCAGCATGAATGAATGAAAAAAGTAAACATGTGGTACATTTACACATTGAGTATTACTATTATTCAGCTATTTAAAAACTTATGAAATTTGCACAAAAGTTGGTAGAACTAGAAAAAGAAATGATCATGACTGAGGTAATCCAGGCACAGAAAGACAAACATAGTATAAACTCATTTATAAGTGGATATTAGCTATAAAGCAAAGGATAATCATAATAATCCATAGCCCGTGAAAGGCTAGGTAACAAGGAGGGCTCAATGGGAAAAACATTATTTTCCCTGGGAGGTGTAAATAGAATAGAATTTCAAGGGTGGACTGGGGGCCTGTGGGGATGGGAATAGAGAGGTATAGGGTAGGATGATGAAGGAAAAGAGTACGGGGAAAGATGACGGGATTTGGGGGGTATTTCATGGGCAAGGTAGAAACCCAGGGTAATGGAAACTTCCAGGGATCTACCAGAGTGTTACTGGTGAAAACCCCTATTAATTGGGGATGTAGCATCTGAACCTGTCATCTTCTGTAACCAGGCAAGTATTCCAGTGAAGGAATTGAACACCAACCATAAAACTTTCTACCTACAATTTGCCCTGCCTGCAAGACATGCTAGGATAACTGTGATACAGAACTGGAAGGAGTTTTTAACCAATGACTGGTCTCACTTGAGACTCATGCCACACAAGAGAGCCCATGCCTGACACTGTCTGGTTGGCCAGGAACTAGAAACGAGATGACTCAGGGACCCAGGATAGTACGAAACATGTATGGAAAAAAAAAGTCAATGGAATGATCCCTAATGATACTCTGCTACACATAATATTTATTTACAAATGTAGCATGCTTTATCACAATTTACATTTAAGAGCTGGATCAACATATGAAGATGTAAAAGCCAAGACAGATAATATTAGTGGTGTTCTAAGGACAATATATATTCTGTTTTTATACATTTATTTATTTTATAGTGTGTGTATGTCAGAAGAAATGTCAAAACTGCAACAACTGCTGTTGATGCCTTAATTGTGATGACCCAACAATTCCAGTTTTTGCCATTCTATTCAACCATAAAAGGAAGTAAATCAAAGAAAAGAAGGAAGCAGAGAGAGAAAGGTTGTTTGTAATCAAATATTACATTAATATGTGTAAAATGTCATAATGGTTCCTATTAATTTGTTATATATAATATAATAATGTTTTCAATGTTTAAGATGGAAGAAGGGAATTAAAAGAGTATAACAGTGGTAAATTAATATAACAGCGTTGTATAGAACTATCACAATAAAACTTATTTTCTGCAATTAACCTATAGTGTAATAAGTACTCTATGGTAAAAAGGATGCATTGAAAATGTGGAGTTCAGTGTTGTATACATTACTGGTCAGACAGTTAAGTAGATACTACTTCTAGATCTAAAATAGATATTAATGGTAAATATGTCATTGACATAAGACTCCTGACAGTGCCACAGAAATGGTGACAGAGATGTTTAGCAATGAGACTCACAAGGTGACATACATATCCACTGATAACAAATCTCTTATTTCACAATATGAATCTATTTTGGCTTTCTCGTGCACTATTAGGCGATTTGGTAAAATAAACATTCATAATGTCAAACTCATAATAATCATTTAAGAAGACATTTCTTAGGTATTATCAAAATATGTGGAAAAATTATTGAATATTAAAATGAAGAAATTAATGAGTGAATTCTGAAATAAGAATAATGCCTTCTTAAATACAGAACTCCTCTATCAAATAAATAGGGCATGGGAATTAGTTACATCACGCAGCAATAGCATATGCAAACCTAAAAATGCATCTTCTTTTCAACAGTCTGCAAGTTTTTCGAATATTATACAGCTTGATTTGGCAATCACCAAAATTATAAAGAAAACCTACTCACACTGAGAAGCATGAAGCTGTCAATATAATGTTTATATATTGTTGACACTATATATCATTTCCAACAAAATGAAGAATGACAAATTGTAAATTGCATGACCTGTGAAATATACTGTCTTTCCCACAGCCTTCCTTCAAGGTTTTAACACTGTAGAATAAATAAGCCTGTCAAAAGAAGAAATAACACAAAATTGACATCTAATTGAACGTCCTGTTTTAGAATAAAGATTTTCTTTGAATAAAATGTTGAAAAATAGAGGCCATGAATGTGAAAGAGAGCAAGGAAGGATATGAGGAAGGGTTTAGAGAGAGAAAAGGGAAGTGAAAAACATGTAATTATATTATGATGTCAAAATAAAAGAAATAAGTTTAGAAAGAATATTGAAACATGGTGCTAGAGCAGCAGGTCAGCAGTTAGAAGCATGTTACTCTGTCAAAGGACATGGGTTTGGTTCTGAGGTCATTTGATGATTAACAAACATCCATAATTATATTTCTAGGAGATCTGAATCCTTTTTCTGATATCTGTGGTTACCAGGCACACATGTGACCTACACTCATACATATAAGCAAAACAATCATATGCATAAAAATAAAATTCTAAAATGATATTTGAATATATATATATATATATATATATATATGTGTGTGTGTGTGTGTGTGTGTGTGTGTGTGTGTGTACATAATATTTTAAATAGGAATATAATGTCTGTTTTGGAAACATATGGCAAACTTAAATCTCTGTTGATTTTTGTATATACAGGGGTTTGAAATTGTACATAGTTGAGTTCAAAAGAGTTGAGGTATGATTATTGGAATTCTTAGAAGAACTTGGAGGACAAAAATTATTGCAATATAAGGGAGGAGATCCATTAATAGAATATAAATTACTTTGACTTTTTAGATGAAAATATATAACCTTCATATTTCCATGTCCAGTGAAGAATATAAAGGTAAAACTAGAAAGACAAAATAACAAAAAAAAATATGAAAGCTACAGCACATTAAGAAATGTAAGGTCTCAACAATTCACGCTCTTACAGTCCCTCCTCTTTCTCGACAGTTGGAATTGTTGAGACCAAGATTGGAAAAAGCACAGGGACAAACAACCACACGAATGGAAGCACATGAATTATGAACCAACAGCTGTGGAGCCCCCAGCTAGATCAGGCCCTCTGGATAAGTGAGACAATTGAATAGCTTCAACTGTTTGGGAGGCACCCAGGCTGTGGGACCAGTACCTGTCCTTAGTGCATGAGCTGGCTGTTTGGAACCTTGGGCTTACACAGGGACACTTTGCTCAGGCTGGAAAGGGGGGACTGGACCTGCCTGTACTGAATCCACCAGGTTTAAATGAATCCCCAGGGGAGTCTTGGCCCTGGAGGAGGTGGGAATAGTGGAGAGGGGATGGGGGGAAGGTGGGGGTCGGTGCGGGAGGCGGGAGGACAGAGGAACCCATGGCTGATGTGTAAGATTAAAACACAAATATAATAAAAATAAATAAATAAAATAAAAAAATAAATAAATAAAGCTGCTATGAATATAAAAAAAAAAAAGAAATGTAGGGGAGTTGGGGATTTAGCTCAGTGGTAGAGCGCTTGCCTAGCAAGTGCAAGGCCCTGTGTTCGGTCCTCGGCTCTGGCAAAAAAAAAATATATATATATGTGTGTGTGTGTGTGTGTGTATGTGTGTGTGTGTGTATGTGTATAAAGTAAAATTAGAATGTACTACTGTATAGCTCTCAGAATTTTGATAATCTGAAAAATTTGGTTAATAGAAATCCATGTTTTTTAAATATCTATGTTATATATTTTTGAAATTCAAATATTAAAAATGGTTGGTATAACCTCAGAGATGCTTTTATTTTTTTCAGCTATTTATTCAGGATTATGTGGGGGGGAAATGCATATAGATAAAACTGAACCAAAATTCAGTAATTTTAATAGCACTTCTATCTCTTTGACCACTTATGATGACTAAAAAATTCATAGACCTATTTAATATACAAGTTGTAATTCAGTTTGACATTTTTCTTAATTTGGTTCTAAATTATATCTGGTGGTTCTAATTTCAAAACATGGACATACAATTTTTTTTTTTTCTGTCCAGAAGACACCATAGTATTGGCACATTGGGTGTTTAGGAAACTGCTTCTCAGGAGGAATTAGCAATAGCATAGACAGAGTACCTGAGGGAAGATGTTCAGCAAAGACAAGGAGCTGTTAATCAACAAGTCACTTTCCAAAAAAATCTAACTGTGCTCAGTGCAACAGAGAATAAGCACACTTTTCTTGCTTCCTAGAAGTTCTGTAATATAAGGACTTCATTGGAATTACATCTTAATTTATTTTTTGCTTGAATTAGTTCTATTTTCCTGGGAATCTATGTTGCCCCAGCCAGCGGGGTTTCAACGGGGCAACCCACCTGTGGGAGCCAATGAGAGAACAAAGGACACAAGAGACGACAGCAAGACAGTATTCTGATCAAGCCACCAATCTTTATTTTCCTCTGCATGGCTTATATAGCATAAGAGGGGAAGGGGCAGGAAGGAGGGAAGGGGAAGGGACTTGGAAGGCATGCAGAACGTGGGAGACATGCAGATCTTGCAACTGCAGGAAGTCGGCTAAGGTCACTGGTCACAAGGGCCATTTGTTCTGTTGCTAAGCTACCTGACCATGGAATGCTCTTTACATTTGGTTGTCATGGCACCTGACTGTGGAATGTTCTTATCTTTGGGAGCCTCCGGTTAGTAAACAGGTGTTACTGCTCTGGGGAAGGGCGGTGGGCTTACGACTTGTTCTCTGGCTTAGCTAGTACTTTCCATGGTTCATGTTTAGTCCTGAAATCTTGGTCCCTAACACTATGTTTCAAGTTTTATGTTTGAGATTTATAATTATACCATTTCTTCTTTTCCTTTTCATTCTCTAACCTCTCTTATGTGACCTCTAACCCTGCTTTCTGTTTTTGTTTTTTATAGTGGCTTTGTTTTATTTAACTTTGACTATGATTATCATAGAATAACAAAATGGCAAAAGCTTCAGGTATAAGCTGTGTGATTGTCATTACAAATGTTAATTAATAGTAAATAATTGCTCACTTTCTATTCATAGTTTATTTTTCTTAGTTGTTGGTGGTGGTGTTGGCAGTGGTGGTGAGTGTTGTGTGTGTGTTCCTAAATACTCAACTATATCCATCCCTGTTTGTATGTTATTTATACATGCACGTTTTCAGGTATGACCATTTGTTGTCGGGATTATCAAATGGTGTGCTCTCCCCTGTGAAAGTATTTCTTTCACTGTCAGTATTCCATAGTTTCTTGAAGTTGAAGCTCATTGATATTTCTCCCTCCCACATTAGCAAGCCTTCTAGTATCCTCCTTCATTGGGTCATGTTTAGGCAGCCCTGTTGTTAAGACTTCGTGAATTTGGCTTCTGACTTGTCTAGAAGACACTATCTCACAAAGAACTCCATGTTCCTCTGGTTCTTAGAGTCTTTCTTCCCTCTCTTCCACAGTGATCCTTGAGACTTCAGTGAAGAGTGGTGTAGTCCATGTCAGTTGGGACTAGGCTCCACAAGTTGGGATTTTGATTGGTTTTAGTTTTCTGCAAGTGTCTTCATCTCTTGCAAACAGAAGGTTCCATGATGAGGGCTGAGACCCACAGTTATATAAACCAGCATTATACTTATCTAAATTCTAAATAATTATTTTTATACCCATACATAATGTAGATCTGATTCTATTTTAAAGTAATACCATTTTATTAAATATTCTACAAAACTGACAAAACAGATTTTATATTGTAACTATTTTCACAATCATTAGAGAAACATATTTCAAAAAGTCATTAAATCTATAGTAATAATGTTCCTTCCCTTTTCACTCTCTTATACTATTTTAATTATACACAATAATTCTTATTTGTTATTTATCTGACTGTAGCTGAAAGTTTTCTCTGGTCCTGACATACCCCATAGTCCCATAACCCACTTATAAAATAATCACTCAGATGATTATATTAATTATAACTACTTGGCCATTGGCTCAGACTTATTACTGACTAGCTTTTACACTTAAATTAACCCATAATTCTTATCTATGTTTAGCCACATGGCTTGGTACCTTTCCTCAGTTCTACCTTGTCATCTTGTTTCCTCTGTGTCTGTCTGTCAACCCCATACTCAGCCCTTCTTCTTCCCAGGATTCTCCTTGTCTGCTTACCCCACCTGGTTACTGGCCAATCAGTGTTTTATAAACTAGTGGACAAGAGCATTATCCCACAGCATTTCCCCTTTTCTGTCTAATCAAAAAGGAATCTTTTAAACTTAACTTAGTAAAATTACATATAACAAAACACTTATGAAAAAACAAATACAGTTATAATATCTCATCTATTTGTATTTGGCCAAATTTAAGAAAATAGTCTGTCTATCCTATATTTGTGAGTCTAAGGTTTCATATCTAATTTATCTTTTATCATAATACAGGAAAATTATAAATATAACTATTTAGCCTTCAACTACATCAAGGACCCCAGAAGGATATAAAATTACCCATGTAAACAGGAAATGCATTATAAACAACTTCTAAAATTCTGGAAATGACAAAGACAGCCGCCTTCATGGACAGTCATTCAAAGTTTCTATACAATGCTGGGACATCATCTTTGGCCTACAGGCTTAGCATATCTGACAGACTCATTTATGAAGCAGGATGTACACAAGGCCTACAGTGTGACCCCACAGTTAGTGTGAGTATTCCATGTAGCAGATAAACTTGAATTCTGCTAGTGTCATGTCATGATTCAGAATTTTAAATTCTGGAAATTGCTGGTATTTTTGGAATTCATTTTCTTATTCTTCTCAGCTTGTGGGTGGCTTCAGTTCCTTTATTAAATGTCAGTCTACCATTGAGAGGTTAGACTCCATCAGACTAGTTATTCCTTTAAGAATAATTGTACAAGCTCCTGTTCCACTGCATAGGAGGAGCCATTAGTCCACTGCCTATTCAACTGCCTTGGAAGGAAGGGGCCATGTGCCTTTTCTGACTGCAAAGCTACTTCAGCAATGTTGCTATATTGTCCTGGCCTCAGAGGATGCATATTGCCAAAGCTGCAACCACACTTGTCTTGGCAAGGATTGGCATTCCTTTCTTTTAAAACAAACTTGAAGGCATGTGGCAGAAGCTTCTTACTAGCTAGCTCTTATATCTTAAATTAACCCATTTCTATTAACCTATGTTTTGCCATGTATTCTGTGGCTTACTAGTCTGCTGGCATGTTGTTCCTTGGGTAGCAGGCTGGCATCTCTCTGCCTTTCCTTTCCCTTCTTGTCTCTCTACTAGGATTTCCACCTACCTTGAAAATGACTTGCCTTAGGCCAATGCAATGTTATTTATCAACTAATCAGAGCAACACATATTCACAGAATACAGAAAGACATCCCACAGCAATCTGACAGTTGAATCAAGTCTTTATTCATTATGTTTCTACATGTCATTTGGATTTTCCTCCTCCTTCTTTTCTAAACTATGCTTTTTAATCCAACTTCACTGCTGTGGATATCACTCTGTATAAATAAAGTGCTGATTGGCCAGTAGCCAGGCAGAAAGAATAGGGTAGGTGGGACAAGGAAGAGGAGGAGGCTGGGAACAGGAAGGCTGGAGGAGGCACTGCCAGCCGCCACCATGAGAAGCAACATGTAAAGACACTGGTAAGCCACAAGCCATGTGGCAAAGTATAGACTAACCAAAATGGGTTAATTTAAGATAGAAGAAGTAGATAACAAGAAGCCTGCCACGGCCATACAGTTTGTAAGCAATATAAGTTTCTGTGTGCTTTCTTGGTTGGGTCTGAGCAATTGTGGGACTTGCGGGTGAGAGAGATTTGTCCTGACTATGGTCCAGGCAGAAAAACCCCAACTACAAATGGCGCCCAACGTGGGGCAAGAGTTTCCAGCTAAAACCTGAGAAAAAAGATTCTAAACAGAGCTAAAAACAGCTTCCTAGTTGTCTCTCTGACGTTAGCGGCAGCCTGCCAGTTTGAGCTACTATGGCAGTTTCCTCTGTAAAGCAGCAACCTGAAGGACCATTTTGGCAAGCAAAGTTCAGTGGTCACCTTTCTATGGGTCCTGCATGTCCAGTTGATCAAGCAGTCCAAGCAAGAACAGTTTCTTGCCCAAATGGCTATTTTTGCCAAGGTGAAGATAAACTCCATATGAAGTGTTTTCAATGCCCATCCTCCTCTCTGAAGTAAAATGGTACTGCCAGGAACAGACATGAATCACTGTCCAGAAAGTCTAAATTTTAAAAATATTTTAAATGTCATATTCTGTAGGTCTTTAAAGTATTTGAAGATAACCTATCTATCTGAAATATACCTATGTAACCTAGAAGATTTAACTAACATGGCTACAAGTATGATTATCATAGATGACTAATTATTAATCTATTTTTAATTATCCATTATAATTTTAAATGAGCTATACAAACATAATACCTTAAACATGAGTACAAATATACATACATTATAACAAAATTAACTTTAAGTTTGTATAAATAGACAAAAATCTATACCAATGTCAAACATTTAAAACAAGTTGTTGCTCTTTAGAAGTAAGTTCCTTAATCTACCCTTTCATCCTATTATATCTATATCATACCCCCTTTTCTTCTTTAGAAAGAGGTCGCATTTATAATCAACCTGATTTAAATAAAAATATTGGTTTTTCTCTGTCCCACACCAGAGGGCTCTTCTGATTTGGGACACAAGAATCTCTTAACCTTTTCTTTTAACAATGTGCTTGGGTTTAGAGAAGGAGTGAGCCAATTCCAACTCCAAAGCCAGCTTGATAATTTTGGGAATGTGGGCATAGTTTCTCTTACTACTTCCTGGTGGAGGGGGACGCTGTATCTTATGGGGACACAAAGAAAATTTTAGGATTATGGAGTAGTCTGTGAGGACAAACCTCTGAGCCAGTTGCCTTGAAACCATTGTGGATGTTGGATCATCTGGGCCATTGTGTCATTGGAGACCTTTCAGGTGGTCTTGGCTGATCAAACCTGATGTATCTTAATCTGGAACAAATCCACAGCCTCTGGCTTTCTGTAGAATCAAAAGCAGAGACTCTTTTCCAAAGCAACATATCTTTATATCCGAATTTTGAAGTCAAAGTACCTTTAAAATTTACATATTTGTTTAACTCAACAGTTTTTACAATCAAATCTTTTTCTGTAGTTAAAAATCCAAAGACAAGACAAACCAGATTCGCTGTGTAATATCCATCTTTGTAAGACTGAAACACTGCTGTGGCTGCTGGCTCTGCCCAACTCAGCTTCCCAACATGGCTGTGCTACAGTTTATAGCCAGTCCTGGGTCTGGAGCCATGTGTACCATCAACTATCAGAAGCAGTTCTATCAAAGCAGTGCATAGCCTAGAAACTTTTTTTTCTTTTTAACTAGCAAAGGCTAAATATACCACACAGCAGAGTAAAGTGCCCCTTGTAGACTCCTCATTCCCGCCACACTGCATGTCAGAGGCACATGCCAGGAACCCGCCATAGTAGAGTAGACATTCTACAGGACACTGAGAAAATTGACCGAGAGACTCTAGCCCTGTGGGCTGAAGACAAATGCCCCAACTTTACAAAGGAACATTAGGTGACTGTCCAGGCTGCCAGCTGTCTCTGTCTACCCTGCAAGACTCCCAAAAGTTGCGTGCATCCTTCTCAGGTAATACTATATCCTTCTGAGGTCTTTGATGTGGTTGAAGACTAGATGGTTATAATTTTCTCAGTCATGATAAAAGATAAGTTAGATATAAAACCTTAAACTCACAAATATAAGATAGATAGGATATCTTCTTTAATATTGTAACTGTAATTCTTGATTGTTTTGTTATCTCTAATTTTACTATGTGAAAGCTAACCTCCCTTTTTTAACAAAAAAGAAAAGGGGAAGTGCTGTGGATATCACTCTGTGTAAATAAAGTGCTGATTGGCCAGTAGCCAGGCAGGAAGGATAGGGTAGGTGGGACAAGGAAGAGGAGGAGGCTGGGAACAGGAAGGCTGGAGGAGGCACTGCCAGCCGCCACCATGAGAAGCAACATGTAAAGACACTGGTAAGCCACAAGCCATGTGGCAAAGTATAGACTAACCAAAATGGGTTAATTTAAGATAGAAGAAGTAGATAACAAGAAGCCTGCCACGGCCATACAGTTTGTAAGCAATATAAGTTTCTGTGTGCTTTCTTGGTTGGGTCTGAGTGACTGTGGGACTGGCGGGTGAGAGAGATTTGTCCTGACTGTGGGCCAGGCAGAAAAACTCCAACTACACCGCACTGAGAAGAAGTGCAAAGTAATGGAAAAGGAGCGGTTTAACAAAGAAGGATCTCCTAGTCACCCGTGACTAGAATGTAAAGCTTGACTACTGGCAAAGAAATATAACCATATATAACATAGAGGTCAAGCCAAATGGACCAGTGGCTACAGGCTTTTGATGTATAATTGTTGGCAACCTGATTATATCTGTGTAACCTACCGAATGGTGAATGGACAGCACAGTTGTCCTCTGAACTCTACATGGATAGTTTAGCTCAAGCCTACCCTTATTCACACACACACATACACACACACACACACACACACACACACACACACACACACACACACCATGAATACACACAACATCATTAACAATTTTTTCTTGACATTAAAACCATAGCACAGAAGTGCTTGTGCAGAAGGCAGCCACTGCTCATAGTGCTAATACAAAATATGAAAGGAATAAACAGATTCTCTTCATTCCATGTTGGGCCTTGCCCCCCCCACCCCCATTTCTTGAGTAGCTGTTGCTCTTCTTGCTGACTTTGACCAGATGTCCCCCATACGCTGATTCCCTGCCAGCTTCCTTCCTCCTGAATGCTTACTGGAGGTTCTTGGTTTGTATATCCTGAAATTGGTGTAAATAGCTAGGATGCTAGAATGTAAAACATCTGTAGTGAACTTCTGCCCTCCAGGGTTCTCCCATTGGGCTTAAGCCTATATTTAAGGTGTCCTCCTTCCTTCAATAAATGGCATTCTGCAATCTACTGAGACAAATGACCCGCTGTTCTTGTCTCTGTTTTGATCCTTGGCCCCTCACTTAGACATGGTGAATGGGTGGTGGTAGTGCGGGCATTACTGCTACAATTCCAATTCTGCTGTCATGCCTCCTAACACAGAATAGTAGAAACTCACTGTTCCCTGGAGGGACTGTGGCTGTAGCTTACCAGTTAATGAAATTCACTGAGGGTCCAAAAGGTGAGAAAGTTAAACTGGAGCCTCCTTCCTTTGGTTCAACAGGAACTCAGAAGAATTGATATTTTTATCATTTACTGTAAGGTTTGAACTTATTTGGAAGCTAGATTAATTATGTGCAGGAATGTTATTGAACTTGAAGGCCCACAGAACTTTCTTAAATGATTTTTTCCAGGAACACCTCAATCTCCTATCAGTTTCAGTATCCTGGATACCAGATGAGTACTTTCTGTCACAAGAAGCAAAGAAAGGGCAAGCGACCAAGAACCCTGCTCACCCTGTAGTGCCCTCAAAACACTATATTAAAGTTAGTATAATAAACATATTAGCATAAAATAAACTTTAAAACAGCATGGCATCAGCTATTGGAAAAGTGTTTGCAAATAATATCCACAAAGAAGTTACAATTAAATAATGACTGGGGATTTATTGCGCTATTATAAGTATAAAGAAGTTAATTTAGTGTCAGGGATACAATGTAGAGAAACTGAAGTGCCTAAGAAAAATTAAAGCCTGAAAAAATCTACAGACAAATATCAGTTGAACAAAGTCATTAGAACATCAGATTTGTTAGAATACAAGCAAGCTGCCAAGAAAAGTCACAGCCAACAATATGGAGGCATTATATGAACACATTGTTGCAGCTGGATTTCTTAGTATGCCAGTTCCCAAATCATGAGGTAGAGTACTATTATTAGTTACAAATGCTTGAGCTTAGTTTAAGCTTGATTCCGTTTAGTTTTTTTTTTTTTTTTTTAAACTTAAATAAACCTGTTTCTCTCTATGAACATTTTGCTCAGGGCATTCTGTGTGTCCTGTTTCTCTGCTTTCTCCTTCTCTGGAGGAAGCTGTTTGGCTGGCTGGCCCCTGGAGTCTCTTTCTCTTTCTCCCTGTTTCTCCCCTCTTTTTCTCTCAAGCTTAGATTCCTCCTATTTATACTCTGTGCCTGCCTGCTGTGGGATGTTCTGTATGTCAAATGTGTTGTTCTGATTGGTTAAAATAAATAAAGTGCTGATTGGCCAGTAGCCAGGCAGGAAGGATAGGGTAGGCGAGACAAGGAAGAGGAGAATGCTGGGAACAGCAAGGCTGAGGCAGGGAGACATCACCAGCTGCTGCCATGACAAGCAACATGTAAAGACACTGGTAAGCCACAACCCACGTGGCAAAGTATAGATTAATAGAAATGGGTTAATTTAAGATAGAAGAAGTAGATAACAAGAAGCCTGCCATGGCCATACAGTTTGTAATCAATATAAGTTTCTATGTGTTTACTTTGTTGGGTCTGAGCATCTATAGGGCTTGGCAGGTGAGAGAGATTTGTCCTGACTGTGGACCAGGCAGGAAAACTCAAACTACAAATGGCACCCACCATGTTGGCAAGAGTTTCCACCTAAAACCTAACAAAAAAAGATTCTAAAATGGAGCTAAAAACAGCTTCTTAGCTGTCACTCTCAAGTTAGCCTCAGCCTGCCAGTTTGAGCTACTATAGCGGGTTCCTGGCATGTGCATCTGACCTGCAGTGTGGTGGGAATGAGGAGTCTACAAGCAGCACTTTACTCTGCTGCATGGTGGAATTAGCCTTTGCTAGTTTAAAAAAAAAAAAAAAGTTTCTGGTCTATGCACTGCTTTGATAGAACTGCTTCTGATAGTTGATGGTACACATGGCTCCAGACCCAGAGCTGGAGGTAAACTGTACCACCACCACTTTGGGAAGCTGAGGTAGGCGGAGCCAGCAGCCACAGTGGCATTTCAGTCTTACAAAGATGGATATTACACCACAGAGAATCTGGTTTGTGTTGTCTGGGATTTTTAACTGCAGAAAAAGATTTGATCGTAAAAGATGTTGAGTTAAACAAATATGTAAATTTTAAAGGTACCTTGACTTCAAAATTTGGATATAAGGATAAGTTGCTTTGGAAAAGAGTCTCTGCATTTGTTTCTACAGAAAGCCAGAGGCTGTGGATTTGTTCCAGATTAAGATACATCAGGTTCGATTAGCTAAGACCACCTGAAAGGTCTCCGATGACACCATGGCCCAGATGATCCAACATCCACACTGGTTTCAAGGCAACTGGCTCAGAGGTACACCCTCACAGACTACTCCATAATCCTAAATTTTTGTGTGTGTGTGTTCCCAAAGATACAGCGCCCCCCCCCAGCAGGAAGTAGTAAGAGAAACTACGCCCACATTCCCAAAATTATCAAGCTGGCTTTGGAGATGGAATTGGCTTGCTCCTTCTCTAAACCCAGACATATTGCTAAAAGAAAAGGTTAAGAGATTCTTGTGTCCCAAATCAGAAGAGCCCTCTGGTGTGGGACAGAGAAAAACCAATATTTTTATTTAAATCAGGTTGATTATAAATGCGATCTCTTTCTAAAGAAAAAAGGGGATATGATATAGATATAATATAATGAAAGAGTAGATTAATGAACTCACTTCTAAAGAGCAACAACTCGTTTAAAATGTTTTACATTGGTATAGATTTTAGTCTATTGATACAAACTTAAAGTTAATTTTGATATACTGTGTCTATATTTCTACTCTTGTTTAAGGTATTATATTTGTACAGCTCATTTAAAATTGTAATGGATAATTAAAAAATAGATTAATAATTTAGTCATCTATGATAATCATACTCATAGCCATGTTAGTTAAGTCTTCTAGGTATACATAGATATATTTCAGATAGATAGGTAATCTTCAAATACTTCAAAGACCTACAGAATATGGCATTTAAAATATTTTTAAAAATTTAGACTTTCTGTACAGAGAGACATGTATGCTCCTGGCAGCACTGACTTGCTTCAAAGAAGAGGATGGGCATCAAAGACACTCCATTACAGAATTTATCTTCTTGGCAAAAATAGCCATTTGGGCAGGAAACTGTTCTTGCCTAGACTGCTTGAAAAAATGTATCAACTGGACATGCAGGATCCATAAGAAGGTGACAACTAAACTTTGTTTGGTGAAATGGTCCTTCAGGTTCCTACTTCACAGAGGAATCTGCTGGACATTCTACAGGACACTAAGAGTAGTGACTGAGAGACAATAGCCATGTGGGCTGAAGACAAATGCCCCAACTTTACAAAATAATATTAGGAGACTGTCCATGCTGTCAGCTGTCTCTGTCTACCCTACAAGACTCCCAAAAGTTGCTTGCATCCTTCTCCCAGTTCTCAGGTAATATTATTTCCTTCTGAGGTCCTTGATGTGGTTGAAGACTAGATAGTTACAATTTCCTCAGTTATGATAAAAGATAAGTTAGAGATAAAACCTTAGCACACATAAGATAGATAGGATATTTCTTTAATATTGTAACTGTAATTCTTGCTTGATAATTGTTTTATTATCTGAAATTTTACTATATAAAAGTTAAAATCTTGCTTTAAAAAAAAAAGAAAAGGGGAAGTGCTGTGGGATGTTCTGTATGTCAATTGTGTTGTTCTGATTGGTTAAAATAAATAAAGTGCTGATTGGCCAGTAGCCAGGTAGGAAGGATAGGGTAGGCGAGACAAGGAAGAGGAGAATGCTGGGAACAGGAAGGCTGAGGCGGGGAGACACCACCAGCTGCCGCCATGAGAAGCAACATGTAAAGACACTGGTAAGCCACAACCCACGTGGCAAAGTATAGATTAATAGAAATGGGTTAATTTAAGATAGAAGAAGTAGGTAGCAAGATGCCTGCCATGGCCATACAGTTTGTAATCAATATAAGTTTCTTTGTGTTTACTTGTTTGGGTCTGAGCATCTATGGGCTTGGCAGGTGAGAGAGATTTGTCCTGACTGTGGGCCAGGCAGGAAAATTCTAACTACACCTGCCAGCCCTGCTTATCCCTCTACTTCCTAGCTATTGGCCAGTCAGCTTTTCTTTTTTTGAACCAATCAGATATCTTAAGCAGGCAAAGTAGAATAAATGCATTATAGCTTTATACAGTTAAACAAATGCAACATAAACAAATGTAACAATCTATACCTAGTTAAAGTAACATTCCATAACACATTATCAATATAAAATAAATGGCCCTTTGAAAATGCAACATTGCAGAACAGGTATGTGATAATAATATCTCAGCACTTAGAACTGTGCTAGGCACAGCCATTAAAACATATGAAACTTGTATTTCAAAGGAAATGGGTTATCTAAAAGAGACAGATTAAAAGATAAAAGTTATTGAAAAATCACCCTGTAGACTCTTTTCCCTGTGGTTCAGGCACTGCTTTACTGACTAGGATATGTAGATAATAAGATGAAAATAGCCATTTGGAAAAATTGCACTATATTTAAGTCATGCAAAAACATAACAAAAGTACATTTATGAGTACAAATTGTAAAAGTCATATATTCAGAATGTTATGTACAAGTATGCAAAGCTATATGTGTACACCATACAAAAGGAAGTCTTATTTAGTTCAATCACAAATTAGACAACCAAAAGATCAATATATATACCTAAATACCATCTGTCCTTAATAATTGTAAAATAAATTGAGATAGTTTTAATGATCTACTTAACCAAAACAATCTAAGGAGGAACAAATATTTCTGACTTATATTTCTAGCTCCTACTCATCCATAAGGGAAGTCAGGAGAGGAAATTGAGTAGGAACTGAGGCATACACCACCAAAAAAAAAAAAAAAAAACTGCTTACTGGCTCACCTAGCTTGTTAGGACAGCCCAGGACTACCTGGCACTGTGAGTTCACCCAGAGTGAACTGGCGTCTTCCACATCGATCATGCTAATCTCCCACAGACACGGTGGCTGGCCAGTCTGATCAATATAGTTCTTCAATTTAGGTTCCCTGTTTGCATGTGAGTATGAATTATATCAACTTGATAACTAATCCAGCCAGGACAACCTTGTACAAAATAAGATAATGAGTAATTAATTCAAACTTTATCCTCTCATTGTTCATCAGGCAAGTGTTCAGTACTCCTTCTAAGGGTACTAAGGGTATATGTTAAAATCCTGAGCTCCAAAATTATTGGGAGACAGTGGAAACTTGAGGTGGGTAAATGAAGTCGCAGGGCTTCATACCACAGAGAACACACCGAAGGAAAGTTCTTGGAGGACTACTTTGTAGCTCCTCTCATAATCCTAAAATTCTCCTAAAAGGATTATTAGAAAACAAAGAATTCTGGTCCTGACTTCTCCATTTTTTTCTCTCTGTACAGTTCAAGATGCAATCTTGTGCTCACACAATGATGTATTTTCAAATATTACCCTCGTCAGAAGGCAAACAAATCTGGCTAATTTCATCATGGAAGTCAAATCTCCAAATCTGGTAGAGAATAAAATGTTTCTCTTCACAAGAAGTTGTCTACAGGCATTTTAAAGGTATATTTCAGAGGTGATTGTTAAACTCCTTTTTAAAGAATATCTAGAATGCTGTTATAGTTTTGGTGTCATGTGTGTTTATGTGTGAGTGTGTGTGTGTGTGTGTGTGTGTGTGTGTGTGTGTGTGTAGATGAGAAGAGAGCATGATAGAGCAATAGGAAGGTATTATAAAAAAAGATAGCTACTTTCAAATTTTCTTATTTTTTATCTCTATAAAGAATAAAAAATAAATAATTTGGTGAAAGTTATAAATGATGAAGTTTAAATTTCATAAATTTAATCAGTCAATACTAAGCTCAAAAATGTACAAATAATTGTAGGTCTAACATGCAACATTCTCTTCACAGTTTAATACCATAGTTTCTTCCACAGCAATTAACTGTGATGCAATCATTCAGGAAGTTTTTCTGAAAGTACAAATTTGAATACACTTAAATAGTTTCAATTTTTCTTTGCTTTGGATGAAAGATTCTTTTATAGTGCAAATAAATTTTAATTAGAATTTCTTTTGAAAAAAATCACAGTAAAGTGAAACTATTTTTAATGATAGAAGCCAGAGGGTAAATAATATTAATGCTAAATGTGTGTCTTTCAAGAAAGAAAGAAAATTTACTGTGACATGCCTTTGTTTAAGTACAATGATCCAATGTTCGACAATAGTTCTTTGAATGAAAGTTGAATCAGATTCTCTCTTCAAGTATGAAATCTGTGGACTTCATGAGATAAACAGTTATTCTTTGATGCTTTACTTCAAAGCATCTAAAGGAAACTAAGCAAAGTAATCCATGTTCTTTCTATTGGAAAAGAATTCTTACTGCTTTACTCTGGGCACTTTGTTATATTCTAATGAGTATTTGAAAGGGGAAAGTATTAAGTGGTGACATTAGCCAGAATGTCAACTACTCAAGTACTTTTTCCCAGACAATACCGGAAATGTGAATGGGTGAAGCAGATATCCAAATGACTTGGGAATGTGGCAGAGTTCATGGCCTCCTTAAAGGCACAGATTGCTGCTGAGTAACAATGAATTTCTGCTTCTGCCCCAGTGGAATTCAGAACAAGTCTGGAGGACCTACCTATGATTACAGAAGAGACAGAAATTCGTAGGTTAATTTCATTTCTTTCGTGATTTACATGTCAGTTTTATTCTTTTAAAGGGCTGTGCTTTTCCAAACGAAGTATTTGAGAGTCCCAACCTCACTACGTGAAGGAAACCTGCTTATGGAAAGAAGAAATACTTGCCCTGAGAACTGTTGCCCCCTGAGCTATTCTAATCAAAGCCTTGAAATATGCTTTAAAATCATTTGTGATGATTGTTTTTCCTGCTAGTATCTCCCTGGAGAATATAAAACTGTACTGTGTGCTAAGCTATTAGTGGAGTATCCGGTAGCCTTGCTCATGCAGCAAATGCAAGGAGTGGTTTTGTTGTTTGTTTGTTCGTCTGTGCTTTGGGGTTTTATGTTTGTATGGTTCTCTCTAATTAAATTGTTACTTTCTCTTTGAAAAAGAAGTGGAATGTGAACAATGGTTGAAAACTCACTAGAGTTTGCTCATTTTCTGAAAAGAAGGAAACTATTTCTTACACCCTTGTTTACTTGTCATATAGAGTCTTCCTGTGTCTATTCTGAAATAAGTAAAGGAATGAGCAGAATTGTTTTTCAAACTTCCAAGCATTATTAGTATTTAGGAAAAATGAGCTCTGTCGAAAGAGCCTTGAATCCTATGCTCCAGTTCTTGTGTTTGCTGTTTGTTTCACACAAACTTCTATCCCTCAACATCAGTGTGCATTGTCTTTGTCCTTGAGTCTCCCTCTCTAAATGCAACACCTAAATATGAAGATGCATTAAGTATAATGTCTTCTGTATACCCTAATGTCCATTCATCCTAACCTGTCCTAAAATTCATTTTTGTGGTGTAATCGAGGATCTGACTTTAATCTCCTGGAGAGGGCTATAAGAAGGAAAATGAACAATCTTCTGATTTGCATCTCCCCATGACCACTGGCATGATTATGTCCTTTAAAGTTTTCCTAAATTGTTTTCTTGGTTTATATTGAAATCCTGTTGTGGGTACCATTTTTCTTCAAACTAAAAAGCAAACAAACAAACAAACAAAAAGCCCCAGAAAAACAGTGTTAATACAAGTAGTTAATGAGTTGGAGGGAAACAATGTAACCCTAAGATTTAAAAGGAACAGAGGAATGAGGAAGGTAGGGTAGAGAAGTAAGTATGAGAGAATGCACTCATAAGTCCAATAGTAGTATGAATATTATGGGAGTAATGAACCAATTTCTGATTACATTTGAGAGGGACACTACTAATGGAACTCATGCCTGGTAACATTAAATGGGCAAGAAACTGTGGATACCTATGTCATGGGGGTGGCTAATATTATTCTCCTGCATGAACATGCAGTAAAAAAAATTCCTTAAAAATTTTCCCTTATCAGAGATTTTGATTTGTTTTGTTTTTGGCAATTAAAACAGAGACTCACAGTTGATCAAGGTGCATATTACAAGCAACTTTTGAGTAGTCAGTTTAACTAAAGTTGCAAAGTACATCCTTCCCCCACTCCAAGGTTAAAAGATGATCTCAGAAGAGGAGATCGAATGATTATAAGAGAAGATGTAGATACCTGCAGCAAAACCGTGTTTGCTGGGATGACACCCAAGAGCAGCAATGTGCACATGGGTCTACACATGCAGGACCTGCTCACAATCCAGCAATCTAAAAATTACAGCATGGATTCAAGGGGGACCATTGGAGTCTTGCTCCTACTTGAGGAGATATTGTCAATGGATGGCTGCTGGGTAAATGACAGTCAATTTTCTCCAATGATCCTGAGCCAGAGAAGACACACATGGTCTGGTCAAACATCCAAATATACAGGCAGCACTAAGTGGATAAAGTGGTACACAAAATATGAAATTACAAAGAAAAATAGTGAGTGATAGGGGAAAATATTCAGGGAAGGTATGGATTTCACCAAAATATGTTATTTGTATGTAGGGATATTAAATAAGTTAAAAAGCACTCTATTCAATTCTTCCTGTATCTCGTGTATGATGTAAAATTAGTACATCCTTTCTGTGTTATTTTTAGTTACTATAACATTAAAAATGTCATTGAGAATTATCAGTTCCTAAAAATTTAAATAATTGCATCAAAATTTGGAGACATGCCATTGGCTTAGTAATGTGTGTGTGTGTGTGTGTGTGTGTGTGTGTATATATATATATATACATACATATACATATATATATATATATATACATACATATACATATGTATACATACATACATATATAAATGTGCATGATATCTATTACATATAGAACACATGTAAAATATATTGTACATACATTATATATTACATATATATTTGTACATACATTGGACTATGGTATAATTAAGACAAAGTACAATGCTTTTACGCCTGAGTTTTATGTACATTTATATCTGAATTATCTCATTAGAATATGTAGTTATAATGCCCTAACTCAGAACTTTTCTGTTAAGTCATGAAGTGAGGGAGACATTAATACTATAAAGCCACTATTTTAATTAAGAAATAAAATGAAGCATAATTCATAATGTGTGCACCAATCCATTACTTCTAAATGGTTAGGTATAGTTTGCCTTCACATGCATTCTTTCCTGTACTTTCTGATCAAAATAACTTTTGCACATTGACAGTTAATATAAATGATGAATAGAAAATCATATTTCATGAGGATTGTAAATAAAGGTCAACAAATTTGTTGTGGTTTCCTCTAAGCAAATATTTCTTAAATGTCACATTTGCACAGCATTAAACGTTTCAGCAAACACTTGAGAGGAGTGCCCTCCTGACATTGATGACTGAATATATTATCCTGTATTTTTCACAAGAAGAAAGAACTGTGCTTGCCAGCTTTATTTGAATTAACAGATGTACTCTGGCCAAATGAGGTAGAATTTATTTAGAAGGATTACAGTATGCTAAATTAATATTTCTCTATAGTAAGTTAAAAACCAGTAAGGACAAAAACATGTTAGAGAAGTTGTTGCTTTAATACCACATTCGAAAGAACAAAGGCTATGGAGACTCTGGAAATGCTTCCTCCATCCCTGTTTCTGGTGTTTGTTAGCATTCTGGATGCTCTGAGCTTCCACTTCACACAATATATCCAGCTAATGAGATTGCAGAGGCATGTGCTCTCCATCATTTCCTTATCAGTGACAGTCAGTCCATTAAACCTCTAACCTCAAGAATGGAATTACAGTTTTAAGCCTTTGTATTCAGAGAATGGTCTTCCCTGGACTGTTAATAGATAAGATGGATGCCATATTTGGAGACAATTCATGAAACACAACCTCTGTGAACTGTTTTAAAACCAACTACTGGCCTATTATCTTCTTCTACAAAGACATTTTAAAGTGTATTTAGTGAATCATGAGACTCTGAAGTAAGCTTTAACTATTGTTTACCTGTATTGTTTCTGAACACAAAGTAGAATGATGTTTACAATATATAGTTTAGTCTTCATTTCATTTGTGTCCCTTCAGAAAAACTGTATAGTTCTACTAAGCACAATCTTCCTTTAGATAGAAGCATTATTTGTCCTTCTGAGAACTAAAAAGGGAGATGTTTTATCTTTTGACCCATAATGGCTTAAACCACAATAAGTTAGACATCCAAGCAAACTGAAAGTCAGAATTTCAGGCCAACAAAAATAGATTTGTCGTGTTTACTGTGAGCCAATTTCAGTTAGCGCAGGAATTTAAGCAGCCAAGGCCAGGCATCAGTTCACTTTGTAACAAAGGAGGATAGTCTTTTCCAACTGTAGAAACAAATGAAACATCTGAATGATAGTGTATGCTGTTAGTATCATGGACAGTTTAATCAATATAGTGTTCCACATTTTATTTTATATTTGCACATACTGAAGAGATTCTAAGATCCATATCAGTTGAGGTTTTGTAGAGTAGGATGGAAAACCATCAAATTCAATTGAGCCTTTAAGGGGAATACAGTACAGGTTAAGGCTTTAACTGATCCTTAACCTGGATATTTTAGAGAAAGGGATACAGATTTAGATGTCTGGAGCTATAATCAATAAGTATCTTTGAGATATGAAGTAAGTCAGAAATAGATCAATCTATACTTAGAATGATTTTGTGGTAAAAATGTGTAGAAATAAATGTCCTTGGGAAGGATGTTATATAAACCAATGTGTAATACATAGAAAAGAGTACATACTGAACAGTGTGAGCACAGAGAGATTATTAACCTGGTATGCTAAGGAGTGGAATTCTTTCATACAATGCTGAGATTAATATCTTTGTAAAACAGAGAAAAAACTTGAATATCTGAAGAATTTTTGAACAGAAAAGGATCTTCATAATAGAAAAGCGAATCAAAGTTTGATTTGAATACATTGTGCTGTTTTTAGAGATAAATTATCACCCACTTTAATTGAAATGGATCTCATAGTTACTCAAGGAATAGGAAGGCTGAGAACAGCCTGGAAAGGGGAAATTCCTAAATGAATATGGTGCACAACAATTAATATTCATAAAACAATGATGTTATTCATTGTGTAAGATACATAATGTGAATAACTTTGCATAATTAATCCATGAAAAGACAGTCTACATAATTAAAAAATATCAGAATCACTAAAAATTAAAGAAGTAAAAGCAATTGTAGAAATATAAATGTTAGTATGCTCATATATATACATATATACATATATATATGTAGCCAGTTGAGACTAGTTCGCAACAGATTTTAGAATTATGAGTCAAGGAAGCACCTGAATGAAGGTTTACACCAGTAATATGTAACTCATACTGCATGCTATAAGGAAACAAATAGCTTCTAATTTTAGTCATGTGTTTTCTGATACTAAGAATTTTACTCATAGAGGTAATAGTAAATGCATATCTTTCTACCCAAAAATTAATGAACAAAAACATTAAATAAATATATTAACTGATATAGTTTGATTTGTTACATTAAAAAGAGTTTAATATGTCAAGCTCCAAAAAATGTAACTCATACCTGGTACTATTAATGGAGTCAAAATCCATATGTCTAGCAGAAAACCTATCCCTATTGTTCTACTGAATATAGACTGTATTAAAAGCAACTCCTAATGGCTTATCATTATACCCTTCAATTAGTTTTTCACGGACATTTATTTTTTCAGTGGATTTTAATTAGTACAGAGATCCACAGGTTGTCAAGATGTAGAGAAGAAAAGGCTTCAGAGTGCTCAGCCCTATCTGGGGCCCTTCTCTTGTGCTGCCTCCTGCCAAGGCTTAGAGATAATTGCAGAAGAAGGTGTCAAAGAATGCTAACAGCCAGAGGGAGTTGACGACTGCCAGGGAATAGTGCTTTGCAGACGCAAAAAAGCAATTGCACACACGAGCTCACAATTGTGACAGTATGTTCAAGACCCATGCAAGCTCATTATGGACAAAAATCTCAGAATATGGTGGAGAGGTAACACAAACTTCTACCTATGTCTTGAGAGCTATTGGCACTTGATGGCTGCTGGAATAAGGGAAGTTAATTTTCTTTGAGGACTTGGCTCCTCAAAGGTTGGAATCTACTCATAATGAAGCCGACAGCCCTGTTGGGGAATATTGTTACTTTTTTTTTTTTATGTTCATTTGTTTAACTCCATGAAGCTGTATTACTGTGCTTATCTAAAATACTTAATGGTCTAATAAAAAGCTTAATGGTCAATAGCAAGGCAGGAGAGAGAAATAGGTTGGGCTGGCAGGCAGAGAGAATATATAGAAGGAGAAGTTTGGGGAGAAAGGAAGAAGGAGACAGAGAAGGAAGAGGACATTAGGGGCCAGCCACATAGCTACACAGCAAGACACAGAGTAAGATTAAGATCCACAGAAGTAAAAAATAGGGGAAAGACCAGAGGCAGAAAATAGATTAGATAATTTAAGATAAGGAAAGCTGGCTAGAAATAAGACAGCTAAGGGCAGGCATTCATAATTAAGAATAAGCCTTAGTGATCTCAGTGATTTATTTTGTAGCTGGGTGGTGGGCCACCAAAAAAGTAGTAAAAACCCAACAATAACATTTTGGCATTCCAGCTTGGACCCTCATTTCCACGCAGGGCTTAAGAAAGCTGAGTAAAGAAAAAAATATATATATACAGCTTCTTTAAAAGTTTCAGCCAGACAGTTTCTGGCAGTCAGTGAGCCTTTGCACAACAAGTACATTAAGTAGGAATACACACACACACACACACACACACACACACACACACACACACCACATACACACACACACACACACACACACCACACACACACACACACACACACACACACACCACACACACATACACACACACACACATGCACGCACACACCACACACACACACGCACCACACACACACACACATACACACACACACACACGCACCACACACACACACACATACACACACACACATGCACGCACACACCACACACACACAGCACACACACATATGACACACACACACACCACACGCACACACACACACCACACGCACACATACCACACACACGCACACACACACACGCACACACCACACACACACACACACACCACACACACACACACACACACACACACACACACACACACACACACACAGTAAAAATGCCTGCCACAGTGCTAGCATCAGCCTTCTAGAGATCTAGGAAGACTGATGCAGTTCATGGTCAGACAAACTTTAGACAAGCTGCGAGTTTCACACTTGGTTTTCACAAGCTGAGAAGCAGGCTGAGAGCTGGATGCAGAGGATCCAGGTGTACCTTATCAGTCTAACATTTGCTTGTATGGTCAAAAAAGACTAGAGATATGCACTAAAAATATATCCAGACAGAAAAACCTCTAAACAGGTTACAGTGTGTTTAACAATATGCATAGAATTAAGAAAAGGAAATGGGTATTGTCATAGAAAAAATGAATAGTTTATAAAATAATGTCTTTAAAGGAAGAATAAAACAAACAAAAAAAGTCACATAAGAAGGGAAATAGACAGGTAGTCTGGGTCCTGTATGTTACTGTGTTGATTTGAATTTTTTGATTGTTGAAAAGCAAAGGACAGCTGCAAAAAGACCTAAAATTGAAAGAGGAACTGTTGAAATAAATCAGCCTATATACTTTAGGAATGCCTTACCTTTTAAAAAGTCAAACTCTGGTGACCAGCCTAGAAAATAACCTAGCTGTCATCATAGAGCCTTTGTCCAGTTATTGATGGAGACAGATACAGAGATCCACAGCCAGGCACCAGGCTGAGCTCCAGGAATCCAGTTGATGAGAGAGAGGAGAGATACTGCAGGCGAGGTACATTGAGATCATGATGGGAGGACATGCAGAGATGACTGGCCACACTAGTGGAAGCCCATGAACTGTGGACTGGTGGCTGTGGAGCCCCCATGGGACTGGTCTAGGCCCTCTGGATACAGAAGACGGTTGTTTGGCTCAAACTGTTTGGGGGGGTCAGGATCTGTCCTGGTCTATGGGCAGGCTTCTGGAATCCGATGGCTGTGGTATGACACCTTACACAGCCTTGGTGCAGTGGGAAGGGGCTTGGACCTGCCTAGGCTCAGTGTACTGTGAATTCTGCTGACTCTCCATGGAAGACCACGATTTGGGGGATGGGGATGTGGGGTGGCTTGGGAACAAGGGCTGGGGGATGGGAGGAGGGGGAAATCTGTGGCTAGTAGGTGGAGTGAGTAGAAAATTTCTTAATAAAGAGAAATGGAAAAAAAAGTCAAAGAATATGTCAAATGGAAATCAAAAATGCTTTTGAGTTTTGTTCCCACATGAGATGAGAGGCTGTGGATTCCTTTAGGGTTAACACGGATCAGGTTTGATCAGGTGAGACCTCCTGTATCTTGACAGGTGATACCAGCAAAGGTTACTGATTGTCCTACCATGACTTGGTCACTAAAGATACTTCATCCACAGACAGCAGGAAACAGTATGGAGAAAACTATGCACACATTCTCAAGGGCAGTTTTTCATTATTAATGGGCTAGGGATGTTTGTTATCATTTAGGGGAAATATAGTTGTGGGGTATTTTTTGTTTGTTTGTTTTGTAGTTTTGTGCCTTTCCTGGAACTCACTTGGTAGCCCAGGCTGGCCTCGAACTCAGAGAGATCAGCCTGGCTCTGCCTCCCGAGTGCTGGGATTAAAGGCGTGCGGCACCGCCACCGCATCCACCACCACCGCCACCTGGCTAGGGGAATATAGTTTATTGATACAAATTTAAAGTTATTTTTTGTTACATTGGATATGTTTCTACTCTTGTTAAAGGATTTTTGTATGTTGATTTGAGATTATTTTTGTTACATAATGTGTGTGTATGTTTCCACTCTTGTTTAAGATATTGAATCTATGCAATTAATTTAAAAATTAAAAAAAAATATATGCCAATAATTAGTCTTTTATAGCAGTCAACTTTGTAGATGTTAGGTATGTTTTCTAGGCTAAACAGACATATTGACATATTTTAGAGAGATGGTCTTCAAATGCTTCAAAGATCTATAGAATATGGCATATAAAATGTTTTGTTAATTTGAAATATTTCATGCCAATGAAACACATCTGCTCTGGCAGCATGAATTTACTTCATAGAAGAAGATGGGTCCTGAAGAAACTCCTTAGAGAGTTTGCTTTCATCTCATCGTGGCAAAGTTAGTCACTAGGGAAAGAAACTGTTCTTGCCTTTGACTGCTGACAATGTGCTATGCAGATTGGACATGCAAGACACAGAGGAAAGTGACTGTTGAACTTTGCCAAAACAAAGCAGGACAGTCCTTCAAAATCCCTGCTTCACACAAGAGTGAAGTATATTCTGTAGGACACAGAGAAAAGGGACTGATGAATATGCCCAAACAAGTCATAGCAGTCCAAAATTCCTGCTTCATAGGAAAGTCTGTCAGATACTCTAGGCCAGTAGGCTGAAGATGGAAGCTCCAGTGTTGCAGATGAACTTTGAGTGTCCAGGCAGCCAAATGTCTCTGTTGTTACACCCCTCTGGGTCTTTGATGAAATTGAAGACTAAATAGTTATAGTTATAGTTTTTCCTTAGTTATGATAAAAAGTAAATTATATATAAAACTTTGGAGCCACTAAGATGGATGATAGAGTGCTCTCTATGAACTTGCTAAATGTAAACAGACTGAATATTGTATATTAATTCTTACTTGATAACTATTTTTGTTGTATATAGTTTAACTATGTTGTCATTAAAACCTTTATTTTATTTAGACAAAAATGAGGGAATGTTGAGAAATAGTATTTTAAGTGGTGCTACATTTGTTTATGTTGCCTTTGTTTACCTCTGTGAGGCTGTGGTACTGTGCCTGTCTAAAACACCTGATGTTCTAATAAAGAGCTGAGCAGCGAATAAAGAAGCAGGGGGGAGACACAGGTGAGGCTGGCAGGCAGAGAGATTATATAGAAGGAGAAATCTGGGGAGAAAGGAAGAAGGAGCCAGAGAAGGAGGAGGCCAGCAACCCAGCTACACAGCAAGTCACAGATTAAGAGAAAGGTTTACAGATGTAAGAAGACTGGAAAAGCCCAGAGGCAAAAGACAGATGGCATATGTTAAGTTAAGGAAAGCTGGCAAGAAACTAAGACAAGGCCAGGTATTGATAATTAAGAATAAGCCTCTGTGTGTGATTTATTTGGGAGCTAGATGGCAAGACCTCCAAAAACCAAAGAAACAAATAACAATACAACCCTACACCAACACCCATATTGACAGCACTAACTGGACTCAGTGTGCCTAAAACAAAACAAAACAAACAAATAAACCCAAAATGAAATTAGAAGAGAATTTTTGGAAGGAAGGGAGGAAAGGAACTCTAGGGAAGTGAATACAAAATGAACTTTATAAACACATTTTATCCTTGTTTGAAATTATTTAACAATAAACATTAATTAGTTAAAATTAAAAACATTTGTGTAACACAAGATGAACTGCATAAAACATAGGATGTTGTTTAAATTTGTTAAAACATGATCACAAGTACATATGTTTCAACTATGTCCAATCTCCTGTTTTTAATATTGATTACCTATATTGTTCAGCAGGAAAAAAAAAAACACTGTTAAAATCACTGGAACAGATACTTTTTTGTTGTTGTTGTTGCAAAATCCCACGTTCAACGCAACCACATGAATGGTATGCTATTGAACAGTATGATTAGTATAGATGGCAGTAATACACTGTTTATTTAAGTGACCCAAAAGAAAATGTTTTAAATAGTTTTGTTATGAGGAAATGTTAAGGGCTGAGTTGGAGATTTAGCAGTTTATAGGAAAAAGTGGATGTTGTTCAAAGCTCTCTGTGTCACTTCCACACTGGAGAAAGCAAAAATGACACACAAATCCATACATATTATACATAACATTTTATTTTTATTTATCTTATTTGATTTCTTGAGTCAATAAATGTGAGACATAATTAAAGAAAGGGCTACATAAGGGTGCTTTAGTCTGAGTTACAAAAAGAGGTAGAATCATTTTTGCATTCTGTAATTGTTGTAATACATAATGTTTTCCAGATCAAAGCAGCCTCTAGTTACTTTTGTCCTTTGTCCCTCATTGGTTTCAGATTGAAACAATTTCTATGATTTATCACCTCTGTTTTCTATAAATGTAAAATGGAAACTGTATCAGAATATTTGGTAATGAAAAATTTCAGTGTTCATATGGGTTTTTGTTTTCAAAAAGTTCTTGTATTTTCACTGTTGGAGATTAAATCTACAGCTTTGCATGCTAGGTAGGATCTCTACACCCTAGCTACATTTTGATGGTGTTGGTTTATTAAAAAAGGTGTCACAGAAAAGTGCGTTTTACTCTGAATCTACTCTCTAACATATTTTGGTGCCTTTCAGTTTTGGTTTAGAAGCAGTGTTGCTTGAATTTTTCTACAGCATGGGTACAAAACCTGTTGACTTATGTGAAATAATGCCATATACAAATGTCTTGAACCAAATTTAAAGCTGTCTGGGACACATGCAAGCACATTTGGACCACAGGTTTGGCTGACTCACCTAGAGCTAATTATTTATAAATGCAAAGAAACTGCGTTTAAAGTGTATGCAGGCCTGTACCTGATTATTTGTTAAAATGTTTGAATGTGTCCATTCCAGAGATGGCAGTTTTCTGAATTAATCTTTTCACGTTTTGAGATGACTAATTTTCTTTTGACATCTATTACAAAATCTAAAAATCCCCCTATTTTATTATGTATGTAAACACTCAAAATTTTGTGTTTTAAATTTATAGTATTATTAATATTTCATTTGAATATATTGATTCAATAGTTAGAATGTAGGAAAATATTGGGGTTTTTTTTGGCTACACACAAACACAAATATATATATATTTCATTTTATATACTAATTGTAGTTCCCCCTCCCTGTCATCTTCCACACCCCCTACACCTCCCCTCCCCAACCCACCCCCATCCACTTTTCACAGGGGGTAAGGCCTCCTTTGTTGTATCAACACAATCTGTCATGCGAGGAAAAAGTTGTTAAACCTTCAGCACTCAAGCATCTGTGAACTTTAGTGTTCAATATAATTTTTCTATTTTTAGCTTTCTGTGCTGAAATTTTACTCTTTCCCCTCACTTCTTATTATGTTTGCTTTTATACCTCCCCTTTAGGCTTGTCTCCATTTCTTGAATTTTTATATCTTAACAGTGGTTTACAAAGTTAATCACTTATCTACTGTGGGATGGTCTTTCTGCATGCTGTGAATACATGGTGCTACCATCAGTTAATAAAGAAGGTATTTTAACCTATGGCAAGACAAGAGTCATTCAAGTGGGAAATCCAAGAGAAATACAGGAGGAAGAAAGGCATGGTCAAAGGAGACACTGTGAGCCACCACCTGAGAAGCAATATGTAACGGAACTCAGATAAAGCCAGGAAACACATGGCGATACATATATTAAGAGAAATGGATTAATTTAAGATGAGTGACCTGGTTAGTAATGAATCTGACACATAAACCTTAGGCACCAGGCTTCAAAAAGCCTGCTCATGCACCAGGGACAGATCCTGATCACAGTATCTGGGGCCTCCCCAAAAGTTAAAACAACTGTCTCATGTATCCAGAGGGCCTAGTCCAGTCCCATGGGGGCTCCACAGCAATTGGTCCACAGTTCATGGATTTCTACTAGTTTGGCTGGGCATCTCTGTATGTTTTCCCATCATGATCTTGATACTCCTTGCTTATAGAATTCCTCCTCTGTCTGATCAATTGGACTCCTGAAGTTCAGCCTGGTGCCCAGCTGTGGATCTCTGCGTCTACTTCCATCAGTAACTGGATGAATGCTCTATGATGACAGTTAGGGCATTTACTAATCTGGTTACCAGGGTAGACCAGTTCAGGCACCCTCTTGACTACTGCTAGTAGACTAAAGTGGGGTCATCCTTGTGTATTTCTGTGAACTTCCCTAGCAACCTGTTGCTCCCTATCTCCATGATGTCTTCATTTATTATGGTATCGCTTTCCTTACTCTTCCACTCTGTTCCTGTTCCACCTCATACCTGTCTTTTCCTTATGTTCTCATCTCCCATTCCTTGCTTTCCATTAACCCCTACCCCTAGTTTGCTCATGTACATCTCATCTAGTTTTCCTTCACTGGGCTATCTATGTGTCCCTCTTAGGGCCCTCCTTGCAGGTTAGGTTCTCTGGAACTTTAGGTTGTATTCTGGTTATCCTTTGCTTTACATCTAGTATCCACTTATGAGTGAGTACTTACCATGTTTGTTTTTTTGTGCCTGGGTCATATCACCCAGGGTGATATTTTCTAGTTCTATTTGCCTGCAAATTTCATAATACCATTGTTTTTTACTCCTGAGTAGTACTCTATAATGTATATATGTCACATTTTCTTTATCCATTCTTTGGTTGTGGGGCATCTAGGTTATTTCCACATTCTGGCTATTACAAATAATGCTGCTATGGACATAGTTGATCACGTGTCCATATGGTGTGATTGAGCATTCCTTGGGTATAACCCCAAGAGTGGAATAGCTAGGTCTCAAAGTAGATTGATTCCTAATTTTCTGAGAAACCGCCATACTGATTTCCAAAGTGGCTGTAGAAGTTTGCATTCTCATCAACAGTGGAGGAATGTTCCCCTTGCTCCGCATCCTCTCCAATGTAAGCTTTCTTCAGTGTTTATGATCATAGCCATTCTGACAGGTATAAGATGTTTTGGAGTTGTTTTGATTTGCATTTACTTGATGACTAAGTATGTTGAGAAATTCCTTAAATGTCTTTTAGACATTTGAGATTCTTCTGTTTAGTGCTGTAGCCTTTTTTTTTTTTTTTAGTGGCACTTGAGTTTTATTTAACCATTTTTTGTTATTACAGCTAACAGTTCTCCAATAAAAATTTTAGACTCAAAAGAATGAAGAAAATAAATGGCATGATATATTACCAAAGTTGCCAGTCTTGGGATTTGTTTCTTCTCTTGTTATTGTCTCTTTCTCCAGTTATAACACAATAAATCTACAAACTTTTGAACTAAACTTGCTAGTTTTGATATTCTGTTTTGTTATTTGTCACTTAAGACAATTAATGCCTCTATTTAATAGTTTTCTTACTTGTAGAAGTAGGATAATAATAGTATTTACTGATAGGGAATTTCAGAGATTAAATGAAATAGTGCTACAAGTTACAAGTTCAAATATAGTGTATAAAAATTTAGAAGCCAATAGATAAAAATATAAAAGTTAGCTGTTTTTTAATTGAATTGCTTGGTATTATGTTATTTAGTTTTTTGAATTCTTTATATATTTTGGAGATATTCAATATAGTACTTGAAATACTAGCTAGAGCAATAAAACAACAAAAGGAGATCAAGGGATTAGAAATTGGAAAGGAAAAAGTCAAACTTTCACTATTTGCAGATGATATAATAGTATACATAATGGACCCCAAAAATTCTACCAGGGAACTCCTACAGTTGACAAAACACCTTCAGTATTTTTGCCCTCCAGCATACAAATGATAAATGATAAATGGGCTGAGAAAGAAATCAAGAAACATCATCTTTTACAAAAGCTACAAATAATATAAAATACATTGGGGTAACTCTAACTAAGCAAGTGAAATACCTGTATAATAAGAACTTTAAGTCTCTGAAGAAAGAAACTGAAGAAGATATCAGAAAATGGAAAGAACTCCCATGCTCATGGATAGGTAGGATCAACATAGTAAAAATGCCAATCTTACCAAAAGTAATCTACAGATTCAGTGCAATCCCCATCAAAATTCCAACACAATCTTTCACAGACTTGGAAAGAACAATTATTAACTTTATATGAAAAAAACAAAACAAAAACAAAAACAGGATAGCTAAAATAATCCTATATAATAAAGCAACATCTGGAGGCATCATGATCCTTGACCTCAAACTCTACTATTGTGCTATAGTAATAAAAACAGCTTGATACTGGCATAAAACCCAACTTATGAACCAATGGAATCAAATTGAAGACTCTGACATTAATCTGCACAATTAATCTGCACACCTATGAATACCTGATTTTTGACAAAGAAGCCAAAACTGAACAATGGAAAAAAGAAAGCATCTTCAACAAATGTTGTTGGCATAACTGGATGTCAACATGTACAAGATTCAAAATAGATCCATATCTATTGCCATGTACAAATCTCAAGTCCAAGTGGATCAAAGACCTCAACATAAATCCAGTTACTCTGAACTTGATAGAAGAGAAAGTAGGACGTATTCTTGAATGCATTGGCACAGGAGACTACTTCCTAAATATAGCACCAATAGCACAAACATTGAGAACAACAATTAATAAATGGGACCTCCTGAAATTGAGGAACATTTGTAGGACTAAGGACATGGTCAATAAGACAAAATGACAGCCTACAGAATGGGAAACTGGATTTTTAAATTATTGACTTAAATGTGCTTCCCATGCATCCAATTAATTTAGACATTACCACTCAATAGACTTAGTATTTAAGTAGCATTTGATCTTCAGAAAACCTTTACTAAATCATTATAAGCTTTTTAAGTCACCTTACTTAGAGGAGAAAAGCATGTATCCTTTTGTGTAATCCAACTTAAATCCTAAAGTTTTACATTTGATGAAGCTACTTAATGTTTTTATTTTATTTTGTTCTTTTTCTAAAATAATCATATATAGAGACTAATATTAAAAGATGGTATGATATCAACCTCTGTCCTCCACAAATGCATACATTGAAATATGCACTTGAGCACACATGTGCACATGAACACCATCCATCTGAACTGTGTTCATCTTCCAGCATGTCATCCTACATGTCTCTGAAGACAATTTTCTCACTTTTATTCTCCTTTATTAGAAATATGTTTGCCTTTTAGACATATTCAGAGAAAATTATTCTCATTACAGAAAAAAATTTGTCTTCTAAAATATTAACTTAATTACTCTAAAATTTGAAATCCTTTCTTCACAAGAGAAGATCTTGGTTTTATGTATTCAAATGGAAAGCCCCCCTAAATGTGCATTCTTCTCCAAATTGGGTCACTATAGTGACCAATATCTTCTATAAATGACACTGTCTAGCCATGAAGAGCAATTACATTCATACTCTCTTTTTCTTTCTTTCTTCTTCTTGTTTTTGAAAGTTTTATTTTGAAACTAGTTTGCTAACTATTGAGTTTTCTTGAAAGTCTTACAAGTATCCTTAGTTTGGGTTAACTAGCCATTACTCCTATCTCTACACTCTTCCTCACATAATTTTTAACCATCAACGTTCTCCTCTCTTATTTCATTTCACATATGGAATACTATCATCCACTTACATATGTTAAGTTGGATTTTAAGATATCTACCTGTGATTACAGGTCAGCGATCCCCAGATAACTCAAAAACTTACTATTACTATTTCCCTCAATTACCCTTCATAACTACATCACAAGACCCTGCTGCCTAAGAGACCCACATTGTTGACAAATATCTAAAAGGTCTTATTAAATAAGAAACACAGAGCTAAATACATGGGTGCAAGCCATAGAGATCAGAGTAATAGCTGCCAACTAATCTTAGCTCACCATGTCTCCATAGCTTCCCAAGGGGACTCTTTCTTTCTAACCTATGCCTTTATTGCCTTCCTGTTCTGCCTTCTCATTGGTTCTAAGCCCAGCCACATCACTTCCTCATCACTGCCTGTCTATACAGACCTCCAGGTTGCTATGGTTGGTACTGGGATTAAAGACATGTGTCACCACACTTGACTGTGTCCTTGAGCACACAGAGACTCTGCCTGACATATGATCAGATTAAGGGTATGTGCTACCAATCCCTGACTGATGTTTTTGTCTGACTATGACCTCTGATCTCCAGGCAAAATTTATTAGCATACAAATAAAATATCACATTTCAGCACAAATAAAATATCACCACACCACATGTTTGCTAAAAGATATAGATAAACCAATCTCAAAACAACCATAAATTTTCTACTGTTGGCTAGGTTTTATAGTTCTGGAGGTGTATGAAGGATGTTGGGAAAAAAACTCATCAATTGCTTTGCTTAGAACAAGATTCTGTACGCTTCCGTACATAGGTCAATCAAGGTGTGTGTGTCCATTGCTGCAATGGTATCATAAGCATTATGGATTAGATAACCACTTTTTAAATGGATATAAAACATTCTGAACAGGAGGAAATTTTCTGTTCATGTTTATGTTTAAATTTGTCAAATGTAAACAAAATTTAAATGATTTTTTTCATTTTAGCTATATAATTCCCATGGGTTGCATAGACATTGTGGCATCTGACTAAAACCTAAAATGATTCTTAAGTACTTACTATAATTTTCCATTTGAATCATATATTATACTGTAACATTCTTGTTCAAATGAATATCATTTATTATCCTTAAATTTATATATTTTGAGTAATTACATAGATTTTCAATAGATTGACTTTGAAAGAAATTAGCATAGGGAATTTAGAGAAATGTTGAAACATCTCCAGAAGCAATGGATAAGAAATAAATTTAATTTTACACATTGGCTACCTTGATCACACATGAAGTTGCTATAAGGTATAGTAAAATTATTTTATTCAGTATTATTGCAACAAACACTACACACAGTACTAACATTTTGCTATTAACACATAGTACTCTCTCTATATATATAAATAGGAACAAATTACAGTTGTTTCATTTTACTGTTTGCTCTTTTGGGGCCTGACACCAAGCTCCCAAATAAATACAGGGAGACTTATTATTACATGTGAATGCCCAGCCATAGGTTGGCTTGTTTCCAGCCAGCTTTTCTTAAATTATTCCATCTGCCCTTTACTTCTGGGCTTTTACCTTTTTCTATTCTATATTACTTTTGTCCCTTCTTATTCCATGGTTGGTTGTGTAGTTGGGTGGATAAACCCTGGCATCCTCTTCTCCTCTTTTACTTGTTCCTTCCCCCTTCTTTCCTCTCCTATTTCTTCTCTCTGCCTGGCAGCTCTGCCTATCCCTATCTCCTGCCTGGCTATTGGTCATTCAGAATTTTATTAAATTAATCTGGTATTTTAGACAGGCAGACATGGCTTCACAGAGTTAAACAAATGCAAAATAAAAGAATGTAATACATTTTCAACAGGTCCCATTGATTGATTGTTTCTCTCAGTGTCTGTGCTACTGGTGTTATATTTAGAAAGTGATCTCCGGTGCCAATGTGTTCAAGACTACTTCCTACTTTCTCTTCTATCAGGTTCAGAGTAACTGGATTTAGGTTGAGGTCTTTGATCCACTTGGACTTAAGTTTTGTGCATGGTGGCAGATATGGATCTATTTGCAGCTTTCTAAACGTTTACATCCAGTTGTGCCAGCACCATTTGTTGAAGATGCTTTTTTTCCCCATTGTACAGTTTTGGCTTCTTTTTCAAAAATTATATGTTCATAGGTGTGCAGGTTAAAGTCAGGGGTCTTCAATTCGATTCCATTGATCCACATGTCAGTTTTTATGCCAGTACCAAGCTGTTTTTATTATGGTAGCTCTACAGTAGAGTTTGAGGTCGGAGATTGTGATGCCTCCAGAGGTTGTTTTATTGTACAGAATTCTTTTGGCTATCCTGGGCTTTTTGTTTTTTCATATGAAGTTGAATGGATAAAGAAAATGTGGTACATATACACAATGGAATACTACTCAGCAGAGAAAAACAATGACATCATGAAGTTTGCAGGCAAATGGATGGATCTAGAAAAAAATCATCCTGAGTGAGGTAACCCAGACTCAGAAGGACAAACACGGTATGTACTCACTCATAGGAGGATACTAGATGTAAAACAAAGATGACTAGACTGCTACACAACTCCAGGGAGGCTACTCAGAAAAGGGGACCCTAGGAACGACCCAAGGATCACACAATGACAGAGAAATGGATGAGATCTACAAGAACAACCTGGACAACAGTGGGAGTAATGAAGGGCAAGATTTGAGGGAAAGAAAGATTTGAGGGGAGCAGGAGATCACAGCTGGATCAAGAACAGAAAGGAAGAACAAGGAATAACAGACCATGATAAGTGAAGACCACATGAGAACAGGAATAGGCAGAGTGCTCGAGAGGTCCCCAGAAATCCACAATGATACATCCTCTGTAGACTACTGGCAATGGTCGAGAGAAATCCTGATCTGACCTGGTCTGGTGATCAGATGGCCAAATACCCTAAAGGTCAAGCTGGAACTCTCATTCAGTGACTGATGGAAGTGGATTCAGAGATCCTAAGCCAGGGCCCAGGCGGAGCTCCAGGTGTTCAAAAGAGGAGGGACCGTAAGAGCATGAATTGTTGAGACCAAGATTGAAAAAGCACAGGGACAATTGCCAAATGAATGGAAACACATGAATTATGAACCAAAGACTATGGGGCCCCCAGCTGGATCAGGTCCTCTGGATAAGTGAGACAGTTGAATAGCTTGAACTGTTTGGGAGGCTCCCAGGCTGCAGGACTGGGACCTGTCCTTGGTGCATGAGCTGGCTATTTGGAACCTTGGGCTTACACAGGGACACATGCTCAGCCTGGAAGGAGGGGACTGGACCTGCCTGTACTCAATCCACCAGGTTTAAATGAATCCTCAAGTGGATTCTTGGCCCTGGAGGAGATGGGAATGGAGAGGAGGGGCTGGGGGGAAGGTGGATGTGGGGGAGGAAGGGGGAGGACAGTGGAACCCATGGCTGATGTGTAAAATTAAAAGACAAATATAATAAAAAAATTAAAAAGAAAATGCTGACTTAGGTTGGTCCATAGTAGCTCTATGTGAAAATTTGGCTTAGTGATAGATAAAGGTCTTGCCTGATACATGTGAGGCACTGAGTTTGACCTCAGCATCATAAAACAGAGTCAAGAAAACAGTGAGGGCTTATTACCTGAAATGATAGAAGTTAGATTGAGGTTTACTACTTTCATTTCTAAGTGATATTATTCTATTCAACTAATATTAAAAAAAATTATAAAATCTAAAAAAAGAATGCTATATATATTTGCATCATTAAAAATATTGCACAGCATAAATGAACGTAACACATCTTAAAATAATATTCTACAATAACAAATCATGCAAATTAATGTTTTATTAGTTGAAGGAATTATGTATTCAACACCCCCAAAAGACTTGGAACTTTTTCTTCTTTAATAAATATTCTAGATGTGGGTATATTGTCAGTTGAAGATCTTCCTCCAGATACCACTATCTTGCTTCAAAATGACAAAAACAAAAGAAAAATCAGAATAAATGACCCTTTGTCAGCTTGAAACAAACACTTTACTATTTAAATATTACCCTTCAATTACTGATTATCCCAAAGATCTGTTAATATCATATCTCAATAAGAAACACATTACACATTCCACATTCCAACTTTTGAAACTTCCACAGGCTTAAAAAATTCAAGGACTTTTAAAGTTCAATCTCTATAAATACCCAAAGTCTCTTAACTGCAGACTCCTGTATAATAAAAAAAAAAAAAATTATCTACTTTCTTACTCCAAGAAGAAGAATCAGAGCATGGTCACAATCAAACCAAATTTTGCATCTCTTTGTGAGCTGCTGTCCATTGGGAAAAGAAGCTTCTATGACCAATGTTGAGAGCAATCCAAGTGAATATGTGTAAAAATATTTAAAAGATAATTTGACAGTAAGACCTTTTTTTGTTATTTATTATATTTGTGTTTTAATTTTACACATCAGCCATGGGTTCCCCTGTCCTCCTCCATCCCATCCCCCGCCACCTTCCCCCCAGCCCCTCCCCTCCATTCCCATCTCCTCCAGGGCCAAGACTCCCCTGGGATTTTTTTACCAAATAAAAATAGTGGACTGTATCATGGTGCCTATGAGCTTTACAACAGTATCATAATTCTGGGAAAGAAATACCCTCTTATGGAACAAGGTTCAAATCCAGTCAAAAAGTGATTAGTTAACTACTAACTGTCACAGCAGTATAGCAAGGATGTGTACTTTTTGCCAAGTAGGTGTATTTCAGCACACTGTGCTGATGATAGCAGCTGTCATGTTAGTCTTTCTGAAGGCCATTGTACTTGGCTTACGTCATGCAGTGTCCCCTGATTTTCCTCATTCTCTTTGACAGCTACTTGACTGTGATACAATCTGATTTCTACCAGTTAAACAGCTATGTAGTTTTTCTTTGCTCCTGTTTACAATTTTTTTATAATAATGAAATCCTTGCTGGGATTTTCTTTTCTGTTCTGGATCTCTCTGAAACATTTTGGAGGAGTTCTGTAGAGGATAAAAGTTACTCTGGTAATAAACAGCTAAATAAGGCAAATACAAACCTTTTATTTCAAAATTTAACATTCTTAAAGGGAAAAGCTTTGCTTGCTTTAGAATATAATGATCACTATTATTTTTTCTGTTATGAATATTCAAAACTTTAGTGTTGCAAGCTAATTACTATAGCAATATTTTGACAGCAAAAACGAGATGGACTATTAATTAGTAAAACTAAGTGATTCATATTTAATGTGAAGCTTTATTGACTAAGAAAAACCAAAATGCAAGGTTCAATTGCATGTTAGAAATAAAGTACTACACATGTTTACTGTTTCTATAAAAAAGAAGAAATTCATTTGTTTAGTTTTATCAAAATTAGTATTAAAAATGAGAAACTTCGTGCTTTCTGAAGTGACCTACAAGGATCAGGAAACAACACAGACAGAGAAATAATGTAAGAATTGGTAGGGCTGCAGGAAAATTATGTCTTCTGCACAGGACATGCTATTGTACTAATAAGCTGATGGGAGCTATGATTTAATGGACAAGACTTCTGCAAGATCAAGACAGACAAATCCTGGCATGAATCTGGAACAAGATCATAATGATGCACCCTTAGCTGAAGAAATATTGACATCAAATCCTGAAAGACCAAAACTGTTCAATCCCATTATTTTATTAAGAAAAACTATTAAATTAACAGGTAAATAAAGTTACTATGATAAAAAAAAAACAGGTTTAAACAATTCATAACTACAAATCTAGGTCTACTCATCTTATTAAAGGGATTGCTTCAATATGAACAGAAGCATAAACACACGAAAGAGTTCACAAGCAAAAACAATTAAAAAGAAACACTGAATAGGTTAAAGAAAGAGGTATGAGAAAATAGAACAAAATCATCAAAATGACAGGAATTAATACACACCCTTCAATAATAACTCAGATATTAATAGTTTCAATTATCCTGTACAAAAACACAGACTAGCAATTTGAAATAAAAACAGGATCTAAAATTCAGCTGATTCTAAGAAACACACCTCATCAATAAGTATAGACACCTCATTAGTGTAAAAGGATGAAACTAAATGCATCACATGATAATAGAAGTAAGAAATAAGCAGGTGTGCCTTTTCTAATCTGTGACAAAATGTATTTCAAACTAACGTGTCAAAACAGAAACTTCATATACATTAAATGAAATATCCATCAACAGGATGTTACAATCTTACACATACATATGCCAAACACTACAGTATCTAATTTTACTTAACATGATATAAGATGAAATAGTAATAGTAATAATAATAATAATAACAACAACAACAACAACAACTGAGTTACAACACAATGACATTGGGTGATGTCAATACTTGACTGTAAGTGTGTATAGCTGTAGACCCCATCACTTAAAAAACAGAACATGGACAAATGAAACTGTCACTAATCTGGAATCTTCATCCTTACAGGCTAGGTTTTACAGCGCTGCAAGCTGCTTTTCACACTATACTGTAAGAAAGAAGGAATCGTGACTCATTCCTGGCTGTGTCTCCTGAGATTGAAAACCATGGCTTGCCAGGCCATACATACCAGTTGATACAGTAGCAACACGTTTCATGGCAGTAAGCAACCACTTTTGGACTGGATTTTAGTCTTGCTTCACACATTGAAACAAATGCCAAGGACTATAATTATAATAAAAAATATATTGCTTACAAATGTGTAAAAATACTCTCTATGTTAACTTAAGAATGAATAATAATAAAACAGCACTCAAAATAGCTGAGAGCGAGGTAGTTAACATAGGGCTGGAGAGATTAAAGAAAAGAGGGATGGGGAGAGGTTATTCAATTGGTATTAAGTCATAAGTGGAAGAACCAATAATTTCTTGTATGTTCTTATACAACAGAGCTACTGTAAAGAACAACAATAATATGTTGATATTTGAAAAATTTACAAAAAGTGTTGTTTTTATTATGAATAAAAGATAAATGTTTGAAGTAGATATGTTTGTCTTGACTTAAACACTGGAAGCCAGTACCTGTGGTGTGACACCTTGCAAAGCCTTGGTGCAGTGGGAAGGGCTTTGGACCTACCTAGGCTCAGTGTGCTGGGCTCTGCTGACTCCCCATGGGAGACCACGATTTGGGGGATGTGGGGATGTGGCGTGGCTTGGAAAAGAGGGCTGGGAGGTGGGAGGAGGGAGGAGGGGGTTCTATGGATAGTATGTGGAGTGAGTAGAAATTTTCTTAATGAAGAAAAATGAAAAAAAAAATACAACAAAAATTTTTATAAAAAGAGAAAAAAAACGAAAGATGACATGAAACCCTCAAATATTTACTGTGTTTATTTATCAGTTAAAAATAAATTCACATTAAATAAAACATTGAAACAAATTTGGTAGAAATGTATTTCCTGGAGAGAGATGAAAGAAAAATGTCTCTTTCCAGCAGAGACCTTGAAAACTTCAGAGATAGTAAGTAGCTAAATACACAGTGGTGTTACTAATTCATTAAATCTTTACTTTTTTATTTACTAACAGATTAATACCACACAAAGGAAATAGCAAGAAGCATCTTGTCAGAATATGAAAACCATAAAGTAATGTTCTCCTGTAACAAGTATATATATATATATATATATATATACACATATACTGGTACTTATTGGCTATGTAGACACAACATACTCACCAGAACTACTGAATTTGGAATGACATCCATACTCTTGGTTGTAAGAGGCTGTTCAGGAAATTACCATATGATGCAGCATCAGTACTAATACACAGACACAATGTAGTACTGAGCTTTTAGAGGTAAAAGTATTTACCAATGTTGACATATTTGTAAATATCCTAATTCCAGCTTTCAGCTAGTTGTATGTGACAGATAAGATTTACATATTTAGGTTAAGTCTTTAAAATGTTAATATTTATCCATTTAACATGTGTCTGTATTTGTGTGTTTGCACATATGTCATGCACATGCGTCCTGGTGCAGTTAGGGATGTTAGAGGAAAAGTTACAGGGGTCAAGATTCTCTTTCAATCATTTGGGACTCAGAGATCATACTCAGGTATTCAGCTTTGGCAATAAATGCTTTTACCCACTGAACTACCTCACTGGTCCCAGAAAAATCCATATACTCTTAATTTGAGGCAGATTAAAGTAAGTATATTAAATCTGAAATACAAGTAGTTCAGAAAAAAATTATTAAGGTTCTAATATAAGAGGAGAATCTTGGAATTACTTTTAATTGCTGTTCATTTTTTGTTACCACAATGCTTTAGAAAGGTTTATTGATTTTACATAAGGATTAAATTTTAACATGTCTTTAGTAATTTGAGTGAACACATGATAAAAAGTACTTTAAATCATTTTTCATGTAAAAAAATCTATGTTCTTGGATATTATATCTTAAAATACATCTTTTCTTCCACAATAATATTTCATACATATAACTTTGACAATGTTGGATGAAATATATTTGAATTGCAAATCACTAACCATAAATTTGTCATTGGACATTTTAAAAATGCTTTTTGTTATTTGCTTTTTTTCATCCTGCCTTTATTTTAGATAAAATTTGCTGATGGTTTCTGTCTTTGTCAGAAGAAATTATAACTCTTATAGTTTTAACAATACAAGGTATAATTACATATGCTCAAAATAAACACATTTCTATAGAGAAAATGGTGAAATTTCCATCTCAAATAAAATCTGTTGTCATCAATTATGAATTTATCCCATCTTATCAGCACAAATACAATGTGCATAGTAGTCCCAAATCATGAGAACAGAATTCTAAAATGCGCTTCTTTGTCCTTAAGCCAAGTTTATAAACTTTATTATGTCAAAATCTTCTATGCTTAGCTATGAGTAACAAATGACTTGCTAGACCTTATAAACAAATCTTTAGTATGAACTAAAAATGAAGAAATAGAATAACAGATTCCCTTTTTATTTTATTTACTTATGAGCTTTCTTTCATTTATTTATTTATTTTATTTTTTATTTTTTGAGATAAGGTTGGACATGTAGCCCCTGTCAGCCTCAAAACAGCGTTCCTCTTTGTATGCATCAATATATATGAAATTAATATCTATTGATTTCTAATACAAATATCAGTAATCATATAGTAACAAGTTGTTTTTAAACATCAATGATGCTGTGTGGGAAAACAAATTAGTGGGTATGAGTTTGAAATTTTAGGTATGCATCAAAACACATACTTATACCCAATGATTATTTTCCCATACAGCATCAATTGTGTTTTAAAACAACTTGGATTTAAGCAATTACTAATAATCATATTAGAATCAAAAGTTATTATTTACAAATAGTATTTCCATACACAATGTATTATTTCCAGCTTTTAAAGTGAAACTGTTACATGTTTCTGGTTGGTCTTTCTCTTATTCTTTTATATTGTCATTTTATTCCTTGCAAATAACATAATATTAGGTATCATGAAGAATCCATGGTTTAAGAAAAAGTGTATTTGTTTACCAAGAAGGCCAAAGTGATGGTGTCTATAAGGCTACAGTGCTATTGGCTGTCAGGACTATCTGCAACTCTGGGAGCAGTTTTGGGCAGTGAAGATTCTCCAGGAGAGAAGTCAGGAGGTTACGGAGTAAAACGGGCATGGTGGTGTCCAATGAACCTTGGAAATGTTAAAACCATATACAATTAAAAACTGCTGTTATGTAATGCTACTCTCTCTCTAGAATACAGATATTAATGTTTTGAAGACTTGTGGTGGTTTAATGATAGCATACAAATATGAAGTGATTTCTGAGGTAGGACCACTTGGATTGGGGGCAGTAGCAGATATAATCCCCCAAGTGACTTGACAGAATATAATCAATTTGATTCATCAGTATATAAACTGAGGTTGTGCTGAAGTAATTTCTAAGGGAGAATATTTTTCATAGACATGAAGGAAAGCAAATGAAGGGAAACTTTCACACACAGAGGGAGAGATTCATATAAACAAATGATACCTGTTCCAGCAACAACAACAAAAAAAATTCATTTAAGAAAATACACTACTATTTCTCTCTAATTTCTTCCATTTAATTTCTATACCACTGCTTTCCCTTACATCTAAAAAATCCCCGTGTGAACTGTGATAAACTATAAAGTGCTGTTTTATTCTGATAAGACATCACTTGTATAGTTTGGACCTTGGGCATTCAGCTAGTTATGATTTCCTCTCTACTCAAGCTTTCAGGATGTGGATTTCAGGCTCATAATTACTTAAGGAGTTAACAATAGTTTGTCACCCTCTCTTGAGCATGTTTGTGAGTTGTGCTTTGGTTTTCACCTACTCTACATCTCAATGTGGACATCCCTGGCAGATATAAACATGGCTGGGACTTTGCCCAGGGGTTATATTGAGTGACTTAATTCGGGTTTATTTTTCAGAGGTTATTGTATTTAATAAAATCCAGAAAGGTGGAATACTGTGTTAGGAGGCTCCATGAGAAAAGTTCTCTACACAGATTCACCCAGTCTGTGAGTTTCACGTGCACTATCTGATTAAAACCTGAGAAACACACATCTCCTGAGCAGATGTAGAAGGCTAGATATGCAGCCAGAGAGGGCTGATATATCATACGGCTATCCTGTCAGTATTCTCCCAGGATTACAGCTGGTATTCTGATCAGTGAAGCAGTTTTTTGTTTGTTTATTTGATTGTTTATTTTCTTCAACATTTCTAGCAGGTATGCTTTGTGTGTGTGTGTGTGTGTGTGTGTGTGTGTGTGTGTGTGTGTGTGTGTGTATGTGTGTGTGTTTCTATTTTGATCATACTCTGACTATCCTGAGATTGCCAACAAGTTAGACCTTGAATCAGAGGGTAGAGTCAACATTCAGCTGGCCAGAATAAACCATTAAATTTTTGTTGGACTCACATTAAGATAGAGAGAGACAGGAAGAAACAGAGAGGGGCTTAGGAAGCTTTACAGGTCTTTTCCATCTGGAAGTGTGAAGAGTTAGGGTCAGCTGATCACTCCTCCACCACTCTGTGGATCTATCAGGTTTTCACCCCAAAGTCTGACTGCCAACTATTATTTAATAATAAAATAATATAAGTAATCACTTCATCTGGCATCCAACATGTGGTAAGATCACGTGGGGGTTTTAGAACCACCACATCTCTCTACTACTGTGGCTGGCTCACTGGCTTTTCCTGACAAGGGTTTTTCTAGAAGTCTCTGAACCATGGCCCCACAGGATGGCTGTACAGCCACCTGAGTCAGCCACCCAGTGCCAGCTCTGTCATTCAGGCAGCAGTGTGCAATCCCACACCATGTATTAGCTGCATGGGCTTCTCTTGTCCATCTTCCTACACCTGCTTTTCATGTGGCAAACTCCCTCTCCCCACCTAGTGAACTGTTGCAGTTATCTTTGGCCCAGGTGTGCAGCACAGGGACATCACTCATGCCTGGCTCTGGACATCACACTGAGACTGCCCTCCCTGCTTGCACAGCTGAGCATCATCACTGCAGCAGGCTCCCCCACACAGCTCCATGTTGCTGCTGTGCAAAAACTAAAATGTCAGCATAGCTGGTGAGACTCCTGGGAATTCTGAAGGAGGGGGTTAAAAAAAGAAAATCTTTCTTAATTTAAGAATTGGGAACAAGGCAGGGTGGTGGTGGCGCACGCCTTTTATTCCCAGGACTCGGGACGCAGAGCCAGGCAGATCTCTGTGAGTCCGAGGCCTGCCTGGGCTACAGAGTGAGATCCAGGAAAGGTGCAAAGCTACACAGAGAAACCCTGTCTCAGAAAAAAAAAAAGGAATGGGGAACAATATTATAACACCAGAAGTTAGGATTCTGTATGGCTCCATAGATCCATGGTCTAAAAAATGGAAAAATTAAATGAGGGGATAACCAACTTAACCTGAGATTGACATGATGCTGATTATAATTATCAGCTTGGTAATTCATGTTTTATTCTAAAAATAGTGGTTTGATATCAGTGCAAATATGAAAAATTGACTAATAAGATATAATTCCTAGTAAGACCTACTAATGAAATTAAGAAAATATTCACACACAAACAAAGGAGTTTAAAGCATAGCCTACCATGCCATTGCATTATGAAACTAAAGAAGAGCAACTCAAGGTTATTAGAAATCCTACCTTATTTAATCCAGTTACTATACAAGAATAACCAAGAGATGATAAGCATCCTCAACGCTACACAGATGTTAACTGGAATTCTGTGGAAATGTCAGATTTGAAGAGAACTGATGAAGCAGCCATTCCATATGGTATATATTCACCCTTTGTGAAGCAGATGTTAAATGCATGGGCAATTGGGAACAGACTTATTCCACAAGACTGGAAAGATTTATCTACAGCAATATTGGAAGCTAGTCCTCAGTTACAATGGGAAACATGGTGGAGAGGGGAAAACTAGGGTCAAAGAACAATGAAGTAAGGCTAAAAGTATTGAAATTTTCAAAGATCAACTCTCAGCAATGGACAGTATAGTGATTTGCAAACACAGTTTAGATTTGATAGTCATATCTTGGCTCTATGTTGAATTCCAGCTTTAAATGTTTGGGACAGGGTTAAAGAGTCAGGAAAGAGGACTGAGTCATTAAATAAAATTATACCAGGCCCAAAAGAGCTTTCACTAATTTTTTGGTAAATATTGACTTCAGCTGTAAATAGAATGACATCAGTTCAAGAACCTAAATAAATATTAATTGAATCTTTGAGTTTTGAAAATGCTAATTCAGAATGAAAAGATTGATTAGGCCTTTGAAGGCAAGTTTAGCACCAATAGATGAATGCATCAGCTGATATTTAATCTGACACTTATGATGATACTTGTGTAAGAGAAGTTATTTCTAAAAAAATTTAAGAAAAAAACAAAAGGTCAGATGTTTAATTGTGGTAAATGAGCTCACTTGCAAAGAAATTGTAGATAAGACATTCCTAGAAATAAATATTTTTAAGAGAAAGTCCAAATAGAAGGCCTCAGGTTTCTGGAGTATGCAGAAGGTGAGGCAAAGGTCAACATTTTACTAATGAATGCAGATTAACACAGGACAGGCAAGGTAACCCTTTGCCATCATAAAAAGGCTTAAGGGGCCTCCTACAGGCCCTGGTGTCAAATTTGGTTCAATCACTCCCTGTCAACACTGGGGAAACTTGTCCACAGAACAATGAAATGACATAATGCCAGTAGCTAAAAAAACAAAACAAAACAAAACATACTGTTCTGTATGACAGAAGAGTTTAAGTAGATAAAACAAAATTTTTAGGAGAGACTATAAAACAACTATTTTGGCCAACTTCTATGAATGATCAAAGACCAAAGCTAAAAATACAAATAAATGGGATTGTAATTGAAGGGATATTAGATACAGGAATACATGTAACAATGATTTCACCAAAATCATGACACCAGATTAGCCTCTTCAGAATGTAAATATTCAATTTCTAGAGATCAGAATTTTATCTCAGTTAAAATAAAGTACAAGGTGGATCAAATGTTAGGTCTAGAAGGAGAGATAACATAAAGCCATATGAATTAATGGGGATATGATCTATTACAGCAATGGAAAACACAGAAATGTCATAAAAAACAATGCTGCTACTGAGAGAAACATTAAAAGGTTTTATCAAGAATAGTCACTGATCATTCTGGTCATATATAAGCAGGGCACAACAGCTGTTGATCCTGCAAAGGTACCAACAACCCTACCTTTAAAATAGTTAACTGACATGAACACAGCAGAGCAAATGCCCTTGTGGTGGTATGATTGAGCATTCCTTGGGTATATGCCCAAGAGTGCTACAGCTGGGTCTTGGGGATATTGATTCCGAATTATCTAAGGAAGCAACATGTTGATTTCCAAAGTGGCTGTACAAGCTTGCATTCCCACCAGCAGTGGAGGAGAGTTCCCCTTGCTCCACATCCTCTCCTGCATAAGCTGTCTTCTGTGTTTTTGATCTTAGCCATTCTGACTCAGAGTCATTTTGATTTACATTTCCCAGATAATTAGGGATGTTGAGCAATTCCTTAAATGTCTTTCAGCCATTTGAACTTCCTCTGTGGAGAATTCTCTGTTTAGTTCTATAGCCCATTTCTTAATTGGGCTGTTGGGCATTTTGATGTCTAATTTCTTGAGTTCTTTATATATTCTGGATATCAGCCCTCTGTCAGATGTGGGGTTGGTGAAGACATTTTTCCATTCTGTAGGCTATTGCTTTGTCTTGTTGACTGTGTCCTTTGCTCTACAAAAGCATCTCAGTTTCAACAGGTCCCATTGACTGATTGTTTCTCTCAGTGTCTGTGCTACTGGTGTTATATTTAGAAAGTGATCTCCGGGTGCCAATGCATTCAAGACTACTTTCTACTTTCTCTTCTCTTGGGCATATACCCAAAGAATGCTCAATAATACCACAAGGGCATTTAACCAGGTATGTTCATATCAACATTGTTTGTAATAGCCAGAACCTGGAAACAACCTAGATGCCCTTCAACTAAAGAATGGATAAAGAAAATATGGTACATATACACAATGGAGTACTACTTAGCAGAGAAAAAAAAGGCATCATGAGGTTTGCAAGCAAATGTGTGGATCTAGAAAAAATCATCCTGAGTGAGGTAACCCAGACTCAGAAGGAACAACATGGTATGTACTTGCTTATAGGAGGATACTAGATGTAAAACAAAGATGCCTAGACGGCTACACAACTCCAAGGAGGCTACCTAGAAAACGGGACCCAAGGAAAGACACAGGGATTGCCCAATGATAGAGAAATGGATGAGATCTACATGAACAACCTGGATGACAGAGGGACTAATGAAGGGCAAGAATTGAGGGAAAGAGAGCTTAGGGGAGCAGGAGATCCCATCTGGATCAAGAACAGTACGGGTGAACAAGGAATAACAGACCATGATAAATGAAGACCACATGAGAACAGGAATAGGCAGAGTGCTGGAGAGGTCTCCAGAAATCCACAATGATATATCCTCTGTAGACTGCTGGCAATGTTTGAGAGAAAGCCTGATCTGACCCAGTCTGGTGATCAGATGACTAAACACCCTAACAGTCGTCTTGTAAGTCTCATCCAATAACTGATGGAAGTGGATGCAGAGATCCTCAGCCAGGCCCCAGGAGGAGCTCCAGGTGTCCAACTGTCGAGAAAGAAGAGGGACTGCAAGAGCGTGAATTGTTGAATCCAAGTTTGCATAAAGCACAGGGACAAATAGCCAAATAAATGGAAGCACATGAATTATGAAGCAATAGCTGTGGAGTCGCCAGCTAGATCAGGTCTTCTGGATAAGTGAGACAACTGAATACCTTGAACTGTATGGGAGGCATCCAGGCTGTGGGACTGGGACCTGACCTTAGTGCATGAGCTGGCTGTTTGAAACCTTGGGCTTACACAGGGACACTTTGCTCAGCCTGGAAGGAGGGGAATGGACCTGCTTGTACTGAATCTCCCAGGTTTAAATGAATCCCTAGGAGTGTCTTGGCCCTGGAGGAGATGGGAATGGAGGGGAAGGCATGGGGAAACTCGGGGTTGGTGCGGGAGGGGTGAGGACAGGGTAAGCCACGGCTGATGTTTAAAATTAAAACACAAATATAATAAAAACAAAACAAAACAAAACAAAAAAACCAAAAAAAAAAATAGTTAAATGATACAACTGTCTAGGTTGAAGAACGGCCTTTGACATCAGAAAAAAAATAAAGGCACCAGAACAGCTGGTAGAGGAGCATCTAAATGCTTAACATAAAGAAGAACTGTCCAGTCCTTGGAATTCTCCAATATTCTCCAATAAATCTGGTGAATAGTAACAGATTTTAGAGCTGTTACTAAGGTGATCCAGTCAATGAGCTCTTTACACTCTGGTATTCTGTTGCCTTCTTTATTACCTAAAGATAGGTCTATTATACTGATTGATATAAAAGTCAGCATTTTTGCTATACTTGTACAGGAACAGAAAAAAGAAAATGTTGCCTTTACACTGCCTACTTCTAATAATTACCAGCCATTTAAAAGGTATCAGTAGAAAATTCTACCACAAGATGTGTTGAAAATCCCCACCTTGTGTTTTTATATTGTACAACAGCCATAATAAATACTAAATAATTATACATAAATAATTCATACCCTTTCATCAATCTATAATTTACCACTGTATGGATGATATCTTACTAGTAGATACTGTAGAAAAAAAATTGAACTAAAGAAAGCTTTTATTTTTGTTGAAGATTACACATTGCTCCTGGAAAACAAAAAGGAAGATATTTTAATTACCTAGAATATAGGATAGGTTTAAAAAATTCAACCACAGAAAGTACAAATCAGGACAAATAGATTATGAACACTCATTGAGAGATATTAACTGACTATGGCCCAATATTGGAATAACAACTCAATAACTAAGTAATTTATTTCATACTTTACAAGGTGATAAGGACTTAAATATTCCAAGTAATTATCATTTGATCATGAGAGAGAATTGGCCTTGGGAGAAAAGAAATTACAGGATGCACATGTGAATCATTTAGATCCACAGCTTGATAGTATTCTGTTATTTACCTTCTAAGCATTCCCCCACAGGAATTCTTATACACAGAGAAAATAATATATTAGAATGGATATTTAGGCTACTTTAAAGGAAAAAAAATAAAACCATAAATCGAAAATTTTTTCTGAATTGTTTCTTAAAGGAAAATTGAGACTTTGCAATTAACAGGAATAGGTACCTTTTACTAATACTGAAATTGCCTCATTATGGGTAAAAAATAATGCTGGAAAAGAGTTTTTAGTAAATTATATATATAATTGGATCCTTCCTCATAATGAGGAACACCAATTTCTACATTCTATACTAATGCAAATGAAATCAGTAAAGAGAGGATGTAAGTCAGAAAATTTAAGAAAGTGGGTTAAAGCCTTTATGATTCTGTTCAAAATCATAATTATATGCTTTTCTCATGGTATTATTAGATTTTCCCGAACCTCTTATTTACACTTACTGACACTTAATATGCAAATAGAATTGTTTTACATATTGAAACCACTGAACTTATAGATGATTCAGAATTAGTTTTGTTATTTATTCAATTAGGAAAAATAATGAGAAATAGAAATTATCTCTTGTATATAACACATATCAAATCACAAACAGGTCTACCAGGCCCTGTAGCATAGGTAATGATGAAACTGAAAAACTATTGGTAGGAAATATGATAAAATCCTCAGAATTTCATAAGAAACACCACGATAATAGCAACTGCTTGAAGAAAGATTTTTCTATCACTTAGCAACAAGCCAAGGAAATGTTCCACTGGTAGTTTTAGATTTGAATAGGAGAGACCTCTTAAATAGGAGAGGCAATAGTTCATTAAATATCAAGGCCATCTAAGAACTACCTTTTATTTGATCAGATATAACCTGTCAAAAAGAGAAACTCCAAAAAGTTAGTGTTGGGGCAGGGGTTTTGGTTTTGTTTTTCCTGGAAAATAAAAGTATCCCACTAAGGGATCTAAAATTTACTTGACAAATAAAATATCAAAAGAAGAACAAATCATGCAGAGAAATGTCCCAAGAAAGAGAGTTAATAGGCCTAATGATATATAGCACATTTACAACAGGATAAAATTTTACAAATCTTCACAAATGTTTGTTTCTGCTGTTCTCTCCAAATATGTAAAGCAAATAGGATTTTTGTAGTCCCAATTCAATTAAAAATTAAAGCTGACTTTGGAGTTGGACCATGGCTCTCTCCTTGTCTAAACCCAAGCTTGCTTGTTAAAGGAAAATCCAAAATCTGTTTCATGTCAAAAGAGCTGCATGGTATGAGACAGGAGAAAATTAAATTTAAGGGACTATTCTATTGTCACTAATCTTGTAATCCTTTGGTTTTATTTTGACTCTTAAAGGCCTTTTTTAAGGTATAAATGTAATCTCAAAATTTATAAGCTCTCTCTATATATCTATATATTGTGATATTAATAATCATATAGAATACTAATTTTAAGAATAAACTTCATATAGCCTCTGTATATGATTTTGGCCTTGAGTCTAATGCAGGAAACTAGGACTTCAGCATTTGTGCCAGAGCTGTATTTAGTAGATTGTGGTCCTTTAACCTCTCTGAGATCTGCTTCTATGATATTTAAAATGTTTAACTTTTTTTTGTACAACTATGACTATTCCTAACAGTGCCCTTTAAAGACTCCCAAAGTATGACACGCCCTACAATGTTGATTCCACCTGGATGATGGTAATGAAACTAAGTTGACAATAACCACCACCAAAAGATCAGCTTTGGTCTACAAAGTGCTTAGAACAATTTCAAAGCAGTTAGCTAATAATACCAAGCCACAGAGACTACTCCAGCCAGGTCTTTGATCAACCTTGAACTTTCTCCTCACCCCAAGAATGGACAAGAGCTAGCCTTACAGGACTTGATCATTATCTAAATATTCTTAGGGTACCCTAAAGATGTGTTCACCCCCAGAAAACAGGAAGTAATTTAAGAACATGATGGCCACTTTTCCAAGAAGTGTGATGGGCAGTTTTTGGTCATTGATTGGATTTTATGGATGTTTAAGGGTATTAGTTGCAAGTTGTGCTTAGTCATTTCAAGGAGGAAACTAAGTAAAGGAGATTAGATTCAGGGATCTTGTTCTGAAAAGAAAAAGAGGGAGCATAGAATTGATAGGAATAAAGGGTATATTATTTAATCTATTTTTAAACTAAAAATCAACTATTAGCAACTATTAGTCTTAAATATTTTACATTTGTATGGAATTTTGTATATTATTATAAATTTAAGGTTATTTTGTTATAACATCATATATACATTTCTAATCTTGTTTAAGCTATTTTTTGTATATTGATACAAATTTAAGGTTATTTTTGTAATAACATACTGTATATATGTTTCTACTCTTGTTTAAGGAATTGTACCTGTGCAGCTCATTTTAAAATGTCATATAAATTTCTAGTATTATTATACTGAAAGGTGTAATTATAAACTATTTAAGATAATTAAGAAATTCAGGTTGGTATTTTGTCATCTGTAACAATTAAATTTGTGGCTACGTTAGGTATGTTCTTAAGATCAAACAGATATATAGTAGATAGATAGATGGTCTTCAAACACTTCAGAAACCTATGTAGGATATGGCATTTAAAATGTTTTAATAACATAAGGATTTTCACAACAGTGAGGCATATCTGCTTCTGGTAGCAGGAATTTACTTCAAAAAAATTGATGGCCATTGAAGAACCTCAATATGGAGTTTGCATTCATTTGTAGTAAAGTTAGCCACCTTTGCCTTGACTATTAACAGTATGCTGTCCAAATTCAACATGCATGATGCATCACACACACACACACAAAAAAAAAAAAACCCAAAAAAACAAAAAAACAAACAAACAAAGCAAACAAAACAAACAAAAAAAAAACCTCTTAAATACTATAGGCCTTTGGACTACTATGGATTTCCCATCTTTGCAGAAGAATGTAGGTTGACTGTTGACTGTCCTGCCAGCCAGATATTTCTTTCATTCCTATATTTGGAAATGGCTTCCTCTGCCCTTCTTCTTTACTCATACAATTTTGTATCCTTCTTGGGTCTTTGATGAGGTTGAGTATTATATAGTTATAGTTACAATTTTCCTTGTTGTCAAGTTTGGAAAAGAAACTCAAAAAGATGTATAAAGTGTATAAGGTTAAGATACATAAAAGCTGAAGTTGTTTATTTAATAAAATGTTTTAAAGACTAAAAAATATTTTAGGATGGTAATATAAACTATGATAGAAAGTGGTTTAGGTATAAAATTTGGAATTATCAAGATAGATTAAATACAGAGTAATTTCTCCAATTTTGCTAAATGCATATGGATTGGACATTGTGAATGTAATTCTTACTTGATAATTTTTCTTATTGTACATAGTTTTACTATGTTAAGCTTGAAACCTTCCCATTTTACTTAAATAGTACCTGATAATAATTCTTTGTATATAATTTTACTGTTAGAGTTAAAACTTTCCCTTTTTATTTAGACAACAGGGTGTAATATTTTGATCACGCTCTGATACTCCTGATACAAATTGAAATCTTGAGTCAGAGGGTGGAGTTAACATTCATCTGGCCAGAAATAACCATAGAGTATTTGTCAGATCCATAGTAGGATAGAGAGACACAGGAAAGAACAGGAATGAGAATTGTGGAGAGGCATGGTCAGCTGATCATTCCTCCATCGCTCTGTGGATCTATCAGGTTACACCCCCATATTTTGCACCCAAGTTTTATTTAATAATAGAACAATATAAGTAATCCCTTCACTGTTTGTTTTTCAGAATAATCTGTCGTCATGAGTTGGCTACATAAAACTGTCATTGGCTCCTATCATTGGTTATCATTCTAGGCAAGGGGTTTGCCATGTCACATAGATTCAGACCAAGAACTATAAAGGTGGAACAGATAAGGACTAAAGAACAATGTGCTAAGTATAATGGTCTATGTATGTAAGACAAAATATTTGGAGATTGAGACAGGAGAACTATGAGTTTGCAGTCAGTTTTTCTACAGAATGAGACCGTGTCTCAAAACAAACAAATTAAGATGTGTTGGCAATATCAAGGGAGTTATTTTGCAAAATTTAATTGGAGGTATTTTATTTGAGGCATCAAATATTTCTCTAAGAAAGTGAAAAGCAAAAAATTTATCTACACATAAATTATAGAAACTTTAATAAGTCTATCATTTTCTCTGGAAACTTGGCAAATTCATTAAATAAAAGAATCCAAAGCATTGGGAGAATTCAACAGGTGTCATTAACTATGCAGAAGCATTCAATTTCCTGAGAATCCACTTAGTAATTGCTGATTTTAGTGCCTGTGTTAATGGTGCCTTGCCAAGGACTTCATAATTAAGGTAAAGCAATAGTCTACAGGATGAGAAGATCTTTATCAATTATATATAACTGACACATAGATACCTAAAATATATTCAAAACTATTCATAACAGCTAGAAACTGAAAACAGGCTAAATTACATCAAATAATGAAAACATTGCATATTACATAAGGAGATATTATTCAACTGTTAAATAAAATAAAATTTTCTGGTAAGTAGAATTTAAGCTTGAAAAATCCTAATGATTGCTATTACCTGGATTCCCCCACCCTCAAACAAACAAACAAAAAGCCAAATACTTGTGATTCCTCTTACATGATGATAGTCGTTTTTTGTTTTTTTTTTTGGTGTTTGTTTATGTTTAAGATTGTAATTTAAGTATAATGTTTCTCCTGTCCTTTGTCCCTTTTTTTACTCTAAGCCCTCCCTCATCTAATTCAACTCCATGGCTCCTATTTTTTCATTAATTGTTATTGTATGCATTTTTGCACTGGTACATGCACATATATTTTTTAAAATAATGCATTAGGCCCAGTGAGACTTCATTGGAGAAAACTCTTTTCTTTGCCAGCATATATTAATTGTAGATATCCTCTTGGCTTTGTATCAGAGCCGGTGTCAAGTATTCTTTTCAGTGCACACACTTCCTGTAACTCTCTCCCAAGGGGGGATATGCTCTTGATGCTCTCCTTTGGTCTCTGAGGATGACACATCCAACATTCACATACCAATACACATACATGATAAAAACCAATTTATAGAAAAATGTTCTAGTTTGTGTTTGTGCTTAAAATTTTAAAACTCTCCTATTTATTGCACACTTTTGGTCTAAATAGTATGCTACAGAAAGCAACAGCAATGGTTTACTGCCTTTCTTACACAGAAGTTCCAGTTAATATATTCACTGCATAAATTATAGGAAAAAGAACAAATTCAAACTAACTAAAGAAAAAATTAGAAATAGCATCAGGCAATTGGGAAAACCTTGCTAAGATGTTTGGGAGGTATTGCCATAAAAATGAACAACACCAGGGAAGCGACCTAGTAAAAAGGACCCTGAGAAAGACACAGTGATAACCCAATGACAGAGAAATGGGTGAGATCTACATGAGCAAACTGGATGTGAGGGGGTAATGAAGGGCAAGGGTCAAGGGAAAGAGAGCTTAGGGGAGTGGGAGATCCCAGCTGGATCAAGAACAGAGAGGGAGAACAAGGAAAGAGAGACCATAATAAATGAAGACCACATGAGAATAGGAAGAAGCAAAGTGCTAGAGATGTCCCCAGAAACCCACAAAGATACCTCCACTGTAGACTACTGGCAATGGTGGAGACAAAGCACAAACTGACCTACTCTGGTGATCAGATGGCCAAACACCCTAATTGTTGTGCTAGAAATCCCATCCAATGACTGGGGGAAGTGGATGCAAAGATCCACGGCCACGCCCCAGGTGGACCTCCAAGAGTCCAATTGGTGAGAAAGAGGAGGGATTATATGAGCAAGAATTGCTGAGACCAAGTTTGGAAAAAGCACAGGGACAAATAGCCAAACTAATGGAAATACATGAACTATGAACCAAAAGCTGTGGAGCCCCCAACTGGATCAGGCCCTCTGGATAAGTGAGACAGTTGATTAGCTTGAACTGTTTGGGAGGTACCCAGGCATTTTGACTGGGACCTGTCCTTAGTACATGAGCTGGATGTTTGGAACCTGGGGCTTATGCAGGGACACTTCATTCACTGGGAAGAGAGCACTGGACCAACATGGACTGGACCTACCAGGTTGAGCTGAATCCCCAGGGGAGTCCTTGTCCTGGAGGAGAAGGGAATGGGGGGTAGGCTGCTGGGGAGGAGGGTAGGGGAATCCAGGGCTGATATGTAAAATTAAACTAAATTAAAAAAGAAAAGGAAAAAAAAAGGAAGTTAACACACAAAATCACCAGTCAGTTCCAACACTTATTTAGTTACCTTGAACTAACATCTGTTTCCCACTACATTCAAAATATTAATATAGAATTTACATCACAAACACAAAAAACACTCAACATATAGTAACATATAAATTGCAAGTTACAATTAGAAATTACAGTAAAATGTTGTTGTTTTGCATAGTACATTCTGAGGTTGAATTGCTACAACTCCTTTCTCATAACATACTAATATTCAGTCGGTTTTAATATAAGCACTGCTTTCTATCATCATTTATATATTAGGCAGTGTCTGGATTAACCAGGTTTTGTGTAAATACACATGAAAAATACATCAAAACACAAAGTGTCATTTGTTAGCTTCCCAATTATTGTGCTTAGAAGAAATAAGAAAACAACTTATATTTAGAATATATCAAATTTGTCAATTTTGTTAAATAAAATGCAAGTTCATAAAACATTTATTATATAGGTTTTCTGTTCCTTATATTTTAAAACACTAACTTATAATCACACCTGTCCACTATTCTAATTTTTAGAATATAGTATTGGGAATCAATGATTCATTAATTTCCATTTACATTGAGTAATGTATATTATTTGATATTAATTTTATTTTACTACAATATATAATATGAGAAAATTTCAGTTTATAGGATGATCACATGATTTACAAATGTGTTAAACTCTATTTCATATATAAATTTAACAATATCCTAGAGTTACAAATGTTGTCATAAGTGCACTTCATGATGGGAAATGAAGTATCTAGTCTCAGAAACTTTTCATTTTTATGATCTTCATGGAATACAGTGAAAGTAAATTAGGATGGACAAGATGAATTTTGATTTTATCTTTAAATAAAAACCTACATTTCATTTCTAAATCCATAAAGGAAGTATTTGAAAACATCATAATCATTAAATTTCAATATTTAGAAAGGAAAACTAAACAAAGCATTTAAACTTGAACAATCATTCTACTGTCTCAAAATCTGAGGTAATTTTTTTAAAATTTTTCTATTTATTGGGATAAAAATCTATGTAAATAATCCAGCTTTTTAAAAGAAAAAGTATAAGATGTAATATATAGTATTTTTTAAAATATTCATGTGATATGAAGTCCTAGAAATGAATTCTACCAAATGAAAATGTGAAAATATACTGAAAGAAAACAAAGTGGATTACTTTAGATTGTTTTGGAACAGAATAGGGGAAACCAAACTCCACTGTGAAAAAAGTTCAAGGACTTTCTGCACCATCAAAAATGTAACTGTTTAGTATATATGTCCACCATTGTTAAGCACACAAAAGGTATAATTAAATGACTTATTGCCCAAAAATACATGTTGATGGTTATTTTTAAGATAACATTTTGTTGATAAAATGTTGATAGTCTTTTATTAAGAGAAAACTTGGGTATGTTTTAATAATTTTTAGTTGAAATATTAAAAATGAATATGTTTTTGTTTTCCACATTAAGATTATTTAAATTGTATTCTCATATATATATATACTTAAGAAATTTTTCTATTCATTTTACATACCAACCACAGACCCCCCTCTACACCCTACTCCTACTCTCCAGCTCTCCCCTACAATCTGCCCCTCATTTCCACCTCCTCCAAGGCAATAGCTCCCATGAGGAGTCAGCAGAGATTGGTACATTCAGCTGAGGTAGTTCCAATCCCCTCCTCCCTGCACCAAGGCTGCTCAAGGTGTCCTACCATAGGCACTGGGCTCCTCAAAGCCTGCTCATACACGAGGATGGATCCCAATCCCTCTGCCTGGGGGCAGTGTTTTTGATCTTAGCCATCCTGACAGGTGTAACATGGTATCTCAGAGCTGTTTTGATTTACATTTCCCTAATGATTAAGGATGTCGAGCAATTCCTTAAATGTCTTTCAGCCACTTGAGATTCTTTTGTTCAGAATTCTCTGTTTAGCTCTGTAGCCCATTTTTTAATTGGATTGTTCAGTATTTTGTTGTCTAGTTTCTTGAATTCTTTATATATTTTAGAGATCAGCCCTTTTCTATCAAGTTCAGTGTAACTGGATTTATGTTGAGTTCTTTGATCCACTTGAATTTCCTGCGTGGTGACAGATATGGATCTATTTGTAGTCTTCTACTTGTTGAAATTCAGTTATGCCAGCACCATTTGTTGAAGGTGCTTTCTTTTTTCCATTGTATAGTTTTGGATTATTTGTCAAAAATCAAGTGTTCACAGGTATACAGATTAATGTCAAAGTCCTCAATTTGAGTTCATTGATCTACACGTCAGTTTTGATGCCAGTACCAAGCTGTTTTTATTACTATAGCTCTATAGTAGAGCTTCAGGTCAGGGATCATGATACCTCCAGAAAGTTGCTTTATTGTACAGGATTCTTTTAACTATCCTGGGTTTTTTGTTTTTCCATATGCAGTTGAGTATTGTTCTTCCCAAGCCTGTGAAGGATTGTGTTGGGATTTTGATGGGGATTGCATTGAATCTGTAGATTGCTTTTGCTAAGTTTGCCATTTTTACTATGTTAATCTAACCTATCCATGAGCGTGGGAGATCATTCCATTTTCTGATATCTTCTTCAATTTCTTTCTTCAGAGACTTAAAGTTCTCATCTTTCACTTCCTTAGTTAGAGTTATCCCAAGGTATTTTATATTATTTGTGGCTATTGTAAAGAGTGATGTTTCTCTGAGTTCTTTCTCAGCCCTTTTATCAATTGTATATAGGAAGGTTACTTATTTTTTTTTATTTAATCTTGTATCCTGCCACATTACTGAAGGAGTTTATCAGCTGTAGGAGTTCTCTTGTAGAATTTTTTTGGTTACTTATGTATACTATCATATCACCTGCAAACAGTGAAAGTTTGACTTCTTCCTTTCCAATATCTATCCCTTTTATCTCCTTTTGTTGTCTTATTGCTCTAGCTAGAATTTCAAGTACTATATTGAATAAATAGTGAGAGAGACTTGTCTTGTTCCTGATTTCAGTGGAATTGCTTTGACTTTCTCTCCATTTAATTTGATGTTGACTGTTGGCTTGCTGTAAATTGCCTTTATTATGTTTATGTACGTTCTTTGTATTCCTGATCTCTAGGACCTTTATGAAAGGGTGTTGGATTTTGCTAAAGGTTTTTCCAGCAACTAGTGAGATGATCATGTGGTTTTTATCTTTCAATTTGTTTATATAATGTATTTCATTGTCATATTTTTGTACGTTGAACCATCCTTTGTATCTTTGGGATGAAGCCTATTTGGTCATGGTTGATATATTTTTTTTTGATATGTTCTTGGATTTGGTTTGCCAATATTTTCTTGAGTATTTTTGCATCAATGTTCATGAAGGAGATTGGTCTGTAATTCTCTTTTTTTGTTGCATCTTTTTGTGGTTTGGGTATCAGGCTAACTGTATCCCCATAAAAAGAGTTTTCTAATTTTCCTTCTGTTTCTATTATGTGGAACAATTTGAAGAGTATTGGAATTAGCTCTTCCTTGAAAATCTGGTAGAATTCTGTGCTGAAACCATCTGGTTCTGGGCTTTTTTTAAGTTAGGAAACTTTTATTGACTGTTTTTAATTCCTTAGGGGTTATTGGTCTGTTCAAAGAGTTTATCAGGTCTTGATTTAACTTTGGTATGTGGTACCTATCCAGAAAACTTCCCATTTCTTTCAGATTTTCCAATTTTCTGGAGTACAGGTTTTTGAAGTATGACCTGAGGATTCTCTGGATTTCCTCATTGTCTGTTATATGTCCATTTTCATTTCTGATTTTGTTAATTTGGATGCTGTCTCTCTGTCTCTGTCTGTCTCTCTCTTTCTCTGTCTCACCCCCTCTCTCTGTCTCTCTGCCTTTTGGTTAATTTGGATAAGAACTTTTCTATCTTGTTGATTTTCTCAAAGAACCAACTCTTTGTTTCATTGATTCTTTATATTATCTTCTTTGTTTCTGTTTTATTGATTCCAGTCCTCAATTTCATTATATCCTAAAATCGTTTCCTCCTGGGTCACTTTGCTTCTTTTTATTCTAGAGCTTTTGGGTTTGCTGTTAAGTCACTAGTGTGAAATTTCTCCATCTTCTTTATGTGGACATTTAGTGCTATGAATTTTGTTAGCACTGCTATAATAGTGCCCTATAAGTCTGTGTATGTTGTACATTCATTTTCATTGAATTCTAGGAAATCTTTAATTTATTCCTTTATTTCTTCCTTGACCTATTGGTGATTCAGTTGGGCATTATTCAGTTTCCATTAGATTGTAGGCTTTCTGTAATTTTTGATGTTATTGAATCTAACTTTAAGTCGTGATGGTCTGATAGAATACAAGAGGTAATTCCATTTTTTTTAAATCTGTTAAGATTTGCATTGTGACTGAGCATATAGTCAGTTTTAGAGAAGGTTCCATGGGGTGCTGAGAAGAAGGTATATTCTTTTGTTCTGTAGATATCAACTAAGTCCACTTGAGTCAAAATGTCTGTTAGTTCCCTTATTTTTCTGTCAAGTTTCTGTCTGGCAGATATGTCCATTGGTGAGTGTGGGGTATTGAAATCTCCCACTACTAATGTGTGGATTTTGATGTGCAGTTTAAGCTTAAGTAATGTTTGTTTTACAAATGCGGGTACCCTTATATTTAGGACTTAAATGTTCAGAATTGAAACTTCATCTTGGTGGATTTTCCCTGTGATAAGTATGTAATGTCCTTCCTGACCTCTTTTAATTGATTTTAGTTTGAAGTCTATTTTATTAGATATTAAGGTAGCTATACCAGCTTGCTTCTTAAGTCCCTTTGATTGGAAAGTCTTTTCGCAGCCTTTTACTCTGATGTAGTATCTGTCTATGGAGTTGTGGTGCATTTTTTGTATGCAACAAAAGGATGAAAAACAGTGATTAGAAGTCACAAAATAGGTGGCAATGCCTTAACCATATGTGTGTTGCTAGGCCCAAGGGCCTCTTCCATCCTTGTCAAGGGGAATGCTAAACTTCTCTTATTTTAGATAACCCTCCACTGTTTATTTTTCTAAAATGTTTATCTTTATTATAGCAATTTTCATTAAATTATATTATAGGAAACAAAATAATATAAAGTAAATATAATTAATTTATTTAAAGGCACATGAGTTGCTAGTGTGGGCTATTTAGATTATAAAGGCACAATCAGAGTAAAGTCAACTTGGAAGGAATTTAGTCTAATTGAATGTCAATTATTTGATTTGCTGTAATTCACATTAAGTATGCTTGCTAATAGACACAGATGTTAGCCGAACAACTAGGAGGAAGCGACAAGCCATTGGTGGATGATATCTGCAATCTCAGCAAGCCATATTAAGAAATAACATATTTTCACACATTGAAATATGTTTCAAAAATATTTGTATGTGTCATCCTTTTTAATTTCCTCCATTAAAGATTTTGCCATGTCAATTCCATATTAAATATTTCATCATAAGACATTATCAATTAAAATAAAATTAACTGTGTTTTAAAATATTTGTTCTGCTTTATAGTATGCAATATACCATGCAAATCATATGTTATTGACTCTCTTATGAAATGAACAATTAATCACATATTATTTTCCTATTCCTTATTCACTAGGCAGAGGAATTTCATTCTTCTGCTGGAAGGTTTGAATTCATATACAAGATATGGAATTACCCAATGTAGGAGACATATAGGCAGCCCCAAATTGTAGGGTCTTGATATTTTCATGATTTATTAAGTTTAGAAACATTTTAGTACTATGTAGACAATTACAGTTTAAAAATGAAACATCGTTTTAAAAAGTTCAATTTTATTATGTGGACATTGTGTTTATCTTTCTGTGTGAGCAGGCATGTGTACATGGGTGTGTTCATGTGTGTACATGTGTGTGTATCTGTATCCGTGTGTGTGTGTGTGTGTGTGTGTGTGTGTGTGTGTGTATGTGTGTGCATTCATACTGCATCTGCATGAGTGCTTGTCAAGGCCAGATGCTATATACTACAGATAGGAATTAACCAATGTGGCTGTTGGGAGTTGCATTTGGTTCCCCTATGAAGCAAGAAGTGCTCTTAATCAGTTTGCCTTCTTCTGGGCTCTTAAAATAATTTTTAATAAACAAAATAGTGAGTTTTATGATAATATTAATCCATATCTTTCATGTTTTATCTTATATTCACAATTTCTTTTCTCTTATTCTCCTTCTCCTCTTTGCTAGAACCTCTCCTATCAATTCTATTTCCCTTATGCTGTAATTTCACATACATGCACTAACTTTGTAGACATACAAATCTAGATTATGATCATGAGTTGAAAGTGTAAAATTTGTCTTTTGATTTCTGTTTATCTTCCTTGGCACAGTGACTTACCATTTTATGTAGTTTTTACTAATGGCAAAACTTCATTTACACCTACTGTTAAATAAACTTCCATTGAATTAATGTACCATTCTTCATTCATCATTTGATAAACATCTAGGCTGATTCAATATGTATCTACTATAAATAGTATTGTTATAAACAAATACACAGTCAGGAAATGGTGGCATATACCTTTAATCCCAGCACTAGGTTGGCAGAAGCAAGTGGATATTGAGTTCCTGACCTGTCTAGTCTACAGAGTGAGTTCCAGGACAGCTAGATCTGCAGAGGAAACTCTCTCAATGAACCAAAACTAACTAACTAACTAACTAACTAACTAAATAAATAAATAAATAAATAAATAAATAAATAAACATTTGTGTTCGTGCACATTTGCTTGTGTCTGCATTGTATACTGATTTAGATATCACCCTCTACATATCTAAGAATATTGTAATAAGGTAATAAGGTAGTATTTTTTTGAGGGGGAGTTGTTTGAGAAATTCCTACACTGATTACCATAAGACTGAGGTAATTTATAATACCACCAACACTGTGTAAGATTCTAGTTTCTTTCCCATGTTCATGCCTTAGAAAAAAAGGGATGGGGAGAAAAGAAAAGAAGAAAACTAAGTGTTGAGGAAGCACTAACCAAACAAGTGAACAATTTGTGTATTAAAACATTGAGATACTAAAGAAATAACTTTAAAAAGACAGCAGAAAATGAAATGTGTTCTCATTCTTATAGGCCCCTAGGATCAATATAGTGAAAATGGCCATCCTACAAAAGCAACCTACAGATTCAGTAACAGTCCGTATTAAAACTCAAACACATTTCTTCACATAAATTGAAAAAATTCAATCCTTATATTCATACAAAAGCACAAAAACATGAGAGTAGCCAAAAACTAAACCCACACACCTATGAATACCTGACTTTTAATAGAGAAGCTGGAAACAAACACTGGAAAAAGAAAGCATCTTCAACAGATTCTGTTGGCCAAAAAGTATGGTTGCATGTAGAAGGATGAAAATATACCCATACTTATCACCCTGCACATAACTCAACTACAAATGGACCAATGACTTCATCATAAAGCCAGATATACTGAACATGTTGCAAGAGAAAGTGAGGAATAGTGTTGAACTCATTGGTACAGGAAAAGACTTCCTGAATAGAACATAATTACAAAATATACTAAAATCAACAATTAATAAATGGGATTTAATGCAACTGAAAAGTATTTTGTGCGTCCATCAAACAAAACAGAAGTCTACAGAATAGGAAAAGAATTTTAGCCACTACTCATTTAATAGAGACCCAATATCCAAAATTTATAAACAAGTAAGGAAAATTGGATATCAAGAAAACACATAACCCAATTAAAAAATGGAATAGAAATCTGAACAGAGAATTCTCAAGTGAATAAATGTTGTAGAATATTATTTTAAGATGTGTATCATTTGTTTATGCTATGGAATATTTGTTTAACAATGCAAAGACATGTTGCATTCCTTTATATTTCATTTGTTCAACTCTGTGAAGCTGTGTTACTTTGCCTGTTTAAAAAATGTAGTGGTCTAATAAAAACCTGAATGGCCCATAGCAAGACAGGAGAAAGAATAGGTGGGGCTGGCACCCAGAGAGAACAAATTGAAGGAGAAATCTAGGAGGAGAAGAAGAAAAGGATGCTAGGGGACAGCTGCACAGCCACACAGCCACCCATGGAGTAAGAGTAAAAGTAAGATATACAGAAGTGAGAAAAGGAAAAAGCCCAGAGGCAAAAACTAGATGGAGTAATTTAAAGTTAAGAAAATCCGGCAAGAAACAAGCCAAGCTAATGCTGGGCATTTGTATTTAAGAATAAGCCTCTGCATATGATTTATTTGGAATTTGGTGGAAGGCCTCTCAGAAAAGCAAAAGCAACAAGCAACATTTTGACACCCAATGTGGGGCTTGAATATCCCTAGGGCTTGAAAGCAATTTGATCCATAACTAGAAATACAAATAGGATACCCATCCAAGTTAGGGTTTTTATTGTTTTGAAGAGACACTATGACCATGAAAATTCTAACAAAGGAAAACTTTTATTTGGGGATGGATTACTATAAAAAAGGTTTAGTCCATTATTGTCTTGGTGAGTAGCATGGTGGCATGCATGCAGACATGGTGCTAGAGAAGGAGCTAGGAATGCTACATCATGATTTACAGATGGCAGAAGGAGAACTGCTACATACCACACTGGGTGTAACTTAAGCATGTAAGAGACCTCAAAGCAACACTTCCACAAATCAGGCCACACCTATTCTATCACAGTAAAACCTCCTAATAATGCCACTTACTATGGAACATATAGGTGGTCATACCTACTCCAACTACCACCTTCCACTATGTGGACCCCATGGGCATGTAGCTGTAACACAATGCAAAATGTATTTAATCTAACTTCAACATTCTCCATAGTTTATTACAGTCTCAACAATGTTTAAAATTCCAATGTTCAAAGTCTCTTTTGAGATTCATGCAATCTCTTAACTATAATCCCCTATAAAATCAAAATAAAAATGAGATTGCATACTTTCAAGATACAAAGGCACAGGATATATATTCTCTATCCAAAATGGAGGAAAAGGAGTGTACTGAGGAAATATTGGACCAAAATAAGACCAAAAATAAGCTGGGCAAACTTCAAATTTTGCATCTTCATATCTCAAATCAAAGCACTATTCAGATATCCAGCTCTTTTCAGCTGAATTGACTGCAACACATTTCTTTCTTTTAGGCTAGTTTCACTCCCTATTAGTAGCTTTTCCTGGCAGGTATCACATGGTGCTGACATCTCCAAAGTCTTGTGGTCCCTACTAAACCCAGGCTTCAACTTCATAGCTTCAGACAACGCCCTCCCTGGACCTCAATTCAGGGACACTGCTGCCACATGCCTGGCCTCTGCCATTTTTCCCAATGATTTCATTAACTGCCTAATCTTGGCTGTAGACCAGTTTAAACTTGAAATTAAAGATGAGAATATCTCTGTTCCCGAAAGAGAAAACAAATGGTTTAGAAACACAAATGTTCAACATCCTCAGCCATTAGTAAATTATAAATGAAATTATTTTGATATTACATCTTTTATGAGTCAGAAGAGTCAAGCTCGATGAAACCAGTATGGAAATCAGTATGTAGGTTCTTCAGGAAGCTGAGAATAGATCTACCTCAAGTTCTAGCTACAATTCTCTTACAGATAAAAAGGCAGAGTAAAGGTGTCTCATGAGGCTTGGGGTAAGAACAAGAACTCGATTGGGCTTTTCTTATGTAAAATATGCAATAAACCTGATTAAATTCTACTTAATGTTCTGATAGAATAATACACTCATTTAATTTGAGGGGCAAGTTTTGAAAGAGAAACCTTAGAAAATTATAGTGTTTTTGTTTAAGGTGAGGTTTTGCTACATTTATGATGATAATTTATGGTAAAGAGTAGAGTGAAATATGAAATTTGGTTAAGGAAGCATAATAAATGTGTCTGAAGCTCAGAACAAGTCAGGTAGTGACAATGTTGCCTCAATACTCAGGAAAAGTGCAGTATTTGAACAACAAACAAACCAAAAAAACATGATTTTTGTACCAGAAAAAAAATTGAGGGTGAAATGCTGAAGACTGAAAAGTTACAAATATATCTGAAAAAAAAAAAAAGTTCATTAAAAAAGAGGATACTTGGGGTTGGGGATTTAGCTCAGTGGTAGAGCAGTTGCCTAGAAAGTGAAAGGCCCTGGGTTTGGGTCTTCAGCTCCAAAACAAGCAAACAAACTAACAAAAAGGATACCTGCTCCCTAAGGACTACATGGAGTTTATTTTTGTGTTTGGCCTTCTCAGGTACTGGATAATAATTCTATGGTCTAAAGAAGTATGTGTGTGCATGAAGTGTGCATGTGTGTTTGTATGTGTGAGTGTGTTTTCTCTCTGTGCCTCTTTGCCTTTCTCTCCCTGTCTTTATGTCTCATGGTTGGAGAAAGGAACAACTTCACAAACTGTTCAAAACCCTGATATTATTCATGCTGAGTTGTTTTCTCTGGTATCCATAATATAATGGTTAAGTCATGTGCTTGTACCAAATTCTCATAATGATGTTTGTAAGGCCAGACCATGTGTAGTGCAGTTGTATTTTTTTATACAGCACCCCTAACAGATTAAGATGGATGAATCTATAAATTTTAAGTCTAACTTAAGTGACAATAGAGACCACAGATAATAGTAATAAACTAGAATTCCAAGAATTTGGATACAAGATAAAAAAAAAAAAAAAAAGAAGGATAGACATTGACTGAAAACACTATTTAAGTCCGAACATGTCAGGGCTATATGGGCATGTTTGTGGATTTCCAAAAGAGCTTATAAACTAGTGCCACATATTTTGGATGACTTACCTACCGAAGATATAAGATTTCATGTATTAACTACTGATTGCCAGTCTTGTTTTAGCCCAATCTCTCCTACTCTCCTACCCATTTCTCCCTTTGTAATGGAGATTCTTCCTCTGTGTGGTTTTATATTGGATGTAGTTTTCACTTCTGTTTACAAGAGTTCTTAACTAGGCGTTTCCCTTGAGATTCTGAATAGGCATTGAACTTTCAAGAATATTGGAAATCTTAACATAATTAGGATGCTTGACAAAAATCAATGTTCTGTTTTCAGATTGCCATGAACCTTTGGTGACCATGTGTTGAATGCTATCATTTGCATTCCCATCCAAGGGCTAATATTTTGAGCATTTGTTCCACAGTCATTGGTGCTGCATTTTCTTTTATTATTAGAATTATATTGAATATTAAAAAAATAGGGCTTCTAATTCCCTGTAGGTACCTTATTGTATTTTATCTCCACTCTTGGTTCTGGCCTAGGCTCACTGAATTCTATTCAGTGCCATGTGAAAAAGCCTATTTCAAACAATGCTCCAATTCAAAATATTTATTTCAAATACTTAGTATTTCTTTCCATTTCTGTGTTTGACAATTGTTTTATTTTGGGGATTATGTTTTATTAGTTAGGTTTAATATGAGATGCAGACCTTAGCTTACTACAAGCTTCTTATTTACTAAGCATACTTTGAATATTAATGCTTTTCATCAAAATTTTACAGTCTTTACTTTATATTAATCCTAAATTTGTATTTTAATAGTTATTACAGCTTTATTTCTTCAGTTGAATATGATATTATCTTTGATTTTCTAAAGATTGTATCATTAATGAAAGGTAAAAATCATTCATATTATTGTAGTTGGAGGCTCACTGAGTAATAAAATGTCACTTACAAGCACATTTCCTAGAGTGTACATTTATGAAAAAGTGTCCACTGAGGGAGATAATATGGTTAAAACCATTTCTTAGATTAGAAAATGTTGTTTTTCATGAAATCTAACTTCAACTTCAATGTTCACTTCTAGAATTAATACAAAACATTTAAAAAATTACATGTTCTTTATTTGTTCCACTTTGATACATACAAGCCAGGCTTTGGGAAAGCTTAGGGCTCAGGCATACACATAGATGAGAAACCCCTAGAGCAAGCTAGCTAGCTAGACTAACCAAGATTAACCAAGTCAGTGAACTACCAGGTCAGAGATCACCCATGCCGTAATATGAGTTGGAAAGTGATTTACGAAGGCACTTGATGTCAATTTCTATTCTCTATTTACACTCATAAACATTTATGTACATCTGGGTATAAAGTTCACCCTTATACGTACAAATGTGCAATACATCTGGACATGGAATAGTAAACAAAGAGAATGACAATTTAATATTTTACGTTAGTGTAAACCCACATGTAAATTAATATCTTTAAGATCTTTGCTCAGATTTTTCCATAACTTAAACATACTTGCATTTCTCACTTTCTATACTTCATCTTCGTTGAAGTGAATAAAAATTACCATCACACTTTCATGGAACTTACTAAAAAAAAAAAAAAAATTCACTGAATTAATTTTTTTTGTTGCTGTTTTATTTTGTTTTCAACCTTTGTTTTTGTTTGCTTGTGCTAGGGATTACCACTAAATATTAACTATTATTCAAATTGTCAAAGCAAAATTTCTCTGGATAAACTCAATGCATGATGAACACTTTATTAAGGTATAATGAAAACAAGAAAAAAAAATAACAAAGCCTTAAAGAAAGCTAGAGACCTTTAAGAAGGAACTTAGTTGAATAATTATACAGAATCTGTGTAAGTCTTCTAATTGGTCACCCCTGAAGGAAAATTCAGCAGTCTACTACTGGAGGTAATTTATAACTTGGAATATGGTACCAAGGTATTTAGGAACTTAACTCTTTTACTGAAACTAGAATGCAAATCTACAACGTTCCTCAATTATTTTGTTTCAAAGGAATAGCTCCCAGGTTCCTTAGAAAGATATTCCTGGGGTGTTAAAAGTCAAGAGGTTTTGAAAACATTTGCATCTCAAAGGGAATAGAGAAAGAATTTACAATGGAAAATGTTCTAAAGTAATTGCTCTACAAAAAGAATGCTTAGGGGCTGAGTCATATAGAAGTCTATCTAATGTAGGTCAAGCTAAGGAGAGTATTGAGGCCATCTTGATCAGTCAATAGGACTAAAAGCACACTTAGTTTTGTTCCCTTGGCTCACTACAAAATAGATCTAGCTGCTTCCTGGGTTCAGGGTGAAGGAATGCCTACAATGATAAGCTCCTTTTACCTGGTCATAGAACTAATGAAATTTAAGAATCCTGGTGTAAGATTATTTAATTAGAGGAAGCCTACTGTGATCTCATCAAACATTCTTTAATATATATTTGTGTTTCAGCATAGTTTATCACCATTTTCTGTTTGTTCTTGCTCTGAGACTAAAGGTTCCATGGAATATCAACAGGAAAGTCGGCTTCCACATCACAAATCTTTGAGGTTTTATAGTCAATTATTCCCATTAATAACATAAAAAGTATTCCAAATTTTAATAAAATACTTTATTACTATTTATAATTCTGTTTTTTAACTGAATTTTCTTTATAGGAAGAGAGTGATATGCAATTATTTCAGAAAAACAGTTTTAATATTAAATTGAATAAAAATAAATATTTTATTTAATAATAAAATGTTTAATAAAAACATTTATTTCTAATGTTTGCCTTCTGCAAAAAATGTAGTTATAGCTGGGTGGTAGTGGCTCATGCCTTTAATCTCATCACTGAGGCAGAGCTAGGTAGATCTCTGTGAGTTCCAGCCAGCCTGTTCTATATAACGAGCTCCAGGACAGGCACCAAAACTGCACAGAGAAACCCAATCTTGAAAAAAATCAAAAAAAGTTATTATAAACAAGAATAATATAAAATTAACCTTCAATTAATATCAACAGAAGACTGTTTCTGAATTGCTTTCATAATATTAAAACATTCAGCAGCTCAAGTGGCTTTACGTAAAATGCTCTAGTATATAATTAAGACATATACCTTCTATTTCATATAATCTCTGTATTACTTATGATGAATTAAATGTAAATGATAAATAATTACATCATTTTTTATCTATAGTACAATGACAAAACTAATTTTGATATTTCTGTTCTATTACAAAATCTTTTTGCAGTCTAACCTTGATTGAATGTTTGGACATGGAACTCATATGTACAAAGTAGAATTGAATGTATAATCATTACCCAACAATCAATATACACACAAAAATAAAATAGCAAATCTAAATAATTTAATCAATAAATGGTAAAATGAATTATGCAATTATAGATAAGATATAAAATAGAAGTGTTCAATACATATGTGAAAATAAGTAAGATATTTTTAATCATTGGGGAATTCAAATAATATTACATTGACATTCATTTTTACCCTAATCAGAACAGTTATCCACAAGAAAACTAATGACAGTAAATGTTGATATGGAAAAGAAAAATTTAAAATTCCTTGTGAAACTATAAATTAGCACAGGTCCAACAGTTAGTTTAGTCTTGAGTAGACAGATGTTGGAAGAACAGAACCAACACCATTGAATTGTCCTCTGATCTACACACATACTACATATACTCACACTTACCTTCAATCATATCCTAAATTCATGTAAACTAATTAAATAATAAGTTGAAAAATAAAATTTGTTCAAAATTAGGCTCTTGAGACAAAGATATTAATGCCACTGGCAATTAAATATTTTGCAATAAAGATAACTACTTAATCACTTCCTAATTTGGGCAGATACAGTAATACTTCAAACTCCTATGCCATATGGTAGTATATTTACTAGAATCTACTGAAATCCATTTATGGTGTATATTAATCCATAATTTCTAAAATACTCTTTCAAAGTTATAGCACTTTATGCAATATTGGGATAGCAAACATTGGTACTGATACAGGTTTTTTTCACACACACTATAGATCTATAGCCAGTAGGAATAAATAACAAAAGTAATACACCTCTCAGTCCTAGCAGAATCTTTTAAGATATTTTCTTACTTGGTTATTTTAAACACTATGTATCACAAGCTAACCACAGGTCACTATATGATCTCTTGCTTCATCTCCCAAAATGTTAGAGGTATAGGTACCCATACATACCCTAAATTTTATGAATTTGATAAAAGCATGAGATTTGAGCTATTGAAGATATGAAACTACAGATACACACAATTTATATCTTTAATTTTAACTCTTAATTATTCTTTTAGTTATATTACCATCATATTTATGTATAGATATGATTTATAATGGAAAAGAAGAAAATGTTAATACGTAGTTCAATTATCATCTACACATCAGATGTACAACTAATTATTAACCTAATTACACAGAACTGATGCCTCTGTCATCTATATAATATAAATCATGAGTCTAGCTACAAAGAACAAATATAATCAAATAAATTAATAGAAGCTGCACATCTTCATGAAAATGGAACTTTTAGAAAGCTTGGTGTCAGAATACAGATCCATGAACATCTATTATGTTATATACAGATAGATAGAAGATAGATAGATAGATAGATAGATAGATAGATAGATAGATACATGATAGACATATTGATAGATAGAGTTATAGGCTTGTAAATATAGGTAAAAGAGAGAGTTAGGCTGTAACATGAATCTTAAAGAGTCTTATTAATAAAACTCAACCCCTGGGCCAGTTATTGGGGTGAATGCCGGAAGATCAGAGAAGCAGAACAAGCCACAATTATCTCACCTTGCTAGTTCCTCAGGTGATCTTGTTTCCTCAGGCTGGAAGCTTCTGAGTCCTCCTCCACATGAATCTCAGCTGAACTGTGTTGCTCCAAAGCTTAAACTAACTACAACATGCTTTTTCCTCTTTAGTTCCTGGTCCTCACGCCTTATATACCTTTTTCTTTCTGCCCCCAATCCCTGGGATTAAAGGCGTGGGTCACCATGCTTAGCTGTTTCTAAAGTGGCCTTGAACTTGGAGATCTGGCTAGCTCTGTCTCCCAAGTGTTGGGATTAAAGGTGTGTACCACCACGGCCCAACTTCTGTTATGGCTTACTCTTCCCATTTTCTAGCCACCATTTCTGGCTCTGTTCTAGTGGCTGTCTGTTCTCTGACCCCAGATATGTTTATTTCAGGGAACACATAATATTTCAGGGAACACAATACCCACCACATTAGGCTATAAGATAAATGTAATTTCTATTTCCAGGATTCTCTTCTAGGAAAACACTGCAAATCAGAGGTGGTGGATTGGAATGGGAAATTCAAGTCCAAGCTCTATAGCACATGCACCTCACAAAAATGCCAATCTTGTGTCTCTGAATGATGGATCTGACTTGTGTCTTACAAGTCTTTAATTACAAAGTTACCAGAAATGTAGAAAGGTATTCTTTTTTAAGAAGTCAAATAGTCAGTATTAAAGACTACACATCAATGGACCTGACCATTTATTTTTCCTTTTTTTTTATGAATTATTCACATATTTTTTTTCTGATTGTCATTAAGTTATTATATTTGGGTATATGTAAACATTATGAGGAAAAATGACTATTCTGAATACACAAGTTTTTCCTGACTCTGCATTATCTAAACATTATATTTCAGCTCCATTCTCTACTACTTTTTATTTTGTCCATTCCTGTCCCACTTTTACCAAGAGATTCTGAACTTGTTATTCATTGATGACAAAACATGACACACACTGGACATTTTTTACTTGAACATTTTCCTTTCGACAATAGCATAACTTCATATAATGTAAGAATATTGTAACACATTTTCTTCCTCTCAGTATATTTTAGAAATTAATCAAATTGTCTTCTTGCATTGATTATTACTGTGAAGAAATCAAATTCAACTTGATATTTTCTATAATTAAAAAGCATGTTTTCTCCTGGGGATGAGCCTGAAATTTCCACTTTGTACTTGAATTTTAACATGTTTAGCAGACTATGCTTTGATTTTCAAAAACTAAGTATGAATATTAGCTACCATAACTTCTTAGGATTCTATGAACCCTGCTTTTTGCACATTCAATTTGACATCAGTTCAGAAAACTTTTAGAAATGAATTCATCTGAGTTAGAGACATTCTGTATTTTAAATATTCCATTTGCTGAGTTATCCTTAAAACTTTAATGATGTACATTGCATGTCATTTAGGTTTTCTTTCTGTCATCCCACCTCTAATCATGTTAGTATTCATTTTTGTATTCTCTCTATCTCTCTTGCCTTTCCCCTGGTTACTAATGACCATGAAAGTTTACACATGTAGTAGATATTTCTTCTTGACATTAGCATTTCAAGTTTACTTGGGCATTGATGTTCCCAGGTTATTTTATTATTATCTGCACAGAAAATATAGCTATTAACATGTATTCTTATTGCTAAAATATTACTTATAATTTCTTGAACTGAACACTGTTGTTCTTATAAGGAAATGAATTAGCTTTTCCCTTTTCTCTCTTTTGTCTTGTGACAGTATTTTAACTTTCATTTCTTTTTATTAATCAAAATGCCAAAAAAAATCAGTATATGCTAGGTGATTTTATATAAACTTTCATCTACTATGGTTATATGTAAGAATCAAAGCTTAATTTTTGGCATTATTCTTTTTATTTCAATTTTTTGATTCCAGACCTCAATTTGATAATTTCCTAGTACCTGTTCCTCCTGGGAGACTTTACTTCTTCTTGTTCTAGAGCATTCAGGTGTGGTGTTAAGTCACTAGTGTAAGATTTCTCCAACTTCTTTATGTGGGCATTTAGTGCTATGAATTTCCCTCTTAGCACTGCTTTCATAGTGTCCCATAAGTTTGGGTATGTGCTGTTTTCATTTTCATTGATCTCTAGGGAGTCGTTAATTTCTGTCTTTATTTCTTCCTTAATCCATTGGTGATTCAGTTCAGCATTATTCAGTTTCCATGAGATTGTAGGTTTTCTGTAGTTTTTTTCTTTTTCTTTTTTTTTTCTTTTTTTTTTTTTTTTTTTTTGTTTTTGCTGTTGTTGTTATTGTTTTTGTTGAAATCTAACTTTAAACCATGGTGGTCTGATAGAACACAGGAGGTTATTCCAATTGTTTTGTATCTGTTGAGATTTGCTTTGTGGCCAAGTATGTGGTCGATTTTAGAGAAGGTTCCATAGGGTGCATCCCTAATTATCTGGGAAATGCAAATCTAAATGATTCTGAGATATAACCTTACACCTGTCAAAATGGCTAAGATCAAACATACAGAAGACAGATTATACTGGAGAGGATGTGGAGCAAGAGGAACTCTCCTCTACTGCTGGTGGGAATGCAAGCTTGTACAACCACTTTGGAAATCAATATGGCACTTCCTTAGAAAACTGGGAATCCATCTCCCCCAAAACCCAGCTATAGCACCCTTGAGCACATACCCAAGGAATGCTCAATCATACTAAAAGGGCATTTGCTCAGCTATGTTCATATCAGCATTGTTTGTAATAGCCAGAACCTGGAAACAACCTAGATGCCCTTTAACTGAAGAATGGATAAAGAAAATATGGTACATATACACTGTGGAGTACTACTCAGCAGAGAAAAACAATGGCATCATGAGGTTTGCAGGCAAATGTATGGATCTAGAAAAAAGTCATCCTGAGTGAGGTAACCCAGACTCAGAAAGACAAACATTGTATGTACTCACTCATAGTAGGATACTAGATGTAAAACAAAGATGACTAGATTGCTACATAACTCCAGGGAGGCTACCTAGAAAACGGGGCCCTAGGAAAGACACGGAGATCACCCAGTGACAGAGAAATGGATGAGATCTACATGAACAACCTGGATGACAGTGGGAGTAATGAAGGGCAAAATTTGATGGAAAGAGAGCTTAGGGGAGCAGGGGACCCAGCTGGATCAAGAACAGAAAGAGAGAACAAGGAATAACAAACCATGATAAATGAAGACCACATGAGAACAGGAAGAAGCAAAGTGCTGGAGAGGTCCCCAGAAATCCAAAATGATACATCCATTGTAGACTACTGGCAATGGTGGAGAAAAAGCCTGATCTGACCTAATCTGGTGATCAGATGGCCAAACCCCCTAACTGCCATGCTGGAACTCTCATCCAATAACTGATGGAAGTGGATGTAGAGATCCTAGGCCATGCCCTAGGTGGAGTTCCAGGAGTCTAATTGTCGAGAAAGAGGAGGGACTGTAAGAGTTTGAATTGTTGAGACCAAGATTGGAAAGGCACAGGGACAAATAGCCAAACTAATGGAAACACATGAATTATGAACCAAAGGCTGTGGAGCCCCCAACTGGATCAGGCCCTCTGGATAAGTGAGACAATTGAATAGCTTGAACTGTTTGGGAGGCACCCAGGCAGTGGGACCAGGACCTGTCCTTAGTGCATGAGCTGGCTGTTTGGAAGCTTGGGCTTACACAGGGACACTTTGCTCAGCATGAAGGGAGGGGACTGGATCTGCCTGTAATGAATCAGCTAGGTTGAGTTGAATCCCCAGGGGTGTCTTGGCCCTGGAGGAGATGGGAATGGAGGGGAGGGGCTGGGGGGAAGGTGGGGCTGGTGGCAGGAGGGGGGGGAAAGGAGAACCCATGGCTGATATGTAAAATTAAAACACAAATATAATAAATAAAAAAAGAGAAAAAAAGAATCAATGCTTATAAGCAAGAATTTTTTAATATATTCAGAAAATTATTTAAAAAATAAAATTATATATATAGTATAATTGCATATACACATTTATAAATACATACATTTGCATATACAAATGTATATATGTATATGTATATATACATATATATTCACATTCAATGTGTATTTGCTCAATATGCTTCACCAAAAAGTTTCTTGTTCAATTTAGCCTCTAGTCTGGTTAACGTGACCCATTGAATAAGTGAAAAAACATGTCTCCCTGCCAGCTGATGCTAAAACAATTGAAACAGCTTAAGATAGCATGAGGAAGGTAAGTTCAGGCACCCTCTCCATTATTGCTAGGAGTCTTAGTTGGGGATATACTTTTCTATTCCTGGGCATTTCCCTATCACCAGGTTTCTCCACAACCCCCTAATGGTTCCCTCTACTATTGGTGAAATTATTAAGGTCACTCCACATAGTTAAAAGATAGGTTTATTTTGTGGGGTAACTTACAAATGAAGGGATAGGTTGTAGGGTCTGGCAAAGATATGGCATAGTCTGGCGGTGTTCTCTGGAGAACTCTGCTTGGTCTACCTCCTGTGTCCAGGATCCCAGAACCAAGAGAGACCTCCTCTAGATCCTGGGTCTTCTGCTTCCTCCTCCACCCTGCCTTCTGGGCGTGACCATTACCAAAGCCTCAATGGGGGTTGGAACTTCCAGGCCAATGCTGGGATGGCTACCCACTACACTCTACCAAGATAACTCTTTCATTGCTCTCTCTCTCCATCCCTATAATCAGATTGGTGACTATCCTAATTGCCATCCTAGAACCTACACCCAGTAACTGACTGAAGCAGATGCAGAGATCCAGAGCCAAGCACCAGGACAAGCTTTTAGACTTCAGTTGAAGAGAGGAAAGAGGGATCACAGGAGCAACTGAGATCAAGATCATGACAGGGAAAACCACAGGTATTGCTGAACCAAGCTGGTAGGAGCTCATGCACTCTGGCCTGTCACCAAACTAGGCCCTCCAAATGTGGGTGACAGTTATGTGGCTAGATGTGTTTGGGGAGCCCCCGGCAGTGTGACAAGGACTTATCCCATGTACAAGTATAGGCTTTTTGGAACACATTCCCTAAGGTGGGATATCTTGATTAGCCTTGGACACAGAGGGGGGGAGGGGCTTGGTCCTGCCTAAACTTAGTATGTCAGACTTTGTTGACTCCCCAAGGGAGGCCTGAAGAGTGGATAGAGGGTAAGATGAAGCATGGGATTGGGGGAAGTGAGAGGTAGGAAGGAGGGGAGGGAGGGGGAACTGGGATTGCTATGTAAAATTAAAAAAGAATTTCTTTTTAAAATAAATAAATTTAAAAAAAAGATAGAATGGGAAGTTAGATGTCCTTCATAGATAAAACCCCTGACTATGCACAGCCTGTATCTACTGTGGCCATTTTCATTCTAGAGCATTGACAGCAGTAAGTACAGACAAGAACTTCTGTTAATGATATATTGGAATGAGTAATCCAGAAAGCCACTTCCCCAATCCCACGAAGCCTGAGTACTAAAGTCATGCAATCCCTTCAAACTATGTAGTTAAAACAGTTTTGTAAAACATCCATATGCTCTCAAATTGACCAATCACATCATCTGCCCTCTTTTATATGAGCTCTGGATTGGACTACATTTCTCAGCATGGAGGCTCCATCTGAAGAACAGTAGACACAACATCTTGTGTCATTCCTTATATCATTGCTAAGCTAATGAACAGACAAACAATAAGTCCCCACATAGGTTATGTATCCTAAATGGTCCACCATGGACAAAAACATATATATATATATATATATATATATATATATATATATATATATATTTGCATAATATATCTATGAACAAAAATGGACCTAATATATAATATGCATACATATATGTATGTAGAGTGTGTGTATGTATTAATAACTAAATGAGAGATGGTGAACTGGAGTACAGTGACATGATAGGATTTGGAGGGAGAAAGGGAAGGATGAGAGTGATACAGATACATTGCAATTACACATGCAGTGAAGTGGAACGTGAAAGTTTTAAAACAAGAATGAGATGTTGCCTGCTGTACTTTTACCTAATGAAATAGACTATTTAAAAAAACTATTTTTGTCTTTCTGATCTAAATTTTGGCTATTACCTTCTACTGCAAGAAGAAAAGAAAAAAACAATGAAAAATTAACCAATCTTTAAATGATATGTACAACAATGTATTTTGTAGTTGTGTATCCATTAAAGTACCAAGTAAAACATAGAAATGACTGTTTTCAGCACTTTCCTTTCAATTTGTATATATCTCTTTATCACCTCCTCAAGACTAAATTATTTATATTTCACTAGGCAAATACCAGTGTATAGCACAAAAATTAAGGTCAGTTTGGTAATTCATTTTAATTTCCATCTATGCATAATGCTTTTGTGAATTTGCTGTTATCAGCAACATCCATTCTATATTGAGCCTTCTTATAATTCTGCATGTCTTAGCTGTAATTTCCAGAGGTTCTGTAGGACCCGGCCCTCAATTTAAGCAAAGTACACACATGGTTTAGAGACTATGGGTTTGTGAAATTAAACCCATCATTTTTGTTTGGTTGATATTTCTCTGCTTTCTTGGTATAGTTTAATTTGCATTTCTCAATTCTATGAGCTCTCTACCATTTCTCAAATTTAGAAGTGCCCTTAGATTCTTTAAGGGCATTTTCCATGTGATACAAAAGGAGCTTAAACAAAATTCTTTGAGCACACCATTTTTCTCTAGGTTTTATGTGTTCTAGACTTTGAGCCTTTTCTGAGGTTTGGTCCTAATTGCTTCTCAGGAGGGAAATAGAAAAAGAAACTTCGATTTTCATACATCAGGTGTTCCTTTTTTGTTTTAAATCTTGAGTTGTATGTCAAGCTACAAAATCAAAGCCATGAATCACAAATAATAAAGATGGGAAAATTGCCAGATATTTATGAAACATTTAACCAACTGAAATATTACTCCAAAATCAGTCACATGCAGTATTTAAAGTAATTTTCAAAGGCTATTAAGCAAAGCGTCTCAAACAGAATGGGTTAAAAATAGAAACTTACTTTCCTAAGAATCTTGTGCCTTTAACATAAAGGCAATTTATCAAAAAAAGTCTTAGACTCTTAGAAACAGATTTCCTCATTTTGTTTGTTTCTTCTTCTTTTCTTTTCTTTTTGTTTTAGATTATTGTTGGATGTTCTTGTTTGCAGACATTCCATGGTATTCCTTGACCTCAGGTTGTCACATTTCAGTCATTCTTTATCTTCCTGTTGCCTTCTTTGACTGCATCTTTGCTTCTTCATGCTTATTGATTCCTTTGAAGATATCAGATATTAAAATTTTATAGTCCTGATCCAATAAGTCTTCTTTTTAAACTTACCAAATCAAGATTACTTTATTTATAATTGTGGTGACAGTCGCCATAACCAAAGTTCCAGAATTTGACATTAGAATTTAGAGCCCTGTTGTGAATATTTCTTTACACTGTATGAAGATGCGCCACTGTGACTGGTTTAATAAAGAGCTGAATGGCAATTAGCTAGGCAGGAAGTGGTTAGGCAAGACTTCTGGGAACACAGAGCTCTAGGAAGAAGAAAGGACTAATTCTGATCCAGACTCAGGGAGAGCAAGGTGTACATGTGGAGAGGTAAAAGCCAGGAGTCATGTGGCAACACATAGATAAATAGAGTGGGTTAATTTACATTATAGAAGCTAGTGGGACAAACCTAAGCTATAGGCTAAGCTTTCATAATTAATAATAAGTCTCAGTGTCTTTTTTGTGAGCTGATGCCCCCCAAAATACATCTACAGAGCACACAATTAAGCCCATTATGCTTGATTTTCTTACTAGCATGTGATTTACAAATGAGGTAGCTCTTCTGGGATAGTAAGAAACTGCACATATTCATATTGTTTTGAAACAATCAGATTTGAAATTACCTGCTTGATTTTCCATTTTAAATAAATATTTAAAGAAACATGAGCATGAATGTGTAGTTTGTATTATTTTTCATGTGGTATGGGTTTTAGGTTCAGATCTTTTCCAAATGTTAGCTTTTAATTTAATACTGTACAACTGAGTCCCATGACTAGACTAGAGTGAAGTCAGTGTCCCACTTAAATCACCTGAGGGTATTTCAGAGATGAGAATGGTTGTTATGACAAACATCTTCAACTATTTACCATGAGATTGTAACATCTTCTTCCTTTTTGGTTCTTTGATAGCTTTCATATTGGAATCAGTCTCTGCTGGCAATAAAGTAATTTTAAAAAATATATATCAATAGATGTTGTCTTAATAGGAAATATCCTGGGTGGGCTCATGGTTTGGATCTTCCTTGTTATCTGATGGTATTTTTGGAAGGTATTACATCCTGAATACCCTGCTAGTGTCAAAGAGGCATGTACTAACATGTAGACCAGCTCTAATTTAAACATGGCATTGTAAATGGAAGTGCATTGTTGTAACTGGAAGTAAGAACATAGCCCTTATAGACAGTTACATGTTCAAATGGAGGATCTGATACAGAAAGAATGTACTTTCCTCTTCTATATGAGTAAAAGGCAAATTTGGAATAGGACTGAATTCTCTTGCAGGACAAAGCTGAGAACCCTTTTTACAAGAATGGATTTCATTTTCGGAGAAATATGCAACAGATTCATGTGGAGGAAGTACCATTGAACATGATTCTAGTTATCAAGATGAAGCAAATATTCAGTGAAATTTCCACAAAGGGATGCCACCTATGATAAAAGGGGAATTGACTTTTAGAGAAAGATACACAAGACTGTTAGGAGCATAACTGGATGTGTTGTCAAAGCTATAGTGATGTAAGGCCACTTGAAATGTAAAGGTCATCTGAATAATTTTGGTTTCCATAAACACTCATTGACAACAAAAATTATGGCCCAAGTCTGTAATAAATGTAGCCAAATTGTGTAAGCATATATTGTTGGTTATTACTATTTTTTTTTTTTAGTTTCTGTGAGAAAAATTGGGATACATAAATTTTTTGTTTTTAACCTTGGCTGCTCTGGAACTCCCTCAGTAGAGCAGGTTGGCCTTGAACTCAGAGATCTGCCTGTCTCTGCCTCCTGAGTGCTGGGATTGAAGGCGTTTGCTATCCCAACCTAGTTTGGGATACACAAATATTTTATACAATAGAATCATTTAAACTTTTTGTTTGCAGACCTTTGCATTGTGTGATATGTATTATTGAATATATAAACACAACACATACACACATATGCATATATTACTATAATTAGTGCTGCCTTCAAAGACTTAAATTTAATTCTCAATTTAAAAAACTTTCCCAAATTTATTTATTTATTTATTTATTTATTTACTTATTTATTTATGTTTTTTTCGAGACAGGGGTTCTCGTGCCTTTCCTGGAACTTGCTTTGTAGACCACAATGGCCCTGAACTCACAGAGATCCGCCTGCCTCTGCCTCCCTCGTGCTGGGATTAAAGGCATGTGCCACCACCACCCCACCCTTGTCAAATTTATAAGCCAAAATTTAGGTCAGTAAAGCTAAGAAAATGTATTAACTAGAAGTCTCAATCTCTTGTGCAAAAAATTTGATTTGTTTTAGTAATGTCAGATGGCTCTCTGACATTGCATATGCCTCTAGTGATAGTTTTGTGCCTTATTGTTGCAACCCATTAAACTGATCAAAATACTTGCTTTAGTGAGTGGTATGAGATTATTCATGTCAATCCTTCACTATGGTATTCTGACCTTTTCTGGTTATATAATGTCTGCTTCTGCTTGAGTATCTATAATAATACTGCTTTCACATTGAATGAAAATAATCAGTAGATAATCTCAAGGGAAACAACATAGTAACAGATACTTGAAGGTGGAGATAAGCTCTATGTGTTAAAAACATATACTGAGGGCATTTGTAAATTCCCAGTACAACAATGTGTGTTTGGTATGTGTAATAACAACAAAGACAATTTATGATTATGTAACCTATCTTGTCAAAACATCAGAAGTATTGTTCTTATACACTTGGCTTACTGCTCTGAGCTTGATTTCACATTTATGGATTTGTTTCTTTCCTTATTTTGGTTTTCTGTCGTTCATGTTTTTGTTCATGAAACGGGTTATCATTACAATTTCCCATTTGACTTTTGACTTACAATCCCTTGAAACTTTCTAATGAGTGTATCAGAAGATACTGTGTGGCACATTACTTTCTCTCCAGAGACTCATAAAACGCAGCAGTCTGAGTGACATGGAGAACTTAGATTTGAGTAGGGACACTTAGCAAAGAGAAAACCTCAAAATGAAGCCTCCTATAAAATGAACAATCTTATAATTTATGGCAAGGGTTTCTTGTGTCACAATGCAATAAATGACACTTAGAATATTCCACTCCTATACCAGTGGGCACTGACCAGGAATGAAATTGTGATGAAACCAGTGATGTCCATCAGGATCTGAATAATATGAATTGGTCTATAGAGTGAATAAGACACAAGGGAAGTAAAATACATAATAAAAGTGTGTATGTATTAATAGTGCTGGAGGGCTCGGAGGTTAAAAGTATTTACTGCTCTTACTGAAGACCAAGCTTCAGTTTCTAGTACCCACATAGTAGCTCATATCATCCTGTAACTCTGGCTCCAGCTCATCAAAAGCCTTCAATTGGCATCCTTACACACTACTTTACACACCTGGTGTGTTTACACACATGCAGGCAATATTCCCCACACAGTACTTCTCAACACTTCCTGGAAATCTATAACAATTGATGAGTCTATATACAATCTGCCTTTGTTCCACAGGCAGCCACAAATAGGAAGAGAGATGTAGCATGGTGGATTAAATTACTTAAGGACATGGAGTGTGATCCGATGACTCGTTGTTTTCTGTTGATGCCCAATGCTGATAAGTGCTTCACACAACTTTTTAGTCATGCAATCAATCACAGTTCCAGAGGTGGAGAAAATAATACCACTTTTGTCCTAGTGTGTTTTTATTTCTTTTCTACAATTGGTTAATTATTCTGAGAACACATCTCCAATGACATGTTTGCATACATTGCTATTTATCTCCTGTTTTCTGGAAGCTGATACAATTGAACACTGGATAGTATACCTACTTGAACTTGAAATACTAACACAAGGTAACTCATTACTAAGAGACACGATGAATTTCTGATATAAATTTATTCATCACAATGGTTTCTTATTACAGTAGATTATTTTTAAAAGCCCTTAAAATCTTCCGATCATTGTCTTTTTAATTTAAAAGCGACATCATAAGAATTGGAATTGAATCAATTTATATCCTCTTTTGAATGATTTGAGAATTAGCTCACCTAAATTTCCTCCCACATCTGTACTCATCTCCTAATTTCGATCATATGCCTTTCAATGGTTTTCTTCCATAGCAGTAAGTTCTGCAGCTGTTTAATGCAAATTACATTTCAAAATAGATTGAAGTCCTTTGCCATATATAGACAATTGTGATTACACAAGGAACAACATTATTTCGGGTTACCTGGTGGAGAATACATTCCTGTGTTTTTAATAAGTATAAAAATGCCAGAATGATTCTGTTATTTGCCATGATTTCTTGAATTATGTTAGGAAAAGACCAATTTCTCCACAGTTCTTACACTGACACTGTTGGCTGTGCATATGTAATTCCTGTATGCATAACTAATTGAACTTATCTAGTCATGAGCTGTTTTGTCATTTCTTATTTTCTGAAATCTAAAGCTCTATGCAGTCACTCGGTTACTCTTACGTTTGTTCCTGAAATCAGTAACAGCAATTTGCAGATATCTGGGATTCCAAAGGAATATGAATGTCTAAATGTTTTATTTAATAAGTTAAAAGCTGAGAAAGATAAATATATGATAGACATAAATAAGTAGGTAGGTAGATAGATGATAAACAGATAGATAGTTGGATAGAGAGAGAGAGAGAGAGAGAGAGAGAGAGAGAGAGAGAGAGAGAGAGAGAGAGAGATGAATGGATCATAGATGAGAGAAAGAAAGGGAGAGGAGAGAGATAGATGATAGAAACAGAAAGAACCAGTATTTTTTCTTCACACTCTCATTCAGAACATTTCCAAGAGGATTTCTCTGGCCCACACTGAAATGTTATCTTGTACCCTGAGGACATTTCTGAGTCTTTTATTCAATTGGATTTTGTCTATGGGAAAGCCTGATAGATCTTCTATTCTTTTAATGATTCTGGTGTAATGATGCATGCATTTTCTTTTTATAAATAAATCTTAACTTGACTTGGTATAATGCAGAGTCATATTTTATTTACCTGTGAAAAGTGTTTTATCTCTTATTATGTAGCACCGACTGCCATTCACATGAGCATGTAGGTAGAGCTAGAATTTCCTCTCAGGAAAGGATGTTATTCCTTTCCATCCTCTTGATTAAGTTCATTCTCAGTTTCTCTGTCTCTGTCTCTCTTCTTTCCTCCCTCCACTCCCACCCCTATTATTCAAAAGGAATATCTCAGGATGAATTAGCTTTGTCATTTTCAAGCATATTTTTATAGACTTCAAAAAGATTCATACTTTCAATAGTTAAAAAAACTGTTATGATTCACTTTCTCACTTCATTGAATGAAAATACTGATTATTTTTAAACTGGATGGTATTTTCTGCCCTAATTTTCTGTTATGCATTTCCTAATGTTTTCCAGCTGTGTCAATTCTTAGTTTTTCTTTTCTTTTCTTTTCTTTTCACCAGGGATTCCATTTTCAGCAGCATCTCTTCTGGTCCTTGCTGTATCTATTTACCAGTTCTGTGTGATGTCTGCCTTAAGTCCTTGAGCTGCTACAGTTTTTTTTTTTTTCCTCTAGTTTATAAACTCCTGTTGATTAAATTCATTTTCTCATTCAATATCCATAGGAAAATTTCTTCTGTTACTTGAATTAGGATGAATCTAAAATTTCAGTGTGAAGTAATAATATATTTTTCATGGTTTCTCTCAAAAGAATAATAAAACTTACTGTTGTCTTTTCTGTAGTTATCAAGAATTTTCTATTGTGTTTGACATGCTTTGGGGAGTTCTTTACCCTTGGCCAAAGCTGAGAAGAGTTTTGCCCATCTCATCCACTGGATATTAGGGTACCATGAAATATCCTTCATTGCACCCCTAAAACATTCTAGCATAGGTGTGCTACTCCTATCATTTGTAATTCATTCTGAAGGAGTACTTGGTAATACTCAGCATTCCCTCAGCATTGGTAAGTAGTTCACCCTCATGGATAGCTACATTTTCTGGGTTTGTATGGTGCCTTTCTTTCTGTGTTGTTGCTGTTTCTTTTGTCTGTTTCTTTGTAGGTTTGTGTGTGTGTGTGTGTGTGTGTGTGTGTGTGTGTGTGTGTGTGTGTTTTACCATTTCTGGTGAATCCAGTAAGGCCTAATATTGGGTTCCATGCTTCTGTGTTTCTGTTAGAGAATTCCTTCCAGCTGATTAAATTACTTTTCTGTTCTTAGAGGCACTATAGATAAAGCTTAATTTGTTTGGGGGCTGAGATCAAATACCTGACTTTTGACATTATCCCCACCAAGTCACCTTTCTCTTCTAAGGGGGTCTTAAGACTAGAAAACATCTACCTGCCTACACTCACTCTACAGTTCCTGTAGACCAGGAAACTGTAACATGGTATCTCATGGAAACTTAGCGAAGTCATTGACTGCAAATTGTTTGTGTTAGGTAATTTTCTGTACTTCTCTAAACTGTAGGAGATAATGAACATTAAAATTAGCCCCTTAAAGAGTTTCATCTTGTTATCATTGATTAACACAAAACATTAAGCACCTGAAAAATTTTTTAAAATGACATCCTTATAACAAGTCTATGTGTTGAAACTAAATTGATATTACAGATACATTTAGCACAGAACTCAAGAAAAAATGTATACCTAGCCAGGACATAGGAAGATGACTTTGATAATAGTAAGGGATAAAAAAAAATCATACCTTGAGTTTAAAATTAAAGAAATTTGTAAGCTTGAACTGAAACAACATTGATATATATATAAAACCAGTTGAATAACAAATATTTTATGTATATTTAATATATAATAATAATAATAAAATAAATTTGATCAAATATTAATAGACTATGTTTTCCCCCTACAGTGCAAACTATTTGAGACTCAAGGTTGAAACACATATACCCAGTTTAAACTTCCAAAACACAGCTTATTGAAATGTTCTGTAGATGGAATTGTGATTGTCACAAAGCAAAAAAGCAGTTAAGGTTCAATGGATTTACTGAATGAAAATGGGAGGATTTCAACATGAACCTAACATGATCAACAAAGGAACAATTTAGTGAAAAGGGCATTAGTTTTAAATGAACCTAACATTTGCATTAGAAAAAGCAAAGAAACATTTATTTAGCAGCACCTAGGCATTTTGTTTGTTTGTTTGTTTGTTTGGAAATACTTGTCTGTCCTTTTTGGTAGTCACCAATATATCAGAGTTTGGAAGTCAAACTATTTAAAATACATGTCAGATAGCTCTGAATACCACCTAAGATTAACAAAAAAGTCACCAGAAAACTTTTAAACCAGTTTCAGTAATAGTACACTTCTAGTTGTTTGAAGAAATAGAATAAACCATAAAGATTCAAGCATGGCTACAACTCAATATAAAATGGAGGGGTTGATCCAATAAACATTTTACTGACATCATATCTGAGTATCTGATAAAATGTACTAGAAAATATATAAAAATATGCCAAATATATCAAAATATAACATTGTATCCAGGGATAAAGATGTATTTCAGCTATTACCAAACACATGCAAGGTCCTGGGTTAGTTGCTGGCAGCACATGCATACATATATATATGTACAAATTTATTTAAGTAATATCACATAAAAACATGTTTTGAAATATATCAAAATGGTCTAAACAAATACACATACTCACTTATAAGACTTTTATTTAAATCATGTTTTCAAGCAGTATTCTTTCCTATTTTCAGTACCACAATTTTCTGTCTCTTGAGATTTCCTAAATTGTTTCCTCATGTTACTATGAAGGCATTTTTAATAATGTGTTGTGAGACTGAAATTCCAATAAACACAATATAGGGCATTCCCGTGAGTTCTAGAACATCAACAGAAGAAGCAAGGGAACTCTAAAAAGTTTTACAATTTTAACATAAACAACAACAATAAAAATGCTATGAAGTTTTGTTTTTCTTATAAGTATCCAGCTACCAGAAAGATTAAAGGCAACCATTTTAATAGATTAAAATTTAGAAGCAGCCCTTCTTTATTGTCATGAGATAAGGACAGATCTAAATTTTGTTATAAAATATAATATTTACATTAAAGAAGGCTAAATAATTGACAATAAAATAATAATTCACATAATATATAAAATATACAATGACAAGTCGATATAAATACTAACAGATTCAGATACAAAATTTTATTTTTATAGATTGGAAAAATTTAGACAAAGTTTTTTCTTCCTTAATTTTGTCATTATGCATAATTTTTACAAAATCCTCTTCCTAAACTATGACTACTTTCTTTCTAAGAAAAACTAAGAGTAAAGCTTCTTTGAAGTATAATTTTTATTAGTGAAAAGGTGTCACAGATATTTAATCCATACAAATGCATAATACCTATGACTTGACAATTATTATTTAAAGAGAATAAACTTTAACTCTAAAATTTTCCATAAGCTTGATCATTCTTTTGCCTTATCCATACATCGGAAGCATCAATCACATGATGATAGAATAAAAACTAATTAGAATGCTTATGTGACCAATGCAGCTAATTTTCATATATTTATCAAGTGTTAATTATGGGTTGAAAATTTTTAGCTAACAGATATTTTTTCACTTTACTATATAAAACTCGTTTTCATTAGATATGTTTTATTAATTCAATGTTTCCCAGTCAACTGCCAAATATGATCGCTTGTTTATATGTTAGTGAATTACAATTTCCAGTTTGTCACTTCCACAATCATGACTTAAATTAATTCAATCACTAACACCCAATTCATTGATTAATTATGCATTAATTGCATATTATAAGATTTTACATTCACTCAGTTGTAACTATAAATGTACACGTCTCTCATCTCTCAGTGAGAGACATGTATGAATACCAAGGTTTCAGGGTCTTTAGAAGAGGTTAGCCACAGTGGCTTTATGGGTACTTCTTGCTTGCAGTCACATTGGCCTCCTACTTAAAATGATTCCTTGCTCAATTTAATAAATCTACTTTTACAGTTCTGAAAATCTTATTTATTTCTTTTTTTCATGTTGTGTGTGTGTGTGTGTGTGTGTGTGTGTGTGTGTGTGTGTGTGTGTGTGTCTGTGTCTGTGTCTGTGTCATGTTTGTGTAATCTGCTTAGTACATTTAGTGTTGCTCTAATGTGTGTGTGCTTGGAGCTGGGTAGAGAATCTTATTGCAGCAGTGGAAAACTATTCCAGAGATACAAAAGCAGTCAAAGTGCAAAGGAGCAGCATCTATGGTTTGCCCAACACCACTTGGTACATTTCTATAACAATTCTTAAACCTACAGTAAGGGGCTAATGGGAAAGATATTGCTAACATGAATGAATTAGAGAATGAGAGTTTATACTGTGCATGTCAGTAAGTTTTTGTGATAACAATTCTCCTAAGAAAATGGTTCACAGAGAACTCATTATTGTTTTTCATATCAATCAAGGAGCCTTGAGGTTTGCAGTCAAGGTGGGAGCATGTTCAGATACAGTAAGGATCTTTTCTGAGAAGCACACAGGTAAGTGCAAACTACATCTCATGATATTGAAAGAAACCACATCTTTATCCTTCCTATGTTTCATAAAAGTACTAGTTTCTTTCATTATGGCATCTTCCTCACACTTACTTCTAAAGACCCCACTTCTATATTTCTTGCTGTTGTTCATTAAAGTTCAAAAATGACATACCGCCTAGTTTTTACTGAACTATTAAGGGACTACATTTAGTCAACTGTGGTGATATTTTATTTGTGCTGAAATGTGGTGATATTTTATTTGTAGGTTAATAAATAAAGTTTTCCTGGAGATCAGAGGTCTTGGTCAGCCATAAACAGAAGTCAGGCAGTGGTAGCACATGCCCTTAATCTGATCACATGGCAGGGAGAGTCTCTGTGTGTTCAAGGACACAGCCAAGCATTCTAACACGTCTTTAATCCCAGTACCAACCATAGAGACCTGGAGGTCTGTACAGACAGGCAGTGACAAGAAAGTAAGGTGACTGGGATAAGAGCCAATAAGAAGGCAGAACAGCAAGGAAATAAAGGCACAGGTTAGATAAGAAGAGGTTTCCTTTGGAAGTTACAGCAACATGGTGAGCTAAGGTTAGTTGGTGGCTATCACTCTGATTTCTATGACTTTCATCCCTGTATTTGGCTGTGTGTTTCTTATCTAATAGACTGTTTAGAAATTCATCCACAGTCATCCCCCAAAAGTAAAGTGATACCACATCTCTGAGAACTCATCACTTGCCACTTTTTCAGTTAGGGTGGGACCTCTATACCTTCCATGCTGGAAGTTTTAACTCTTTTGCTTGTGGACATGTCTAGGAAAATTTTCTTGCTCACTCTCAATGAAAGATGAATACCAGAAATAGAAAGAGTAAAACTAAATAGGCGGAGTATGTGAATATCACTGTGACATATTCAGATAAATTGTTGTCTATGTTTACAGATTTCTTGGTTTGAGAGAAAAAATAAAGGAGTAACCCACTTTCTTGCTCAGGTATTTTGAAAATGTCACCTAATTTTGGTAGATAGAATCAGCAGTCAAAAGCCTCCAGGTAGTGTATATAGACAATACATTAGCAAAGCACAGTTGGGATACATACATTCTATTCAGGTTATGTTTAAAAGTAAACCTTCTAATTATGACTTAGCATTCATCTATATTCCTAATGCACAATGGTTTCTATTTTACTACAATTATAAAATTAAGCTAAATTTCAGGTAGTAGTTACAATTCATTTCATATTTAAACCTTTGTTTGATGACTTTCACTCACTAGGAAAAGATCTTTCTATATTAAAAAGAGTATAGTAACTTAACAACAACAACAACAACATATATGCTGTTTTGTACTTTGAGTGATCTTAGTACTTGAACATAAAATATAAAACTCTAGATCAATGAAAGTTAATGGAATATTTTAAATGGACCAGAAAAGTTTATGGGGCTTTTCAGTTCAATACTTTCATTTCTGGAGGCTTTTCACTTCAGTACTGTTTTCTCCACCTCTAGCATAGTTCAGATGATAATAAAAGTGAAAACAAAATGATTGTTTTCCACTGACTTAGGCATTAGTCCAATTGTAACCACTTGAAAGCATTTATAACTTTAACCAAATACAGTTATTATAATATAAAATATAAAACTAAAAATTACAACATTATAACATTTTCAAGGGTAAATCACATCCTTGAGCATTTGTTAGAAAGTGTATGTGGAAGTATAACTATATAGTTGGATAAATATGCACACACAAAAGCCTTTCAAAAGCGGCTAAGCTATGGTTCTCAAGTATGACTTTTATGGTAGAAATAATGACTCTCTATAATATTCATTTAAGGTTGTGTTAAGTAATGAGAAATATGATGGTAAGACTTTATTCAGGGTATTCCAAAGGAATGTTATCCTAAAAAATTATCATAGAAAATATCTTAAGTATAACCTGTGGTCAATAACATTTTAGCAGTTAATATAAACAAAAATAAAGAAAATTTTTGGTGAGATCTGAAGCAATACATTTAAATATGACATTTATAAAAGAGGTTAATGTTCTAAACAGTGCAATATTATTATTATAAAAAATACACTAAAGATTCAAAAAGTAGAGTGTGGTGGTATTGGGTTCCCCAAAATATTGTGCACCCTAATAAACTTACCTGGGGTCAGGGCACAGAATAGCATTGAGATACAGAGGTTAGAAAATGGTGGCACTCACACCTTTAATCCTAGGATTCCAGAGGCAGAAATCCCTCTGGATTTCTATGAGTTCAAAGCCACATTGGAAGCAGCCAGGCATGGTGACACACACCTTTAATCCCAAGAAGTGAGCCTTTAATCCCAAGGAGTGATGGCAAAAACAGAAAGATATATAAGGCTTGAAGACCAGAAACTAGAAGCTTTTGGCTGGTTAAGCTTTTAGCCTTTGAGCAGCAGTTCAGCTGAGACTCATTTGGATAAGGACTCAGAGGTTTCCAGTCTGAGGAAACAGGATCAGCTGAGGAACTGGCGAGGTGAGGTAGCTGTGGCTTGTTCTATTTCTCTGATCTTCTAGCATTCACCCCAATAACGGGCCTCAGGTTTGTTTTTATTAATAAGACCTTTTAAGATTCCTGCTGCAGTAGAGATTCTATCAGTAAATAACATTTGAAATCATATGAATAGCCTTATCAAATACATGTAGAGCTTTGATTGATTAATTATGAAATGTAGAAGGCCTAGTCCAATCCCATTCAGACTCCACAACTGTTGGTCTATAGTTTATGAGTTTTCACTAGCTTGGTTCGGTTGTCTCTGTAGGTTTCCCCATCATGAATCTGATGCCCCCTACTCATAGAATCCCTCTCCTTTCTCTTTGACTTGACTCTTGGAGCTTGGCCTGGTGCTTGGCTGTGGATATCTGCATCTGCTTCCATCAATTACTGGATGAAGGTACTAGTTGAGAATTGTAAATGATTGGAATGACATAATTTAATAAAATGGCTTTTTAAAAATTTTGGTTAGAAAACTATTGTACACATAGTTCATAAAAAAATTGTAAACTTAAATTTAAGTTGCTCTGTATATATAAATAGATTTAGTTTGTTGGCCCAAATTAACTATAAACTTGAGTTGAAATTTGGAGCAGAGATGCTCAGTTGTGGACCCAGTTAGAGTGTTAGAGATCACTGTCACTTCTAACTTCCTGACACGATGTATCAGTTCTGCTTTCTTTCTCTTAGGCTAATATCCTCATTAGAAATCTAACTTTAATTATAGACTCCTTTGAGATGAATAGATTAAGGGGATGATTCGTAGCAGATCACCTGACAACTACAAAGCAATTAGCATGTGATTTTGCAAGTGTCTGCTGTTGTTGATGTGCTGGTGTTGGTGCAGCTCAGTCAAATCTCATTGTATGTTGCTGTTGTGCTTTTAATTTCAATTGCAAGATGGAAATGTACTATTTTTTAGACAGGCTTTTCTTCTAAATTACTTGGCAATTCTTATTTAAAATGATTTTTTTTCTGTTCCACATTAGTATATTTAGTAATGGTGTATGCATATCCACTCTTTTAAAGAAAAAAGTTTATATTTTATTCCCACTCATGATGTTTTTAAATGTCAATATTCAATATTGATGTGTAAGTTCATGTAACATATTTTGCTGTATTTTTTCTTGTTTATGCCATATGTATTTTGAGAGGCAATTGGATTTATTTTATTTGGAGCAAAGTCTGGAGTGATGGAAAAGCACTTAGGAATACAAACTTCTCACTGAGAATCACAGTTCAGTTCCCAGAACCCAACTTGGGCAACTCACACCTGTGTGTAACTATAGCTCCACAGTTCATACAACTCTTCCTTCTGTGAGAACCTTCATACACACACACACACACACACACACACACACACACACACACACACATACACACACAAAATAAAGTGTAATTTGTTCTTGAATTTATTTGAAACAAAGTGGCATTCTTTGTATGGGAACAAAATAAATGTTCTCCATAGTAATAGATTTTTTTAAAAATTTAATTATCTAAACATGTTTATAATATAGATTATATTATAACCCTGTCTTTCATTTTAGCTAATGGAAAACTGCATTCCAGAAAACTAGTATGGAAGTAAATTAAAGATAATTATAACGAAATATAAAAATCTGATGTAACAATTTGTAGATTTTTTTATACATGAGTTGAATTGCAATTGATATTGCACTCTACATATTGAACTCCAAGTATAATCCCAAGAACTATAACCAAATACATGAACGTTCTCTCTCATCTTTATTGTTTCTCTGTTTTCTTATGTTCCACAATATCAAAATGAAATGATATGAGAGTCTTGGACTAACATAATTGAGAAAGATACATGCTATTCTCTTTTCTGCTAAAACTTACACTTTTATTTTAGGAAAACCTAAGTAAATAAAACAGTTGAATTGGTGATCCTATCAGGAAACCACAAGCAGAAAGATTCTCTCATACTAAGATTTTGAGATATCTCTAGCATGCTAACACCTAAAAATTCAGATCACCTAAAATAAGAAAAACCTACCTTGAACGTGCAAAAGTAAAAATTAGCAAAATTATTATACTTCAAAGTAATAAGTGTTATGAGATATATTAGTTACTATTCTGTTGCTAATAAAACATACTATAGCCAAAAGCAACTTAAGGAATATTTATTTTGGTTTATGGTTCCAGCAGATTAAATGTACATAATGGCAGGCAAAGCCCAGTGGCAGTAGCAGGAAGCTAAAAGATCATATTTAAATCACTTACAGAAAGCAGAAAAACTGAAGAGGAGATCAGTCACAAAATCACAAACCCTCAAAAACAGAACACAGTTATGGACTCCATCTGTTAGATTCACTTCTTGAATGTTCCACAACCTTCCCAGTCATCAACCAGGAACCAAGTGGTCTACTACATGTGTTGATGTGGGGGTTGGGGGTAGGGTAATTCTCAGTTACGCTGCAATACATAAGTGCAAAATGCATTTTATTCTACTCTCATATTTACCCAGAATCTCTGAACGTCCTCAAACTCTTCAAATTTCACAGTCCCTTCTAAGACTCAAGACAGGTCTGCACCTGTCACACTTTACAAAAATAAAAACACAAATTAAGTACTTCCCACATACAAGAATGTAGAGATGATGACTAGGAAATGTATCAAGACTCAATGAAAACAATGCATATCAATGTAAAACTTTAATACAATAATTTTAAAAACTCTTCATGTCACCCTCAGTCAGATCAGAGAGAACGGTGCCCAGGGATATAGAAGTAAATCTCTCATGGATAGTAATAGACATAATTAAATAAAATGGTTTCAAACACAAAATGAAGCCTTTATGTTGATTTTTTAATCTTATTGAGCTAACATCTGACCCATCAAGCAACAGCCAGGATCTCATTTATCTGAGGCAGCTGCCATTTATATCAAAATAAGTTGAGAGGGGAGAAACTGTTTTATTTTTTAGGTGGTTATTATTTTTTATAATTCCACCAGAAATCTCTGGCTTGAACATGTATGAAAATTCATCTTGTACTTTTAACTGATATGGGGCAGACTCAATCAGTTTCTGTGTTTTTAAGTGTTAAAGGGCAGATATTTCATTTTATATTTTCCTGCCTTCTCTGTATTAAAAAATGAGTCTGTCTTTGACAAACTGCACTATAGATGGGCTTGTTACAGTGCTCAGCCATCCTAGTGAATAGCTTTGATTACTGTAGACCCAGTGCTGTGGAAATCATATATATATATATATATATATATATATATATATATATATATATGTATGTATATATATATACATATATATATATATATGTAGTTTGTTTCTTCATATCAAAAATGGAACTGCTAGAAACACACTCTCTTAACATGAATACCATTTTCTGTGGAGAAAATGGAGAACAACTTAGCACCCTTCTCTTTCATGAATTATTTTTTAATAGTTACTTATTACCCTGTAATTCAGACTTAAAGGATGCTTCTCCTGAAACTATGTAAATTTGGTTGTCATTTAAAGAACTATGAATTCTGTGAGTTTAGGTTTGGTGTTTCCTGTGCAGTTATGGAATTTTCAGAGAGCAGAATAGGATACGCCTTTAAGTTGATATTGAGTTTCTGAAATGAAAAATGAACTTGTGCAATATATATATATATATATATATATATATATATATATGTAATTAATAAAGTGTTACTTTATTATTACCTTAAACATTTTACACAGTAATTTTAGAAAGTCTTAGAGATGCGAGAGCGGCAGCAGAGGCAGGAGGAGCAGTGGCAGGGAAATGCTAGTTTTCAGATGTATTATTTCTCAGTAATATATATGTGCTTACTTTATTTCAAATAGTCCATTATGTGAGAATCATTGATAATGAATTACACGGATTTCACATTCTGATGATAGAAGGACTGAAATGAACACTGAGCTTTATATATGAAATATGACAAGAAGAAACTAATTGTTTCATAAATACATCAGTCCAGCATTCATTTGATGATGGACAATTGCTCTAAGATTACAATAATGTAAATATTTTTAACTCTCAGGTATACACTTTATAGAAAGACATCTGTATTTTGTATATTAGCACACTTTTCAACAAAATATTCTCAAGAGCACAGACAATAATTGAAAGGATTATTTGTCACAATAATATAAAAATACTAATCTATCTAGTATCTGTATTTGAAATGTTTATTATCCTATAGAGTAACCTATAAATTTATAACATCTAAAAAATAACTTGGCATTTGAACATGATGACATTAAATTGTTAATTCACCCTGAAATACAAAAGAAATGACAAAAATCCTTCCAGTGACTGAGACTTCAATTTGACCTTATTGAAGACAATGGCCACCATAAGAGTCTCTCTAAGTTGACTCAGGAAAGGGAAATGGATAGGTTAACTGCAGTTTTTCACCTCTCCTTCCTACCTCTAAACCCAAACCTCCAGTCTTAATGCCCGCTCTTTGGCAGACTACCTGCTGCAGTCACCTACCCCTCACTGGTCTCATCCATCTTCATTGAATCACATAGACTTCACCCCTAACCTTGCTTCCAACCAATCTTTGCATTAACCCAAACCCCACTCTAGCAGGTGTTACCTGGGAACCCAATGGAACACTAGAGCCAGAGTAGCAGGTGACCCGTGGGTCATCACTTCTTCCTTTCCTACAAATCCAATCCCCTAGTCTCATGCCAAGCTCTATAGCATAACGCCTGTTATAACCTCATCTTCTTTTATGGCTTACTCTCCAGCTTATGACACTGGTCTTTTCCTACATCTTTACTACCCACTCATCCTGTTATCACATTGTCCAACACCAGCACACATTCCCTGGAAATCTACCCAGCAAGTCTGCCAGAAAATCAAGTTGTCCAGCAAAACAGGTAGGTAACTTTCAGATCTTCAGTCTCCCTCTCCTCCTCTGAATCCTGCAATCTCATCCCTAGTTCAGTGAACTATCTCTAATGGCCTCTCTTCATTCCTTGGCCCTATTGCCAGGATATAAAACATATCCTGGTTTAACACTACAATTTCGTCGACCCTGTGGACCCATTCAGGTCTTCTCTCCTAGCCCATCCTTATTCTCAGTATGAGCTCCCAGTATCTAGTAAAACATTTTACCAAGAACTCCAAATGTTCACAGCTGGTGGGATCCCAAAAGAGTTTCCAACAAGGAAACACACAGTCACCAGTGAGAGCGATAGGAACTAAGAAAGAAAACATCCACCTATCAAAGACAAGGCACATAGAATTGTAATCATCTCCAAACCAAATGTCTAGAAATCTGGTTACAAACAATCAATACCAGCCAAGGTAATATGTCTGCAGTAGAGCCAAGCAACCTACTGAAGGCCTGGGGCATTCCAAAATAACTGAAGAACAAGTAACAGCCATGAAGACAGCATTTGTGAAAATGATAGGTGTCCATAAGGAAGAAATAGATAAATTCCTTAAAGAAATCTGTGAAAACTCTCTCTCTCTCTCTCTCTCTCTCTCTCTCTCTCTCTCTCTCTCTCTCTTTCATACACACACACACACACACACACACACACACACCAGAAGGAAATGTATAAAAGAGTCCAAGACCTGAAATAAAATAATTACAATGAAATCTGAGGAAAATCTGAAATGAAAAATTTAGGAAATCAAACAAGAACCATGGGGCTAAGCTTCACTAACAGAATATAAGATATGGAAGAGAAAAATCTCACCTTTGAAGACATTACAAAAGAAATGGATAGCCCAGGAAAGAAAGTGTTAAAATTGAAAATATCCTAGCAACAACAACAAAAATCTCAGAAATATTAGACACTATAAAAAGACCAAATTTATGAAGACTAGAAACAGAAGGAGGAGCAGAAAACAGAGCCAAAGGCAAAGCAAATAATTTGAGCAAAATCAAAGAAGAAAATGTCCCTAACCTAAGGAAGAAGGTCCCAAGAAGAGTACAGAACATGAAATAGACTTGATCCCAAACGAATCCTTCTAATTATAAATAATTAAAACACTAAACATACAGAAAAAAAAATAGAAAATTAAAACCTTCAAGGCAGAAAAATGCCAAAATAACATATGAAGGCAGATTTATTGGAATAAGAATAACACATGACTTCTTTTTTGTTTGTTTGTTTGTTTGTTTGTTTTTTTGAGACAGGGTTTCTCTGTGTAGCTTTGCGCCTTTTCTGGATCTCACTCTGTAGCCCAGGCTGGCCTCAAACTCACAGAGATCTACCTGCCTCTGCCTTCCAAGTGCTGGGATTAAAGGCGTGTGCCACCACTGCCTGGCATACACTTGACTTCTTAAAAGACCAAAAAGACTCGAAGGGACAACCAATGACAGATCAGACTACTAGACCCAGCAAAAATTTCACACCATAATAGACTGAGGGGGAAAAAGTGTTTCATTAAAAAGAAATTGAGTTTAAGCAATATCTGTCTACCAATCCAGTGTCACAAATGTGACAGAGGGAAAAGTTCAACCTTATGAAGTTAACCATACCCATGATAATGAAAGGAATAAATCATCTCACACCAGCAAACCAAAAGAGGGAAAACATTATCTCTCTTTAACATACACATACATACACCCCTCCCCACACACACACCACACAACCCCACAAACAACCCCCACACCTCACATGAACACACATACCACACATAAACCTCACATACACCACACCCCCACACATACGCCCACATACCTCACACAGATACTACATACACACACACATATATTAACACATACTACAAACACACACTAAACACACCACACACACACACACACACACACACACACACACACCTCACACATACCTCTTATCATACACACTCACACACACACACATCCCAAATGACAGGAATCAGTGAACATTGCTCATTGATTTCTCACTATTATTGGTCTCTATTCCCTAACAGAAAGACAAGAGTAACAACGTGGGGATGAAAACGGATCCATCCTTTTGCTAAATTCAAGAAACACACTTCACATCAAGAATAGACATTACTTCAGAGTGAAAGGGTGGAAAAAGATGCTAAAGCAAATGGACCTAATAAGTAGCCTGTTGTAGCCATTTTAATACCTGACAAAATAGACTTCAAAACAAAATTCATTAGGATAAATAGGGACAATACACAATCATCAAAGGAAAATCCACCAAGAAGACATTTTAATTTGTGACATCCATGCACCAAACGCAAGAACAAAAATTCATAAAAAAACACTATTGTATCTTAAATATTATAGGTACATTTCAGCAATTCAATCTTGCCTAGAAACTGATCCTTCAGACAAAAATTAAATATAAAAATGCAGGAGCTAACTGACATTGTAAGCCAAATGGACAGAAGAGGTATTTAGAAAACATTTCACCCAAATGTCAAAGAATATATCTTCTCATCTGCTCTTGGGACTTTCTCCAAAATTGATTACATATTCAGGTGTAAAATAAGTCTCAACATATGCAACAAAATTGAAATAACACCCTGAATCCTGTGTGAATATCCAAATTAAAGGTGCATTTCAACAACTGAAACCTCACAAACAAATGGAAATCTAACAACTCATTACTGAATGGGACAATGGGTCAAAGTAGAAACTAAAAAGAAATGAAAGACTTTCTAAAATTTAAAGAAAATGAATGTTTAACATACTGAAACATATGGCACACATTGAAGGCTGTTCTTAGGGGCAAGTTCATGGAAATGCCTGCAAAAAAAAAAAATGGAATGATCACATACTAGTAACTTCATAGCATAGCTGAAAGCTCTACAATAGAAAAGAAGTGAAAAAAATTATACCCAGAAGGAATAATTGGTATAATCAAACTAAAGGAAGAAATCAGTAAAATAGAAAAAAAAAAAAACCCAACAACCCACAAACAATATAAACAGTCAATGAAACGAAGAGTTGGATTTTTGAGAAAAGCATTAAGATTGACAAATCCTTAGCCGAATAAAGGAAAAAGTAGGGAGAGAATATCCAAATTAACAAAATTAGAAATGGAAAGAGGGAATATAGCAACAGACACCAGAAAATCAAGAGACTCATAGGACAAGTTTTAACAAACTGTACTCCATGAAATTGGAAAATCTAAAAGAAATGGAAATTTTTCTTGATACATATCATCTACCAAAGTTAAATCAAGATCAGAGGAAGAGATCTATAACTCCCAGTAAAACAGTAACAGTAATTAAAAGTCTACCAGCTGTACCACTCTTGGGCACATACTCAAGGAATGCTCAATCATACCACAAGGACACATGCTCACCTATGTTCATAGCAGCATTATTTTTAATAGCCAGAACCTGAAAACAACTTAGATGCCCTTCAACTGAAGAATGGATAAAGAAAAGATGGTACATACACACAATGGAATACTACTCCACAGAGAAAAACAATGACATCATGAGGTTTGCAGGCAAATGGTTGGAAATAGAAAATATCCTGAGTAAGGTAACCCAGACTCAGAAAGACAAACATTGTATGTACTCACTCATAAGTGGATACTAGATGTAAAGCAAAGGATAACCAGACTGCAACTCACACCTCCAGGTAGGCTAGCTTTTAAAGAGGAACCTAGGAAAGACATAGGGATCACCCAGCGACAGAAAAATGGATGTGATCTGCATGAGCAAACTGGGGGTCAGTGGGGGTAATAGAGGGCAAATGTTGGTGGAAAGAGAGCTTAGGGCAATGGGACGTCCTACCTGGATCAGAAACAGAGTGGGGGAACAAGGAAAGAGATACCATGATAAATGAAGACACCACAGGAATTGGAAGAACCAGAGTGCTAAAGAGGTTGACTCCACTATAGACTGCTGGCAATGGTCGAGAAGGTGCCTGAGCTGACCTACTCTGGTGATCAGATGACTGAATACCCTAACTGTCATGATAGAACCGTCATCTAGTGACTGATCGAAGCAGATGCAGAGATCCACGGCCAAGTCCCAGTCAGAGTTCCAGGGGTCTAATCAACGAGATAGAGGAGGGATTCTATGATCAAGAGATATCGAGACCATGATTGGAAAAAAGTACAGACACAACTAGCCTAACTACGGAAACACATGTACTGTGAACCAGTAGCTGATGAGCGCACATTGTGCTGGTTCAGGCCCTCTGGATAAGTAAGACAGTTGTTTAGCTTGAACTGTTTAGGGGACCAGCCAGGTAGTAAGACCAGGGGCCTGTCTTTAGTGCATGATCCGGCTTTTTGGAACCTAGTGCCTATATGGAGACACTTTGCTCAACTTCAGTGCAGGGAGGAGGGGCTTGGATCTTCCTCAACTGAATGTACAAGGCTCTGCTGACTCCTGAGGGGAGACCTTGCCTTGGAGGAGGTGGGAGCAGCAGGTGGGCTGTGGGGGAAGAATTCTGGGCATGGGAGGAGGGAGGACAGGTCAATCCATGGTTGATATGTAAAACAAATAGAAAAACTCTTAATAAAAAATAAGATAAAAAAAGTCTACTAGCAAATAAAAGTCAAGGATCAGATGATTTTAGAGCAAAATTCTATCAGACATATGAAGACAAGTTAATGTTATGATTCCTCAAATTATTTCATAAAATAAAAACAGAAAGAACATTGCTCAATTCTCCTTATGCAACCAGAATTACCTTGTATCTTCGGGTTTTTATTGCTGTGAAGAGACACAGTGACCACAGAAACTCTTATAAAGAAAACATTTAATTGAGGTGGCAACTTACAGTTTCAGAGGTTCAGTCCATAAGCATGATGGAGCATGGCAGCATGTAGGCAGATTGGGTGCTGGAACTGAAATTACTATATCTTGCAGGCAACAGGAAGTCATTGGAGAGTCACACTTAGGGAAGCTTGAAAAAAAGAGACCTCAAAATCCATCCCCACACTCACACACTTCCTTCATAAAGGCCATGCCAACTCCAACAAATCCTCAACTCCCAATAATGCCACTGCCTATGAGCTTATGGGGGCCAATTACTTTCAAACAACCACATTCCACTCCCTGGTATTCATATACTTGTAACAGTATTATAACTGAAACTTCATTTAATCCAACTTCAAAAGTCCTAATAATCTATCACCATCTCAACAACATTTTAAATCTCAAAGCTCAAAATCTTTTCCAAGATTTTTTTTCAACTTTTTTTAATTTTATAATTTAATTTAATTTTACATATCAGCCAGAGATTCCCCTGTCCACCCCCATTCCCATCTCCTCCAGGGCAAGGACTCCCCTAGAGATTGGGCTCAACCTGGTAGATTCAGTCCAGGTAGGTCCAGTTCCCTCTTCCCAGGCTGAGCAAAGTGTCCCTGCACAAGCCCCAGGTTCCAAACAGCCAACTCATGCACTAAGGACAGGTCCCAGTCCCACTGCCTGGGTGCCTCCCAAACAGTTCAAGCTAATCAACTGTCTCACTTATCCAGAGGGCCCGATCCAGTTGGGGCCTCCTCAGCTATTGGTAAGAGTGTGAATTGTTGAGACCAAGATTGGAGAGGCACAGGAACAAATAACCAAATGAATGGAAGCACATGAATTATGAACCAAAGGCTGTGGAGTGCACTGTATCCACCAGGTTGAAATTAATCCCCAGGAGAGTCTTGGCGCTTGAAGAGTTGGTAATGGAGGGGAGGGGATGGGGGGATGGTGGGGTTGGGGGCGGGAGGGGGGGAGAACAGAGAAACCCATGGCTGATGTGTAAAATTAAAATACAAATATAATAATAATAATAAATGCAAAAATATAATAATCATTGGAATAATTCCAATAATTATAAAAGTTCCAAAGGTTAATTCTACACCTGATAAATATTTTCAGCAAAACAACAGGATAAAATATTAACTCACAAAATTAGTAGTCTCCAATATACAGATGACCAAGAGACTGAGAAAGAAATTAGGGAAATGATATCTTCCACAATATCCTCAAATATCATAAATGAACTTGGATAAACTCTAACCATGCAAATGGAAAACTTGTATGATGATAAATTTTAAGTCACTGAAGGATCAAAATTAAGATATATTAAATAATGGAAAGATCACCCATGATCATGAATCAGTAGGATGAATATAGCAAAAATGGCCATCTTATCCACAATCTACAGATGTAATGCAATCTCCATCAAAATTCTAACATAGAATTTCCGCTGAGGTAATTTATTTCCCAACCTCAAATTGTACTACAAGGCTATAGTTAAAAACAAAATAAAACACACAAAATTGCCATCATTAGAGAAGCTTTCTTTTGTAGCAATAGGAAAAAATAATAGACCCATAGCTAGGCATTATGCAAAGAGAGAGAGTCATAGAGATAGAGAGAGAGACAGAGAGACAGACAGAGATAAGACAGACAGAGATTCATAGACAGAGAAAGAGACCTTAGAAAACTCAGCTCTAAATGGGATATCTCCATCAAATCCCTCCACTCAGAGCACAGTGAACTTTGTGGAAGATGAAGTAGAATGATTGTAATAGCCAGAAGTGATGGTGGATATCAGGAGAACAAGGCGCTCTAAATCAAAGGAGTACAGCACATTTGAACTCACAGAGACTGAAAAAGTAATCATGGGGCCTTCATGGGTCTGTACTATTTCTTCTGCATATAGTATGTTTAAAAATTCAGTATTTTTATGGGACTCCTGGATGTGTAAATGTGTGGACCTCTAATACTTTTGCCTATTTGTGCCTTCTCTTGGGCTCTTTTCTTCCTGTTGGTTTGCCTTGTCCAACTTCCTTGTGATGGCTTTTATATTATATATTATATTATATTATATTATATTATATTATATTATATACTGCTATGTTAAAAACAGTAGCATGATATTTGCACAAAAAGACATATTGATCTATAAAATTCAATAAGACACAGACATAAATCCATACATCAATAGACACCTAATTTTTGAAAAGGAGCCAGCAATAAACACTGGAAAAGGACAGCATCTTCCACAACTGGTGCTGGTTAAACTGAAAGTCTGCACATAGAAGAATGCAAATTAGATGCATTATTTTCATCCTGAAAAACGTTCAACTCCAAATGGATCAAAACCCTCAATGTCGGACCAGATACACAGAGTCTAGAAAAGAGAGTGGAGGATAGTCTTGAGCTCAAATTAGCACAGGAAAAGATTTTTCTGGAAAAAACACCATTACCACAGGCACTTAGATAATCTATTAATAAATAGGACCTCATGAAACTGAAAACTTCTGCATAACAAAGAACACCATCATTTGAACAAAGCTTCAACCTAAAGAAATTAACTTTTATCAACTACACATGCTATAGAGGGCTAATATCAAAAGTATATTAAGATCTCAAAAAATTGGAAATCAATAGAACAAACAACGTAGTTAAAAAAAAATTGGGTACAGATATAATCAGTGAATTCTCAGAAGAGGAAATTCAAATGATTGAAAACCAGGTAAAGAAATGTTCAACACCTGTAGATGAGATCTCCTGGGTAAACTGGGGAAGGGGGTAGAACAGTGGGGAAGGGGAATGGGAGCATGAGGGATCAGAATGGTCAAGTTGGAAGAGAGACACAGAGGGATGGCAACAAAAGAGACATCTTGATAGAGGGATGCCATTATGGGGCTAGTTTCCCTGGTGGCAGGGAGACTCCCAGGAATCCTCAAGGATGACCACAGTGAAGATTCCTAGTAATAGTGGAGAGGATGCCTGAACTGGCCTTCTCCTATAATCAGATTGGTGAATACCCTAATTGTCATCATAGAACCTTCAGTCAGTAACTAACGGGAGTGGGAGCAGATGTAGTGATCCACTGCCAAACACTGGTCCTAGCTCCCAGGAGTCCAGTTGAAGAGAGAAGGGAGATCACATGAGCAAGGAGGGGTCAAGATCATAATGGAGAAATCACAGAGACAGCGGATCTGAGCTCATGGTCTCTAAGCAGACATCGAGGGAGCCTGCATGGCAGTGACCTAGGCCATCTGCATGTGTGTGATAGTTGTGCAGCTTGGTCTGTTTGTGGGGTTCCCTGCATTGGGACCAGGGTCTGTCCCTGGCTCATGAGCTGGCTTTTTGGAACCTCTTCCCTATGGCAGGATTGATGCAGCCGGGCGGAGCATGGTTCTGTCTCACCTTGGTATGGAGCCCTAATACTTACTGAGGGCTGGATGAGGGGGAGGGTAGAAAGGAGGTGGGTAGGAGGGAACAGGAGAGGAGGTACAGGAAACTGGATGGTGTGTAAAATATATACATAAAAATAAATAAAAAGCATTTGTAAAACATAAAAAAAAAACCAAAAACCTTTCTAGAATTAAAAAAAAAAAAAAAAGGAAATGTTCACCACCCTTAGTCATCAGGGAAATAGAAATTGAGACTACTTTGAGATATACTAGATAGCTCAGGGACATAGGATAAAACCAAATAATACTATTCTATTAAAATAAAGTACAATAATCATAACCACTTCCTTCTATACCCTTAGATCCACACCTTGCTGAGCCATCACAAGAGAAACCTCATCCTACTTCATATGGAGAGAAGTACAGAGACCCTCCACCAGCCAAAAGGAAGTGTGAGCAAAACCTTGGAACAGTCGTCCCTAAAAGAGATATTTGAGTCAAATCCCTCTCTTCAGAGCTCTGGCCACTATGCTGAAGAGGTGGCAGAAAATTGTAAGAGCCAGAAGGAATGGAGAACACCAAGGAAAGAAGGCCCGCTAAATCACCAGGACAGAAGCGCCTATGAACTCACAGATCCTGGGGCAGCAGGTGCAGAGTTTACATGGGTCTGCACCACATGGGGTGCTAGAGCTAAAGGCAAAGGGGATACAGGTTCCCTATCCCTAAGCCAGAAACTATCTCCAGTTGATAACCACTGGCCATCATATACATACCCACACACCCACCCATCTATCCACAATAAATAAATAGATAGTTTTGAAAGGACAAAAATGAAATGATAATTCATACTTGTTCTTTCCTAAAGATTAGAATGAAAGCATTGTCATACAGTGAAATTTGACAAGGTCATATCAAGTAGTAGATTTGGTGGGGAAGTTGGTGATTCGGCTGTAGATGGGAATAATGGTGACAGAATGAAATAATAATAAACCGCAAATACATTCACAGTATGTTGTGGAAAAAAACAATTATTGTTTTGGCATTGCTATGTTGTGCATTTTATTGTGGAATCTAGTTGTTATAAAATGTCCCTAAGTAGCTTAGAAATTCTTTTTTGTCTTACTTTATACAATTACAAAATAGTCAAGATTCCAAACACAGAATTATTTTACATGCTTTAACCTTATGCTATCTTTTAACTCACTGCATCATCACAGCATAAGTGATCTGCCTTTTACCAGGGAAATTAAACAACTTGCCAAAGGAAACAATCATTTCAAGACCGTTTTAACACCAGTAGTGTTTCAAATTTCCCATTCTAAAAACTTAAGTGGCATAGTCTCTAGGATAATTCAAGTAATACTACAGGTGCTAATAGGTTTCTACATAAGGGATTAAATTTACATTATTTAATATAAAAAATTATATCAAAGAATTCCAATCCTTTTGGAGATTTTATTAAGCTCTCAAAAATATGTTCTTAAATATCTTTTCTTGGAATGTAGTTAGAACTGTATGCATAAAATGACAAACTTATTCTTTGAAGAACAGAGAATTAATACATAGCACAAACCCTGGTGGTTTTAAAATTTTAGTTACTCTTCATTAAATTGTATAAAAGTGTTACCCATTTTCTGGAAAATGAAGTGAATATATACAGCTTAAACAAACACACATACATACAAGTCAAAGGCAATGAAGGATACTTGGATTTAATTTTTAACAATTCTTGAATTGTGATACTTGTTGTTAATTTATAGTGAAACGCTGTAATAAAAATTAATCTAAGGAAAAGAGTTTTGAGTCTACCTGAAGGTCAAATTCAGAAGACTGAGAAAAACTGAAAATATTGATTTGAAGAAAAATAAATAACCAATTGAGCAAGAGGCCTTTTGAATAAAGCCGGAGCAAATGTTTGGGCTCTGACTCAGTCTTTGGTGATTCCTTTTTCCAGCCAGCCTGGATCTACACTTTCAACTCTCTTCTGAGATCTGGAGACTGAATATTTGTTAGCTGCCCAATTTGTTCTGAAAATGTTAGCTCTCAGGGGAAAGACTAGCCTTTCAGACCTGTCTCTTTCTCACATTAGTGTCTGGCTGCCACCGTATGTATAGTCTCAAAGTTGACAGAAGATGAAATGATGTCCCCTAATTAGGACAGAAAGGATGTCAGAGACTGAACCCTCTCTCTTCTCTCATACATGCACAGCACTTGGTCAGGAAAATATTGTGGATTCATATAACATTTACAATCGTGATTATTTTATATAGTCTTAAAATCTTTAGGCTTTAGACTTCATTATTCTTAAGGAAACTTGTGAAGTTATTATAAACTACCTTTGGTGACACTGCCCTGAAAGAAACAAAAAACAAAAAAAACAGCCTTTTTCTTTCTTTCTTTCTTTCTTTCTTTCTTTCTTTCTTTCTTTTTTTTTTTTTTTTTTTTTTGGTCATGATCCTACTTGAATCTCCATGTCTTAATGTGCTTTACACCTTTGAATCTCTCCCTGTGCTACAATGAGACCTACATCTGTAAAACTCACAAAAATGTATACTAATAGGCTGTCAGTGTCAGAGTAATACCAACTATACATGTACTTTGCATTTTAGAGAAATATGAAGGTATTTATCTATAATAATATATCTACCTATTATACAACTTAAATTACTTAATAATGTGAATATTCATAAAAATTTTTGATTTGCCAATTAAATTCTGGCCTAAGGATTTAAATAGACATTTCTATGGAAAGACACAGAAATGGCTAAGACATGTATGGAAAAATAATTAACACCTTGAATAATTATGAACAGGCTGGTCAAAATTGTAAACAGGTATCATATCACACCTATTAGAAATTAAAGCATCAAAATTATAAAGAGCAGCAACATTGGAAAACAGGTAAAAATCTGAATGCTTTAACACTATTGGTGGGACTGTCAAAAGGTACAATACAATAAACAATATATAAATTTCTCAAAAATGTATAAATAAGATTTTTGCATAATTCAATATTGACATCTCTTGCTACTAAACCAAAATAATTGAGTCTAAATTCTACACTAGTTGTGGTAACATTCACATTATATCAAATGAACCAGCAACTTAAATAAATATCCACAAATGAAGAAAAAAGAAAATGCAGTCTTTATATAGAAGTAGAAAACATTCAGCCTTGAACAAAGAGTTCTGTATTATGTGATTAAATGGATTAACCTTGGTGAAGTGGTTTAAAGCCAATTACAGAAAGACATCATGAATGAATGTCCTCTCATGTACACCTAAAATACTAGCACTCACAAGTTAAAGTGAGGGACTGGGTTAATGAGGGCAAAGGATGGGCGAACTTGAATGACTAGAGAGTTGATATAGTGTTTCCTTTTTATTTTATTTTTGAGAAGATATGTAACGATACCATAACTACACCATAAATACACCATTCCCCTTTTTCTGTTCTCCATACAAACCATTCCATATAGCTCCTTCCTCTATTCCAAATTCACAGCTTTCTTTTTGCATTAATTGTTGTTACATTTATATACATTCCCAATAAACATATACATATATATTCCTAAATGTAGCATGCTCGGTCTATATAGAATTGCACATAGAGGTATTTTTAGTGCTGACCACTTGAGACTGGATAACCAACCAGTGTGTTCTTCTTTGGGGAGACTATTTTTCCCACTATTAGTATTCCCTAGCTGCATTAGTAAGAAAATAACAACAGCAAACTCCTTGATCTTCTGGATCTTACAATATTTCAGCCCCTCTTCTTCAGTATTTCTTGAACCATAGGAGGAGGAGTTGTTTTCTGGGTGTATGATCAATAATGTGCTCAAGCACACTGCATCTTGATTGGTTGTAGTATTCTGTAATCATCTATGTCAGTTGTAAAGATAAGTTTCCTTAATGGCAAGTGAAGTGTACACTTACATGTGGATAAAAGGACAAATAATTAGAGTGTAGTTAGGGATTAAAGTGGGTTAATAAAGTGTTATACTGTTTTAATCGAACATAGTAAGAAAATTCTAGTGATTGCATAGAGATAAGATTGCATATATTTGGTGGGGGAATGTCTTTCTGAATGCTGTGAAAATATGTTGCTCTGATTGGCTGATAAATAAGACCATTTGGCCTATGGTAAGGCAGCTTAGAGGTAGGTGGAAACTCCAAAATAGACAGGAAGAGAAAGAAGAGGCAAGAAGATACCAGCCACCATCAAAGGAACACCAGGCTAGCAGACTGGTAAGCCACAAATAGGTGGCAACACCCAGATTAGTAGAAATGGGTTAACTTAAGATATAAGAACTAGATAGCAAGAAGCCTGCCATGGCCGTAGTTTAAAAATAATATTAGCTTGTGTGTGGTTATTTGGGTCAGAGCAGCTACAGGATCAGCAGGTGACAAAGATTTATCTTGACATCAGACCAGGTGGGACATAGGAAAACTTCACCAACATATATTATCAAGAATAAATATAGTTCTTATATATGTTGTGAGGGAAGATTCCATGTAAAATACCCTTACCATAATAAAATATAAATAATAGAAATATTGAAATATATTTAATAAAAATTGTGAAATGTCACTATTATTCTAAATATTAACAATAGAAGATTTTATAATGAGGTTTTTTCTACTTTCTTAAATCACTGAAGGCATAAAGTCATATAAAACAAAAACCTCAAACTTCAAACTATCACTGCAAATTTTCCTTAATAATCAAGTTCATTTTTTAAAAGGTACTTTTTTTTTTAAAACATTTAGGAGTACATTTAATATTTACAATTCAGGTGTAATCATACAAATCTATATATTTTATAAATATTAAAGTATTTAATTATTGATATAAAGTATAACATTTTTGAAACCATTAATAGGTTTCTATATAGGAAATAATTTCTTAAATATGGTTGCATTATCACTACCTCTAGAACACTCAAATCAACGTGACTTGTTAACCTTGCTATTTGCAGTCATGCTTTTATTCTATTCACTTTATTAGGTGTTCTTTTTTTAAAAAATATGAAAGCAAAGCATAGACTCACTCTTACACCTTTATGCAATGTCAACATAATCATTACTGCACACTAAAATTTTTCTTTCTTATAATACTTAATAATTTAAAGGGACATTTCTGCAACACTCCAAAGTTTGATTTTTATATAGTTCCTTATACTATACTATGAAGTTTCCAGGTAGTCTGCTATTTATTATGAAGATGTGAGTTTTCAATATAATTGTAGTCAAGAGTAAGCCCTGAATCATTAAGTCAAATGTTTCCATAACTCTGGAGATACTTCTATCAGGAATGTGAGGAATTTATTATTTCTATTAGATTGGAAATATAGAATTACAGCACAACTGTGGTTAAACATTCTTTTTGCTGAGTTATGCATTATTTTCAGTATGGGTCTGAGAGAAAATAATCACACCTGAGGGCAAAGGAACCTTGTGCCTTGTCATCTTGCAGTATATTGGGAAAAGTTAATTAAACAAAAGTCATGTTATAATATTTACAGTACTTACATTCTTCACATGATATTTTGTTTTTAATTAACTCTGAGAACCCTAAAGCGAAAAATATAAAGCTTTTTTTCCTCCTAAGAATTTTATTATTACTAAGCAATGTATATGGTCCTTGTTTCTTTACATTGAATAAGTTCAAACTAATACTTCTAATGCACCTTAAAGTGAAATTAGGTGAAATTGAAATATTTTTCTTGTGTTCAAACAGGAAGGAGAAGTTTAGAATTTGACAATTAAATAAAAAGTTTGACTATTCCTTTTCAAGTTTGGGAAGCTACCTTTCATTCCTCATTTTTAGGCTCCAGGTCTATGACCCATTAAGAGCTAATGTCACTTTTGATAAGGTAGGGATAACTTTCTCCATTCTCCTGTATTGTGACATGACTGTTTGCCAAAGTCCTTTTTCACTCCACTTATTTCCGTACTTTGTGTGGTGCAGTATATGTGTGTATATTTAATGACATAAGGGTCTACATGTGGAGGTCGAGGGACAACCAGGATTCTCTCCTGATTTGTGAGTCCCAACTCATCAGGATCAACAGCAATTGCCCTTACACATGGAGCCCTTTCTAGATCCTGCTAGATCCTGTTGAATATCCACAAGCAAGTCTGAATATATCCATATTATTATACGTTTATATTTGTAAAATTGTGTCAATGATATAGCATTAGAATCACGATGACTTATTTACACTTGAAATCACACAGTGAATATCTTCAAATTTGTCTTTCTACTTCAGAAAAAATTTGTCTATTTAAAATCATTTTGCATCCTTGAAATATTTATAATCAATTATCAATTAGTTTATATAAAATGACACTTTTATGTAGCATTGAGTATGACTTTACAAAATTACATAAATGATGTCCTTTTCAATATTTCATTTAACAATATAATGACATATTTTGGATGCTCCATAAGTATATTCCCCAATGAAGTTGGAACTAAAAATAGCCTTTAGTATTTGGTATGGATGTGTTAAACTCTATAAGTTGCTGGGGGATAAGTATAGAATTTGAAGCAAATGTAATGTTTTTATTTATCCTTGGAAAGGGTGAAGAAAATTTTCACTGTACGTAAAAACATAAAATTTAACAGAAAATCTACTTTTAAAGAATCAAGTAAGGAAATAAATATATGGAAGATTCTATGAACAAGAGAATTCAGAGGGAGGAATAATACTAATCAGAATATATCATATACATATTTGAAATCATCAAAGCATAAATTTAATTAGCAAACAGCATGTAAGTTTTTCTCTAAAGAAACCAAAACAAATACTGCAATGTTTTCTCAGTGTAACATGGCAGAAGTTGATACTGAATATTTTAAGAAACAAGTAAGATCACACCACACACTTTCACGTAGATGGCTTCCCTGTTTGAGATTATGAATGTCCTAATATACGGGTGAGGATATGGTTTAGTTAGAGTGCTTCCCTTCAACATTTAAAGTTCCATTATCCATCTAATCTAATGAAAAGCAAGTCTTGACTCAGAGAAAGCATCAATATATATTCTTCAATTTCTAGTACGATGTTAGCACTTTTTAACATTTATTACCTGCATACATACTATATATAAATAATCAAACCCAATTTGCTAATTTGCTATTGCTTATCATGTTGGTTTATTCATAACTGACACATAGAAACCACCAGTCAATGGCACTCTAAATTTACAAATTGGTCCCAATCCCATATGTTACCTACAATCTTCATTGTCTTGTTATGATTTTTCATTAAGATTTTTCACATTAAGGAAATGTTTTCAATTTGACTGCAGTGGTTCTTTATAGATGAATTTTTATTTTCCATTTTGATAATTTAAGAAAATGTAGTCAGGGTTGGGGATTTAGCTCAGTGGTAGAGCACTTACCTAGCAAGCACAAGGCCCTGGGTTCGATCCTCAGCTCAAAAAAAAAAAAGAAAGAAAAAACAAAATGTAGTCAAACCTAAAATTAGATATTAAAACACATTATTATTTCTAGTTAGGCATGTTTAGAGGTCAACTATCTCCCCTCCTTTAGTGGTTGACATATAAATCTAGTTCATTTTGAATCTGAAGCATGAAATTGGGTAATTAGTATGATCATAATAAGAGACAAAAGTTACAGAAGCTTTTTTGTAATAATATATTACTTTTAAGAGAGACTTTGTCTGAATTCATATTAGCTTTCTTGACAATTGATCATTCCCAGGGGTGCAATATGTTGAAGATTGAAGTCATTTGGCTAGAGGAAAATATCTGTGACTTGGAGGATGACATTGATTTTGAAGTGGATTTCTGACTGCCTAGGAACAAGGGACACCTCTGTACTACCTTTTAATTCCATTGATGTTCAGAAATAACTTGAAATGGAATAAAGATAAAAACAAACAAACAAACAAAAACCTCAAACTGTTGACACAGTGATGAGTTAATAGCTCAAATACTTAGCCTTTGACTCACTGGCTTTGCTGAAGTTCTTGGAAACAGGACTGGGAATTCATCATCTTAGCATTAATAACAACTTGAGCTTGTCAATCATGCATAATGTATGCATTCTCTTGAAGTAGTTACCATTGTAATTCTCAGACAAAGCTTTAATTAAAAGACTATACTATGTCTACTTTCCATATTTTGTCATAAAAAGTAATATATTATCCATTTGTATTAACATTGCTATATAAAACTCAATTTAATAGAAACTTTCCTGTTAAAGAGGCATACATTTTAACTTTTTCAAATATGTTTAAATATCATACTATTCTTTTCTTGAAGTTCCAAGGAATATTAGAATAAATTTACCTGAACACTATTGAACATGGTATGAGAAATCTAGTAACACTAGAGCAGCAAGATATTCATAAATACAAATTTCTGAATATGATTGAAAATAATCACTTTCCTACAATTCTTCAATCCCTAAGCATGATCACTCTGGACAATATAGAAATACTTTGTATCTAACTCTTTCTCTATCCATCCCTGTGGGTGACTATTGAATCATAGTGATTCATAGTTTCTATGCAGCCACATTTTATTGCATTTGTGTCATTATGGGATTAAAAATCCAGTATCATTTTAAAGGTCATAACTGACAGGTTATTGGCAGGATTCTCATGGCTGTGTAAAGAGAAATACTACTTTTTACATCTGCTCACACTTATGAAATCTGTCTTTGTAAAACATTTTTGGAAGAGCTTTTTCTATACATAAGAGTTGGGGTACTGATTTGATTGGGTTTGATTCTGTTGTAATTTCTTCAGAATTAATGTGTCATAAATCTGTTTTACTAGAGATATAAGTGTTGATCCTCATATAATTATAACCAATTAAATTACCTTTTATCTTTTCTTAAATTGGGTCTTACCTCTTTGACTTATAAAAATGTATAAATCCTGTTTTTGGGTCTTGTTTTTTCTAGAAAGCATGGTATGAGTTAATTCCATACTCTATGACTTTATTGGTGTGGTACACATCCTATGAGAGCCACAGAATTAGGAAAGGAAGCATGAAAAGTACCATGGGATGATTTACTGAGCATACCTTGAAGGAAGTCAGGATTTCCCAGTCATGAGATAATTCCATGAGATAACTCAATATTACTGAAAGTAGATCCATTCCTTAAGTAAAGGCAGAAAGAATTGTGTTTCTTTCTCTTGCTTCCTGTTTCATATTGATCAAGATGATTGTGGGGATATAACTCACATGGATCACAATGGAGATGCAAGTTTAATGACATTAATGTGCCTAGCAAGGAGGATTAGGTACTGTAGTTGGTATGCTAATGACTAAGAGGAGAAAAAATATGTCATACCCATTCCATTCCATAACAGTTTCCACAGTTCCCCTCAACTGAGATGACTGTAGATGAGACAGCATCATCATAGTCAGGACTATACATTCCTCCTTTGACTTATACTCAATAAGTAAGAGTTATGTTACTTAGAATGCTAGGATAATTGGTCTTAGTTTACTTGAACACTGCACTGGTAGTGTAATGGCTATTCATGGCATACAGAACTATGAGGAAAAAGAAGCCTGACTTCTATCCCAAGAAAGAATGAACAAAGCATAATTTTCAAGCTAGCTGCTGTCATCAACTCACCAAAGAGCTTAAAGGTGTTAATAATGCAGATATAGTTCTTGATGATCTAGGAGCTCTCAGAAACATAATTGCTATTTATTTTCTTCCTTTCTCATGTACATTTAGTTTACTCACTGTGATGTGACCATCACTTTGGCAGGTTCTCCTTCTTTTATATATAGAATGAAATTATGACAACTTCAGTCTTTTAGTAAGTAATACTTAATTGATATTATACTGTTGTAGATCTTCGTTCGTGATATATCACATCTAAGGCTACTGCATGCTAGAAACCAACAAAATACCACTTAGTGATTCTAGACTTAGACTAGAAAAAAAAAAAAAAAACAGATTCTATTACTTCAGGTAAGATGTCTCTACAAACGGCATGATCTCTTCTTTTGTCCACTGATCTTCTGAACCCAAAGTAGCAATGTGGTAAATAGGCTTGGTTTCTGTTGAATATCCATTGTGACCAGGCAGTGCTGGCACACGTCTTTAATCCCAGTACTCAGGAGGCAGATCTCTGTGAGTTCAAGGCCAGCCTGGTCCAGGACAGTCAGGACTACATAGAGAAACCATGTCTCAAACAACAACAACAAAGACAATGGAAAATTCTATCCCATGAACAAACTTGTAAAATTACCAATTCTTTCTTTTATTTGTTTTTGTTTGTTTTGTTTTGTGTGTGATTTTGTTCTGTTTTCGTTTTTGTTTTGTTTTCTGAGATTGGGTTTATTTGTGTAGCCCTGGGTAGTCTTGAACTTATGGAGATCCACCTGGTTCTGCCTCCGGAGTGCTGGGATGAAAGGCATGTGCCAACACTGCTATAGTTACCATTTTTTAAGTATTGTTTTAGTTTCCCTTTGAGTTGTGATAAACTACTGTAAGAAAAACAACTCAAAGGAGAAAAGATTGATCCTGACTCATAGTTCAAGGGTACTATCCATCATCATGGGGAATTTAGGGTCATAAAAGCATGAAACATCTGCTCACACTACATCCACAATCAAGACTCATGTTTAATTTTCATCATGCATTCATGCAGTCCAGAATGCTATCCAGGAAATGGCACCTCCAACAGTGGATACTTTTTCTACCTACATTATCATAATCAACATACTCTCTCATAGATATTTCCTAATTCCCAAATGATTCTAGATTCTTTCACAATGTTGACAATTCACAACATTATTTATAAGTAGAATAACAGAAACCCAGTTCTGAATGTGGCCTTTAAAAAGTCATTGATAAGAATTATGTCACTTCCACTACTGAACTTTCAAAGTGTTAACTGTTTAGTCACAGGGATATATTAAAATTTATGCCCTATATTATAAGACATTTCACAAGAGCCAGCATTTTCTTAAGATTGCACAGAACATCATTGTTGATCCATAGTGTCATTGACATTATGCTAATTAGAATATCTATCCTCTCATAGTATGTCACTTGCAAATCAGGTGATGATCCACATATATTTTCAATATTCATTGAACTTCTATATTAGTGATATTTATGTATGTTTACTTGTCTGGTTTCAGTGCACTGGAACACTATTCAACATGCTCTGCTATACTTTGAACTTTCTGAAACCTAAAAAAGGAGAACATCAACTTGGCAAGTTTGGTTTTGGAGGTTTTAGGAATATTGCTCTGATATCCTATATGATAACTTTAATAGTTTAGAAAGTTTTGGGGCCTATTGAACAAAAAAATGCTACCAACTACAGAGTATTAGTTGTGTATCACTTGCTCAACCATAAATGACCCATACGTATTTTACAGTAACTCCTTCATGAGTATTATGGTCAGTATGATAGTCAAATTCATTCATTGCATTGGGTGCCAAGGCAATATGGAGGACCCCTCTGGATGTGTCCATGGACATTTCCACAGAACACTAGCTAAGTTAGGCTTCAGGAATCCATTTTGCAGTTATGAATCTAATGAAATACAGAATCAAAATTGACCATCATTGGCCAAAGCATTGTGAAAAACCATAGACAGGCTAATACAAATCCAGAACAGGTGGCTATAAAAAGGACATCAAAACTCATTTTTGTTTTACCTCCCATGGGAAAAGGAAATCATAAGTTTAGAATTTTTGTCAGAGTAGAGAAAGAAACAATCTTCCAAAAATTTTAAAGCAATTATGAATATTTGATGTAGTCATCATATAAATGTAGAAATTTGTTAAAGTATATTTTTACTTCTCTACTCTATCATCCATTTCACAATTCAAATATGACCCATACACTGAAGATACTTTAATTTGAGTGAGTCAAAAGTTACTTAAAAAAATAAATAAATCAGCTAGGGATGGTAAAACCTGATGTAGAGAATAAAGGTAGAACCATCAACAGTTGTGAATATTTTTAGGAAGAAAAGTGTTCTACTTTTCTTTAGCATTGTTTAGATCATAAGTAAAATCATAGAACATAAAGGTTCCTTGGAATTACATATTTTGAGATTTTTACCAGCTATCATTCTTGCCAAGCACTGCAGTGGGTTGATAGGGAATAAATGAAGATTATAAAGTTGGATTCAAGAGCAAATAAGAATTATAAAGTGACCAAGCTGATAAGTATCTTCATGAATAATATTTTGTCCTCTTATATTTATGTAATATAATTTATTCCTTCATGTCAGACATGATTTTTGTTACATTTCAGGTAAAGAAAATTAAAGCCCTTCACTTTGAATTTCCAAAGGGCTTATCTTCCTATTCCTCTTAGCCCGTCCTTTCTCATCACAGAGCATGTATTTGTCTTCCATTCACTTGCATTGTGTTTCCACTCTGAAAAGACCTCTATTCCTTTGTAACCACATACTTCCCTAAGAAATGGAAAAAAAAAAGAAAAAGAAAAGTATAACTAAATGTTAAAAGTGATTTTTCATTTTACCTATGGCATATCATTGCATTATGACAGCTACTTTAATGGAATGTAATTTTTTTATAGTTGACAAATATAAAACTAAATTTTTAAAATGTGTGTGCAGTAAATTGGGATGCAATCCCATGCATTCCAATTCAGCGTCTGCTTTCTGGACTGTGTTTCTCTATTACATCATCATCACAATTTTCAAAGCACTTCCTTTTCAAATGCATCACCTTGGAGCACTGCTTGTGAGCCTTCCCAATATTGTGACCCACTAATGCATCACCTTGGAGCACTGCTTGTGAGCCTTCCCAATATTGTGACCCACTAATGCATCACGTTAGAGCACTGCTTGTGAGCCTTCCCGATATTGTGACCCACTAATGCAGTCCCTCATGTTGTGGTGACCCAGCAGTAGACTTAGTCTGTTGCTCTTTCATCACTGTAACTTTGCTACTGTTACGAATTTTAATGAAGACTTACTTTGTTGTGATTGTACCCAAGCAGTTGTGTGATGGTTTTTCATCTACGGTAAGCTTTCAATCACAAACTATCAGAAGAGCCTTGTTTTACCAGCAGTTTTCCTGTATTAGTTTCCTAACCTTTTATTTCCATTACCTTCATGATTTGGGACTGTATTTAAAAAATGAGCCTTAATCTGAGGAAAATGTGTCTACACATCATTCAAAATGAAACCCTGTTTGAAGATCAGGTTGCTAGTGTGTAAGGAGAAGAAAAAATATGATGGGAAAACAACCTATCAAGTTTACATTTATATGTGGGTGGAGACAAACTCACAAGGTGGGAAAGAAAGTGGTGCAGAGACTGAAAACTGGAAACCTCTCAAACTCTTGATGATTAAAGGAGAGAAATTATGTGGTAAATGATTTGAGATCTGCTATTAAGCACAATTTTGACTAATTTGATGAGGCTGGAACATGATCAAATATTGGTAGACAGAAGACTTTTTGTACAGGAAATTGATGAAAAATAATATAATCATGAAAAATAAGCAAATGAAGTAATAAACTACAAGAAATTTACAACACTAGGGAGCTGCATGTGATAATATTTATGTGAATATTTATACATATTTGGAGAGAGAATTGTCCTGTGCAGACTATTCTAGTGTGTTATCTGATTGTATCTTGAATTTGTATCTAGAACTACATGGAAAGTTGTTGTAATCTAAATCCCTGAGAGTACAATGAGGACTTTCTACTCAGTTATTGTTAATATAAAACATGTTAGATGTTTCAGAAAATAGATTTTCTTAAAAAAAATTCATCTAACTGTAAAACCTATCTATTTTCTCCCTGTCACTGACTATATTAAGGAATTTATTAGTAAAGGGCGGGTGTTGTGGAATATTATTTTAATATGTGTTACATTTGTGTATGCTATGGAATATTTGTTTAATGATGAAAAGATGTGTTGTATTCTTTTATGTTGCATTTCTTTAACTCCATGAAGCTGTGTTACTGTGCCTGACTAAAACTACAGATTGGTTTAATAAAGATCTGAATGGCCAATAGCTAGGCAAGAAAAAGGATAGATGGGGCTGGCAGGGAAAGAGAATAAGTAGGAAGAGAAATCAGGAAGGACAAGACAAGGGAGCAAATGGAGAAGGAGGGAGGACACCAGGAGCCAGCCACTCAGCTAAACAACAAACCAGAGAGTAAGAAATAAAGAAAAGTATATAGAACAGAGAAAGATAAAACCCAGAGGCAAAAGGTAGAAGGGATAATTTAAGTTAAAAGCTAGTGAGAAACAAGCCAAGGTAAAACTGGGCATTCATTAGAAAGAATAAGCCTCTGTGTATTTATTTGGGAACTGAATAGTGGGGCCCCAAAAGCAAATAAATAAATAAATAAATAATAAATAAATGAATGAATGAATAAGTAAATAACAAATAAATAAATAAATAGATAAATAAAAACAGCAGGGTGTTTGGCAAAGAGTAGGAAAAATATTGTTCTTTGGACATTTAACTTGATGTTCTCTCATGAATTTTAAAAGACTGCTGAACTTAACAAGAATTTACATATTTTTATCAATGATTTCTGCTCTCACCAAACCTTTTGCACTCAAAGTGACAAGTTAAGAATAGCAGAAGGGAGTAAGTGCTAGAAATGTAGTTAAATGTATCATAAATGGATTCTTTAAAAAAAAGCAGCTCTAATGGTTACTTAACCTACACATGACTTCATTTATCCTACAGAAAAAAAAATAGAGGATAATATTTATTATTCCTAAAACTTTTAATATGTCACCTCATTAATCTTCTATCTCTCTCTGTGACCCAGAGTTATTAAAAAAAAAAACAAAAAAAAAAACTATAGATAAATTACAAAAGCTTCAAGCCTGGCACTCAATTTTAGATATAGAAGCTGATATACCCAATGGCTTGAAATATTGCTATCTCAAGCTGTTAGAGGAGTTGCAATCTTTCACAGGCTAGAACTGAATATTCTGGAATCTTGCCACACTAAAGTTCCTAAAAATATAATGATAGCATATAAGGACAGACGGAAGAAGCAGCTCCTTTATATAATTGCTGCTGCTGTGCACTATGGATTTTGAATGGCAGCGGTGTTAAGTGCATTAGCTTTAGTGAAGAAGTTAGAAATGGCCTCTTAACAGCCTTATTTGGATAGCACTGCAATAGCCCTCACTCTGTCCTTGAGAGTCACATGATGTGTGTGACAAAGCATTTTTCAGAGTTAAGAGAGGATTAGATGAAAGAAATTAATTAAAACTCCCTTGCAACATTTTCCCCTGGAGGTATTCAGTATGCTGAAGTGGTGTGACAGAGTGCCATTCTCTCAATAAATCTACTCATTAAATAACTCAATTGTGTTTAAACACATATCCTAAGTTTTTTAATTAGACTATAATTTTTCTCCATGTATTTTTATGCTGAGTCCTTCATGTTATCACTACCTTCATGAGTTTTAATTACCTGTTAGCTTTCCCAAATAAGACTCTCACTAAGTAAGTCTCCAAACCTATCATTTCATCAGTTTGAAAGCTGAATGCCATTAAGTTAACACATTTGAATATCTATAGACAATGGTTGAACTGAACATAGGTATACATGTATCTATATAATTCCCTAAAATTGTGCTCATAGCTGTGAGTTGCATACTATGACATCAGACAGAAAACATGTATACAGATTATTTTAATAATTGTTGATATAACGCTTTAGAAATCCTAAAGAAGCCAGGAGGTGATAGCACACACCTTTAACCCCAGGACTCAGGAGGCAGAAACAGGCAGACAGATCGCTAAGTTCAAGACCAGCATAGTCTACAGAGTGAGTTCCACAACAGCCAGGAACCCTGTATGGAAAAAAAATAAAAGAAAAAAGAAAAAAAGGAAAGAAAACAAAACAAAAAGAAACCCTGAGGATTGAAAATTTTGACCTCTTTGATTTCTTTTTAAATTATCAGATCTGTAATTTACTGTTTTGAAAACATTATTACTTTGTATTTAATAATTTTTAGTATCAAAATCATCCTATATGAACTGGAGCTGACACTCTAGTTATTCTAGTCTTGGAATGTCAGAGACCTGTGAATCTTTGGGGTCTGCTTGTTATCCAACATAGCATGATTGACAAACTCCATAAGTTTAAGAGACCATGTCCCTCATCCACATGGTCAGGAAAATTATAGAGCACCAGAGGCAGAGTACCAGTGGTTGATCTCTGTTTTAACCACAAACACACTCATACATGTGTGCAGCTAAAATTACAATTTCCATGAAATAATCATTTATAAGATATGATACTATTCACAAATAAAAATTTGCATTTCTTGAAAATATGCTATGTAATTATAACAATGTTATGTAAAAATGAAATTCTGCCCTCTGGATATGACATGGCTGTTGTACTTTGACATCACAGAAGCTGTAGTTAAATACACAAGACATGTGTAAGATCAAGCCAGTTAGTACTTTCACTATGGATTGAGGAGGAGCTCTGAGGTCCAACCCCTAACTAAGGGCGTATTTGAAGTTGGCTTCTTGGTAAGGGACATGGGACTCTCTTTAGGGATGTGGCCACATGTAAGTGACACATGCCCCAGATGATAACTCCCAACCTAGGAGCATGTGGATTGCACTAATGGGACTCAGTGAGTTATCTCTAACTAACTAACTAACTAACTAACTAACTAACTAACTAACTAAATAAATAAATAAATAAATAAATATGTCTGTGTGATGGCAAGTTAGTAAATATGGAGTAGGCAGTGAGGTATGGATATGATCAAGATACACTGCATATGTATATGAAATTTTCGAAGAATACCCAAAAAGAAGGTTTGAGTGTGTATTAGGATGTGATGCTTTAAAAATTTTATCCAAATTTATGTGTTCAGATGAATAAACATAAGTTTTTAACTTTCCTTAATCACTTCAATCAAATAGAAAAGTCCATGTTTAAAAATTTATATATTTCCACTTTTAACACGAGGAAAGTGGGTATAGATCATCCATTCTTACTGCATGAAGTGTAAAAAATTCACTTTTAAAAAATTTTCTTTCATAAAGATATAATTTTGCCACATATAATATGATTAGGATAAGCAAAACCAATCCAGAAAATAAGAAACATAACATGTATTTCTAGTTATAATCTGAGTAATAAGTATATAATCATGGTAAGATCAGTAATTTTCTTACATCAGGAAATAAATAAAACTTGCTTATGCACAGTAATGTAATGTACATTATGTCTAATAACATGGGATCAGAGCAGAGGTTAGTATTTGATCCTTTTCCTAGTATGTGAAATTATTGGGTTGAGTCTCAGAGCTCTATAAACGAACAAAAAAGAAAGCTCATCATCAGTTAACAAAACCAACAAGAAAACAACAAAATAACTCCTAATTTCCCCAGTCCAATCCTGTCTATTTTCCTTTTGAATAATTTCTGAGAAATATTTTTTCTACTTTTATTCAATTGAATTTTTTTACCTTAATCTTAGTGAGATACTATGTTGATAGTCATTTTCACACACACATATATATGACACATGTATTGTCATTTCTGATACTTTATTTCATATAATGCTCTGTCCATTCGTCTCTATTAATAAATTTAATAAAAAGATTGAAACCTACTTTATGAAATGGGTAGTGCTTCAAGAGTTATATACATGCTCTATTTTCTTCACCATTTACCCATTAATTGATATATGGGTTGATGCTGTGTGGTAGATAATCTTGAATATCAGGATTTCTTATATAGGTAACACTGACTTATAGTTCTGCAAGTAGTATAGAAGAGTTATTTATCTACAGACTCATCAATATTATTATTTGTTCTCTCTAATGATGACAATTCTAAATGAGATATGATGATTTAGCCACATAAATTACTTTTTATATGTAGTTCATTTTTATTTTATAGCTAACAAAGTATTCATTCAAGCCATTCCAATTTTTATTTTATTTATTCCATGTAAACCTCAAACATATATATAAATATATTTTTGTTATAGAACAATATTTATTGAAAGCTATATTTTCCTTATGTATCTATCTATTTATCTATCTATCTCTAATCTATCTATCTATCTACCTTTCTATTTATTTAATAGACTGACTACACTTCCCTCTCTCCTCTCCTGCCAGTTCCTTCCCACCACTTCCCTCCCTCAACCTCACATCCACTCCTCCTCTGTTTCTATTCAGAAAAGGGCAAGACTCCCATGGATATTAACATAACATGACATATCAAGTTGTATTAAGGCTGGACAAGGTAACCCAGTATGAGGAATAGATACACACACATACACACACACACACACACACACACACACACACACACACACACAAGATTTAAACAAAGCCCCTGACCCTATGGTTAGGAGTTCCACCTGAAGACAAAGGGACAAAACCATCACATAATGCAGAGGGCCTACATCAGTCCCATGCAGGCTCCCTGGTTGTTCCTTTAGTCTCTATGAGTTCAGGTGAGATGATTATGTAGGTTTTCTTGTGATATCCTTGACCTCCCAAGCCTGGATCCTACAATCCTCCCTCCTCTTCAGCAGCAAAGGAAAGGGGCTCATTTCAAGGTAAGGTTGAAACTCCCAAGAATCAACAAGGATGACACCAGATAAAACTCCTAGTATGTAGCCTGAACTGGCCATCTTCTGTGACCAGGCAAGGCTTAGAGTAGTGGGATTGGGACACCAACCTAGCCACATGACATTTGAACTACATACAGTCTGTCCTGCCTATGGAAGGGACGATGGTAAGGGTGGCACAGAGATTGTGGGAGTGGTCAACCAATGACTTGTCCAGCCTGAGACCCTTGCCATGGGACTGAGCTCACTCCAGCCTGAATGCTACGACCCAGAGACTGGATGGCCTGGGGACCTAGGATAGAACCAAATACGAGTACATGGGAAACATGTCAGTGTAATGGTACATAATATTATTCTGCTATTTTCATTGCTTAATGCCTAGGCCAGTAGTCATCAGAGAGGATTTACCCAGCAACTGGTGGAAACAGATGCAGAGACCCATAGTCAAACCTTAGGCCAAGCTTAGGGAATCCTACATAACATATATTACTATATACTACTGATCTTACTACCACTACCACCCCACATGGCTTTCAATGTATGACCCTTCCAACTTCATGTCATTTACTCCATACCCCACTGTGGAGTTAGAGTTTTCCTGCCTGGCCCAGTCAGGACAAATCTCTCTTACCCGCCAGTCTCACAGTCACTCAGACCCAACCAAGAAAGCACACAGAGACTTACATTGTTTAGAAACTGTATGGCCGTGGCAGGCTGCTTGTTATCTACTTCTTCTATCTTAAATTAACCCATTTCTGTTAGTCTATACTTTGCCACATGGCTTGTGGTTTACCAGTGTCTTTACACGTTGCTTTTCATGGCGGTGGCTGACAGTGTCTCTCTCCAGCCTTCTACTTCCCAGAATTCTCTTCTCTCTTGTCCCGCCTATACTTCCTGCCTGGCCACTGGCCAATCAGAACTTTATTTACACAGAGCGATATCCACAGCACCACTGATTCTAATTACTCCATCAATGTGAACATGGGTGTGAGGCATGTAGTGTTATGTGTCAAATCCACACATTTCAACCACCTACTCCCCAAAAAAGTGATTTCAAAAGTTTCAAACAGCCTTTCATTGTAATGGTTTGAGCCTCTCCCTTATTCAATGGATTTTTTAATTCTCTTCATGTTGAGGATGTGCTGTTTAGGTAACTGTCCTTGCTCAGAATTAATGTGAGTTATAGCCATGTGATTACCAGTGGCTGACATTTCACAGTACTTCTCCACAGTCTCTGACTTTTCCATGTTTTCTGGCTTTTACAGTTTGTTCCTTTTGTAGTTGTTCCCTCTCATCTCTTCCATGATACTCCCTGAACCTTGAAGGGGTATGTGGTTATGGGAACTGAAGTAGGTGGCCTATCTCTGGTTGATCTCTCAAGTCATTTATTTTCATCACTTTGAAGATTTGAGTCTCAGTGTTTGCATTAATCACTACACTTTGCATTAACCCTTTGCATTAACAACTATGTATCCCTTTGATACATGAGTCCCTTTGGGACTCCCCACTAACCATGGACCCATTCTCTTCTGGGCAATGCACAACCACCACACTTGAAGGGATTTGGGAAGGGTTTCAGTGACCTCCTTTAGCTCCTCCATTCTGGTTTCCCTATGGAACTCCTAAACTTTCTGCTGGTATCTCCATTATCCGGACATCTGAGTGCATCTTCATCCCCTTGTTTCTCCCCACCACATATGACATAAATGCAGAGTTCCCATAGTTCTTCCTCAGATGCCCTCCTGACCCAATTAAATTAGCCCACCTCCAATCACTTGTTAAACAGCACAGAATGAGACCACCTCTTTTCCAAGTACCCAAATGCAGAAGTACTTGGACGGGATCAAAGTAGACTACCTGTATTTCCTTTTCCTTCTCCATTCTGATCTCTCTGGGATAGCTGTAATAATGGCATCTAAGCCCCTCCTCCAAACTGATTTTCATTCTCTTTAGACTTGTGGTCATCTGCAGCCAGACCCAGGGGACCACTGGTTTTACTTCTCCTGCTGTTTGTGGAGCTGTGTCTCAAACCTGGTTAACAGTCCTATAGAGTTAGTGACTTTTCCCTCAGTACTAGTCTGTCACACACTGTACATATCAGGGACATCTTGGAAAATGAACTCAGAATTCCATCAAGAACTTCAGATATGGGACCAGTCAGCATCTGAAACCTTAAATATAGATTGGCTCCCAAACGGAAAATTAAACTTCAATCTTTTGGTGCACAACCAGTGAGCTTGAGGTCCAACCATGCAAAAAAAACAAAAAAAAAAAAAACAAAAAACAAAACAAAACAAAACAAAACAAAAACAAACAAACAAACAAAAAAAACTAACCACATACCCAACAAAGGTGATTTCCATTATCCATGCCAAAAATCACTACAAATGTCATAAATTCAGATCCTGGATTCCAGGGACAAAATATGAAAAACTAAGAAAATATACCTCCTCCAGAAACAAGCTCCCATATTGTCATGTTTTTATTAAAGCAATTTAGTTAAAATACAATACAAGGAATCCAAAATAGAAATTATGTATATGTTCAAAGAAGTAAAGAGGACATGAACCAATGCCTCAATGAAGGCAATGAAAACACCAAAAGATGAATATTATGAAAACAATAATTCAATATATGAAAATATAATTTAATAGAGTCTTTTCCCAAAGAAAAGCCAAAAGAAATAAAACTCAAAATGAAAAATTTAGAAAGTAAAAAACAAAACATTATTGAATAATATAGAAAAAATTTCAATTCTTAAAGATCAGGTAGAATAAATGGATAACTCAGTCAAGAAAAATGTTAAATATAGAAATGTCCAGTCATGGGCTGGAGAGATGACTTATAGGTTAAGAACACTGACTGTTCTTCTAGAGGTCCTGAGTTCAATTCCCAGCACCCACATGGTGGCTCACAACCATCTGTAATGAGATCAGGCTCCCTCTTCTGGCCTGCAAGGGATACATGCAAGCAGAATACTGTATACATAATAAATAAATCTTAAAAAAAAAAAAAAAGTCCAGTCACAAAGCATTCAGAAAATTGTAATCCACAAACATAGCACCAAGTAAAGACCAAGCATATTAATAAAAGATAGAGACGAAGGAGAAGAATCCCAGGTCAAAGGCACAGAAACATTTTAACAAAATAACTTTTTTTGCTTGTTCTTTTTTGTTGTTGTTGTTGTTGTTGTTTTGTTTTGTTTTGTTTTTCGAGATAGGGTTTCTCTGTGTAGTTTTGTGCCTTTCCTGGAACTCACTTTAGATACCAGTCTGACCTAGAACTCACAGAGATCTGCCTGCCTCTGCCTCCCAAGTGCTGGGATTAAAGTCATGCACCACCACCGCCCAGCTAACTTTTTAAATCTTCCAAACTTAGAAAGATGCTTATAAAGATGTAATAGGCATAAAAAAACAAATAGATATGATAAGAAAAGGAATTACCAATGGCACATAAAAATAAAAATAATAAACATACCTGTTGTAAATTTTATAATTTGACACTGGATAATACTAACATTTACGTTTCTGCTTTGTTAGCATGCAATTATTTCCAGCACCTTGAATGCTAGTCAGTAGAGTGAAGCATCTGATAAGGCAGAGACTGATTTCTCTAAGTATGATGCTATAAGTAAATGGTGTTTCAGCATGAAAGACTTACTGCCAAGTTGTGGAGGGTAATATAGAACAAAGGGGACAGTGTCCCAACCACAAATAATATATAGCCAAATAACAGCCCTGATATGAAGAATGGTTTACATAATTTAGAGTCAATTGCCAAAGGTGTCCTGTAGGTCCAACAAACATATAGGTATAGAACCTATATGTATAGAACCTATAGTATAGAACCCACCAGCAATATGAACTCTAGTCAGGAGGAATAAAGCTTCTATTCAGTACCAGTTCAAATTCTCCATGCTTGATGATGTAACAATATGATATCTTCAGGAATGGTACTTTAACATTAGTTTTATAGGGTAACTACAAAGTGTTGGCAACAGTGTGCTATGTTTGTGGGATATTGAAAAATACTATCAATGACATGTAGTTATAACCATAGATCAGTACAATGCTCAGTCCTTATCAGAGAAGATTCATCTAGCATCATATGACAAATAACACTTAGATTCATAATTTGACAATGTGCAGAGAATGAGGGACTTTGAGCTACTCAGACCTAAATGGGATAGCTTATTTATTTTATTTTTTGAAATTCAATTACATAGATAATCTTGTTTAGTCTGTATAATGTCATAATGTTTTCAAGGCTCATCATTTGGTATTGGACAATTAATTGGTATGTTTTTCCCTTGGGAATATTGTTTCTACTACTGAGGATTCTTTGGTAGCTTGTAGTTTTTGTATTGGGTTGTAGCCTCCTGAGGTTTCATCAGTTCTAGCTAGCATGTCTATTGTTTTCCTTATTCAACTTATGTTTAAGCAGTTATGTTGGTGAGACTTCGTGAATGCAGCTTCTGATATTCCTTCAAGTCAAAATGTCACACAACCCCTCTTTTCCTCTGACCTTTATGTTTTCACCCCCTCTTTTCTATTAATCCCTGAGCATTAGGTATAAGAGTTGTATTGTAGATGTATCCACTTGGACTGGAATTCACAACTCTGAATTTTGATTGGCTGTAGTTTCTTGTAATGCTCTCTATTTGTGTCACAGAGAAATTTTCTTCATGCAGGGTGAAGACCACACATATCTGTGGGAATATGAACAAATATTTAGAATGTAGTTATGCATCAAGCTAGCTTTGTAAATTGATGGCTTTACATTTTTTCCTGCAAGATCCTTGTCTTTACTGCTCCTTGGTGATTGTCTAGGTTCCCAGTACTAGGCATGATCTCCCACTTGTGTGCATGTCTAAAGAACAAGTTAGGGGATTTTGGATTTGGCTCAGTGGTAGAGTACTTGCCTAGCAAACACAAGGCCCTGGGTTGGTCCTCAGCTCTGAAAAAAAAAAAAAAAAGGTTTTTCTTTTTACAAGCATGCTTGACAACTTCCAGTTTCATAAAAGAAAGAAAGTCCTTAGGAAAGAGGTTTTCTTGTCAGTTACAGCTCGGGTATCTCTGGCCCCCAGTGTCTCAATAGGGCCTTATACCAAGTCTGAATGCTGACCAAGGACAATAGCTATACTAAAGAGTCTCTTAGACAACTCTGACCAATAACTCAAAAGATGACTTTTAATGTCTGGTGTCAGAGATTTTTTTTAACAGCTTCCTGAATGCTAGTATATTGATCTTTGTCCAGAATAGGAGGTACTTAACTAATATCACCCTCTTACATGTATATATGGAGTTTTACCATTGTAGTTTATTGAATAAATAATTTTTCTTTAAGATAGGTTTTGATAAAGTTCTGGTGACTGTAACTAGATGAGCTTATTTCTTGGATCTCTGTTCTACTTCAATGGCCTTTTGGCCAGTTCTTGTACTACCAGCATGATAATTAGATTACTAAATTTTGGTACTTTGATACCTATGTCATGGTTCTTCTAATCAGATTGATTTGGGTTTAGCACAAATTATGTTTTATATTTTTTGTGAAGAATTTCATTGTATTTTTAGTGTGGATAACATTGGACTCATAGAAAATTTTTGATAAAAGGGACTGTGTGTGTGTGTGTGTTGTGCCTTCAAATGTATGCACATATATATGTAGATACATGGGTGGGTGTGCCAATGTGCATTTGTTAGGAGACCAAAATCATTTTACTGTCTGCCCATTATGGATTTTTAACATGAGAGAGGGTATCTCATTGTACATAGACTATGCAGATTAAATTCATCAGTGATTAATTCTGAGTTACCAGTTATGTAGTAGTATCACATTAAAGAAATAAATAAAAGGACTCCCCCTTGGAGTCCATTTTTTTTCTTTCCTAACTGCCTATCTGAAGAAGGCTGCCTTGTAACTATGTCTTATCTGTGTTTGTTTCTGTGTGTGACTGTGTGTGTGTGTGTGTGTGTGTGTGTGTGTGTGTGTGTGTGTTGTCTTTTCTTTGACAAAGAGTTTCACTGTCTTTACTAATCAGCATAGAACATATTTAATGGAAAGGAATGGGGGATACTTTATAGAATTCTTTAACAGACTTTTACAACAGACTAAACTGACTCCACCTGACCCCAACTAACCCTGATAACAGAGTTTTACAGACATCATTGTTTATCAAATCAATATCCAAATGTTGTGTTTAACATTTGTGATGCAAAATTACAGAAGATTGCTTTCAACCTCTTTAATTCAATGATTTCAGCAAATGATAGACATGCATTGTCTGGGTCAGGGCACAGAAGAGTACATAATTTAAGATAATAGCTATGCATTAGCTTAAGTTGCAAAACTTGGTTACAGTGGAAGTACAAAGCCAGTAAATTTGACTGTACTTTGTAATCTAAAAAGTAGCTTAAACAAACAGGCTGAGTACACAGAAGGAGAACACTCATAAGTCTTAAGTAACCTTAAGGTATATTATGAACTATGGCTGTAAGGTTCAGCAACAGTTGCAATCTCTTAGAATGTAAGAGATGATTTCTTAATATTGCATCATAGAAAGGAGACTACTGTTCTGTCTAGGTGGGTTGAGCAGCAAGCCCTCAGTATCTACCTCTCTCCGAGTCCTAGCATTTAGGATATACTAACTCATGGCCATGCTAAGTTTTATCAGCCAAAGGTTTTAAGACCTGAAACTGGGTATTCCCTCTAGTATGGCTCGTACGCTTACACTGCATATCCTGCATGGTTTGGGCCTACAAAGCTAGTGAGACAGTGGTGGTCACAAGAAAAATCAGTGACACTGGAACATGTACATGACAGCTGGATCAAGTGGGCTTTCAAGGTTCTAATGGTGGTGCACCTACTAGGCCACAACCTGAAGCCTCTGTGAATTTACTGTGTATAGTCCAGGAGGAAGGTTGGCTAGTCTCAATAGGCAATATTTGCACACTGACCACATGAAGTTTTTTCTAATACCCTGAGACAGACTGGAGGAAGGCTTTAAAGATCCCATTGATCTAAGATAGCAGAGTCCTTGTCAGCAATACAAATTTACTCAGGACATGTCATCTGCTCCCCACTCTTATCCACTGAGTCAGTCCTTTAGGTTAATTATCCATTTCATGCCTTTTATTTGTTCTATTTTTGCTTGGTCTTCAACTTGTTGTGAGAGGGATTATGCTCATATTCCTTCCTATTATGTTGTTGTATTTCTTATTTATTTAAATCTTGAGATTCTTGTATGTGGATTTATTTATTCTTCATTATTAAAATTCATTATTATTTCTAAGAGACTTTTTTTCCCTGAAAGATTCCTTGAGATTTTTATGTATAGATACATATCTCTCAACAATGGTAATATAGTTTCTCCTCGATTTTTATTCCTTTTACTTACTTAATTTTCTTGTTCTAATGCCGCAAAAAACGTTAAGTAGTCCATTAAGTGATAATACAGAAAGAGTTCCATTGTCTCATTCCTGATTTCAGGGACACTGTCATACCAAACCCCTGCACTGCATTCAAAGTCTGTGAGAATCATGTGCCTCTTATGTGACTAAATCTGTCAATCTCCCTTCACAAAGAATGCCTGGTTTAGCCTGGTGCTGGGAAATTATAATATTGTTTTCCTTTTGGAGCCAATACACTGGATCGAAATTCACTTCCTTATATTTTTAGTGATATTCCAACTACATAATTTGTGTTACATGTAGTGAAAAGTCAAATCATGTCCAGGACATCAAACATATATGCTTTAAAATATTTAAGAAAGAATAAGAAACTTTTTCTGGCATATGAAGGCATGACTCTAGTGAAACAGAGGATGTTCCTTCTGAGTAAAGAGGAAGAAAAATGCCAGAACAAGAACAAGGAAAGATTATCATGAAATCAAAAGAAGCTAATCTCAGTCATCTCCAATTCAACTGTCAAATCTACCAGGGTTTAAAGAATGGTCAGGTTCAAATCCTTGATCTGTAGGTATCTTATATGAGACAGACTGAAGCGTAAAACACTAAAATTGATGACAATGCAAATGGTTTAAGAGATGAAATATAATTATAACATCTTTGATAATCAGGTAGGTGAGGGTGAGACAGATTCATGGATGAAACTGGAGATAATTTCTGTGGATGATTGATTGATAAATATAACTCTGAATGGCCAGGAGCCCAGCAAGAAGGATAGGGTAGGCAGGAGAAGGAGGAGAATTATTCTGGGAGGTGGAAGGCTGAGACAGGGACATGCTGCCAGTTGCCACCATGAGTACCAACATGTAAGATACTGGTAAGCCACAAGCCATGGGGCAAGGTATAGATTTATAGAAATGGATTAATTTAAGATAGAAGAACTAGATAACAAGAAGTCTGCCATGGCCATGCAGTTTGTAAGCAATATAATTCTCTGTGTGTTTACTCTGTTGGGTCTGAGCAGCTGTAGGACTGGCAGGTGAGAAAAATTTGTCCTGACCATGGGCCAGGCAGGACTGGAAAAAACTCTTGCTACAGATAATTGTATAAAATGAAGAAAGCCATTCAGAAAAGATGAGTTCTACTTGTTTTATTTTATGTGTCAGTGCCCTTCAACTGAAGAAAAGATAAAGAAAATATGGTACATATACACAATGCAGTACTACTCAGCAGAGAAAAACAGTGACATAATGAGTTTTGCAGGCAAATGGATGATTCTAGAAAAAAATCATCCTGCGTGAGATAACCCAGACTCAGAAAGACAAACATGGTATGTATTCATTCATAGTAGGATACTAGATGTAAAACAAAGATGACTAGACTGCTACACAACTCCAGGGAGGCTACCTAAAAAAAGGGACCCTAGGAAAGACACAGGGATTTCCCAATGACAGAGAAATGGATGAGATCTACATGAACAACCTGGATGACAGTGGGAGTAATGAGGGGCAAGGTTCAAGGGAAAGAGAGCTTAGGGGAACAGGAGATCCCAGCTGGATCAAGAAGAGAAAGGGAGAACAAGGAATAACAAACCATGATAAATGAAGACCACATGAGCACAGGAAGAATCAAAGTGCTAGAGAGGTCCCCAGAAATCCACAATGATACATCCACTGTAGACTACTGGCAATGGTCAAGAGAAAGCCTGATCTGACCTAGTCTGTTGATCAGATGGCCAAACACCCTAACAGTAGTGCTGGAATTCTTATCCAATAATTGATGGAAGTGAATTCAGGGATCCTTGGCCAGGCCCCAGGTGGAACTCTAGGAGTCCAGTTGTCCAGAAAGAGGAGAGACTGAAAGAGTGTGAATTATTGAGACCAAGACTGGAAAAGCACAGGGACAAATAGCCAAACCAATGGAAGCACATGAATTATGAACCAAAGGCTGTGGAGCCCACAACTGGATCAGGCCCTCTGGATAAGTGAGACAATTGAATAGCTTGAACTGTTTGGGAGGCACCCAGGCAGTGGGACCCAGACCTGTCCTTAGTGCATGAGCTGGCTGTTTGGAACCTTGGGCTTACACAGGGACACTTTGCTCAGCCTGGAAGGGGGTGACAGGACCTGCCTGCACTGAATCCATCAGGTTGAACTGAATCCCCAGGGGAGTCTCGGCCCTGGAGGAAAGGGAATGGAGGGGAGTGGCTTGGGGGAAATTGGGGGTTGAGCCGGGAGAGGAGAGGACAGGGGAACCCATGGCTGATGCGTAAAATTAAAACACAAATATAATAAATATAAAAAATAAGGAAAAAATTTTGATGACAGTGTTTACCAGAGGTTAGATTGGTGGTGGAGAGGGAGAAAAAGAACTGTTTATTAATAAATATCAAGTTACAGATACAATCAAGACACAATTCTGCTATGCTAATAGTAGCATAATTAGATAAGAAAACAATACTGTTAATTTCAAAACGCATGAGAATGGATGTTGAAATTTTGGCCTTTAAAATAATGAATTTTTAGGAGATATACATGTTGACCTTAATAAAATATAACCCAATATTTATACTTTAATAAAGTGTGTTACTTTATTAATGATATTTATAATTTTATGCTTTGTATCACACTACTGTAAATGTAATTAAATTAAAAGATGAACTTATCGGGGTTGGGAATTTAGCTCAGTGGTAAAGCACTTGCCTAGCAAGCACAAGGCCCTGGGTTTGATCCTCAGCTCCCCTCCCCCAAAAAAGTTGAACTTATGAAATGGTTAGTCAGGCATCTGCTAATAAGGAAATCCTATTATGCTTTAAAATTGACATTATTGGATAGAAAAAGTTTAACCCAGCTGGAGGAAGTAGGGTGCCTAGCTTAACTGGCAGAATGCTTGCTGTTCTAACACAGTTATGTGAGTTCATAATATCAGGATCCACTTGTAGAATCAGGTGGAGCATCACACATCAGTAATCTCGACACTGACAAAATATAGACAGGCAGGTCTCTGTAATTTCCTGTCCAGACAGCCTAGAGGAATGGTTGAGCTTCAGTTTGAGTGACAGGCCCACTCCACAAACAATACATTAGAGAGAAATTAAATACCCCAAATCCAACTGGACTTCCACACACATATGCGTGCACACAGACCTATACACTTATGTGTCTTGCACAAGCACACAAACACACAAGTACATAACACACACATTGAAATAAAGCTGAATGATGAATAAAGCATTTTCTTATAAGTTTTGCTATGAGAAAATATATTTCTGATAAAAATAGCTTAAGAGTTTATTTAAATTAAGAATATTACATACAAAAATAGAGATCCTGAAAATGTCTTAAAATATTTTAGCAAGATAATTTCTTCTGTGGCTCAGAACATAGCTCAGAAGTTGATAGTTTCATGAGCTTGTGGAAGGCCCTAGTTTAATCTCCAAGATGCAAAATTCAGTGTCTCAATTTTTTTTTTTAATGAAAGGAAAGTTTTTGATCACATAGACTTAGAGAGTATGTAGTGGACAGCTGTTTCAGCTTTGACTTGGAAGTACCACCCCTTGTGAGCCTTCATTAACTGTCACACCTACCTATGACCAGCAGAGGTGGGGCAGAGAAGGGAGCCCTTAAAACCTGAGATCCAGATGTACCTACTCTCTTGGTTCCTGGTGATCCTGGATGCTAGATGGTAGACTGAGCAGAGTGTAACAGAGAACACTGCAGGACTGCATTACTGCACTTCACCTCTCCCAGATCCTGTAACCAATCCCTTTACTTGTTGTGAGTTACCCAAAAATAAAACTCCCTTTTAACTACTTGGAGTTGCCTTAATAAATCCCCCAATAAGAGTATCTCATAGCATGAGTAAATGTCATAAGAAGATAAAAATAAACATTGATAATTAAGAAAGAAAAGTATTTCAGAGTCATTCTATGTGGCAACCATTAGGGGCTGCTGTATTTTTTTCATTTTAATTAATTAGTACAGCATTTCATAACATATTAAAGTGTGGTGATATATTGTGTCCCCCAATACATTGTGCATCCAAATAAACTTATCTAGAGTCAGAGAACATAACAACCACTAAATAGATATAGAGGCCAGAAAATGGTGGCACACACACCTTTAATCCTATCACTTGGGAGGCAGAGATCCATCCAGATCTCTGTGAGTTCAAAGTCACACTGGAAACAGCCAAGCATGGCGACTCACATCTTTAATCCCAGGAAGTGATGGCAGAAAGCAAAAAGGTATGTAAGGCTTGAAAACTAGGAACTAGAGCTGGTTAAGCTTTTAGACTATTAGCAACAGTTCACCTGAGATTCATTCTGGATGAGGACTCAGAGGCTTTCAGTCTGAGGAAACAGGATCAGCTGAGGAACTGGTAAGGTGAGGTAGCTGTGGCTGGTTCTGTTTCTCTGATCTTTCAGCACTCACCCCAATACCTGGCTCCAGGTGTGTTTTTATTAATAAGACCTTTTAAGATTTGTGTTCCATCTGGCACCCAACATTTGTGGTACAAATTCACAAAAAAAGGTACTTGCCTGTGGCATTGCGGGCCCCAGCTCAGGCATGAGCTACACTCGGCCGGCTTTGATGGCACACTGGTTGGATTTACTGAAGGAGGCAGAGTCTGGAGGATCCTGAGTTTGAGGCCAACCTAGGAGGCTTGCTCAGGAGAAGCTTCGGCTGGGGCCAAGCCACAAATGGTGGCAGTAGGACCATGGAGGCAACTTCTCATCATGTTGGTGACTGTGGTGATGCTACTACCTGGGACAAAAGGTTTACCACTGTGCTTGTTCAGAGAAGAATTGCCGGGACGATCAGTTTGGAAAGACTAATGGTGAGGATAAATTGCTGTGAAGATTTTCTCTTCTAGGGAAGAATGTTCATGGTTCCAAGGGACAGACATTTAACATACTGTGATTGCTCTAAACCACAGAGGAGGCACACACACACACACACACACACACACACACACACACACACACACACAAAGTCTTCAGGGAACCATGACCACATCTAACAGTGATTTTGAAATCTCCAAAAAGGTGACAGGAATCCACAATGATGATTCTGCCTGGACTATGGTAAAGCCATTAACACCACAGAAAGATTGACTTTGGAAAATTTCAAGATGGCTAGCTGAGATGATCCAGATCCATAGACTACTTGAACAAGGACTTGAGACAAATCCTGTACTTTCCCATTATGCAGAAACTGTACAAATGATATAACTCTCTTAGGACTTGAAATTAACCCCAAAATTTTCTTTTCAGGATTCCCTAAAGATGCCTTCACCTTCAGAATGCAGGAAGTAATTTTAAGCAAACAACTCCCAAGAGGTGGGGTGGGAGGTTTTTGTTGTTGTTGTTGTTGTTGTTTAATGAGTTGTGGATATTGTCATTGTTTACGATGATTCATAAGTTGTTAATTGTTAATCGTCAGGAAAGAAGCTTAACAAAGAGATTAGATTCAGAGTTTTTGTTTAAAAAGGAAAAAAGAGAATATAGATATGAGGTAGATCATCGAATCTACTCTGAGAAAAAAGATAAAGAAATAATAGGATATATGGGTAGATCACTGAATCTACTCTACAAAGAAAAAGGGGAAGATATAAAAATGACAAAAGGTAGATTATTGAATCTACTATGAAAAGAAAAAAGAGAGTATGGATATGATAAGATAAAAAGGTCAATTTTTGAATATACTTTTAAAAAGTAACTACTTGTTTTAAATAGGATAAGTAATGAAATTTTTTGTCTGAGTTTATCAAATGTTACTAGACTGGACATTGTCAATGTATATAATGGAGTTTTTCATTTGAATCTGTCAAATGATAATGGACTAGACATTGTTAATGTAATTCTTTACTGTAATCTTCTATTAATATTTTAGACAAAAAGGGGGAAATGTGGTGACATATTGTGTCCCCCAATATATTGTGCATCCAAATAAACTTATCTGGGGTCAGAGGACAGAACAGCCACTAGATACAGAGGCCAGAAAATGGTGGCACACCACACGCACCTTTAATCCTATCACTTGGGAGGCAGAGATCCATCCAGATCTCTGTGAGTTCAAAGCCACACTGGAAACAGCCAAGCATGGTGACTCACAACTTTAATCCCAGGAAGTGATGGCAGAAAGCAGAAAGGTATATAAGGCTTGAAAACCAGGAACTAGAGCTGGTTAAGATTTTAGACTATTAGCAGTAGTTCAGCTGAGATTCATTCTGGATGAGGACTCAGAGGCTTCCAGTCTGAGGAAACAGGATCAGCTGAGAATTGGTAAGGTGAGGTAGCTGTGGCTAGTTCTGTTTCTCTGATCTTTCAGCACTCACCCCAATACCTGGCTCCAGGTTTGTTTTTATTAATAAGACCTTTTAAGATTCATGTTACGTCAAAGTTTCTGTTTGAAGCATGTTCAAGTAGAATTCTTACAGATTCTAAAATAGTAACCTGTTCCTTATCTTCAATAATATCTTTCCCAATCAATCAAAAACATGAAACTGCAAAATACATTTGTATTACTTTTAAATTTGTTGATAAAATCTAAAAGTCACAACTTCATAAAGCAACTGTGAAGCTGGCTTGTGGTTTTCTGATACAAAGCTTACAAAGTTATGACTATTAGCTTCTGGCTCTTTCTGGAACCTGTTTCTCTCGGTTCTCCTCTAACAACCTTTCATGATTCTGTCACCTTATTGCCCAGAGGAAAACAATGTGACATTTTAAAATATCAAAGAATATATGCTATCGTCTTGCTAAACACCTCATCATCAGTTTGTAGTAAGAGATTTATAATTCAGGTTTTCATTAAAAAGGGGAAAATCAACACCATATGTTCTGCTAAACCTGATGCAGCTGCTGCTACAACAGCTTAATATCATGTGAATGGGAAGACATTCACTCCTTTGTAAGACATACAGTGTTATAGCTTCTTTTAAATGTGATTTTTTTAAAAAAAAATATTAAGGTTAAAATATGAGAGAGCCTAGTGAAATGAAATAACTTAGAACTTTCCAAGTCCATATTATAAAAAAAGAGAGTTCTTTCTGAATCAGGGGCTAAATGAGTATCTATAACAGAAATTAAAATAGCCAACTACTCTTAAAACTAAACTAGAAAAGCAAATTCAGAGAAGAATGTTCTCTATTAATGCATCTCCCCTAGAAATCTCAACTTTATTGCAATGTGATGTTCGCCTAAATATCAATCTACTTGGCACTTTTATTACAATTCTGCAAATGGAAAGAGAGCAAATGAACCATTTACTGCTTTTATTTTCTGGGTATAATCATGTTTCTGTTTTTCATTCAATGATAGTCAATTTTTTTATGCTTTCTAGCATAAAACATTTTTGAGCATTAATGATCAGTTATGCTAAGAGCCTTAGATTGTACCCAGTGCTCATCTATATTACAATGTACACAATGCCACGGCAAGCTATTTATAAACCTTAGTTGAGAAGTTTGACAGTAATACACTATTGTAAAACCTTGAATATTTTATACACTGTTTAGGGGCTAACCACATATGTGACATAAATACAACCATAGCAATTCATCTTTAGTTATTGGATTCAAAATAAGAGTCCTAGCAGAGGAAGAAAATCTTTTTCAACTACTCTAAAACAACACTTGGCAATTTTGCTTTTAAATGTGAATCTTCACAGAGAAATTGCATGCTTTTAGTCAATTCAAAAGATGTCCTTCATAATGATAACTAATTTTCTTAAATTATTTCATATATACAAAATAGCAGTGTTATGATGAGAACAATGGGTCAGTAATACAGCATAAGAAGAAGAAAAAATTGTCTTGGTACAGAATTGATACAGGAGGATATTTTACTTTCAGTGAAGAGATTTTAAGAACTGTGTATATATGAATAAAAATACAGATGCAGTCACAAGCCTAGAGCCAAAATGCTATGAATTATAGTGCAGCAAAATATAAAATGAATATCCTTTGGCCAGGAATGCTTTTTCAGAAAGAAGTATACTGAACTTTATTTATAAAGCATCCAAACAATCGAGTCATATTATTAAATTACACAACACAGACCATATGGACGTTTCAAAATCCATAGCAAAACTCTTTGCTAAAATTCAATAATTATGATTTACCACGATGAATACTTTGAATAAAGTTAACTCATCAGTTTCTAAGAGACTACTGAGAGTCAGGAGCAAACATGAATTTTAACGAAAAATAACACTTAAAAAAAAAACGATATAGGATTTGTGAAAAAAAGTCAAAAACATTGTTGAAAGAAATGACATGTTTATTAGTTGCCAATAGCCAAACTGTTTTATAAAGTCAATGCAACCATCACAAAATTTCTATTGTTTATGTATTTATTAAATATTTGAATTCCTATGCAATACCAGGAGCACAGAAGAATCAAGCATTTTTAAAAGAATAAATATTTTAATTACCCATACTTTCAGATTCCAAAATGAATCCAGAAGAGCCATCATCTTATACTATGTGATGGCAGTCTATAAATATAATATTAAAATATAATTGAGTCTAGAAGTCAGTGTTAGCAAATAATATCTTTTCTGTTCATTTTTTCTGTTCATTTGCCATCATAATTATATAGGGACTAATGGAATTTTCTACAAAAATAATAAAAATGGATATTTTAAACTAGCCAATGCTGATATCCGATTTATCTTTAGCATCCATTAAAACTAACTCCCAATTTGTCATTTGTCTAAATTGAAATAAAAAGTATGTAACATAAAAGAAAGTGTACAGGCTAATAAATGTTATGACTGGATCAAGCAATGATTATTTTCAATATAGTATAAAAAATAAAAGTAATACAGGAATAATGGTATTTGTAGACACAATATCTTTTAAGCAATGCACACTAGACTATAAAGAGGATGCCTGCAACTCAAGAGATGCCAATCCAGTGGGAAGGATGGGAGCCTCATTTCACTAAGCACATTCCCTTAAATGGGACTTTGAACAGCATCATCCTCCTACTTCTCTGTGCTTCCTGTCTTATGGCTTAAGCAGCTGACAGAGTAATTGCCAAACAAGGTTTAATTATTGACTCACAAAAATAGTCAAATCTATGACAGAATGGCAGTACTGAATCTGTCAGTACAAATAAACATTATTTCACTTTACAGACATCTCATGTGTTTTTGCTGTAGTGATGTAAGTTGATTTTTAAAAATCAAAATAATCAAAATATTTGCAGCCAGAGACTTCTCTGAACTTTTGTGGGGGAGTTTTCTTTTTGCACTGGACTGCAGTCATCAGAGGTACGTGTAACTGGTCAAAGTGCTGAAAATGTGTGATTGAACACTCTCAGTCCTGTATTAATGTCACCCAGCACCAAAGTTTACAGTACATCATTGAAGAGGAAGCAGCAAGAATGTAAGAGCACCACAAAAGGAGGAGTGATTTGAAATGTTGTCATGTGAACATGAGAGAGCTATGCCTATCTGAACCCACAACTACTATGATTCCTTGTATAAGACATACCCACAAGTCAACCAAAAATATCTGAGGTAGATGATCTCCAGGCTCTACTCCATTCTGTGGGAAAGTGGACAGGAAGTGCTAGCTGGGGAATAGAGAAACATTCTTACTGCATACAGTGAATGGTAGGTTTTCCACGCTCCACTGATGACAAAGGACTTATTGATTCAGTAATAATAATAATAATAATAATAATAATAATAATAATAATAATAAATAGTGAAACCTGATGAGGTATATGGGGTGGAAACAAAGGTAAATATCATTATACTTACTTCATTGTATATTGTACACATGAATGGATTCTCAAAAAAATAAAACAGCAAAACTAATTCATATAAAGGCAGAACAGGGTTGGTAGGTAAAAGGAAAGAAAAAATTAAATTAAAAAATAAAAATTATAATAATAATAATACTTTGAATGAAATTTTAACTAGAATGCACAATATTATCTAGTGAATTCCAAGCAGTGTTAAAATTACTATTTTGAATTATTATGCTAAGGAAGAAAAGAAACATCAAAATGATGACATAAAGATTATTATGACACTATAAAATAAAAACTAAATTAACTCTGTTCTAACTCTGTTGTACACACACACACATGTTGTACATATATATGTTACATAATATATATATATATATATATATATATATATATATACATACATATTAGCTAAAGGATATATATGTGTGTGTATGTAATATGTGTGTGTGTGTGACAGAGTATATTATATATATATATCTTGACAATCCTGCAGCTAATACTTATTTTACTTATATTTATAGCATTTATTACAAGAAACATTTGTGCAAATGATTAAGGAAACAGTGTTAGCAAAATGCAGGAAAAAGAAAACTCCAAGAGCATGGATGTGGGCTCCCAAGAGTCAATGTTTGTAGTCTTATAATTCAGAGTGTTTCTTCTTTATTTTCCACATGGGTTCCATGTTTAATCTCAGTGATATACATGAGAATAATCCAGATTCAGGGGAATCCAAGAATAAATATGTAAAACAAATACTTGTGAATATTTGGAGAAAGCAAAAATTCAGAGGATACAAAAAAATCTAATATTCTATAGAAAGGAATTCCATAAAGTGATAATTTAAAATGAGTGATGTTGAGATGGCAATCAAAAATGTTCAGGAGTGTTTCTACACTGTATGAAAAGGACCAGATTAAGACACATTTACTGGGCCTTCATAGCTTTAAATTGCATGTCAATGAAATACTATAATATAGTACTACACAGCTCAGGCTGGCATCACAATTTTGATCTTAATGCCTCAGATGTTCTAGTAATGATATCCCAGATGTACACTTGGACCATACTAAGCTAAGGCATTCATTTTTTATATATTCACATTTATTACAAGGACCAGAAAATTCCAAAACACTTGCCAAAGACTCCACCATTCCCATGGTCTGCTGGATTTAAGACGGGCCAGTCTACTGAATTTTTTTAACACAGATACCAAGAACCAAGTTATCACTCATGGAGAGGGCAAAGTCATAGAGGGTTTGAGGAATACCAAAAAGTACATTCCTGCAGCAAAAATGATCATAAGCGGGATTAAGAAGAATGGAAAATGAAGAGTCATGACATCTTTAAAAAGTTACTAATGAATATTAGCCACTGCCTATTTATTTTAAACCAGTGTTTTGTGGCTTTTAATGTGTGTCATAATTTAATTCATAATTCGGATAATTAGTTAAAACAATATCTTGTTGATCCTAATTAAAGTGATGTTGTCTTGCACTAGAACAAATATGACTTTTAAGTAAAAATAGCAATTATAGTATCATTAATACTATCATTGCTTTTCATTCCTAAAGATAACATTGAACTTAATTGGTAAAGTTCGACTTTCCACGAAAATATAGAACACCACCCAAAATCATAGGAATTATTGGGTCTGTAGTTCCTTAATTGTATAACTGATTAAGTAGATCAATTTAAATTATTGGGAAATTTTTCTTCACTGTTTCATAGCTAAGCAAGCCTGCCTATGTATCAATTTGTGCTCATTATCCTGTTATGGGAAACAGATAATGGTCAGGAAGCAATTACCTTTTATTCTTTATTATAACACTCTATCTAAAAATTCTGTAGATAAGCTGCTTCCTTTTAGATACTGAAAGATATTTTAGTACATTTTAATTATAATGTAATGTAATAAATATTTAAACTTTATCATAAAAATTTCTGACACATTCAATTGTGATTGAAAATTATTGCTAGCACATTTACTATTTTATGCAAGAGGTAATATAATTCACTGAAAAAATATATAACTCAAAAATACTTTTCTCCAGTAATTCTACAATCCATGGGTATATTAGGACTCATTAATTTTATTATTCCCAAATACACATTTCCCAAATCATAATAATCTTGTCATGGTGAAAAAAAAATGCCCTGTGACAGCTTAAGAGACATGTTAGAATGACATCATACTGCTAAACTTCTTGCCAGTATTATAATACCCTGCCTTTGTTGCAGACAGTTATACATAGCTCAGGCTTGTATCATGCTTCTATCTGTGTTCCAACCTCCATAGTGCTGATATTACAGATTATGTGTAGACCACATGTAGCATGAATCCTCATTGGTCTTAATAACAAAAACCCAGAGTCAGATATCAGGGTGAAAGCTAAAAGATCAAAGAAACAGAATAGCTAGCCACTAGAAAGATATCATACTGCTACCAAATCCTCAGCCTGAAAAGGAGCTGGGCTCCTGTCTCCTCTGGCCCTTTATTCCACTCTTTGCTCAGCCATATCACTTCCTGTCACCACCTCCCTATTACTGTGATTAAAGAAGTGAGATCCCAAATGCTGGAATCAAAGGTATGTGCCTCCACTACCTGGCTCTCTTTCTCTTTTAGAATGGATCAGTCTTGTATAGCCCAGGGTTGCCTTGAACTTACATAGATCCATCTCCCTTTGCCTCCTGAGTGCTGGGATTAAACGTGTGTGCCACCACTGCCTAGTCTCTATTCCTAACTAGTTGCATAGCTCTGCACTCTGATCTCCAGGCAAGCTTTATTTGTTAGAATACAAACAAAATACCACCATACAACATTTAACTAAAATATTTTCATTATATATAAGCATATATATATATATATATATATATATATATATATATATATTGCAAACTGCAAGCTATATTTTTATCATGCTCTGTTGAGATTTGTAGCATATAATTTATTCTCATTCATGTATGAATGTAGTTGCCAGGCTTTTGATTGGTGGTTGGATCATGACACTACAACTACTTAGATGTAGTAGGCCCCTGAGAACTTGCCTTTGAAACTTTGATATGTCTTGTCTTATTCTCATGCCTTTATCCCCTGCCTGCCTCTATGTATTGAACACCATGAGCTTAGTTTCATAGTACTACCATGATCACCAACAGCCATAATAGTCCACCTTGCTATGGCATATGGTAGTGGAAACAGTTCATTAGGTACCAAATTTCTGAAAATATCAAGTAAGATACATATGCACACACCAACTTTCAGAAATGTTTTTTCACAGTGATGTAGACACTGCCTAACAACATCTAATTTACCAGCTTAATTTCTTTACCATCATCATTATCAACAAAATTTAGGGCTATTCCTGAAGTTAAATGTTTCCCATTCTAATTCATAATTCTTCACACCTCATGAACAATTATTAGAAAATTGAAGGGTGTACAGGAAGTCACTCACTCTTAATCCCTGATTCACTAGGAAGATATGGAAAGATTTACTCTTCAGCATACTCTCTATTTTACTTTTATGCCTAATCATGTAATAGCAATCTTATTTACTTTTACTGTCTAATTAAACAGACACAAAGTTAATCAAGCTCAATCTATCAATAAACCTGTGAGTATAAGACAAAACAAAGGATTAAACACAAAATCCATCTGCTACAAGATTCATCAAAAGAAATTCTAAAAATATTAAGAATCGTCATTTTATCATTTTCAAATATAAGGAACTGTGCTGCGGATATCGCTCTGTATAAATAAAATGCTGTTTGGCCAGTGGCCAGGCAGGAAGTATAGGCGGGACAAGAGAGAAGAGAATTCTGGTAGGTGGAAGGCTGGAGCAGACAGACACTGCCAGACACCACCATGACAAGAAAGATGTAAGGAACCGGTAAGCTATGAGCTAAGTGGCAAAATATAGATTAATAAAAATTAGTTAATTTAAGATAGAAGAAGTAGATAACAAGAAGCCTGCCACAGTTTATAAGTAATATAAGCATCTGAGTGATTATTTTATATGTGGGTTGTGGGACCGCAGGGGCTTGGTGCCACATAGAGAGAAGCTCTCCAACTACAGAACTGAACTAAATTTTAATGTTTAAACTCAAAGCTTCTAAAAATATATTTATTTGCCTGTGTGATCTGCCTTGAATATTTATCTGCTCCTCACAGAAACCCTGAAGTTTGTATTACTTCAGTCCAATATCTAAAAGGGTTTCTAAAAGCTCATTATTATAACTGATTTACAAAAGTGGAAATCAAGTTTAACCAATATAATTGTCTTAAAGCAATTTCAATGTGCTCATAAAAGAATGCACGGAGAGGCAATGTATACCCTATCAAAGAGTTTTAATTCTAGGTATGTCTCCTAAATTCTATAGTGACCAAGTTTCTTCAAGAAGTTTGAAATGATAAGGTATATTGGAATTAACTATTAAAGTAAGATGCATATGTCTTGATGAGTTGAGGCTGTCAGGAATGATTGGATATGTGAAAAGAAAAAAATGAGGAGATATGTATACCTATCTATCTATCTATCTATCTATATGTGTATATGTGTTTCTGTCTATGCACACAGGTATGTGCATGTGTGTGTGTGTGTGTGTGTGTGTGTGTGTGTGTGTAGGAATACAAAGAAAGTAAGAAAATTACCTAACTAGAAATGTTAGGTCATTATGAGAAATGAATGTGAAACATAAACAGTAAAGTTACCATAGAAAATTCTCATACACCCCAGTGAAAGATTCAATAGATAACAAAAACATTCAAAAATTGAGTTGCAGAAAATGAATAAAATCACTGAAAGAGGGTAAGACTAGGTACTGTGTATAAGTGAGTATTATCAAGAAACTGGAACCTTCAAATCTGTGGACAGAATGTACTGGAAAGGATTCAAAGGTACAAGGGAAAAGTTGAGGAAAAGAACAGGTGTGAGCTCTAAAGAAAGTAGCTTTTGACTATGAATTTTATGTGTGTAGAAAAAAATTCTAAAGCACATATGTTTAATGGTAACTTTGAAAGCCTAAGTACAGACATGGAGCTAGAGCATCCATGAGTCTGTAGAGTTCTTAACACAGAGGTCAGAGTTGAAATCAGAAAATATGAGCCACCAAAGGAAGTATTGATGGAAATGATGAAATTCCCACATTGAATTCTTATTTCACAAACACTTTTAGAAAGAAAAAAAAAAAAGAAATAAAAAGGAATGTCAACCTGTACTACAGAAACTTGCTTACTAGTGAGAAACCTATATCCTAGCAAACTGCCCCAAGAGTCTGCACTAGAGAAAATAAATGGCGTGAACACTTTTACTATGTGCCTGCCATCTGTTATTAATTGCACTGACTGAGTGACGAACTATTTCTGCAGCTGCAATAAAGTGAACTGAGTTTCAGGAATAAAAATATATCTCCTTCATTGAGTACATGGTCAGGCTGATGATGAAATGGAACACACAGAAAGTCATCAGTTTTAAATTGCACTTTAACTTCTTAGAGAGGGTGAAATATTCTTCATACTTGCAGCAGAATTCAACTATACTTACAACAAGAGAAAAAAACAGGCCAAAATAATTCAAAACTTACAGGGATAAGAAATTTGTATTTCATGAATTCTTGGAAGATGTTAAGGATCTCTGAGAGAATATTGCAAAATGTTAAGTGTTTCATTTAAAGGTTTTTAATAAGGCCTCGAAAAAGAACAGAAAGGGAGAACAAGGAATAACAGGCCATGATAAATGAAGACCACATGAGAACAGGAAGAAGCAAAGTGCTAGAGAGGTCCCCAGAAATCCACAATGATACATCCACAGTAGCCTATTGGCAATGCTCAAGAGAAAGCCTGAACTGACCTAGTCTGGTGACCAGATGGCCAAACACCTTAACTGTCATGCTGGAACTCTCATCCAATAACTGATGGAAGTGGATGTAGAGATCCTCAGCCAGGCCCCAGATGGAGCTTCAGGACTCCAATTATTAAGAAAGAGGAGGGACTGTAAGAGTGTGAACTGTTGAGACCAAGATTCGAAAAAACACAGGGACAAATAGCCAAACTAATGAAAGACATGAATGATGAACCAATGGCTGTGGAGCCCCCAGCTGGATCAGGCCCTCTGGGAAAGTGAGACAATTGAATAGCTTGAACTGTTTGGGAGGCATCCAGGCAGTGGAACCAGGACCTGTCTTTAGTGCATGAGCTGGCTGTTTGGAACCTTGGGCTTACACAGGGACACTTTGCTCAGCCTGGAAGGAGGGGACTGGACCTGCCTGTACTGAATCTACCAGGTTGAGCTGAATCCCCAGGGGAGTCTTTGCCCTGGAGGAGATGGGAATGGAGGGGAGGGGATGTCAGAAGGTGGGGGGGGGGGCAAGAAAGGGGAGGACAGGGGAATCCATGGCTGATATGTAAAATTCAAACACAAATATAATTTAAAAAATAAAGGTTTTTAATAGTGAAAAATATCAATGAGTTTTAAAATCAGAACTGAATGGTGTCATTTAAAAAAAAAATACTTAATGGTCTTTGAGTACATATTATGGCTTCTAGTGTTGTACTTTTATGTAATTCCTGTGAGTGTGAACCTGTTTGTCTCTGACCAATATGTGTTTCTTGTGTTTTTTCTTTGACTTAATTTTGTTTGTTTGTCTTGTCCTATTCCAATTTTCTTGTTATTGTTTTATATTCTCTTATTTTATATTATTATTACTTCGATGCCTACTTGTTTTCTAAGGAGAGCCGAAAGGGTGTGGATTTGGATAGGTAAAAATGTGGGGAGGATCTCTGAGGATTGAGGGAGAGGAAACAGTAATCAGAATATATTGTATTAAAAATATATTTTTCATAAAAGAAAATTAGAAAAAAAATTAATGGTCACAAACTCCTAAAATTATAATGGTAAGTTTGGGTTATGAAATATATATGTTGCAAAATTTAATTCTCTGAGTCACACAAAAATAAAGAAGATAATGCATTTGATTAAGTTGCTATTATTGAAAGAAATAATATCTTATCTAAGTATTAGTGATAAACATATTTTTCTTGTAGGAAAAAAGGTTTGAAACAGTTTTCCTAAGAATGTTTGGAAATTTTCTCTGCCATTATTTCAAATGGGCCAATGGGAAAATGTTGAATAATCATTTACATAAGGGACAAATGTAAAGTTGGTCTAGTTGCAGAGAACAGTTCCATGCTACCTTGATTGTATTATGCTTCCCTGCTGCTCCAGGAACTCATACAAACTGAAAAAAATAATCGTTATGTGGTTATGACTTTGAAGCAAAGAAACTGCAGTGCATTGTTCCTTTGTTTCCTTCACCCTTGAAATTTCAGATCGTGAATTATCCTTGCTACAGATATTTGAACATAAACTCATCTGCTTGAAAGATAAACTGTAGAGAATGGCATATATGAGAATCCAGTTTAACTGCTAACTTTAAAGAATCTGAGATAAAGGAAATTACATTTTATTGTGGTTGCTCATGATTGTTTGTTCAATGAGTTGTCACAGAATCCAATTTCCACATTAGCCATTTTCCCCTGTAAAGAATTGGTTCTCTGGTTTCATTTACGGTGAAGTGATAGTTCTGTAGTCCTTTTGACTTATTATGAAAAGTGTTTATTAAATCACCAGCCTTACAGGGGATAAAACTTGTCTGTTTACATAATACCACTTGCTCAGTTTTAATCAGCCTTTAGTGGATGACTTTGAAATGAATTAACTATAGTAGAAATATATTCCAAGTGATATTACTTTCATGACAGAATTATTTCTCACATAAATAAAACAGAAAATAATTTTACTTAATAAAATGTAGGCTGTAAACATAAAATAAAGGCAAATGCAACATTCATAACCCAAAGAAACAGTTTTCTGGAAATGTTTTTTCAACTCTATTACAATTAGTGAAAAATACTCTTTACATTCTATGAATTCAGATTACAGTAGTGTGTTTGTTCTGAGGATCCTTCTTCCAATTGTAGCCATCTTTTGAAAAATTTATGTATAGGAATTTAGTACTTAGGTCAACAAGTTGATTCAGTCATTAAAACCACTTTCTGTACAAATCGAATGGCATGCGTTTGATTCCACAACACTAGTGTCAGGGAGGAGAGAACAAAATCAGCAAAGCATCCTGTGACCACCACATGCATGTGTGACATGTGCTCCCCCAATCATACATAAACATGCAGTTACACAACAACAGTGGACAAAAGAGAAAAGATAAAATCAATCTGAATTTTTGCAAGTACTTTTAATTTTCAACTAAGAAACATATTGCTTTGTATGTACAGGAAAAATAAATTGGCATAATCATTAAGACAGTTAAAAACAAGAGGTCAGATAAAATATTAAGGTTAAAGTTAATCATAGTGTATGTTACTAAAACTCCCATTAATGTTAAATATAAATATATTGTAAATGTTCAAGAAAATATTCTTAGAAATGAAATATACAGCCCAATCTGAAATCATCAAAATAGAGTCTTTTTGTTATATTCACTGACATATTATCACACATGTGAATTTGTTTCAACAAGTAATTGCTAGATTAAGATTTGAGTATCATGGTTAGCCCTGAAAATATACATCAAGTAACATTAGATGGATTGAACATATTTTATTTAGGAATTATATTATACATAGAATAGCAATTAGTATAAAAGGAATCTATTAATTTGAAGGAGAACTGGAGGAGTAAATGGGATGATTTGAAAGGAGAAAAAGGGAGAAATGTTGAAATTAAATTATAATCTCAAAACAACTTTGAGCATCATCTTTATTCGTTTGATCCACTAAGGCAAAGTTTATGAACAGTAGAAACTTGTCTCTCTGACAACTTCTTCAGCAACAGATTCCATCTTTCTATAAAGACATCACTCTCAGGAAATCAAGACTAGTCTAGTGACCTAAGAACTACTGTAATGCCTAACCTCTGAAATGTATTATTCTGTATTATTACTCCATTTGAAACATTCATTTCAAGCTTCCTAATGAACCTTTAGTGAAAATGAGAATAAATGTCTTAGTGATTGAGTATTGAGCATGGTCCTGTTCCACTGCTTACCTCATCCTTGTTACAATGTATTCCTCTTCTCCTGTTAACATTACCTCACAATAAATTATTCATAAAATGGATGGTAAACAAAGTCTCTTTAAGTGTAAATCTATATAGTTTTCTTTATTTCAATTCTAACAATTCATTAATTGTCTGATGACAACAACAACAATAAAACCCAACAAAACATAATCAATCTCATGCCTATAACAAGTTCTAGAAGTTTCTTCTTTATGCATTTTAATGCAGATATTATTTCCCATGGGCAAATGTGTCGGAGACAGAGACACTTAACAAATGTGGATCAGTTGTGTGACATGCTCCAAGTTACAGAACAGTTTTCATGGCAGATGGGTATGTTTTTGCAAAGATATACTTGGTCCTACTTTAAAAAAAAAAATGGCAACTTTTCAGCATAGTAAATGGGCGAGAATAATGCATGCCAATTAGATGCATGTTACATCCTGTATCTTAAGAAATCCTGAGGGTGGTACAATGTGTTTTAATAGTAGGTCAATCACATGTAACAACTCTCTTGATCCCCAAGAAATTAACAGAGATATCTAAGCTCCGAATTTGACAAGGTTCCATTTTCAACCTCCAAAACACACCTTTCTTCTTAGGCATCAGTGTAGCTGATAATTCATTATTACCTGAACAAAAATCAGTGCATCTTATATACAAAGCATAAAATGAAATCATTGTGAAATGAAAAGAATTGCTTGTCATTGTTGATTGGACTATAATGGCAAGGTTAATATGTGGTATATTCCTATAGAAAAAAGCATTATTTTAGACTGTGTTTGCTAAACCCCGACTTATTTGTATTTTCTTAGTTTAGAGATATAAGGAATATATTGTAGCTATATGGCAGCCTTTCAACTGCCAGGAGTGGTAATTATTTAACCCAGTAATGAAACCACATTTGGATGTGAAGTTGCAATAGGAGTCACTGTACGGTTATATCTTTGATAATCTAATTTTATAATCAGCATTCACATCTGTTCTTGTCACAAGTGAAACAGGTGAATTAAATGAGCTGTGATGATGATACTAATTCCTACAGTTCTTCTGAGGATTTGATGTTGTTTGATTCAATAATTTGCATGTAAAAGAAAGCCTGGATGTTTCTACTCCACTTTCAATGAAGGAAGAGCTGCCTTTCATAGATCTGTGATCCAGTAATCATGTGAAGACTCATGTAAATTTGTAAATATTTTTGATTTGATGATGTATTATGAAACACAGAAAATATCGGTAATAGACTCAAACTGCTATGACTTCTCCATAATAGTATTATTTTGCTCTCCTAAAATAAGTAAAGTTTCAGCGCCAGTGACCAGTGTCCTCAAAATGCCAAACTTATTGCAATATTGTAAGAAAACAAAGAAGAGTAACTGTAACAGCTATTATATCTATGCAGTGAAGTCATCTTGGTAGACCCAGATTCATCGTTAAAGGAAACTGAGAATAAACTGGCAGAGTAATGGTCATGTTGCTATGTTCATTTTAAATATAATATATTTAATAGACTTATAGGTTTTTACTTCAACAAATTTGATAGTGGATCATATACTGACCATCATATCTAAGTCCAGGGTATGGTTATGTATTTTTAAATAGCAAAATTTTTTGCAACATTGAATAATTTGAAAAATGATGCTTCTTAGTTCCCATCTCTACTTCTTACCATTATTATAACTCTTAGGATCAAATTATATGAGCTGTTGCCTTCCATATCAAGACCTTCTTATTACAATTGAATTCTGGAAGCTCAGTTCTGGGAGAGTAGTTTATACCTCATTTATTGCCTATTGGATAAAATTAATAAGAGTTCATAAGGGACTTAGAAGTGTAAGCTCCGTGGAAAGTATTTTTGTTTGTCTATTTGTTTGTTTTGTTTTTGTTTTGTTTTGTTTATTTTGTTTTTTGGTTTTTGAGACAGAATTTCTCTGTGTAGCTTTAGAGCCTGCCCTGGAACTCACTCTGTAGACCAGGCTGGCCTCAAACTCACAGGCTGACTTCTGACACCCAAGTGCTGGAATTAAAGGTGTGTACCACCAGTGCCGGGCAATACTCTGTGTGTTTGTGTGTGTGTGTGTGTTTGTGTGTGTATAATAAGGGGAGATTTTTCTAGACTTACCTGTTTGTATCTTAACAGGTAAGAAATTATGTATGTCATAAATGATTCCAATCACATTAATTTAGGTTGTGTTCTTTAAAATATGAAAAGGTATTAGTTCATTTTATTTAATGTTGGTCATTCAATGGTATAGTTAATGGTAAACCAAAGTACAAAATTCTTTTAATTATTTTATTTATAAAAAATAAATCCAGAATGGTTAGTTAGTGTGTCCTTCTTGGAGAATTTATATCAAATTTCATTCTTCAACCTTGATCTGGAATAGGTAAAATAATGTCAGCCTTGTTACAGATGTATTTTTATCATTTTAAGCTATCAAATTACATGTTTTTTCATACATAGCACATTTTATGCCTTACATTCTGTGTATTACCCTTTGGGCCTTGTTGAAGATTCAATGTAATTATAGATATAGAGACAATAAGAGTTCTCAGGGTCGGGATATAAGGATAACATACTGTACTTTGGAATACAATATTTTCCTTATGAAATTTCAGAATACATCTGTCTTAGTTAGGGTTTCCTATTGTTGTGAAGAGACACCATGTCAACAGCAACTCTTACAAAGTAAAACATTTAATTGGGGCTGGCTTAGACTTTGAGAGGTTTAATGAGTTATTGTCATGGAGGGAAGCATGGCTGCACATAGGCAGACATGGAACTGAGGAAGCAGGTGAGAGTTTTACATCTGGATTGACAGTCCATGGAAAGGGAAGGTGACACTGGGCCTTCCTTGAGCTTCTGAAAACCACAAAGCCCACCCACCCCAGAGACACACTCCTCCAAAGGTCACACTTACCCCAACAAGTTTATACCTCCTAATATTGCCACCCACTGTGACCCCATGGGGACCATGTTCATTCAAACCACTACAGTACCCATTCTCATTTTATGAACTTAGTTCTTAAAAACAAATGTTACTTGTAACACAGGAGAAATGTTGAAGTTAGTGATTCAATCTTAGTGGATAGTCATCTCATCCAACCTTAAAATGTGGGTATGATATCCCAAAATGTATTTCCTGCAGAAAAGGGTTTCTTTTATGCTACTAGTAGAATCTTCATAGAAAGGACTAAAAAGACTCAGTGCCCCGAGATCTTCATTCTATCACTTCACAGTTCTCTTTTCCTTTTAAAACTCGTTTTAGAAACAATATAAAAAGTGCTTGCAAGTATAAAATTAATGTGTCTGCTGCATAATTTTGCCTTCCAACATTTTTGCAAAATGTTTCATTTGGCCCTGCTAACCTGCAATTATATAGAGAAGAATTCTAGGAAAAATGGCTTCAGCCTCATTGACTTGGCACAGTAAAATTTCAATACCCAGAGTCTAAAGAGATTTTATACATTTTGGGTAAGAAAAAGTGAAGGGGAGTAATAATGACAATTATTTCAATTTTCAGATTTTTATCATCTTTTTCATACTACATATTTCTAGATTTTTTTCATCTACATTTTATAAAATTGTGGTTTTCAAGGGTGATTTTGCTAGCAAGGAAACACTTCACAATTTCTTGGAAGTTTGTTATAGATTCCTCAAAATTGGAAAATTTGGTAGGAATGAAGGCTCTAATGAAGTTCAACACTGAATGTAGACAACAGCCCAACTTCCTATAAGGAAAACTTAACATATCGCTAGATGGTGATAATATCAAGGTTGAAAAAAATCTGTCTAACCTATAGTATATTTCAACATAGTTTGAAGAGTCTACTTTTCTGTGGTACTAGAAAATCTCTTTTAATGTTATATTTCATTTCCCTTTTTGTAGGATACATTGGTAATTTAAGTTCATCTAAAATTTATGACATGAAGTATTTTTATATTTTTGTTTACTATTTTGATAATTTTAGAAAATATCTAATGTACTTTTGATCTTAGAAACAGAGTTCATGATGAAATATATATAAACCTTATTACTTGAAACGCTAATGACTATTTCATTAGCATCTAAATAAATGCTACCAATAATTTTATGACAAAAATATTTGTTGAAAACTAAAATGGTACACAAATAAAATCACACAGATTCAGGAAAATATGATTTTTAGATGAAATTTATGTTAGGAATAATGGCAATGCTAGTTTAATGTGAACAAAAATATTGAAAACTTGAAAATAAGGAGAAATATGATTTTCTCCATTTAAAGTGCAATGTTCCCTATACATTTTCTGAGATAACAATCAGTTCTTTTCTCTGCATTGTGATAAAGACAAATGATATAGTATATACAAACACATTGCTATGTAAGTCTTAGATGAAATGAATGAAAAATAAATTCTGAACTTTAATATAAGAAAGAGAACTGTAAAAGATAATGGGCATATATTTTGATTGTTATAATTTAGCTGTATGAAATATATATATATTAGACATTTACTTTTTGAAAAATATAATACTATTTTTGTAGCTAAATTAGTGGAAAAATACTTCTTATTTGTATTGATTAGTTTTGAGTAATTTATCTTTAGATTCATTACATGCCTTTTCCTGGGGTTATATATATCAACATCATCTGACCCCAGATAAGAGAGCAAGTAAATAATGAGAAACCATTGCTCATGACCATCTCCAGTATCCAGAGACTTCATTGAGACAGAAAATACCCACCTGATACTCATCACGACCACTTGCATTTTTCGGTCAATTATACTTTAAAAAATTTTTGCTCAGTTGTTCATAATCATTGAATGTGTTTTCTTTCTTTATTTTTTCCTTAGGAACTGTAGATTGAAGCGAATGGTGGCACATTTGCTATCAAGTGAACTGGATATACTTATTGTCTGTTTGGTCTTTTGTATTTTTATCATCCCCTCAGGAATGTGTTAGCACATTAATAACCTTATTCAAACACTTGTCTAAATAATTTTGATAAACAATATTTTCTTATCTCAAAGAAATCATGGCATGCCATTGGGCTTAAAAAAAAACCCATGAAGGTACCATAGTGGCCCCAGTGTATCAGGTGGATCATCTTCTTAAATATGCTATGAGTAGCATCCTGTCTAGTAATAAAATTCATATTAAGTACCCATCTGTGGTGGTTTAAATGAAAATGCTCCCTCCCCAGGCTCACAGGAAGTGGCATTGTTTTGAGGTGTGGCCTTTTTTGGAATAATTGTGGCTTTGTTGGAAGAAGTGTGTCAGTGTAAGTTATGAGGTTTCAGAAGCTTAAGTCAGGTCCAGTGGCTCTTTCCCTCTCACTTCTTGTTGCCTGCTCATCCAGATGTAGAACTCTCACCTACCTCACCAGCACCATTTCTGCCTGTGTGCTGACATACTTCCCACCATGGTGATAACGGACTACACCTTTAAAATGTGTAATCAAACCCAGTTAAATATTTTCCTTTATAAGAATGTCTTGGAACTCTCATCCAATAACTGATGGAAGTGGATGCAGAGATCCTCAGCCAGGCCCCAGGTGGAGCTCCAGGTGTCGAACTGTCGAGAAAGAGGGGGGACTGTAAGAGCATGAATTGTTGAATCCAAGATTGCAAAAAGCACAGGGACAAATATCCAATCAAATGGAAGCACATGAATTATGAACCAACTGCTGTGGAGCCCCCAGCTAGATCAGGTCATCTGGATAAGTGAGACAATTGAATAGCTTGATCTGTTTGGGAGGCACCCAGGCTGTGGGACCAGGACCTGTCCTTAGTGCATGAGCTGGATGTTTGGAACCTTGGGCTTACATAGGTACACTTTGCTCAGCCTGGAAGGAGGAGACTGGACCTGTCTGTACTGAATCAACCTGGTTTAAATGAATCCCCAGGGGTGTCTTGCTCCTGGAGGAGATGGGAGTGGAGGGGAGGGACTTGGGAGAAATTGGGGGTTGAGCCAGGAGAGGAGAGGACAGGGGAACCCATGGCTGATGAAAACTTTGATTAGGAAAACAGTTGAATGATTTCATCAGGGCTTAATAAGCTATATTAGTAGAAGAATAGAAGACATTGGTGCTAATGGTGATTTGAATTATGGGAATCCGACTCCTTACAGAGGAGAAGAATGTTAGTATGTCTCCTAGTGACCATTCTTGTGATATTTGGGTAAAGAATGTGGCTGCTCTCTAACCTAGTCCAAGAACATCTACCTGAGTCTACTAAGGCTAAATTGAATAGTTAAGGATTAACAGCTTTACAGAGGGTATTTGATTGTGTTGCTTTGTTATTAGTGCCATATTTATGCAGATCTATAATCTCCCTCCCTGACTAAGAAAAGTAAGCCACTGAGACCAAGTATATGATAGCAGTGTTGCTGCATTTATACCCAGAGAGGCCATTATATGAAGCTGTGAAGGTGAAGCATGAATTACCTTGTAGATCCCAAAATATTGTAGACAAAGGCCATGATGTATCTTCGAAGAAAACCTGATAATAGGGAGTGTAGCCATACCAAAAGAAAGGAGTGTATTACTGTCAACAAACAGAAAGAAGGTGGAAACCTGAAGATTGCTTTGATATCAGACATGAAGATGAAGAGTTTGGAGTTTTCAAGCTGTTTTTATGACTTGCTTTGGTCCAGTATTTCCTCACAATACTCCTTTTTCTCCCTATTGGAATGGTGATATCCTGTACCACTGTGTGTTAGAAGCATGTGATCTGCTTTTTCATTTTGAATTTATAGGCGGTTACAGAGATTGCATGAGTCACAAAAGAAACTTTGAACGTAGTACCTTTAAGCAGATTTATGTAGTAGAATATTTCAAGGTGTGTTACTTTTGTTTATATTGCATCTGTTTAACTCTGTGTAGCTGTGTTATTGCACCTATATAAAACACCTGACGGTTTAATAAAGAACTGGCAGGTAGAGAGTATATATAGAAGGAGAAAACTGGGGAGAGAGTGAGGAGCCAGAGAAAGGAGGGTTCCAGAGCCCATCCACCCAGCTACCCAGTGAGCCTTTGAGTAGGAGTAAAACTTACACAAGTTAGAGAATGGTAAAAGCACAGAAGCAAAAGGCAGTCAGAATAAGTTAAGGAAAGCAGGCAAGAACTGAAGCCATGCTGAGGCTGGGCATTCATTAGTAAGAATAAGCCTTTATTTGGGAGTTGGGTGGAGGGCCTTCCCAAAAAGCAAAGCCCAACCAACAGCAATTAATTGGCACCCAACATGGGGCACCAAACTATTGTTGGGTGCCAATTTGTTGTTGGTTGTTTTTGGTCTTTTTTTCTTCAAAATGTTTATTTTGTGTTTGAGGATGTTTTGACTACATTTGTGTCTGTAATCTGTTAGTGTATGAGGTGCCACAAAGGCTTTCAGAGAGTTTAGATTATCTGGCATCAGAGTTATAGTCAGTTGGCAGTGATCATGCAGTTGCTTGGAGTCTAACCTAGGTCCTCTGCAAGAGCAGCAAGTTCTGAAGCTTCACTAAAGACCCTTAAACATTTCAACAGACATTACTAAGTTTCCAGATTGACATGTTAATTGTCTTTAAAAGCATAATGGAATATGCATATTTTCAATATCCTATTCTAATTTAATGAATAGCTGTATGTATGTAAGGATGATGAGAACATCAATGAGTATGATACAGCCTCTAAATGTGAGCTTTGTATTCTAGAACAGCTATAATTTTTTTTTTTTTTTATCGACATTGAAGCTTTACTTGTAAGAATAAAATTACACACTAGGAAAAATTATTCAGTGTAAAAATCAGTTCCTGTGAAAGCCTGAAAACCTATGTTTCATCCCTGGAACTGATGGTGAAGGGAGAGAAACAAATATCTAGGGGATTTTAACTTTCATAAGTATTCTTTACACAGACACAGACACATACACACACACACACACACACACACATACACACCCCACATATTCATACACACATAATACATAAACACACACATATGCATGCATAATACATAAACACAGACATATATGCAGACATAAACACACATACTCATAAGCTCACACACATAATACACAAACACATATAGTTATGTAAATCATAATACATAATTTAAATATTTCTTTAAAAAATAAAATTCTAATATTTTCTTTTACCAAGTGTTGACAAATATTTGTTTAATGCCAATAAAAATAACAATGTATTTGACTTTGAGAAAGTGTAATAATTCAGTAAAACTTCTAAGTCATGTTACTGGCTCAAATTATGATCTGAAAGATTTTTGACACATGCATCATAACTGAATTTTGCCTTTAAAGAGTTTTATATCCAAAACTAAATTATATATGATAATGCCATAACAGTTAAATGGTAGAAAGCTTGAAGGTTCTTTTTATGTCTCAGAAATAGATTGTTTTAACTTATTTTATTTTTACTTTTATTTTTATTTTTTTGAGACAGGGTTTCTCTGTGTAGCTTTGTGCCTTTCCTGGAACTCACTTTGTAGACCAGGCTGGCCATGAACTCACAGAGATCCTAAAGGTGTGTGCCACCACTGCCCGGCTAAAATGTATTTTTAATGGTGTGTGTGTGTGTGTCTTTGTATATGTGTGTCTTTGTACCTGTGTTTTATTTCTCTGACTTGCTTTAATTCAAAAGCTCTAGAAACCAGTTCAAGAAATAAGAGAACAAATTTGTATTTACTTCCAAAGGGTATTATAATCTTAGAAAAAATATATTATTATAAAAATTTATTCATATTAGTGTGCAGTAGAAAGGAGCATGGTACCTAGAAATATACTGAAGATGATGATAATATAAAATAGCTTCCTTATGCTTTTTATATCATTATATATTAGCTTTAATTAATATAATATGATGTGTGTGTGCGTGTGTATGTGTGTGTCTGTGTCTGTGTGTCTGTGTATTCTAGAATGGTAAATTTTAAAATAGTTCAGAGGGAGTTACATGAGACCTTAGAAATATTTGATTCACAATGTGTGGCAGTGAAAATGGACAGACTTGGTCAGTGAGAGAGGAAATAAAAGTGATTGAAGCATCCAATATGCTGTTTGTTGATTTCACAGAGCCAAAGAGATGCTTCTAATTATGTTTTGGTAAACCTTAAAGATATTTCAAAGTATACACAAGCAAAAATAAAATTATTTGTGTGGTAACAACATTCATAAATATGTTTTCCTTATGAAACTCAATAAGAAACTATATTAATGTCCAGAGAACACATGTGTATATTATATTAATTACTACCTTTTGAATAGCATAAATTATTGATAAATAACCTAAATAGAGTTACAGTAAATATTTTTAAATGCTTATGGAAAAATAAAAGTTTCAAATTTTTGAAACTTTATAAGATCAAATAAACTTTCTATTTTAGAAGATGCATCATTAATGAATATAGCCTTAATCAATTTATCAATCAAAATTAATTTCTGAAGAACATTATTTTCACATTCATCCACATCTTTCTTCCTTTTCCCCTCCCTCATCACATCAGCCTATAATGTTTTGAAATGTTGGTTACTCCCTCCATTGCTAAAATCCAACCTTAGAAAAGGTTTATATGAAGCCTTCCCACAGTCTACTTCTAGACTTTCATCTGCAATGATTCCATATTTCTTCCCTCTATTTTTTTGTTAAATATTTGCAATGTGGCATCACTTTCAAAGCACATAATTTACCCAGACAATCCTCAAAAGAAAAAAGAACTGTGTCTTACACTAAGGGTTTTGAATTTTTTGGCACATCTGCTCTGCACTTTTATCAAGAGAGTGCACCTGGACATGCAGCAACTTTTAGAATAAAACGCTAGAAAATTAAGTTTATTTACAAGAACACATAAGTTTATGTTAGCATCTAAATACATGATGATTATTCAAGAGTATCATTGCAGAGATGACTAATGCAATTCATTATCACTTGGAAAGCATTTGAAAAGAACACCAGAGTTTCAAAATTTATCAGGCCACCAGAAATCATGATTTATTAGGCATTCATGTGTTCATGTGTGACTTTTTTAATTTTAATTTTTAATTTATTTTATTTGTGTTTTAATTTTACACATCAGCCATGGGTTCCCCTGTCCTACCCACTCCTGCCCCCCCCCCCCACCTTCCCCCAGCCCCTTCCCTCCATTCCCATCTCCTCCAGGGCCAAGACTCCCCTGGGGATTCATTTACACCTGGTGGATTCAGTACAGGCAGCTCCAGTCCCCTCCTTCCAGGCTGAGCAAAGTGTCCCTGACTTTTATTCTTTCAGAATAAGATAATTTTAAGTTTCTATTTTTTTTTAATTGAAAACTTTTTAAATGAGACATATTGTGATTATTTCTTTCCTCTCCCAATATCCATTCCAGATTTTCTTTACATCTCTTCTCATCCAATTCCAAGTCTTTGGGTTCTTTGTTTGTTTGATTGATTGGTTTTTGTAGAGAACACAAAATTGGAAACAAAAATATATAAGCACAGGTACATTTAATTAGTTTTGTTGCTGTTGTTGTTGCCTGTTTGTTGTTTTTGTTTTCTGTTTGTTTGTTTTGTTGTTAACTAAATGCCCTGAACTGTGGTTAATATACCAGTGTCTTATTCACTACTGCAGCAAAGAGAAACCAGGAGCAAGACCAGTCAGTGTTATAAAAGAAAGTGTGTGTTTGGGGCTTGTTTATAGTTTTCAGAGGTCTGTTCTATTGTCATCATGTCAGAGAGCATGCAAGAAGGTACTGGAGCACTACCTGAAAGCTCTAGGCAGGGAGATAGAGACAGAGACAGAGACAAAGAGAGAGACAGACAGAAACAGACAGAGAGGTAGAGAGGCAGGGGGGTGGGGGAATGGATGAGCTCTGGACTTGTCATGGGCTTCTGAAACCTCAAGTCCACCCCCAGTGTCATTTTCTGCAATAAGTGTAAACTTTCTTGTCCTTCTAATCTTTTTATATAGTGACACTACTTGGCAACTAAGGATTCAAATATCTGAGCCAACAGAGGCCATTCTTATTTCATCCATTACATCCAGTCGGACTTGATTAGAGAAACTGTATTTTTCCTTTGCAAACTGGCACTAACTATAGATACTTTCTTTCTTAATAGTGGGAGCCAGTATCCACAATTTGCTCTCAGTGTTGGGACCCCAATTGCCTTGAACTCGTGCATACCTAGTGCATGATGCCACAGACTCGGCAAGGTCTTATTTGCATCAATTCTATTTTTCCTGAAAGACTGTTTCCTTGGAATAATCTATCCCCTCTGACTCTGACTCTTTCACTGTATTGACTTTAGGGTATATCACTTTGTTTAAATACATACTCATGACCAGATAATTTAATTTTACTGCCTTTCCTTTCTTCTCAAGGGCTGTTCTTCCACCAGGCTTTCCTAAGCTCTTCTTGTACCTTAATCTTTTAGTTTTCTCCTTTCCAGATTTTAACACTGAGGTATTTGAAAGTTCTGTTTTATTTCTTGCCTGAAATTCATGCCATTCTAAAAAATACTATTGCTTTTATTCTTACAAATATTTTAATTCTCTTCAATCCATTTTAATTTAATATCTTCTAGAAATTGATGCACTTTATAAATTTTAATCAAAATATCATTGTCACCCCTCAAGTATTTTATTAGTAATCAACCTACAATGAAATCAATAATCTTCACTTCACTATTTCACACAGAAGTACAATTTCCTAGTAGAAAATATTTTTAGTAGTTTTATTTTCACTTCCAATATTCCAATATTGTCGCACCTGAAAAATGACTAACTCAGTTAATTCTTGTGGTTTTGAACAACTGAATTTTACTAGATCAGTAAAATAGCTTTTATGAAAGCTAATTCAAAGAAATTTCAAGAAAACACATTTAAGTGATTAATCATGTTTTAGAATAATAATACAAATTAGTGAAACAATATATTTATGAATTGTATAAATGTAAGTAATATATTCAGAGTGAGGCATTGCTGAGCAGTCATGACATGTTCTTAGAAATATATGAAATGAACTATGAGATATACTCTCAATCTATGTTGTAGAATTTATTACAGTCCTATGCTACATGACATTGTGTCCATCCCCCTCTTCTCTTACACACACACACACACACACACACACACACACACACACATACACTTTCACTTCTAGAATCAAAATGAACAAGACACCTGGAGATTAAATGAAGTATAAAAGAATATGAAACACCAAGAATAAACATGAAACATATGTGGTTTCTACTAGACACTGGTATTATAGTAGAATCATGGCAAATTGTTTTATATTAACAGTACATTTCTTTATGAGTAGAAGTAACATACACTAGTTAGTTCACTTAGAAGCTGAAGTTTCTTATAACTTAAATAAATGTCATGTATTACACATAACTGTGCAAAATCATCCCTTCACATGCCTTACATCTAAGTCTCACCCAGATGTGAGGCATGTGTCTCCCCCAGCATCAATACACATAACATTATGCAATAGTTGCCCATTGTGCCATTCTGCAGCACTGTGTCACCAGGCAACAGAGATCTTCAGTTTCGCTGTATTGTTTGGGATCAGCCTCTTGTATGCAGTCTGTGGCTGACTTGTTTGCTTGTTATGTAGTTAATGTTTAGGACTGACAGAAATTTGGAAAAAGATGTTCCTGTATTGATTTTGTGTTCTGTAAAAGCCTTATAGATAATGTGGAAGAAATAGAATATCACAGAAAACTGCTTTTCATTGCCTTGTTTCAATTCCTTGTCTCCTCAAAAATCCATTGAGAATCACATTAGATATGAAAAGATGACTCCATGCTTAGGAAATAAAACTTACAAATTTGGAAATTTTAGCATACACCACATTTTTGTTTTGTTTTGTTGTTATTGTTGTGTGCAGCAGAATTTCATTCTGTAGCCAAGGATGGCCTGGGACCAAATATTTAAGCTGTGCTGATCTGAACTAATACTAATCCTGTTGCTGATGTGTCCCAAATGCTTGAGTTATGTGTATTAGCCTCCATATCCGGCAATATCCTGATAATCAATCATAATTTTCAATTTCATTTTATATTGAAATGATTTTAAATGTTAGAATAAATTTTGTTTTGATTTTAATGCTATCATTTTTGTGTGTTCACCTGTACATAAGTTCTTGACACAATACATCTATTAGAAATATAAAATACACAATTACTTATATCACATTTAAAATAATACTACATTTCTCTCCTTTTCTTGCAATTTCATTTTCCTCATTAGACAATGGTTTCCATTATCATTTATGGTACCTAAGACATTCTCTGAATCTGAGAATCACTCTTAATATGGTTAAGTGTTCAAGTGATCCAAAAGATATGGGTTGAGTACTTTCATTTCCATATCATAATATGATTTATATTCTTTGAATAAAATAATTTAAAACAGTATTTAAGATATTTATGCTGAAGGTGCCTTTCTCATGTTTTATATGAAGCAGCACTTATTCCATCTATGAATACTAAAACATTGACCTAAAAAACAATAGAATGTGTCAGAGGTTTTTATTAGTACTTCAAGAACAAATTTCAAATATTCCATGGTAGTTGATCACATCACATGAGAGTAAGAATTTAAAAAAATAACATATTTCCTAGCTGATCTGTGACTTTTGAACAAAAACAATTATTTTAGTTCAATAGTCTCAAAATCACAATCAGAGATTCATTTTAAAATTTTGTATTGAGAACTGTATTGTAGAATCAAATTTCTTGTCAAGGAATTAAAAACACTGTTCTCTTATTCCTATATAATATAGTACCCAGTTACTGTAGAACCCTGAACATAGCATATACACAAAGTCCCACCTTCCTTATATAGAAGTGATTGTATACCTGATAATATTTCTTTTAGACTTCTTTGAGATTGGATACAAGAATGATAATGGATGAAATACAGAACACTGTTGTGTTAATAATAGACCCTGAAAATACTGAATGCATGCCAATGAATTCTGGGAAGGTTCTCACTGTGAGAAAGAGTTTCTTTGATGAAGAGAAATACAGAAGCCTTAAGGGAAGAAGTAAGAAAGCGAGCATCCATTGAGAACTCAGAAGATAAATTTTTTTTCAAACATGTCCACTATATAATCTTTGAAATTCCACTTCAAAATTGTTCATTTATTTAGATTTTTACAGTAGTATCCTTGTGGACAAATTTCTAAACAGTCTTATTAAGTAAAAAAACATGGAATCAGATATACGAGAGCAAGCCTGAGAGATCAGGGAAATAAGGAAAACCACAGCTAACCTTACCTCACCAACTCCACAGCTTCCAAATGTGAACACTTTCTGTCTACCTATGTCTATATGCCTGGCTGTTCTGCCATCTGATTTTCTCTGTCTGTCTAGCTATATCACTTCCTCTTCCTGCCTGGCTTTGTCACTTCCTGTCTGTCTGTACAGGCCTCCAGACTTCCATGGTTAACTAGTGTTGGAATTTAAGGCATGCATCACCACACCTGGCTTTGTTTCCCATGTGGCCTTGAACTCACAGAGATTCAGACAGATCCATGCCTACCAAGTGATAGGATTAAAGGCATGTGCTAACATAGCATGACTACTTTTGTGTTTACTTATAATGGCTTACTTTTTTCCTCTGCTCTCCAGGCAAACTTTATTTATTAAAGCACAAATAAAATATCACCACATATCCTTTTAAATGTAATGACACTGTGAACTAATCTTCATTTGAGAAGACTTTATTATTAACCGATGATCTCTAACCATGGAAAACTTTCAACAAGACCTTGAACAGTTCTCCATCACCTGGGTATACTTACTACACAAGCTCATTGTTAGAAACATTCTTTTTAATATTTTATTCATTTATGTAGTTATCATTCTTTGGTTTTTCTTGTTTGTTTGTTTGTTTGGTTGATTGGTTGGTTTTTGGTTTTTTTTTTTTTTTTGAGACAAGGTTTCTCTGTGTAGCTTTGTGCTTTTTCTGGAACTCACTCTGTAGCCTAGGCTGGCCTTGAACTCACAGAGATCCTCCTGCCTCTGCCTCCTGAGTGCTGGGATTAAAGGCATGTACCACCACTGCCCAGCTGTAGTTATCATTCTCAAATCCAAACTTTTGCAAAAATTCAAGTGACAGTATCCTCTTGAACTTTGTAAATAATAATGTTTTCACTCATCATACTATTATCAAACAGATTACCAACAACAAGATACACCCGACTACTTATGTTTGATAATGAGGACAATAATATTCATTTTTAACAATAATTAATGTGAAATATTCACTCTTTTGAACAATATTGCTTAGGGAAAATGAGTTTGACATTGAATTGCAGTTACTTAGTATGAATTTCCCAAGTTTTACAACTTTAACCCCATTTATACTATCAAAAGGAAGGATAAATATGGTAAGGTGATTATAGTGAATTAATAAACATTCAGCATACTGATCTTTGCACATGATGCCATCAAGTATTTAGCACCCACAACGTAGCAAGTAAGTATTTTGGATATCAAGAAAGAACTTGTTTGACTTTCCTCAAACTAAAATATGTCTTGACTGCCATCATATATTTTTTCATCATCCATTAGTTTGTAACCACTTACAGATTTCTGTAGTCAAGGAAAATATGTCTTCTCTCACATTTAAGTCAACATTCTGTTTTTGAGCTTCTTCAGTATTATGCATAACAGTAACTTAGTCCTCTATATTCTTCTGTAGCACCCTGCCTTATAGTTTAGCCCAGATTGGAGGTTGTTCTAGGTTTTCATGATTGAAAAAAAAAAAAGAAAGAAACAACAAAAAACATTATGAGTATCTATACCCTTCTGTGATCTCAATTTAGATTGCTTGTGAAAATGACTAATTTCACACCCTTACAAGTTTAGTAGAAGAAAAATGGCATATTGCCCTTATATTTTCCACTTTTCTATTTTCAATCTTAGTTGATTGTGTATAATAGTAGCTGAAGTTTTCATTAATTTAGTTTATTTATTCTATATTTTCCTGAAAAAAAAAAGGTGAAGTTGACTACTTTTGATAATGTTGAGATTAAAAAAAAAAAAGACACTTTTTTCCTTGAAGGGAAATATATATTGTCATGCCATATATCAGTGCCCATGGCTTAGGAACATATATAAAGTAGACACCAAAATATTTTAAGATAGTATTGTTTTTTATGAAAGGTTTATACTAAAGATGCAAATCAAAACACTATTCAAACATATGAGTGCATACAAGGGAACTAGTTAACACAAAATGGGCAATCCCTTTTATTAGCTACAGATACTATCTAATCATATTATTAATTTGGGGTCTAGTGGAGGCTTGTGGTTTTTATATCCATAAGGATGTTATCTTAGACACACTGATAGTCAAAGGTTAGATTTACCCCAAGGTAGCCCAAGTCTTGCAACATTCCTGCTACTTGAAAGCATTAAACATTTAACCAGGCAATCAGCCTTGTAATATGTTTAAAATAAGTGTCGCTTTTTAAAATGAACTTCAGTTTATGGTATTTATGACTATTAATTAATATTATATCAATTATATTAACTTTAATTAATATCATTACAATTTTATATGGCAGGTTTAAATCATCATATATTTTTAATGATTTTACGAGCTCTTCATAAATTTGATATTGAGTCCTTCAGTACACAAATTTATAAAGACACATATTTATTCCTTACTCTTTCTCTGGTGTTTCAAATTACTAATGAGAATATTTTATTTGCAAAAAAAGTGCTCAGTATTAAGATCATTGGATTTTTTTCTTTTATGATAAAAATATAAAACATAACTGTGATTTGGCACCTATGTTAAATTTGCTTAGTACAATGTTAAGCAGATACATTGGCTGTTTTCTACTAGAAAACAGAATGTAAAAGCATAGAAACAATTCTGAAAAGACATAAGGGAAGAGATTTGAAAATTTATAGAATCAGTGATTGAACTATTGAAACTTACAGAGACTGTTGGGAAAAATACCAAAAAGAAGATGGTTAAACTGACCACAGCCCTAAGGAGGTGGGGCCTTGGCAGGAGATGGAAAGAACCAACTATCCTCCAAAAGGTAACTTAAGGCAGGTTTTCAGAGAATCCACTGCACCCCATGCCTTCAGGACGAAGCTTACCATGCTTACTACTGCTGTGGATATCTCTATTTTGTTATACTGTGTGTATATTTCTACTCTGTTTAAGGTATTATGTTTGTACAGCTCATTTAAAATTGTAGTGGATAATTAAAAATAGATTAATAATTAGTCATCTGTGATAATCATACTCCTAGCCATGTTAGTTAAGTCTTCTAGGTATACACAGTGATATTTCAGATAGATAGGTAATCTTCAAGTACTTCAAAGACCTACAGAATATGGCATTTAAAATATTTTAAAAATTTAGATTTTCTGGACAATGAGACATGTCTGCTCCTGGCAGCACTGATTTACTTCAGAGAATAGGATGGGCATCAAAGACACTCTGTATAGAGTTTATCTTCACCTTGGCAAAAATAGCCATTTGGGCAAGAAACTGTTCTTGCCTGGACTGTTTGATCAACTGGACATGCAGGACCCATAGAAAGGTGACCACTGAACTTTGCTTGGCAAAATGGTCCTTCAGGTTCCTGCTTCACAGAGGAAACTGCCAGACATTCTACAGGACACAGAGAAAAATGACTGAGAGACTAACCCTGTGGGCTGAAGACAAATGCCCCAACTTTACAAAGGAACATTGGATCACTGTCCAGGCTGCCAGATGTCTCTGTCTATTGTTGCAAGACTCCCAAAAGTTGCTTACATCCTTCTCCCATTTCTCAGGTAATATTATATCCTTCTGAGGTCTTTGATGTAGTTGAAGCTAGATAGTTAAAATTTTCCTTAGTTAACACAAACAATAAGTTTATATATAATAAAACCTTAGATTCACAAATATAAGATAGATAAGATATCTTCTTTAATTTTGCCAAATAGATTAGTTATTATAAATAGACTAGATATTATAACTGTAATTCTTGCTTGATAGTTGTTCTGTTATCTGTAATTTTACTATATGAAACTTAAAACCTTCCTTTTGGGAAAAAAAAAAAAAGAAAAGGGGAAGTGCTGTGGATATCACCATGTATAAATAAAACACTGATTGGCCAGAAGTCAGGCAGGATGTATAGGTGGGACTAACAGAGGAAAATTGAGAAGACAGGAAGGGAGAAGGGAACACTGCCAGCTGTAGCCATGACAAGTGAGATGTAAGGTACTGGTAATCCATGAACCATGTGGTAAAGTATAAATTAATAGAAATGGACTGAATATAAGAGTAAGAGCAAGACAATTGTAGGACTGAGCTAATGGCCAAGCAGTTTAAATAATATAAACATCTGTGTGTTTATTTTATAAGTGGGCTGTCGGACTGACAGGGCTTGGCGGGGGCTGGAGAGAAGGTCTCCAGCTACACACTACCTTCAAGTAAACTTACAGGTTACAATGAGACAACAATCCCTTTCATAAATGGCTCAGAAATGATTAGAAATCCTATTATATCACAGTACATTACAAACTGGGTAATGGTCAGATGCTATCTTGAGAAGCAAAGCATATAATTTAAACCTGAGTCATTATACTGGGTTCAGAATAGAAAACAAGACAGTGATCATATTTAATCATCTATAACTCAATGGTGAAAGACAGAAATAAGGGACAGTGGGAGAGAGTGGGAGAGCCAGATGCTGCCAAGCCAAAGAGTGTATGCTCAGAACAGTCAGCTCTGGCAGTAAAGCAGGTAACACTGCATTCAGTGGCCAGGAGTATATCCCAACTGACAATAACATTGAGCCCAAAGTTAAAGGGTCCATCAGCCATGGATGCCATCTGTCCAACAATAACTGTTACAGAACCCTTCACACCAGTGGCATCCCCACAGCTTGGAAGTAAATATGTAGAAGACTTTGATGTCCATTTTTTAATGTTTTGGTAGACTGCTATACTCCCAATGTGGTGCATCAACACAGTCTTCCTAAAACATAAATCACAATCAGGGGTATGATTTGAAGAGTTTTCAGAGCATCCTTATTCTTCTGGGGTCTTTAACACAGTTGAAGACTAAATAGTTATAATTATACTTTTCCTTGGTTATGATAGAAGATTAATTAGATATGAAAATTTAGACTCACAAATATAAGATAGATGATAGAATATTTTCTTTCATTTTGCCAAATAAAAAAAGCTCAGATATTGTAACTGCAATTCTTACTTGATAACTGTTCTATTATATGTTACTTTACTATGTTAAATTTAAAACCTTCCTTTTTGATTAGAACAAAAAAAGGGAAGTGCTGAGGCATGCCTTTTAGTATGCTGTGAATATGTGTTGCTCTTATTGGTTGATAAATAAAGTTGTATTGCCTTAAAGCAAGGAAGCTTCAAGACAAGCAGGAAATTTAAGCAGATAGACAGAAAGAGAAAAGGAGAGTAAGAGAGGAGATGCCAGCTGTACCCAGGAGAATCAAGATGTGAAAGTACCGGTAAGCCATGGTCATGTAGCAATGTATAGATGAACAGAAATGGTTAAGTTATAGGAGCTAGCTAGTGAGAAGCCTGAGCCATTAGGCCATATAGTTTGTAAGTAATATAAGCCTCTGTGTGTTTACTTGGGTCTGAGCAGCTGTGGACTGGGCAGGACACAGGAGAAACTTCTGACTACGGACCTGTTCACTCCACAGACTGCAAACCTCAGTGTGATCTGTGGGAGGTTCTTGGTATGCAAAGATGAGAAGCTCCTAAAGTGAACTCAGCTCTGGAAGATACATAATACCTATCCAATATAGACTCATCACCAGCATAAACCAGAGAATAGAAAGGAATCTAAAATTCAGCTCTCATTCCTTATGTTCCTGTGTTACAAAGATATAGAAAAGTCTGCTCTAACATTTCTTTTTACCTCTGTGTGTGTGTGTGTTCTTATGTATGTATTTCTATATATGTTTGTGTATGTATATGAGAGGGGTCATGTGTCTGAATAGACAAGTATTGGTCAGAAGACATCTTTGGCTATTGTTCATCTGCAGGTGATACCTATCCTGTTTTACATGGCAGGGTTGTTCCCTGGCATGCAGCTTGCCAATTTGGCTAGTCTGGATGGGCCAAAGAGCCTCAGGAATTCATTTGTCAGTACCTTCACCATATTGAATGTGTAAGCACATTCTAGCACTAAGTACCACTGTATATTGCGATTTGTGGATAGAACTTTGTTTCCCATGCTTATACAGCATGCACTTTACAAGCAAGTAATTACAGACAAATCTATCTCCCTAACCTCTCAGATTGTTTTTCCTTCTCTTTAATAGCAGTACAATCACCACTAACAGTAGTAATATATCAGCTATTCCAATATCACCAATGTATCTGTAGCCTAAGCTGTCCTGTTCTTTCAACAGCTTACCCCAGATAAACGTTTTTTTCTTCCCTAATGAAATTGATATTTGTAATGTTATAGAAACTGAAACAGTCTCTCTCTCTCTCTCTCTCTATATATATATATATATATATATATATATATATATATATATATTACTGTAATATAAATAATTCTTCACACAGTTCCTCTACAGTTTTTGATGGTGTGATTATCCATTTGCATGAGATAATTTTGTGCTCAGTTGATGAGAAATTTGGTTGTTTTCTAATTGTTGGCTATTATGAAAAAGGCTGCTATGAACATTTGTGTGCCAGTTCTTATGAGAACATGAATTCACATCTCCTGATATAATACCTAGAAGGAGAATAGTTAGTCCATATGGTAAGTATTTGTTTCCCTTTGCTAGAAAATGTCAAACTGTTTTCAACATGACTGTGACATTTTACATGTAATATATAACCACTCTGACTGGTCTACCTTCCCTCAAGCAATTGATATTGTCTTGTTTTTGAATTTTTATGTTAAACAATCTAGTAGCTTTTAAATGATATGTTACATGAATTAACATTTTTTGAGGAGATTAGTAACATTGAGAGATACCCTTTCCATGAAGCTTTTTAATTTTGTTATAAAAGTTTTGTATAAATTAGTTATATGTGAGTTTTTTTTTAAAGGAAGTTTCTTTTTTTTTATATTTATTTATTTATTTATTATGTATACAGAATAGGGTGCCGTATCTTATTACAGATGGTTGTGAGCCACCATGTGGGTGCTGGGAATTGAACTCAGGACCTCTGGAAGAGCAGTCAGTGCTCTTAACCTCCGAGCCATCTCTCCAGGCCCTATATGTGAGTTTTTAATGATTTTTAAATATTCTAAATTTAAAATAATAATTTTCAAATATTGTAAAAGTGAATACTATTTTCGGAGAATTTTTCACTCCTCTTTTGGATATAGTGGACTTTTATCTCCCAAATTTATATGTTTTCTGAATTGTGTTTGCTTCTATCACTTATCTCTCATGTTTGTTAACATTCACCTGGAAAAAATGTAATGCTAAGAAAATAGCTAATGAGACAATATTTGGTATTTTATTATGAACACACAGTACCTGTTATTACTCACACATGACAGGGCGCAGCTCCCTATGATCTGCTGATATCTGTATTGTGTTTTGTGGCAGTTTTCTGGGCTTGTTTCCATTTGTTGTAAATAGAGGATGCTTTGGGTAATGCAGCTGTATTTATCTATAAATATCAGGTTAAGATTTAAATATATTAAGGAATTATGCTGATCTAGCCAAGTCACAATAGTAGATTCATTTCTAAGGTCCATGACCTCAATAGCCCCAGGAAGCTGGTAGGTTTCCAGTAACAGGCATTATTTTGTATCTCTCCTGTTGTGTGGGCTTTAAATCCAATTAGACAGCTGTCTGTTGGCAGTGAATGTGAATACCAGTTCTTCCACATTTATGCATGCTTGCCATGCTGGTAATTGACATTGTTTATCAATGTTACACCCAGAGAGGAGTAGTTAATGTCTTAATATCAATGGCACCTTCTAGAACATGAAGTCTAGACATCAGGAAAGAGACTTTCATTTCCAATTCAGTTCAGATCATCTGAAATCTGTGCCCTGAGTCATAAATATGGGGTTTCTTCAGCAAAAGGAGCCCACTCTCATTGCTGTGTGTGTGTGTGTGTGTGTGTGTGTACTAAAGGAAGATAAGGCCCTTGCCTTGGACTTTCAATATTCCTCACAAGAACCATAGACTAACAAAACCCCAGTACCAGATTAGAAACCACCTTGCCAAAGCTCAGTTAGGGTCATGTTAGTGACTCCCAGACACTATAGATTATACATTTAGTCACTTTATCTCTAAAGCACTGTTTTCTAATTTTTATTATTAAGTTCAAATATCTCTATAGCACATTCCCACTTCTCCATTAATTTCTCCATCCATCTACCAGTTCTCAGTCCCAGCTTTCTGTGATCATTTCATTAAAACACCCTGGTATGCCATGGCACTGCCTGCCTGCACATTGGTGCAGGATGAGCTACTGACACATGGGTAGCCTTGTGAAAGGCACACGTAGAAAGAAGTAGAAATGATAGCAGAAAGTAGAAACTTTACTTTTAGGTGAAACCAGAGACAATAACTCAGCAAACTACAGGCAGGATATTTATCTGAAACACAGCTGATGGGATGAAGACGTGACAGAATAAAGCTGGGATGGCAGTCAGAGAACACTGACAATGAGGTAGTTTTCCTGAGGAACCAGGATCAGAAGCACACAAAAAGACTGTAGTTCATGTTTTATGTTGTGAGTGAAAATGTCATCATTATAACATGACCACAAAATTGTATTCTTTGTAAACTGCATTGGTTCCCTCTTTGAAAAAGTCAGAACTAATTTAGAAGTATAATACTAGTATTGATGATAAATAATTCAACCTTTAAGAGATTATAATATAACCACCATTAAGTTTAATTCACAGTTTTGAAGTTCTTATAAAACTCAATTGCTTCCAATCATCTTGGTCATGTTTTCTTCATACAAATGATATTTTTCTTGCTGTAAGGTGGTGTCTTGTCATTTTTTTCTTGCTCTTTTGGGGGTCAGCCACCCAGCTCCAAAATAAGTTACACATGGAGACTTATCCTTAATTATAAATGCCCAGGCTTAGCTTGGCTTGCTATTGTCAGCTTTCCTTAACATTTTAAAAAATTTTATAATTAATTTAATTTTATATATCAGCCACAGTTTCCCCTGTCCTCCATCCTCCCACCCCCCAGTCCTCCCCCCAATCCACCCCCATTCCCACCTCCTCCAAGGCAAGGTCTCCCTGGGGAGTCAGCTCAGCCTGGTAGACTCAGCTGAGGCAGGTCCAGTCCTCTCCTCCCTACACCAAGGCTGAGCAAAATGTCTCAACATAGGCCCAAGGTTCCAAAAAGCTAGTTCATGCCCTAAAGACAGGTCCTAGTCCCACAGCCTGAGGGCCTCCTAAATAGTTCAAGCTAATCAACTGTCTCAATTATTATCCAGAGGGTCTGGTCCAGTTCCATGGGGGCTCCTCAACTATTGGTTCATAGTTCATGTGTTTCCACTATTTTGGCTATTTTTCCCTGTGCTTTTTCCAATCGTGGTCTCAATATCTCTTGCCATGTCTATTTTTTTGCCTCTGGGATTTTCCCATTCTCTTACTTCTGTAAATCTTATTCTTTGTGCTTTGCTGTGTAGCTGGGTGACTGACGCTTTAAGTCCTCCTTCTTCTTTGGCTACTTCTTTTCCCTTCCCAGATTTGCCCTTCTATATATTCTCTCTGCTTGCCAGCCCCGCCTGTCCTTTCTCCAACTTGCTATTGGCCATACATTTCTTTCTTAGACCATCAGGTGTTTTAGACATATACAGTAACACAGCTTCACAGAGTTAAACAAATGCAACATAAACAAAAGGAACACACCTTAAAATAATATTCTACCAAATTTCCTTTTTCTATAAATAAAAATAAAGGTTTTAAATTTAACATTGTAAATCTACATACAACAAAACAATTACCAAATAGGAATTACATTTAGAATTCTGTCCATTTGTAGTTAGCATATTTAAAGAAATTAATGTGTTATCTATTATATCTTAATGAGTCCATACCGTTATACCTAACTTACTTTCTATAATAACTAAGAAAAACTGCAACTATAACTATCTAGTCTTAAACTATATCAAAGACACAGAAGGATGTAATATTATTTAACATCTGCCTGTACAGTCATCCAAAGTTCCTCTGCAATTTTGGGGCCTCTGAATTCAGCCTTTGGGCCCAAAATAGCTGGGAAACTTTTCAGTGAAGCAGAAAATTTGAAGGACTGTCCTGCCTTGTTTTAGCAAATTTCAACAGTCTTTTTTCTGTGTGTCCTGCATGGACAGTCTGCGTGGCACATTGTCAGAAAGTCAAAGGCAAGAACAGTTTCTTTACTCAGTGGATAACCTTGTCACAATGAAAGCAAACACCATAAGGAGTTTCTCCCCATGCCTATTATCTTCTCTGAAATAAACTGGTGCTGCTAAGAATAGATGTGTCTCATTGTCATGAAAAAACCCTATGTTAACAAAACATTTTAAATGCGGTATTCTGTAGGTATTTGTAATCTCTATATGATCTTGAAAGCATACCTAACATATCTACAAATTTGATTATTATGAATGACTAACCACTAAACTATGTTTTCTGATTATCCTATATAGTTTATTAGCTTATAATAACAGTTTTCAAAAACTATAATTTTACCTTACATTTTTAAATAAACTGCATAGGTATAATACCTATGAATATGAACATATTCAATGTGTGGTAACAAAAATAACCTTAAATGTTTATCAATATACAATTATCCTTTAAGCAGAAGCAGAAACATATATATAACATAGCAAGAATAACCTTAGATTTCTATCAATATACTATATTCCCTTAAATAGTAACAAACATCCTATCCCACCAAATAAGCAAAAGTTTCTCACACTCCTTTTTGGAATGTGGACATCATATTCTCCAAAATGTTCCCTGATGTCTGTGGATGAAGTATCTTTATCATCTGAGAGAGAAAATTTTGAGATAATGATCAAGTCTTGGGAAGAACAACAGTTAGCTTTGCTGATAGATATCACTTGTCAAGTTTTAGGAGGTCTTGCCTGATAAAACCAGATCCATGTTAACCCTGAAGGAAACCATAGACTCTCATCTCCTATGGGAACAAATCCCAAAGCATTTTTTATTTCCATTGACAAATATATTTTTTGACTTTTTAAAAGTTAAGGCATTATAAGAGTGTATAAGGTGATTTATTTCCACACTCCCTCTTTCAATTCCAGGTTTCTTTAAAGCTGTTCTTTCCTTTTCAACAATTAAAAAATTCAAACCCAACAAAATAACACACAGGATCCAGACTCCCTGTGTATTTCCCATCTTAAATGGATTTTTTCTTTTATATTACTTCTCCTCTCTTTTTAAAGACTATCTTTTGAACTATTCATTTCTTTCTATGACTATACCCTTTTTCTTTTCTTAAGCCTATGCACATTGTTAAGCACATTGTTACCTGTTTAGAGGTTTTTCCATCTGTACCTCTTTTACTGCATATCTTCAGCTTTTTTTTTTTTGACTGTATAAGCTAACCTTTAAACTGCTAACCTACATCTGAATCCTCCCTATGCAGCTCTCAGTTTTGACTCTTGTCTAGAATTTCATGGTATATAAATAATTCCAATTATAAGCAATATGTTTTCATCTTCTAGACATATACAAAAGGGAAATATGATCAAAATTCATCTTTCTAAACTCAGGAGCCAAAGTGAATGTTCTCTGAAAGTGAGCAACTTTTCTATTACTGTCTCCTGAACATTGAGTAACTGAAGTTAGAAAAGGCATGGATTTTTAAAGAAACTTACAGTGTTTATATCATGCTAATGGTCATATTGTTATATGTTGTATTTTGTTTCCCTAAGTTGCTCTTTCATTTGGTCTACATTTGGAGATAAAACATTATGCAAAGATCCAATGTCCAAAGTATTAGTGATTTTTTGAAAGGGAGAAAAGACATTAATTGAAAGGAGTAATGACATCCATATCTGATGGGAACATCGAAAGTCATAAAACCAGCACAGCTGTTTGACAAAGATCCAGCAAAGTTGAGCCCCATGATGGTCCTGTGCCACCGTTTGTATAGAATCTACTCATTGCGTATTTCTGGTATTTTTAATATTTGGACAATTTGGGGATATTGAATTCATGGAAATTTTCTTATGAATCATTTATGACTTCTCCCCAGAGTACTGCTTGTAAACTTCCCCAGAGAAGTCCTGAACATACTTCCCCTCCCACTTTTAGGGAGATAACCTTATCTACTTGAAGGTCTTCCTTATGCCTTGGAGGGTGTGACACACATAAATAATTCAGAGGTCTCTTCTTGAGCCTATGAGACATTATTGAAACATCTGTCCCTATATTTACCCAGAAATAAGATATTCAAAATAAAGTAAACTTTGAAATGTCAACAAAATTCAGTGGCAAGAGGAGTTGACCACAGATCAGAAGCCTCTTCCCACTGTATACTCAGGCAATCATGTGGCATATACAGCAAAAAAGCTAGATTAGCTGAAGCTTATATTGATAAACAAAAAGTGCTGTAGAAAGATGATAAAAGAATGAGATGTCAGAAACTCCTTTCTTAGAAAAGCCAGCATATGCAGAGTCACTGTGGTGTCACAAGACAAAAGAATAGAAGGCCAGGATTAGTTATATAAATGATTTATAAATATACAAATTTCAAACATAGTATTATGCCAGAATCTGAATAGGAATTGCAGTAGCTTTGGCCTGAGGATATTTCTTGGCCATTCTGACCATTAAGAGTTAATAATGCACTGCTTGGGACATGGCAATCTGCCTAGGCTGGCTTGGAGATTTTGTTTTGGTCTAGCGTCTTTGAAGCCACAAAAGCTACAAGCCTGAGAACAGACTTTATTATACCTCTAGATTCTTTAAAAAATGGGTTATGATGTTGGAGAGTAAAAATAGTTATAAACGATAACTGTTTAATCTATGATGATTAAACTTGAAGGAAAAAATGATTGTCAAAGATGTTCTGTTTATTGGTGATGACTAAAAAATATGCAAGAGGAATTGAAACACATGTCCAGAAACAAAAATGGTATGATCTATGTTTTGGAACAACATTAATCTATCCCTGCTTACTGAATTTTGTATAAATAAAGAAACACAGTCAGTCAGGTGGTAAGATTCTCCTAACTATCATACCTGGCTCATTCCTTCCCTCACCAACTTCTTGCCTCCTCTCTGGGATATGTCAACCACTGAGGCTGGCCTCCTGGCAGTGTAGGGACATTCTCTCCATAAACACTCAAAGAAAACACCGTGTCCATGTGAGAACACAACACATTGTACACATTTAAAAGGCTCTGCTAAGGGAATTTTTTCTCCTTTTTTTATTTATTATATTTGTGTTTTAATTTTACACATCAGCCATGGGTTCCCCTGTCCTCCCCCCTCCCGCCCCTGCCCCACCTTCCCCTCAGTCCCTCCCCTCCATTCCCATCTCCTCCAGGGCCAAGACTCCCCTGGGAATTCATTTAAACCTGGTGGATTCAGTACAGGCAGGTCTAGTCCTCTCCTTCCAGGCTGGGCAAAGTTTCCCTGTGTAAGTGCAAGGTTCCAAACAGCCAGCTCATGCACTAAGGATAGGCCTGGGTCCCACTGCCTGGGAACCTGCTAAGGGACTTTTAAAATTTATTTTTTATATTTATTTACTTACATTTTAAGTGTGTGTTTTGTGTGTCTGTGTGCCTTGTTGGAAGTGCCTATGGAGAGAAGGTGATGGTGTCATATGCCCTGGAACTAGAGTTTCATTTGAAAGTTAGTCACAGTGAGTGTGGTATGCTAGGAATCAAACTCAGTTCATCTGGAAAAAATAGTCAACGCTTTTAACCACTGAGACATTTGTTCAGTTCTTCAGCTCTGTGACGTTTGCTGTACATTACTTAACAAGCAATAGAGAACATCCTTCCAACAGTGAAACATTTGTCAGACTTCAAATGAAAATGTATGTTGATTTGCCTATAATATATCATTAATGTTTCATGTCTTATCTGCAACTGTGATACTTCATGTAATTCCTTTATTTATACCAGATTAACCTTTGAAATATTGAGAACTACAAACTCATTAGAGGCTACTTAATAATTTACCTCATTTTGGCAATTCTTATTTTGTATCAAAGTTGAAAATCTATATTGTATTCTTCTGCATTTCAAAGATAAATTATTTCTTTCTGTTTGGTTGTCAGTAATTGTAGGTGTTTGAAAAACAATACCAGATGAAGATTCTTCAAGTTATAATTACTGTAACAAAATTTGTTTCAGAAGTTGATCCCCAATTCATGTTCCATCACTTTGATATTTCATCATGCATTCTATGTGTAGACTATTATTACAGAACTCATTTTACTGATACACATCTGAAAATAAATTAGAATGAATTTTATAATTATATTCTTTCATTCTTTTTGTGTTGGGAAATTTCCACATGGTTCAGGAGTGCCACAACTCTCTATGTAAACCAAGCTGGTCTCAAGTGTGCGAGACCATTAACTCAAACTGTACAATGCTAAGATTGCAAGACACACATATCATCACTTATTTTACACTATCAAAATTATAGTCTCATTTATAAGTAAAAACTCACCAGTATTTTTACTATCTCCTATCCTTTACTGCAGATAATTTAATGTGGTAAGTTCTCATTTCATTCTTCATAGCACACACAACTAAAACAGTAGCACATTTTTAATTCTCTCTGGAAAGCTCTAACCAATTTTAATGTTTTTTCCAGCTCTTTAGTAATGTTAAAATTTGAGCTTAGCCAAAATGTTTATTATATTTATGCTTATCCTTGTGCATATCCACACATACAAACAAGTAAAAATTGTATTCTATACAAAAAGCATAAGCATTTTCAGCTATAGTTTGTGTATTTGCTTATAAGCACAGTGTTCATATAAGTCCCTCTATATATACACACTTCATAACAATTGTAATTTGTAGATGTAAAATTTTAAAAATAGATTTACATATGAAAATTTGAAATGTGCTTTAAGAAGTCTAATGATGTTATAACACTATAATATATAATTTATTATAGCTTTTTATTATGATATTGTTTCACCTTATGGTAGATAATCCAAAGCTTAATATGTTTCATATTGAAATTAATAGCTTGTTAGAGAAAAAATGATATCTATCTAATTTTATAGTACATATCTAATATTCTCATGTTGATTAAAATTTTCTCCTTCAGATTTCCTATAACTTAGAGATGTTTTCCTTCTCATTTCTCATGAAGAAGCTTTTGTATATATTTATAAATGTAGTGCTAGTTATATTCAGTTTTATTCTGATATGGCTTTATATCTGAGAAATGCCTTGTGAATATTAAGCTGTAAAGGGTATTTGTCCCTGGTATACACAGGATGATAGCTAGAAAATACTATCTATGTTCATTAAACAAGGCAATTTCTATGGATTGAAAGTAATAAAAGTCATTATGGAGTTTTATTATATGAAAAGAAAGAAAAAGTTTAATAAGATGGCAGCCTTATTGTTATTCTAGCCTAAATTTCTCATTAGAAATCTAGGCTTATACCTAGTATTTTGTGGTCCAAATATTACTCACATATTTCAATGGAATTAAATAATTGAAATTTCAAAAATTTCTTGATATTACCACTTTCAACAGACTTTAGATACTAGATACTATCAGTATCAACAGGTAAAGCTTTTTTTCATTGTTACTTGGCAGCTTCACAATCAACTCATATATTACCAGAGTATTCCTCATAAAGATGCATATCAGACTTGAAAAATGAAAAGATGGCCTATATACCCTAGCCAGTTGTAAAAAAAAAAATATGAAATAGTGAACTTTTCAGAGAAATATGTGCAATTGGAAAAGATAATATTGAGTGAGATAAACTATACATAGAAAAGCAAGTGTCACATGTGGTTTTTCTCATCTTAGGCTTCCAGTTCTAAATCTTCAGATGTGAATGCTTGTCTTGGAATAACTGCAGAACCTAGGGAAATAAAAGATACAAGTGATCTGATCAGGAAATGGAAAAACAAGGAAAGACCTTAATTACGGAAGGGGAGGAAGTTAAATACAAAATGGAGAAAGGATTAATGGCAGTAAGCTTGTCTGAAAAGGTCATGGGAATTATACCACTATCTACTGCCCCCCGTAAGATGATCCATATTAGTCTGTTTAAATATACAGATACAGTTTAAATTAAATTATTTCATCTGGGCAATGCTACCTCAGAGATCAAAAACTGCAAAACAAGGCAATGAGACTCTTCTTTTGAGTTGTTCATAAGGGTTGTCTAAGAGACTGCCAAAACATACAAAGCTTTTGCCACTGATTTTGACTGTCTTCCAGAGGTGGAAGGTAAGTCCCTGTTCCTGAAGACTCCATGCACTTAAGCCTCAGGGTTCAGAGTCAACTGAGTTAGAATTGACTTGAATGCCTCTGTTCTAAGAACAGTGTTCAGACACTGGGGGATCCATTGAAAGCTTGCTTCCAAAGTAGAGAAGAAACAAACAATCCTATCCTACTATGATGTCTATGAACCACAGCCATGAAAAGCATCCTACAATAACCATAAGGGACAGTAGTGTCAAAAATGCAAAAAGAGTAATCAACCGCTCTTTAATTGTACTTAAGACTCTATCAACAAGAGTGAAGCCATGCCTGATACTGGACAAGTTGCTGACTACCAAGGCTAATGAAGCCATGGATCTTGGATGAGAACCAACAAGTGCCACTTTACTAAACCAGCATAATCCCTAAGTACATTCTATAGCTTTGTATTTATAGCTACAAATAAGTGTGAGCCTCATCTTTCATCAAGGAACTTAACTTTGCACTAGATGGAGACCATTAAAGAAACCAACCAAAATTCAGAATTGTAGGTCTCATCTACAAAGCAACTGCACCATCTAAGGCTTGGGCATCACTATAGAACATGAGGTAGAAAGAGTGTAGGGGCCAGAGGATCAAAGTTTACTATGAGATTGTTCTAGGAATGTCAGAAGCTACACCAATAAAGCCCCATCACCATGAAGACCCATACATTACTTAATAAGAACAACAGAAACAGACATGCAAATGTGAACAGGGAAAAGTCCAAGAGCTTACACAGAGAACTATAGGCACTTATAGTGGGACAGATATTCTTACCTAGTGAAGAGCACAACAACTAGATATCCAACACCAAATGCTTATCTCTGAAGACATGTATACAAGTAATGTCAGGCAGAATGAGCAGGTTATAATTATGCATTTAGGAATATATATATATATTTTTGTGTGTGTGTGTGTGTGTGTGTGTGTATGCATAAATGTATTTAAGAATATATATTAGATGTAATAACAATTAATGAACAAACAGACATAAACTTTATAGGGTTTGGAGGGAAGAAAGTGAAGGGGAATATGATGATTTTAAATTATACTCTCGAAAACAGAAAAATAATTTCAAAACTCTTTAATGTTAATTTAATCTTAAAATTGGAAACTTGAAGTGCATGTTACCAAATAATGTGCAGCATTTTAAATATATGATTGACGGGCTGTACAAACACTAAAATATTGACTAGTTTATTTGAAATTTTAAAAAACTAGGCATATGGAACAGCAATATGATGAAGTGCTAAAACAGAATGAAAAGCCTTTTGTAAATACATTTGACATAAGTTTCATGGTAAATTATATTTGAAAATAAATAACATAAAATGTATATTATGTCACTATTAAAAATAATTTAAGCAATAACATATTTCAGGAAAAATAATTTTTGTAATCCACTTTATAAAATATTTTAAAGATATATTTACATCATTTTACCCTTCCATTTGCTCCCTCAAACATTTGCATGAATCCCCCTTGTTCTCTTTCAAATTTATGCCCTCGTTTTCTTTTTCAGTATATAATATGCATGTATATTTCTAAATCTGTGCATACACACATTATATGTAATTATACATTATTTATATGACATGTATCTTATGAACATAAAACTTCAGTCTAAAGGTCTAAAGTAACTTTTGATATAACATTTTTGTCTTTCTCTATTGGAGCATTAAAAAGTGACAAAACAAAACAAAACAAAAAGCATCAAACTCAAGAGTTCTGTTATTTCTGTTGATATTGGTGAGCCAGGTCCAAAATCATGCTATAGAGTTCAAATACAAAAAAAAAAAAAAAGGGAAGAAAAAAAAAGCTATATACTTGATATAGTAGAAATCATTGCGTAGCAACTCTATAAGCATAATTATGGAAAAGTGGTGAGAAACACCTGATATTGGCAGTTAGGGGGGTTAAATTTAGAAAAATATCTAGTTACTCGATAGGCTCATAGACTCCTATGTGGAAAGATAGATAAACAGCAATAGCTCCTTATGTAGCCAGAGTCAATGTCACTATAATAGCAATGGGGGAAATAAATCATGGATCAAAAATACAAAGCAGAATATATATAAATATAAACATCTTATTTCATTAATTTTATGATAATGTTCACAATGCATTTCAACATATTCACATCTATCATTCCCCTTTTAAGTATACCCTGTAAACCCAACCCTCTTCCTTTGGAAAGCATGCACTGTGTGTGTGTGTGTGTGTGCGTGTGTGTGTGTGTGTGTGTGTGTGTGTGTGTGTGTGTGTTTGAAAATGGTGAATTTGCAAAACAAATTAAATACATAGTTAAAAATCTTGGCAGATGCCTAAACTATTCAACAATTGACAGCTAGAGCCTCCTAACCTAGGAGTTTTCTTTACCTTCTTTCCAGGATTCTTAACACTGGCTTCTCCTGCACTGAGTGCTCTTATCTGGACAAACCATTGGTATACTACTAGACTTGGTACAGTGACCATCTTTTCTGATGATGAATCTTCATCAGAGTACTCAGAACATCTCTGTTTCTAGTGCTTTTTTGCCTCCACAATGCTCTGATGGATTTTCTCCAACCAATTGTAGTATTTTTGGATATTGATTCAGTTTCTCTATTCATCTCTTCCCTATCTCATTTCACTAAAATAAAAGTCAGGTTAGGTATATTTTTTTCTTGATTTCTTACTATTATTCACTGTTTAGTAGATTGTTCCTATGCCAAATTTTTGACCTAGAATTCACTCACTATTCACTGTGTCTATATGGTCATCTGCTTTACAAAGTTAACAAAAATGTGCTTTCAGAAATCAAACTATTTAGGCACAGCTTGATAGTCTTAGGGTTATTTTTAATACAGATAATTCTTTCTTCAGTTATTTATCTAACAGGCAATCATGTCTTGTCAATCCCTCCCTCTGAACGTCTTCAAATGTGTCATTTTATTTATGTCCTATCTCCCACCACCTTAGAACTGTAGCTCATCATCTTACACCTGGATTACGGAAATAGCCTCTCTTCTGGAAACTGTACACAAGTCATTTTCTGCATCATTCCTTCCTAAATGAGTTTTTAATTTGTCTAAATCATAGCTTTGAAAATGTGACTTAGAAATGCCAAAATTATCAACGATTCTACAGCCATATATGTAATATCCTCAGTTTAGGTTTGAAAGTATTAAATAATCCTGATACACACACACATATGCTCATGCACACACAGTACATACACACACACACACACACACACACACACACACACTTTGTTCTTTGAATGCCTCTAGGTTTTTTATTTCATTAACTTTGTTTTTTTGTTTGTTTGTTTTTTCCAGACAGGGTTTCTCTGAGTAGTTTTGCGCCTTTCCTGGAACTCACTCTGTAGCCCAGGCTGGCCTCGAACTCACAGAGATCTGCCTGCTTCTGCCTCCCGAGTGCTGGGATTACAGGCTTGCGCCACCACCGCCCGGCTTAACTTTGTTTTTCATTCCAAATAATTTCCAGGATGGTGAGGAGACTTTCAACCAATTTATCCCTTGCTGCCAAACACCAATAACTGTTCTGAAAATCTGAAATTACTTTTTTTAATTTGGGAAAAATCTAAACCTTCCAAAGAGCCTTCGACATACACAGCCCACTTTGGTTTCTCTGTGGTGCTTGTGTGTTATTAAGGAATGTAATCCAAACATTCAAAATTAAGAGGATCATACCAGGGAAGAGATAAGGAAGGCAGAAATGTAATATCATCAGAGCTCTCTGCAGTGTCTGAGTTCAGCGCTCACCCCCACCCCCCCCCCCAGGGTTTCACTTGAGAGAATGTGATATTTGCTCACTTAGATCACTTTTCTAAGAGAAGGGATGGGAAAATTCACAGACATTCCTATTCTGCAAAATTCCACCTGTGAATAAAGAAAATTTTGCACTTCCTTATCAGATGGTCCCTAGAGTACAGACAGCTGCAACAGCCCAGAACTGCCCTGGACCCATGCATGGGTGGGACATCCATGGCAGTGACACTGAATATCACAGAAGACTAGAAGGCATGTCACAAACAATTCATATTTAGACCTTTCAGATTCACTTCTTTTCTTCTTTTTTATTAAGAAATCCGTTCACTCCTTTTACATACCAAAGATCCCTCCTCTTCCCTCCTCCAGTCCCCACAGCCTCCCCCTCCCAAACCACCCTGCACTCCTCCCCACAACAAGAAGGCAAGCCTCCCCTGGGGAGGCACATCCAGTAGAGGCAAGTTCAAGCCCTTACCCCTGTTTCAAAGCTGCAGGAGGTGTCCCATCATAGGCTGCAAAAAGGCTCCTCTTGCACCAGGGATGAATTCTGATTCTACCACCAGGGGGGCCCCCCAAGCAGATCAAGCTACACAGTTGTCTCGCCGTGCAGAGGATCTAGTCCAGTCCCATGTAGGCTCCACAGCCATTGATCCAGCTTTCATGAGTTCCTACTAGTTTAGTTTGGTTGTGTCTTCAGGTTTCCCCATCATGATCCTGATGCGCTTGCTCATGGAATCCCTCTTCTCTCTCTTTGACTGGACTCCTTGAGCTCTGCCTAGTGTTTGGCTGTGGATCTCTGCATCTGCCTCTCACAGTCATTGGAGAAAAGTTCTGTGATAGCAGTTATGGTACTCACCAGTCTGATCACTGGGGTAAGCCAGTTCAGTTCAGACACACTCTAATAGTCCAAGCTGGGGCCATCCTTGAGGATTCCTGGCAACTTCCCTAACACGGGGTTACTCTTTAGCCTCATGATATTGATATCTCCCTCCATCATGTTATCTGCCAGTCCTTTTCTAACTGAGCTTACTATACAGATGATGCATTTGCAACAGTTATCTATGAAGACTCAGTAAAAATAATTCAGGTGAATTAGCATACTTTGCTGCTGTAGCTTATAAGTAATATGTAATGGAATGTTTATTTGATTTAGTCCATCCTTTGTACACTCATTTTATTTATCTCTCACATTCCAAAGGCACTGTGCCTGTATTTTTTGCCCCCCAATTTTTTATAACATACAACATATTCCACAATGATCTGAGGATATAGTTATACTTTGCTTTAAGAATAACATTGATGCAATTTCATATTCTTGGTTACCTTTGAGCATATATCTAACAATAAATACAATGAATCTGTGAGATTCAAATTCCACATACTCTCATAAATAGTTCTAGATCCTATGGGAACTGCAGTCTTCCTCCAAATACAAATCTGACTCCTCTCTTCATTTAACCACCTCTGACAATTGACTGGGAAGAAGAACTCCAATTGGATAGTGGTATCTATACATTTTTATCCCAGAAGTTACTGAAATTGTAGAACAATTTCTTACAAATCTTACAGATTTTCATGAATCAATTTTAATAGACTTAAATTTTTTTTATTTTTCACTAGGGACATTGGAAATTTTTATTAGTACTGTTTCTAATAGCTTTTGGAATGTAAGACTGTATACTGTTTGCTTGAGTTAATATCCTGGAAAGGAAACAGTACTCTACACTTTTTTTTTTTTTTGGTCTTTCAAGACAGGATTTCCCTGTAGCTTTGGAGGCTGTCCTGGAACTCACTCTATAGACCAGGCTGGCCTTGAACTCACAGAGATCCACCTGCCTCTGCCTCCTAAGTGCTGGGATTATAGGTGTATTCTACTCTTGTAGGGATGGTTTTGTCCTACTCGAATTCATCTGTTTTTGTCCTGTCTTATAATATTTTATTTTATTAAGCATTATCCCTTAGGTGGTTGCTTGTTTTCTAATAATTGACAGAAAGAGGGTGGGCCTTAATGGGAGAGGATGTACTGAGGAACTGGGAGAAGTAGAGGCATGGGAAACTGTAATCCAAATATACTGAATGAAAACAATCTATTTTCAATGAGAGAATAAAAATTATAAGAAATAAAAATATTAGGTAAAAAATAAAAACTGGATAAACAATCTTTAAAAAAGAGATAAAGACAGTTGGAAAGTGGCCAAAGTGAGTAATAAAGAAATCATATCTGCTTTGGGCATGTTTTGTGTTTTTTATTGCAGTTGCCTTTAAGTAGTCATAACTTAGCACACATAAATGTCATTACCTCACAGAACTATTAGTGAGAAGTTATCATTTGTTTGGCTCATTTTTCTATTCAGATCATCACAATGTCATGATCAGAACGCCACTGAGCTGGCATTTTAATAGACAATGCTGAGAAGAATCCACAGATAATACCATTCTTGATATTGACCCCCAACCAGTTGGTAGAGTGACTGGTACCATTTCCTGGGTTGCTGTCACACAGGGCTTACCCCACTCTAGAGGCATTTTATATTTTCATTTTTTTCCACTCAACCTGCTATAGTAACCACAATGTTTCAAATCACTCTCACTCACTGTTATCATCCACCCTACTGTACATCTCTCTGTCTAAATATCCTATCTCCTGTCTCTCTCTTTTTTTTTTTTTACTTTTATGGATTCATGAAATTAAACTTTGTTTATGCTGTTATCTTTTTATTTTAAAAACATGTGTGGGCACTTAACATGGGTTGTATTAGTAGTGAACAAACTCAGTATAACCTGATGAATGTGATGAATATCAGCCTTCATGATAAATTCACAATTTTCCTTATTAGAAAGGCAATAGAGTCCTGAGTTCTTAAATATTTTAGCAACATATTTCTTGTCTACATTTGTTACCTTTTTTCAATTTTTTTCAGACATTTTGATCATTTTCTCATCTCCCAAACTTCCTCCCTGATAATAACCACCCCCTTATTGACCCAACTTTATGTTTATTCTCTCTCTCCGGGAAAATCAAACAAACAAAAAGAAACACATACACAAATATACATGACATTTAAATTAAAATGTATCCTTTTGAATAATATAAATATAATTTCTTAAATGGGTCATGTATATAACCATTGTCTCTTCAGATACTGTATAGAAATTCCCTTGTTTTGTCCTAGAAAGATATCTCAGTGATTAAGTGTATGCACTGTTTTGTGTTTTTAGAAGACTCTAGGTTTGTTCTCAGCTCCCACATCAATGGGCAACTCTTATCTAACCCCAGCTCCAGGGGGATCTGCTATTTTTGTCTCCATTAACACATGTAAACATACTATGCATAGATAAATACACAAACACCTGATTGAAATCAATTTTAAAAACCTCTATAAAAATAATTCCTGTATTTGCTTGTTCAAAAACCAAGAATTACCATGAGTGAGAAAAATTGTAATTGCTGCATTTGTATTAACATATTTGTTTAATAAAATGCAGTTTAATTTGTCCAAATGTTTGTGTGTTTTAAACATTTCAAAAGAGTTCCCTTTAACTTTTTGCACACTGTAGCTATACTTTTATTTGTACACTCACTAGCTACATAGTTTGATAATTAATTTTATGTATCTACATAATTGAGGTAGGTGGTAGACATGTATTAGATTAATTTTTTTTTTTCTGGAAAAAGGCTTTAGTTGCAATCACCATTGATGCTGGAAGATTAATTAGAATAGTTTGTTCTCCGCAGTGATGCCATTCTTTATCAAATTATTTGGAATAGAAGGGTTGCTCTTCCATGAGAAAAAGCAAATTTATCTTCCTTATTGCCATCAACCTGAGACATCATTCATTTCACAAAGCTAGAAGGAACAATTTTAAATGTTCTTCCAGCCAATGTTAATCCAGGGCTTTCACCCTGGAAATAAATAGTTTCTTCATGAACCAATGAGAATGAGTGTAGCCTAGGAACATGGACTCCAGTTTTCTCAACAAAAAACATGATTAACAATAGCAGTTCCCTGACACTTAGCAATTTACAGAGCAGAGAAAGTCACACATCCAGGCATTCAACAAATACAGTGTGGGAAACCCAGACAGTCAGGCTACAGAAAATTGTGTAAGTCTCTGTTACCAGACTCATAAACTACCAGATGACATTTTTTGATTGTGGATTAGTGGATGCTAGAGGTCAGTTTAGAATATGTGCTTATGCCATACATAGTCCAGGTTTTAGCTTATTTATTTATAAATATGACTCTTAAGTAAGTGTTTTAGGTTGGAAAGTTCCCAGCTTAAACAGAAAACTTGAAAGATTTACTGAAAAAAGGCAAGACTTTTAATGCAACTTTCAGGCTCAATGACAAGGTAACATGATAGAAGACTACCACAGCAAACACACCTGGGTCAGAATGAACAATCTGAGAAGAGCTTTGAATATTAATCTCTAAGTTTCCTCTGAGATTTATGATTTCATCCCTTTTATCATATTGCTTGCTACTTCTTGAAGGATCATTTCATTTAAGAGAGATTTTGTTAATTGAAATAAATATTCATTTGTCTTATGGGACAATGCCCTGGCCTTCTCAGGCTATTAAAAAGGCCATAAACTACATTGTTTAAAAATGTCAATCTAAATAACAGATACTTCAAAGAACAGTGTTTCTTTGGGGAAAGCATAGTATTGTAATGGCAACATTTAGAGATGTGAGGCAAGATTTTAAGTTGATAAAAAGGGACAAATTTACATTTGTTACTTGAATGTAAAATTGAGTTTTCTCGTGAACCTGAGACAGGAGTTGGTATCTATGCATTGTTAGAAGTACCTCCCGGGGGCAAACATATTTTCTGAAAACTTGTACTAATTAATAATGTTGAAGATAGGCTTTGCTATGGAGAATTATAGACACCTAAAGAAGTATAACATGGGTGCAAATAAGACATAAAGGGGTATACTTTGATGTTTAAAAAGCTCTCCAGAAAGTATTTATGTTCAAGAGCCAGGAATGATTTTTATCTTTTTGTAAATTGATTAGTTTAATTGAATCTTGGACAAAGAAACAAAACAAAACAACAACAAAAACTTAATTTTACTTGAGAAAAAGATCTTTCACAGGAACACTACCAAAGCTTTACTTACATTTCTAAGGATTGATTCAGAAATTCAAATACAAGTACTGGCTGTCTAAATGTGTTCTAAGGACACACTTTCTGAGTCATAGAATGCATCTTCACAAATATCATTAAAGGAAGAAGAAGTAAAGTAGCTTATGAAGCCTCCTTTGACAAGAATACATATCTTACATCACTCTCATCTCATGACCACCTTAGTCAGAAGGTTTCTCCCATCTCACCCAGCTCAAAGTCCAGACAAATCTCTTTCACCTGCAGTCTCACAACTGCTAGGACCCAAGTAACACACAGAGGCTTACATTATTACAAACTGTGTGGCCTATGGCTTACCTCTTGCCAGCTAGCTCTTATATCTTAAATTAAACCATTTCTATTAATCTATGTTTTGCCACATGTTCCAAGTCTTACTGATCTGCTGGCATGTTGTTCCTTGGGCAGCATGATGGCATTTCTCCAGACTCTGCCTTTCTCTTTCCTGTCTCTCTCCTTTCTCCTGCCTGCCTCTAAGCTTCCTTGCCATAGGCCAAATCAACTTATTTATTAACCAATGGGAACAACATATATTCATAGCATATACCATTACACTACACTTCTAGCCAGAATCTTAGACAATATTACTGATTACTGAGACTGGCTTCAGACTCTATGGCTAGCCCCATCAAGACCTAACTATCTAAGCTTTATTAAGGACCCCCAAGAGATACCATAGCCCCCTAAACAGCAGAAAGTAATTCTATGAAAATGGCGCTCCTCTCCCAAATGTTTCATTTTTCTCAGTGTTATGGATGGATGGTTGTAGGGTTGTGGGTGGAACAATAAAATTTAGGCTCAGTATTATCCTTTAGAAAAGAAAAAGGGGAATGGATATGTATAGGATAGTAAGGTAGATTATTGCATTTACTAGTAAACTAATTCAATAAAATATCAGCCTTAGATAATTTGCACTGATATGGATTCTTTATATTGATACAAATATAAACTGTTCTTATATTCCTATTTAAGAAAATTTGTATATTGCTACAAATACAAAACTATGTTTGTTGTGTTGTATACATATTCTTATTCCTATTTGAAATACTTTGTATATTGATATAAATGTAATATTATATTTGTCATACTGTACATATATTCTACCTCTATTTAGGTTACTTTGTATATTGATACATATTTAGGATTATTGGCATATTGCATATTGCACTATACATTCCTACCTCTGTTTAAGCTATTTTGTATATTGTCACAATTTTGAGGTCATTGTCCTTATATGGTACATCTGCTTCACAGACTATTTATTTTGTTAATATGAAGCCTTAGTCCTTAGGTTATTTAGGAAGATAAGACTTACAGAGCTGTAGTCACCCATGCTTGTCATTACTATAGTTATGTTAGTTAGGTTCTCCAGATTTATAGAAACATGTGTCAGATAGATAGGTAATCTTCAAACACTTCATAGACCTAGAGAATATGGCATTTAAATGTTTTGATAACTTAGAATTCTGTTGATATGAGACACTCCTGGCAGCACCAATCTGATCCCGAGAGAATTCTGGGTTTCTAAAACATTTGGTTTTGGAAGTTTGTCTTTTTCTTGGCACAAAATGAACTCCTGGGCAAAGAATGAATGCTGTACTTTCTGGATGAGCAGCTCACAAGGAAAAGCGATTATTGAACTCTCCTAAAACAGGCTAAGATGGTCTTTCAAAATTCCTGCTTCTGAAAATGATCTGTCAGATATTCAAATTAGTTGCCCCAATGACACTGTGAAACTTCAGTTGACCCTCCAGGCTGCCAGCTGTCTCTGTGTTTTCTTGCAAGAATTTCAGAATTTACTTGCTTGCATTTTCCATTTTAACAGGTATTTTGCTTCTCAGGTCTTTGATGAACTAAAGACTAGATAGTTACAGTTACAATCCTATCTCGTATCTTAGCTAGAACATACTAGTACTAGAGTTAGAATCTTCAAGAAAGGACAGTTATTGGAATAATCTGGGTAATTTGCCATTTACCAATGTTCTGGACATTGAGCATGTTTTTCTTGTTTGATGCTATTCTTGTTGGTTGTAGTTCCATGTTGTTTATTTTATTACATTTTATTTTTCCTGGACAATATTTGATAATTATTCTTATTGTATATAGTTTGTATTAAGATTAGAACCTTCTTATTTAGACAAAAAGGAGAAATGTAATGGTATTTGATTTGTCCATGACTTTGGGCTATAGGGCCTAAAGGAGTCAGTACTTCCTACCCTTGTATGTACCCCCTTATAAGGAGTTGAAGAAGGGTCACATGCCCCTTTTCCCTGTTCCTGGCTTGTGGTGGAGTCACTCACAATTAGATCATAGGACATTTTCTGCTGTCTACTACATTCTGTATTTGAGAGTGTATTTCCTCAATTTATATCTTAATAAATTTTGTTACCCATTTAATAGACTCACATGGATTGATCTTAATAGACTAACCTTCCTGAATCTTATGTATAAACTTATAATCTCAAAGTTGAGATTTTAAAATGTGAATTCTGATAGTACATCAACATTCGGCTCACTTTAGCCAATGTTAACAAGAAAATAAAATACAGGTGGATTCTGAAGACTATTACAAATCTAACATTGTTTACCTGTCCATCTGTGTATCATGGGTCTATCTAAATATCTATCGATATAAATATCTATCCATCTAACTACCTCTCTGTCACATATCTGTTGCAATAATTTGGATAAAGAAAATTAAACAAAATATGATCTTTAGGATATACACAGCAGAGGCCATGAGGTTGTACTGTGAGTTCTGAAAAGATAGTATCAATGTAGAAATGACTATAATGATCATGAGTTGTTTGTGGTAAGAGAAAGGAGGCTGGAAATGGACACAACCAGAAAGAAAGATGGGTTTACAACTCTAAGAATAAGGAATGGAATTGTATTAGAATTCTGATTATATGACTAAAGGATAATTCTCTTTCCAGTTATGAACTTTGCTCAGCACATTCATGACAGCCAAGCCTTAAGTGAGCTTCCATACATGCACCCTGCAGTTGCAGAAAATCTTTGAGTAATATAGAGAAATAAAAAGTTTAGAGATTCTGCTTTCAAAAGCTTATTCTGGTGGCAAACTATACAGTTCATTTACTTTCTATGAGTAGACATGGAAGACAGGAAAATGGTAAGAAAGAAACCCAACAATTCAGGGGGAAAATAATGAATTCCAAATCAAGGCATTGGTATTGCAAAAAAGAGAAAAATGGAAATAAAACTCTTGTCAGGTTTTGTCACTTCGATTTGCAAATAATTGGCCGTGAAAGTTTGAAGAAAATACAGCAAAAAAATTTCCTTTGTAGATCACTGACAGAAAAAATAAAGTTATTTAGATAAAGAATGCTTTAGGAAGAAAATATTTGTGAAATAAGTATAATTAATTGGGTAATATTTCTTTTCAAACATCTGCTGAATATCCAAGTATTCTGTACTTAAAGTGGAAAATAAATGCACCAAAAGTTGCAGCAATGTAGAAGAGAGTAAAAAGGAGAAATTTGTGAACTTTGGAAAAATCATCATTGGAATGTTTAATAAGAAAACAAAGTAGGAAACAGATTGAGAACCAGTTATGAAGCAAACACAGGAACACATCAGCTGAGTTTCACTATTCTGCTAACTTGTGCTTTTCTGTCATAAGAAAATGAAGACGGATAAAAATAAGATGATAATTAGGAAATATTTCAATGCTCTTGATTGCCTTCCTCATAAATAGAGAAATAGAGCAAACTCAGAGGTCGAGGAGAAGCACAAGGGATTCAAAGTCAAGCTGCAAAGATGTAGGGTGTTCTCCAAGAGGAACAGGTAACCAGTGATAAATGTCCATGGAATGTACAACATTCTTTCTCTGCAAGACCATTTCTAGTAAGTCTTCTAAATTTCTAAGTGTCCATCACTTTGTTATTATATGCCTGTCATTACCCTATGCAGAGGAGGAGCTAGGAAACCTAGTTCCCTGTGTTCTTAAGAGAATATACTCTCCCTATATACTAGAGAAAATATACAAGTCTATAGAAGGGGAACACTGGGTAGAATATTAAAGGACTATGCACTGTACCAAACTAGATAATGTTCCTAGATGTTTATAATATGCTAGCCCTTGGAATAAATGATTAACATGCTTGTCATAATCATTAAAATTGTGGCTTTATTATTTTTGATTTACATAGTTTAGCAGGAATCTTAGAAGGTCTTATTAATAAAATCAAACCTGAGGCCAGTTATTGGGGTGAATGCTGGAATACCAGAGAAGCAGAACAAGCCACAGCTACCTCACCTCACCAGTTCCTCAGCTGGTCTTGTTTCCTCAGACTGGAAGCTTCTGAGTCCTCATCCAAAATGGAACTCAGCTGAACTGCTGCTCAAAGCCTAAAAGCTTAACCAGCCAAAGCTTCTAGTTTCTGGTCTTCACGCCTTAAATACCTTTCTACTTTCTGCCATCACTCCCTGGGATTAAAGTTGTGAGTCACCATGCTTGGCTGTATCCAATGTGGCATTAAACTCACAGAGATCCTCAGGGATTTCTGTCTCTGGAATGCTAGGATTAAAGGTGTTTTGCTACCACTGCCTATCCTCATGTTTAATATTGTGGCCGTCCTGTTCTCTGACTGCAGATAAGTTTATTTCCAGGAACACACAATATTTTGGGGAACACAATACCACAACAACATAGAATAGCAAGTTTAGTGATTTAAACACTCAAACACCGCAAGATTTACAAATTGGAGAAAAAGTTGGAACTCAGCAGGTTACATTGACCATGTGTGTTGAGGTCCTCATTTACTAATTTTCAGTGACATAAAATTTAAAAAAAATGTTTTTATCCATATCCCCTTCCTGGGTTCCTCTATGTGTGTTCCTCTTAGGGTCCTCCTTCTTACCTAGCTTCCCTGGGGTTGTGCATTATAGCCTGGTTATCCTTTGCTTTACATCTAATTTCCACTTATAAGTGAGTACAAACTGTTTTTGTCTTTCTGGGTCTGGGTTACCTCACTCAGGAAAATTCTTTTGAGTTCCATCTATTTGCCTAAAAATTTTATGATGTCATTATTTTTTACTGCTAAGTAATACTCCATTGTGTAAATGTACCACATTTTCTTTATTCATTCTTCAGTTGAAGGGCATCTAGGTTGTTTCCAGGTTCTGACTATTACAAATAATGCTGCTATGAACATGATTGAGCAGGCCTTCTAGATGTGTGTGACAATTATGTGGCTAGATATATTTGGGGAGCCTCTAGCAGTGGGACCAAGACTTATCCTGGATGCATGAAATGGCTTTTTGAAACACATTCCCTAGAGTGAAATACCTTGCTCAACCTTGACACAGTGGGGGAGGCGCTTGGTCCTGCCTCAACTTAGTATGCCAGATTGTTGACTCCCCAAGGGAGGCCTTATCCTCTTGAAGGAGTGGGTGGGGGGTCAGATAGGGGAGTTGAGGGAGCAGGAGAAGGGGGACAGGGAACTGGGATTGGTATATAAAATGAAAAAAATTAAATAAATAAGTTTTAAAAATTCTCTTTTAGCAGTTGATTAGTGCTTCTTTTCTCTCTACCACTAACCAAGTGTTGAGTTCCAGAATGTAGAGAAATAACTGGAAACCATGGTCTGTACTGAATGGGGATGCTCCTGTACAGAGATTGGAGATAGGTCACTGAAGCAGCCTACACATAAATGGCTTGCTGTGATCACCTGTGTTTGTATGCTGCCACAAGCGCAACCTATTGTTCTGGGTGTTGAGAGATTTTCTTAACATTAAAGTGGACCCATGGAATGTAGCGTGGTATGAATTTCTGAGGAAACTGGCCTAAGTGAGCTAACTGCCATTGTGAATACCCATGACTGAAACAAACATTAGCGAGTGGAGAAACGCAATCGAACAGAAGCTGAACCAAATGGACCATTTAAAAATGCAGTGGGGGCATCTTTGGAGGCCCTTAGTAATTTGCAGATACTGCTCGGAAAGAGAACACAATGACATCTCCAATATCAATTTTTATCAAAAGCGCTCTCTCTTTTTCTTTTTAATCTTCTGAAATTCCCACTTCTACTTTTGACCATTAGGAGACATAGAGACTGAAGTGAGTAGGGAAAGAGCAAAAGTAAAAGCCAAATGAAAATGTTAATCTTCCCAGGACATCACAGTTATTTTTTCTGTGAAACTAGAGATAGTTGAAACTTTATACTAGATTTCAGTTTGCCTCCTTAATATCTGAAAATCATCTGGTTTGCTAATACAAGGGGGAACAGGAACAGTCAAGACTAGGAATATACTGTTGAGTCATAGAAAGTTTAGTTAAATAAATACATTTTAAAGAACATGGAAACAATAGAGCTAAGATTAATTTTGGCTAGGTTAACATAATAATAAACAACTTTACAAAAGATGTGGTATGACCAGATAAACCGAATTCATGCAAATAAATGAAGAAACCACATGCCACAGCAAGGGAATGAAAACAGACATAGGGACTTGCAGTGAATATCTGTCCTACCCATGAGCTTGAAGTACCAGACTCTGGGGCGTGACCTCAGGGCTACCTTTAAGACCCGAGAAGCAAGTACGCTCTCTCCTCTCCCTCATGGGCCTGGATGGCTGGTGAACTGTCATAGGTGGCCAAACAGCATGGGACAGTACTTCAGCCTTCCAGGACCCTGCAATGATGATCCTATTCTGTTTAATGGGTTTTCTTTCCCAATTTATGTCCTAATAAGTTTCTTTTACCCCCTAAGCAGACCCCCATGGATTTCTTGTCATAGGGGCTGGCATGGTGGTATATAAATATAATCCTAGCAGTTGTGAGACATAGGCAAAAACTTCAGGAGTTCAATGCTAGAATGAGGTACATTGAAAAATTGCCAGGGCTTTCTATATGAAACCATATCTCTAATAACCAAGAAATCAGGGTATTAGTCAAAGAAAGCATTGGCAAATTATAGCATAAGGCAAAGAAGAGCAATGGGTCTATATGAACTGTAATGAAACATCATATTAATGTTGCACTAAGTGTTATTCTGTGAAGTGAATCCCTTTAGCATTATGGAGGACTTCATTAAGTTTTCTCAAACATAAGCCAATGAAATTATTATCCTCTTTGCATAACAAGGAACTTAGCCACAAAGAGGTAAAATAATTCTGCTATGCATGCGATCAGCATCAGAATGATGAAGACAAGACTATAATAATTTGCTTGTTTTTTGACATTTCCATACATCTGGAAGAGAGAACCTGAGTTGCATAATTGCCTTCATCAAACACACTTGCAGGCAAGTCTATGACTCACTTTCTTGATGAGTGACTGATGTGGGAAGGGCTCTGCTCACTGTGGTTGTGTCATGTCTCAGAAGTTAGTTCTAGGCTGTAAAAAAAAAAAAAAATCAAACTAAACAATCCTTAGGTAGGAAACCAACAACCAAATTTCCTCCACAGTTCCTGCCCCTGCTGCTCCTTACTTCCTGCCCTGACTTCTCCCAATGATGGACTGATTGGGATGTGAGAGCAAGATAAACCTTGTCCTCTTCAAATTGCTTTCTTATCATTGTGTTTATCACGTTGATAGAAAGCAAACTAGAACAAGTAATTATTGATGGAACTGTGGAAACAATTTGTAAGTTCACCATATTTTGTGATGATAGAACATAGGCACGGAATTCAGAGGAAGGAGGGATAGTGGCCTTTTCTCCAACTGTGTTAAGTCAAGCTAGCCTAATTTTTCATTTCACTGAGTCTGTTAGAAATTAAGGCTGATCTCATTAACGTTGTCTAAGCTGGATGCTTTGAGGGGCAAATCCCTATTAAGCCATAAAGAAACAATTAGTAAAATGTATTAGATGTGATTATAATGTGACAAATTATTTTATAAGCATAGCAAGCTATAGACTCAAATGAATACTGAACTTTACACCATTAACTCTGGATGAATACCCATATTTAAAATGAGCCTTTTCTTGCTGAAATATTTTTTCCCTTTCAGTTTATTTGAGGTTTTCCAAGGCATATCATAACACTACATTATAAATCCAAATTATTGGTATAAAAGCACTAAATATTTACCCTGCATGTTATTCCAGAGTTGTCCCTCCATCAGACTAAGGTATGCTTTCTGAGCACGGATCTTCTTCTCATCTGAAAGTATGTAATCCTGGGCATTTCTAAGCTAGATCTGTCTTTTCTGATTGTGTGTGTGTGTGTGTGTGTGTGTGTGTGTGTGTGTGTGTATGTTGGTAGTGGTGGTGTTTTCCTTTTCTAATTTCTTGTTTGTTTTAAAAAGTATTTCTTTTCTTTTCTTTTGACTTTTTCATTTCCTTTGTTACTTCAGCCTGTACTCAGGGCTTTGTGTTTATAGGGAAATAACTTTTTCACTAAATGGCATCTCCAGTCTCCTGTACGTATTTTTAAAATAAGTAATGAATAGTTTGTGTAATAGATGCACCAATATTATAGACTACTAGGCACTATGTAAGTGTTTCAAGAGCAATAATCCCTAGCTTGAGTTTTAAAACTTGACATTTACTATTTATACTTTAGTGATAATTAATCATTCAACAAATAATAGTAAAATATACTTATGCATGTGGGGATATGAAGTTTAATAGACATAAAATCATCAGTATATTGGATAAAATAATATTTCATCAATTCATTTCATTTTGTTTCATTTTTATATGTACACACACAAAAATTAACTACAGAAAATAAAATATTATGTACTATTAAGTTGTCCATCTACATAATTCTACAAAATTATAATTGTGATTCTACAAAATAAGAAGTAATTTGTAGAAATTTAAAATAATTGTAGCTTTAATAAGCATTCTGTGTAAATATCATGGGACCTCTATTAAAAATGTTGTAGGTGGAAATCTCTATTATAAGATACATTTAAAATGCCATTTCTAATGTGGTAAATTTCAGGATAATTTTTCATTTTACTTCCTTCCCTTTAAATACTTACATTCCCTGTATTTCATAATTTTTTCTAATTATACTGTCATCATAACTACTCAAATGACCAAATATTGGTGCTGAATATTTAAATTCAAAATTTATAATTATATAAACCAGGGGCCCCAGGAGATTGGAAAATTAAAGACACTTTAATTGTTCTCATGTTGTAGCCTTCCTTTGGCCTCTATCATCCTTACAATTTGTACTTTAAATCTCTTAAGTTTCCACGGTTGTCAGAAACCCCTTGCTCTAATCTGTGCAAAATACCAAATCAAATAAATGAAATTAGGTCTAGATAGAGGACTGCTGCTAGTTGACATTGTTGAGCAAAACAAAAAACAAACAAACAAAAAAAAAAAACCCTGAGGTGAAAATGAAGTACTTACTGGTCAACACCTGTTCTGGCAAAAAACTTACACTATTATTGGGAATCCAGAGGAGGGTGCACCGGCTTAGAGAAGCTCACCCTAGCACTGCCTCCTGAAGTGTGCTTCCTTTCTGTGAGCTCATTTCAGATGTGTTTGCTGCTACACAGATGTTTCAGAGTGCTTCCTGGCTGTGTATTTCAAAGACTTACAAACTCGCTCTGGCTGCTGTGCAGTTTTTGTCTACCTAAATAATGATGTTTCTTCATGGCTCTTCTAGAATGTTTTGTTCTCTGAAAATTTTCTTGGGTGCTGATTTCATAGCTCCTAACAATGATCTCATAACGAACAAGGACAATGCCCTTATTCCCCTAAAGAAGCTACAAACCATAATAAGGGGAAAAAGGACACATTATTTCAAAAGCTTTAAGAGATTTAGTCTTTGGCATCTTTGTTAGACCATATTTTTCAGGTAGACACCTAGATTCGATCTTTGCTTGGATGCATTTCTTAATTTTAGCCTTGTATATAATTTGACAGTGCTGAGGATTTTTAAAATGTCAAGTGTGCCTTCCTGATTCATAGTTCTTTCTTCCACTAATGCTCAATCTCTTATATTTCACTATGTGAAAAAAAAAGAATCTGAGAAACACTTCATTTTCCTTAAAAATATTATACACATCACCCGTTTCTGTTTCTGTAGCTTACTGCTAGTGGTAGAGAGTTATAGCCTAGCTTTCGTGCAAACAACCATAGGTTTTTCTCTACCCCTTCCCCAATCCATGTAGGTACCTCATCTGGGGTCAAGCCAGCTTCTTAAATATACTGCCAAACCCAAGTTGAGAATGATTCAGAATGAAGCAGTTAATGGACATTTTAATGTTCATTCATCCAGGAAGAAGGCTGCAAAAGCAAGCAGGTGACCTCGTTTTATTTTCAGACCCCCTTTTGAATCTGTACCACTCTCTGCAGCCCTCAATTTTGAGGGAGGGTCTTCCCCTATAGCTGGGCATCTCAGGAATGGCCCTAACATCAGCTATGTGATGATGGGTCTCATCAATTTGGTGGGATTTGGAACTGTCCAGTAGGCACATGTCTAAGCACTCTTCTAAAGCAACTATTTTGATGCTATCATCATGCTCTGACATTGGACTTCTGTTTCCTTGGCCTTCCAACACAGAATAAACATTAGAAAATGTTCAGGGAATGCCAGACCTTAAGTATCAGAATGAGATGCTACATAGGTCAGATTATACACTAAACATCTATAAAATGCAAATGAATATGATGGACTACTCTGCTGCTGTCACACACACACACACACACACACACACACACACACACACACACATCACCACCACCACCACCACCACCATCAACACCACCACTATCATCACCACACCTAACCCCTCACACACATACCACATCCTATCCCACTAATGAATCATGTCTAATAAAATACTTCAAGTTTAACCTTGTGCATGGGATATCCTGTTCATTTTTCCACATATACTTTGTATGAAAGTGTTACACAATTCCGTTATGTTACCATCTTTATAAAATATTATTTGATAGGTTCCTTGAAGTCTCCCTAAGCAACCTTTGCAGTGCAGAAACACACTGTGTGTTTTGTGAACTTCGTCTTTTTGCATGACCTTTCCTGAGATATCATTTTGCTTTTTTAAAAACATCCTTTCATTTTGTCTATTTGCACCTGACTTTGACTGGATCAAATCCATACAAATTATTACTATACATCTATTTCAGACAGTGCATGATGTTCAATATTTCACATTTTCTGTGAGATGAAGTAAAATATATAAGAGCTGCTTATGAAATTTGCAAACCTCTGCACTAAGACGTGACCAGACTTTAGGATATCTTTAAGCAGCATCATACAGAGTCCTTAGAATAATGCATGCTCCTTTTCTAACCCAGTAAAATTCCTCATTCAGAAGGTGATTTCCTTTTCTTAGAGCACATAATAAAAGAGCTTAGAACCATGAATTGTCCCTTTGTCCCTTGGAGACAGACTTGTATCTTCTATAATTTAGAGTGTTTCTGGAAGGAGCATAAACACTTCATGTTTGAAGTGTGATCATAGGCAAGGTAGTGACGGTGAGTTGTATCCTTTGTGGAAGAACAGAATCCTGTCTTTTTCTGTTGCCAGGAATCCAGCAGACACAGCTGGTTCCATCACATTTACACTGACCAATTCTTTGTGATTTTCCACCTCTCCGTCTCTATTTGATCCCAGCTTGCCTGATTACCCCCCACACCTCATTTTCCCTTTAAATGTCGAATCATCTCTGCCCAAATGGGAGTCGAGCACAGAATTTTCTCTGCTGTCAGTCATCACTGCTTTCCCTGCTTCAGGCGATGTCTGGCTGTTTTACCTTTGATGCTCAGCTGGGTGCCTCTCACATAGCTCTCAGGAAATTACAGGAAAGTTGTGGCCTGAAGCTGTGGTTTTAGTTGGAGTTTCTACTATAGAGTGGGTGTGACCAACAGCTTCACTTGTGAGAGGGCAATTTCTGTTCCCTTGCCTCACTGACTCATGCACATGACTGCCCCATAAAAGGATGCAGTGAGAAACACAGGAAAGAGAAGCCAAGCACATAGTGACATCACCAAAAGTGATACCTGTTCCTTTTGTTGCTTTCTCTTAGGACTGAGTTGACCTTCTATGTCACACTAAAGAAGGGTATATGATGACTGTCAGGTTGATGAAGTCCTTCACAGTTCTGGGTACTCTATTAGACTTCTGGCCAGCAAATCTACACTTTGTACTCCATGTGTGCAAAACATCCAGAAACATTTTAATGTGTCTCAGGATCACTGCAGGTCTCCGGGAAACAGCAAAACAACACTGGAGAACTAGCAAGCAGTCACATCAGAAATAACTCACCAAATTGTCATATAGAATGGTAGAAATAAATGGCATAACTGAAATCAGCATCTGGCAATTCCAATATTCAAAACTGTTAACTCAAATGTATTTTTCATGATAAAAGAATTGTAATGCTAAGTATCTTTTGTTCTTTGTAAATTTAATATAGGAACATGCAGAAAGAAAATTTTACATAATTACTAACATTTACTAGATAGTAATACATGATATCATTATCATCATGCAAAATAGAAAGTCAATTTACTATATAAGTAATTTCAAGGCATAAAATTTCCTCAAAAAAGTAATTAAATGATGAGTTTTGACTTGTTAAACATCATGTTTTACTTCACAATTCAAGGATGTATAACATATATTCAATACCTTGTGTATCTGGGGCTAGGGAATAGCTCTGATAGCAAAGAGTTCACTTTAATTCCTAGAATCCATATAAATATGGCATAGCATGGTAACACATATTTGTAATCCCAGGGCTGAAAGGATGGATGTAAGCAGATCCCTGGATATCACTGGCTATCTAAAATGTATTACTTGTAGAGTTCCAGTCTGCAGAGGGACCTTGACTCAAAAAAAAAAAAAAAGTGATAGATGTCATATGAGAAATGACTTCCTGGGTTGTACCCTGGCCTGCATGAATACATGCACACAATGCACATACACCTGTACACACACAGTAATATCCATGGTATGAATGTAGAAAACCACATATTCATCATCTGTCTGGAATTTCACAAACATGAGATAAGCAGCATGTGATGTGGGAGACTTACAACTGATTCAGAAATCTTGTAAGTTTCTTTTTGGTCTGCACACCTCTAGAAAATAACGACAGCCATGATTCCTTTAAAACAAAGGCTTTGTGTTGACCTCTGCAGCTTTAGGTATTTCCTACATCTTGTTGTATACCAGTTTTCAGTCTATTGTATTCAAGACCATTCAAAATGCATTCATCCATATCATTGTATGTTTGAGTACATCTAGATCACATCCTGCTATCTGATTCATGTCTTATATTACTTTTGGAGCACATGGTAGTTGAATAATTGTCAACTTACAGAATTATTTATGTCTATCTGTGCATTTCTATCTACCATCTGTCTGCCTAAGTATACAGGTAGATCATGGAAAATAGCCTTTTAGGGTTTGTGCCAGCAATACAAGCTAGCTCTCTTTGCTCTGCAATTTCAGAAATACTTGTCATCATTTTTCTTTCATTACCTGCTTTTCATTGAGAATGAATAGATAGTTCATTGATAGCCTGATTTGGATAGGACGTAGTCCAAATATTTTGATAGTACCAATATAAAATTGCGTGTCTCTCCTTAACTTACAAGGGAGACTTTTGACATATGGCTTATGAATAGTATGTAAACCTCATTACAGACAAGTGTATTTGCTTGCTAAAGCTCATCCTGGTATCTGGAGCAAGCAATGCCCTGAGACAATCTGACTTGGAACCCCTGAACATCAGCTAAAAGAATGCAATAGGCTTATAACTCCTTTAGAGTGATGTGTTTACTGTCATGCTTATAATCTTATGGAGCAGTAAATAAAAGGCAAGTGTCCACTACTTTCCAAATGACAGTTATATTACTGAAGCAACAAAATTGAGTTTGTCTCTTTCCAAATGTATCAACTGAGCATGTAAGAACATTTATCATAATGTTGATGTTATAAATTAGTGGGTAAACTATCAATGACTTGAACACTGTTGTTTTCTAAAATATATCAACTATTTGAACACAACATTTTTTTTTTGAAAATTGAACACAATGACATCTTTGGTTTTCTGGTAATTAAAAATCCTCCATAACGTGTTTCAGGCTCAAGTAAAGAGAGTTCTTCCCTTTTAGCTGAAGTAATATATTAAATATATTAGCTTCTAATCACATGGGTTAATTCTGTGTCTCTGCCATTGCAAATTGCATGATCTTCAGCACTGTCTCCACATTCTTAAAGGACAGGTGTTCTCCTGTCTAGAGTGATTGAAATTATAGTATATATATTGAAGTTTATTATATTGATTACAGAACTTATAATTAGTACTGTAGTTTAATGTCAAAATGTACTTTTCTTCTATTAAACATTAATATTTACTGAAAATGTTATAGACAATATTTATTAATGCAAGCATCTGTGAAATCCTGTGTAATTGTGGTATGAGCCCTGATCATTTTTTTAATGGGAAGAAGAAAATTTTTCTATAGTAGTCTTTTATTAGTTCCTGTGAAAAGTTCAGCTAATTTACAAGCATGTTCAATATGAATTATTTATGAAATAATTTCTCCTTAGGAAGAACCTAATGTCAGTAATTACTGCTTATGATGTCTGGTCTTTCCAGAAATTTCAAATATACGTCAAAGCATTTAATAATATCGCTTCAAGTTACTAACCTGTTCTTGAAATATACGGGTTACAATTGATGGGAGAAGTTAGACGTTCTGTTTTCATTAAATAAAATGAATGAAAGCCACATAAGAGATCTAAACTGCCATGCACTAACCCCACTGATAGTGTGTACACACACACACACACACACACACACACACACACACACACACACACACGTGCATAGTTCCTCAAATAAAGTATTTGAAACTGAGAACCATACAATGTTGATGCTGCTCTCTGCAACAGATGCTCTCACTTCTCGTATTAAAGAATATAAATTAGAGTACAATGGATATTTGTTCTGTGATGCCTATTGCTTCGGATATGCTCAGATACCACATTCATGACAAGAAAGAATTTTATGAGAGAAATAAATTTATACATGATGAGAAAGAGATGAGAACCTAATTTTCAAGGCTATAAGACACTATCAATTTGGATTCAAAATCATTATTTTAAGCACACACATGAGAACAGACACAAAAAAATACTAAAATATGTTCATATAGCAGTATATTCTAAATGACAAAATATAATATTCTTGATCTCTGTTATTAATAAATTTCTAATTTTTTAGTCATGTGTCCTCAAACTGAAAGATACATCTTGCTTGTTTACCTTAAATCTAGGAAAAAATTCAAATTTCATAACTATGGTGGTTTGAACATGAATACTTACTACCTCCTTACACCTAAACTATTCAGTATCAAAATATCTCATTGTTATTTATTATTTAATGCATGTACTTTCCTTTTTAAGAGTTTGTATTAGAATTTAGAACCATACATGCTAGGTGAACAGAGCAAGGAACACTGAGCTAATAAGTAATGAGCAGAGGACATTTCACATATCATTCAACTTCTTAGGTTCATGGCTCTCTTTGCCTAACTTCAGAACTTACACCTCACAAACAGTAAACTAAAGCAAAATGGAGACACCATCAGTCCTTCCAGCATTTTTGAAATTCTTTTTCACACTGGTTTATGCACTTGTAAGAGCTGTGGCTTAATTTCCTTGCAGTTTCCACATTGCCATATATTACTGCATGAGAAAAGAGGAGATGATATACACCCTGCCAAGTGCATGGGATGACTTTGGCAAATCACCTGATTAAATTCAAAGAATGGATTTATGTAGTTAGTGTTTTCCTGCCTGTCCCACAGTCAGGACAAATGTCTCTTACCCGCCAGTCCCACAGTTACTCAGATCCAATCAAGAAAGCACACAGAGACTTATATTGTTTACAAACTGTATGGCCATGGCAGGCTTTTTGTTATCTACTTCTATCTTAAATTAACCCATTTCTGTTAGTCTATATTTTGCCACATGGCTTGTGGCTTACCTGTGTCTTTACATGTTGCTTCTTATGGCAGTGGCTGGCAGTGTCTCCTCCCAGCCTTCTTGTTCCCAGCCTTCTCCTCCTCCTTGTCCTGCCTACCCTATCCTTCCTGCCTGGCTACTGGCCAATCAGCACTTTATTTATTTTAACCAATCAGAGCAACACATTTGACATACAGAACATCCCACAGCACTTCCCCTTTTCTTTTTTTTTTTTTTAAAGGAAGGTTTTAACGTTTATATAGTAAAATTTCAGATAATAAAACAATTATCAAACAAGAATTAGTTACAATATTAAAGAAGATATCCTATCTTATATTTGTGAGTCTAAGGTTTTATATCTAACTTATCTTTTATAACTGAGGAAATTATAACTATCTAGTCTTCAACCATATCAAAGGCCACAGAAGGATATAATATTACCTGAGAACTCGGAGAAGGATACAAGCATTTTTCAGGAGTCTTGCAAGAGTAGACAGAGACAGCTGGTAGCCTGGACAGTCACCTAATGTTCCTTTGTAAAGTTGGGGCATTTGTCTTCAGTCCACAGGACTAGAATCTCTTGGTCACTTCTCTCAGTGTCCTGTAGAATGTCTGGCAGTTTCCTCTGCGAAGCAGGAACCTGAAGGACAATTTTGCTAAGCAAAGTTCAGTGGTCACCTTTCTATAAGTCCTGCATGTCCAGTTGATCAAACAATCCAGGCAAGAACAGTTTCCTGCCCAAATGGCTATTTTTGCCAAGGTGAAGATAAATTCCATACGAAGTGTCTTCAATGCCCATCCTCCTCTCTGAAGTAAATCAGTGCTGCCAGGAGCAGACATGTCTCACTGTCCAGAAAGCATAATTTTAAAAATATTTTAAATGCCATATTCTGTAGACCTTTGAAGTGTTTGAAGATTACCTGTCTATCTGAAATATCTCTGTGTATACCTAGAAGACTTAACTAACATGGCTATGACTATGATTATCATAGATGATTAATTATTAATCTATTTTTAATTATCCATTACAATTTTAAATGAGCTGTATAAACATAATACCTTAAACAACAGTAGAAATATACACACAGTATAACAAAATTAACTTTAAGTTTGCATCAATAGACTAAAATCTATACCAATGTAAAACATTTTAAATGAGTTGTTGCTCTTTAGAAGTAAGTTCATTAATCTACCTTTTCATCCTATCATATCTATATCATATCCCCTTTTTATCTTTAGAAAGAGATTGTATTTATAATCAACCTGTTTTAAATAAAATAGTGGTTTTTCTCGGTCCCACATCAGAGGGCTCTTCTGATTTGGGACACAAAAATCTCTTAACTTTTTCTTTTAGCAATATGTCTGGGTTTAGAGAAGGAGTGAGCCAATTCCATCTCCAAAGTCAGCTGGGAATTTGAGCATAGATTTCTTACTACTTCCTGCTGGAGGGGGGCGCTGTATCTTATGGGGACACAAAGAAAATTTTAGGATTCTGGAGTAGTCCGTGAGGGTAAACCTCTGATCCAGTTGCCTTGAAACCATTCTGGATGTTAGATCATCTGGGCCATGATGTCAGGATCATCTGGGCCATGGTGTCATCAGGTACCTTTCAGGTGGTCTTGGCTGATCAAACCTGATGTATCTTAATCTGGAACAAATCCATAGCCTCTGGCTTTCTGTGGAAACAAAAGCAGAGACTCTTTTCCAAAGCAACATATCCTTATATCTAAATTTTGAAGTCAAGGTACCTTTAAAATTTACATATTTGTTTAACTCAACAGCTTTTACGATCAAATCTTTTTCTGCAGTTAAAAATCCCAAAGACAAGACAAATCAGATTCTCTGTGTAATATCCATCTTTGTAAGACTGAAATGCCACTGTGGCTGTTGGCTCCACCCACCTCAGCTTCCCAACATGGCGGTGGTACAGTTTACTGCCAGCTCTGGGTCTGGAGCTTTGTGTACCACCAACTATCAGAAACAGTTCTATCAAAGCAGCACATAGCCAAGAAACCCTTTAAAAAAAAAAAAAAAAAAAAAAAAAAACTAGCAAAGGCTAAATCCACCCTGCAGCAGAGTAAAGTGTTGCTTGTAGACTCCTCATTCCCACCACACTGCAGGTCAGAAACACACACCAGGAACCCGCCACAGTACCTCAAACAGGCAGGCTGCCTCTAACTTGAGAGAGACAACTAGGAAGCTGTTTTTTTTGTTTTGTTTATTAAAGATTTATTTATTTATTATGTATACAGAAGAGGGCACCAGATCTCATTACAGATGGTTGTGAGCCACCATGTGGGTGCTGGGAATTGAACTCAGGACCTCTGGAAGAGCAGTCAGTGTTCTTAACCTCTGAGCCATCTCTCCAGCCCCATGGAAGCTGTTTTTAGCTCAGTTTTAGACTCTTTTTTCTCAGGTTTTAGGTGGAAATTCTTGCCAAAACATTGGGCGCCATTTGTAATTAGTGTTTTCCTGCCTGTCCCACAGTCAGGACAAATGTCTCTTACCCGCCAGTCCCACAGTTCTCAGACCCAACCAAGAAAGCACACAGAGACTTATATTGTTTACAAACTATATGGCCATGGCAGGCTTTTTGTTATCTACTGCTATCTTAAATTAACCCATTTCTGTTAGTCTATATTTTGCCACATGGCTTGTGGCTTACCAGTGTCTTTACATGTTGCTTCTTATGGCAGTGGCTGGCAGTGTCTCCTCCCAGCCTTCTTGTTCCCAGCCTTCTCCTCTTCCTTGTCCTACCTACCCTATCCTTCCTGCCTGGCTACTGGCCCATCAGCACTTTATTTATTTTAACCAATCAGAGCAACACATTTGACATACAGAGCATCCCACAGAAGATTTATCTTCCTGTTGACTAGAGTTTCTCCCATGTGTGAGATATTCTGAAAGATGTAATATACATAATTTGATAATTAAACTCAGATTCTAAAGTTTTCTTATATGTCTTAAGGAAAAAGTCTCATTAATATTATTTCTTTGTATAAAATATGAGGCTTTCATTATTTTTTTTTACTTATCCTTTGTAGATTTAATGTGCTCCTGAATTTGAATGACACCTTAAATAATATAAAATACATAATTTTAAAACTCCCCTTGTTCCCTCTGGCTTGGTGTCTGGGAATCAAATTCTGAGCCTAGCACATCCTAACCAATTATCCTCCTACTCCAGTGTTCACCCACTCATTCACTTTCTCTCTTCCTTTCATTTGTTCTGTGATAATTTCATAAATGTATGTAATGAAGTTTGGTTATTCTCTCCCTCAACATTCTCTTAGTTCTCTCCAACCCTTGTTACCTTCATCATTTCTTAACAGAGTCTTTTATAGCACAGTTAGTTTAATCAAGGCCATCTGTAGAATTAGAACTATTCATTAGAAACTCTTAGGTCTCCAGTGGGCACACAACTGAAGACAATGACTTCCTTTCTAAATTTTTCAGTCAAACATAGCCCAATGGTAATTAAGGAGCCCTGCCTCACTTCACCACCAACACCTAATTGCTGATAAGCCTATTCTTGTAGAGGCATTTACAACTGTTGAGAGTTCATGATAACAATGGCCCTGTCTTTACTGGAATATGATATTTAGTTGCCATTCTACCTTTGTAGAATGCTAGTGCATTCTTTCCACATCCTACTCTGTGATGTTGCCGGATGTCATAAAAATCTTATTTAGACCTGATCTGATTCTCACTTCCTCAGTATATCTAGCTCCAGATCAGTGCTTTTTAAAAATCTTCTAATAGACACTCTTGGTTCCCATGTGAACAAACAGCATATATTTCCTTAGCTATTTTAAAACTTCTGCCCAATGATCTCATACACAGAAAAAAATTTCACAAAATTCTTTTGAAAAAATAAGTTTCCAAATGTTTCAGTGTATTTCTAACTTAAATCCATAGTGCTTTGGCAAACAACTTGATACTAGATTAAGGTCAGATATAATCAGGAAGGATCCTGAGGAGGAAATGATCTAACCTTGGAGTTTAGCTAAAGGTTAATTTATTTAACACAAACCAAAGGGTCAAACTATGAATAGCTGACTCATTTTAAAAAATGAAAGTTACCATTAAGTCTATGGACTGAGAATCAACATTTTAAAATTTTCCAGTAATATTCATAAATATTCACAATTTGAAGTTAAGAGTATTGTTTTTTAAGTGAACACTAATTTCTATTTATATCATCTTGCTCTTATGCTTAAATAATAGATGTGTGTCATAAAGTTAATAGGAAAGAAACTAATTATAAATTAGAGATGATTGGTTCTATAAAATCTTAAAGAAAGCTACCACATACATGGAATATTAAAAGTATGTACCATAGATCTTAGAGGTAAATGCTGGTCAATAGAGATTAGGTACAGAAGAGGACAGGGAGAGAAAGAAAGATATTTAGTAAAGGATAATAAGTCCTAGAATATTCACAGCAAGGTAGCATGGGTAAATATAACAAGTTGTACCTGTCAAAATGCAAGAAAAGAGGATTATGAACATAATGCTATAAGGAAATGAGTAATCTCTGAGGCAAGTAGATAATTTTAGAACAATGTAAATATTAAAAAAAATATGTATAAGCATATGACATGCTTATGACAAAACCTTATATGATGCAATACCCTCAAAAAGTATACAATTTATATATTTTATGTAGCATATAGCCCTATAGCTGCCCAACAGGAAGAGAATAAGATATTTTGTTCAGTCCTAAACAGAAATTTATATCACATTTCTCTCCACCCAAGGCTCACTATCTGTGTAGAAAAGATGATGAAGAGTGTTAGAGATAGAAGTGATGAGTGATGGAAGGCATGCCCTCTAGATACAATAAGGAAACTGTACATTTGAATGTACAGTGAGAAATCAAGATGCACAGGATGGGACAGGCATGGAGTGAAAAGGAAGATATGTGATCAAACACTATGCTGGCGAGTTATTGGCAATTGGTAGTGACTGAGAGAGGGAGGACCCATTTATTTGTTTATTTGTTTATTTAAGTGTTCATTCATTCATTCATTCATTCATTCATTCATTTATTGTGTGTATGTATGTGTCTATGTGTGTTTGCTTGTTTTCAATCTTGCCCTGGTAAGCTGATCACTCTCCAGAGGAAGGCCATGTATCCAAGGATATATGGGCAGCACAAATTTGACTTGATGGGTAGAAATAATGATAATAACAACAACAATAATGAAAAAATTTAAACAATATACAAAGATTGGTGGGTAGGGCACAGGGGAATAGATCTGAAATGAGAAAGAGGAAAGAGTGAACATAATCATTACACATTACATGAAATTCTCAAAGAACTAAAATAGAAAAAAATAAGACCAAAAAAAAAAATCACCCCTCAAACAACTAAATGTCTTTGTAAGTATTTTACAAACTCAGACGATAAAAAAATGACAAGAAAAGTGGACTATAGCATAGCTATGCCAAATTTATCTTTTTATTATTATATTTATGTTTTAATATTACACATCAGCCATGGGTTCCCCTGTCCTCCCCCCCCCCCCGCTCCCACACCCACCTTCCCCCCATCCCCTCTCCTCTATTCCCATCTCCTCCAGGGCCAAGACTCCCCTGGGGATTCATTTAAACCTGATGGATTCAGTACAGGCATGTCCAGTCCCCTCCTTCCAGTTTGAGCAAAGTTTCCCTGTGTAAACCCAAGGTTCCAAACAGCCAGCTCATGCACTAAGGACAGGTCCGGGTCCCACAGCCTGGGTGCCTCCCAAACAGTTCAAGCTATTCAATTGTCTCACTTTAAAAATAATCTTCATAGGCTGGAGATATGGTTCAACAATTGGGGGTGATTATCACTTTCTAGGGGACCTGTTCTTAATTCTTACCCTACATGCCTGGATACTCACAACTTCCTGTAGCTCCAGCTTCATAGGGCTATAATGCCCTTTCTTGGCCTCCACGGGCTCTGAATACATATATAATACATATATAATGTATTGGTTTTTTGAGACAGGGTTTCTCTGTGTAACTTTCCACCTTTCCCAACTCGAACTCGCTTTAAAGACCAGGCTAGCCTTGAACTCACAGAGATCCACCTGTCTCTGCCTCCTGAGTGCTGGGATTAAAGGCGTGCACCACCACCACCTGGCAATACATTTAATTTTTAAAAAGCTTTATAATATCTTCATAGTCATCTGTTAGTAGTCTTGGCAGAACATGTTGCTTAGTTTTTATAAATATGAAAATGTTACTGTCTTCATCTCCACTGGCTATTTCATTCTGATGATTTCCAATGATTATCTGTCTTCTTTGTAATTGCATAATTATCTTAGGATGCATATTATTTACAACTGACTTTGGCTCTTTAAATACACAGAAAATCAGAGTGTTTCTGCTAAATTGAGAAGATGGACTTATACATTGCATCAAAGTAGGGATATGGACGAGAGGGGAAATATTAGGAGGTCACACATAAAGTACAGGTGATCTGATGTATTCATAATATATGTCAGGGAATAAGGTTTTGAGTAAAGAAGCAATTCCAGGACCAGAATATCCATATCTAACTTTGAAATATCTTGTTAGATAAAATCTAATAATCAGGACCACTGTATTATGACTGCAGATACAATAATATGTCACATATCGGTGTTTCATTAAAAAATGTGCTATGTATATGTTGGTGATCCTAGGAATGCAAAGTAAATCATCATTTCTTCCTGGGGTGAGATAGTTCTGCATAAAATAATATATGAATTTCATTAATTACTGCTTCTCTAATTCATAGATTCCTCATGGGAAATAGTCATTAAAATCCCATGTCCTTTAAAGCCTGAACTGAAAATTCCCATTTCCTAGTGTCATCAGAGCATCATGATGTCACAGACAATCCCTTTGGATGCTGGTTGTGTGTACTCTGATATAAACATGCTCATCATGATGCCAGGTTATAATACGGCTCATAAAAATTAACTATTTAGAGTCAATAATATAAACACCCATATAACTTAGTTATAAATTTTAAGTATTAACATTATCATCACAATCATTATATTTTCCAACATATTTTATTAATTATTTTGGAGTTTCACATAATGCACGCTGACCCCATTCACTGCCCTTTTCTTTATAGTTCTACTCCCCTCATTTATGACCTCTCCCCCCAAAAAAGAAGAAAATAAAAAAATCCAATTTGTGCTGCCCATATACAGTCATTATTTTAGAGTGTACTATTATAACAATGCTTCCTGTAAGGAGTTATGCCATGTTGTTCCAGCAGCAGCCTGAAAATCTCCTACTTAACAAGATACTTTATTGTATCAATAGATAATCTTGAGTGATTGACCTATAATCATCACAGTTAATGAATATTCAATGACACTCAAGGATAGGTCATACAGGGACATTACATACTGATGACACTGACTACATATTCAAGAAATAGAACCCTGTATCCAGATTATTTTATTTTACTTACTAAATTTATTTACTTTTAAACCTTTTAATTTAGGTTTGAGAATCTCATACATGTATACAATGAAATAGGACCATATCCACCTTCCATTTCTCCCTTCAAACATTTCTCAGATTGTCTTTTGTAAAAGAAAGCCTTTCAATAACCCACAAAGTCCATTTTTGCCCTTGTGCAGATAGCCACAGCTATGTGAGTTGGTGAGACTGTAAGTCATGTCATCTCCAGAAGACAGCGTTTCAAAGAACTCTTTCCCATCTATTTGCTCCTCATTCCTTCTACTTCCTTCTCTATGATGTTCTATGAGCACTTAGCCTTGGCAGGACCTATGCGCGGTTTGATAAAAGGGTTTCATCTAGGTCTGAACACTCCCAATAACTTATTCTCAGCACTATGATCAGTTAAGGGTTTTTTGGAATGACTTGCTTCTCGCTGGAAAAAAAAAAAAAAAGTTTCTCTGACCAAAGATCAAAACAGCCCCAGTTTATAGATATACATATTTAGAAGGCTATTTGACAACACAACATGGCCATTTTGCAAAACAACTAGATTAGGTACTACCCCAGCTAAGCAGCCATAATCCAGTGACCAGGCTTACAGTACCAAGCATGTTTCAAATTCAATCAAAAAGTAGGTGTTCACCTCATAACTGTGAAGTCACTATTTTATCAGTGGATATCTTGCCCAGAAGGTTGGTGTTGTAGCATGTAATATCACCATCAGCTAAGACTATTCATATACCCCATCCCCAAGAAGCCTGCATAGGACCTCTGGCATTATGAAAGCCAGCTACCAAGAAGATATTACCTAGTCAGTTTGAGATTGATTTCTCTATTTCTCTTGCAGCAAGAAATTTTTTAAAACCTTCTTGGAAAGAAGACTTACAGGAGTAAACAAAACAGCTGGGATAAAAAAAATATGCATTCATAAACTGAAACAATATAGACTTGATGGAAATATATACACTTAATATAAAATTCTACAGTCCTTAGCAACCCACTCATAATAAGTAGTAATATATTGAATGGTGGGAGGAAGGCAGTAGAAGGAATTTAATGAAGCATTAATTTTAAGGACATTTTGAATACTTTAATAATGTCATTTGTTAAATAGTTATTGTGTATTTGAAATTTTTATTTGGTATGATTCTCTTTTGTAAATATCTCGATTGATAATATCTGTTTTCACTTACTTTTAAGCACTCAGATTGTACCTTTATAAGTCATATGTATTTTATTTTAAAGAAAAATGTATAGTTTTCTGAGCCAGCAAATGGAAGACAGAGTTTGAGCTCAGATATAATGAACTTGGTTTTGTTATATTGAATGTAGTTTGCCATGAAGTATTTCAGTATTATCATTCAGCATATAGCGACGTTGTATTGGACTGATTTGATTGTGCCTTCAACAGGGTCTGAACTTTAGGCCCCAGCATGATTATTAATATGACTGGATTATGGAAGGAAACTCACAGTACAAAAACTTAAGTGTAAACAGATAATAAGTGTGAATCCACAACATGACAGCTGTCTTTGTAAGAACTGACAAAAATATGAGTAGTGAGGATCAAGGGAAGAAGGAAACAGGTCACCACCGGAAGGTCACAACAAGAAAGAAGTCTTTGGACTTGGATTCAAATCAGATTTTGGGTTGCTTTGGATATGAACTTCCAGTATAAAAAATAATAAGAAAGTAAATTCACATGGTTCAAGGAACACAATGGGTTTTGACCAGAACAGCTTCTATTAGTCAGCTTTCCATTAATACCAGATGCTAAGTGATGAGCTAACCATTTGTTTTGTTCACACATCGGTGGATTGTTTGGCCTCTAATAAGAAAAGTAGATGATAATGATAGAAATACATTTGGTGGTAAGTTGTCATATGATCAAGAAGAAAACAGAAAGACTTCTTTTGAAATCATACCACTAATAATCTCCATTAGTTTTCAAATCCTAAATGTTTAGAGAAATTCAAAATACTGAGATATTGAGTACTCAATATTTATAATGATACATATTGGGAACACTGTTCCAATCCATGGAAAACTTGTAAAAATGTTTTAATATTCATTTTATAATCACATTGTAAAAATTAATTAGTAGTAAATATATATATGATTTATATGGAAATTGACTGTTGATTCTCCCACTTTCTTCAATATTAAATCTATTCAATCTGCTTCTGGCTGATATATCCCAAGAAAGAATGAAACTAAATTACAAATTATAAAAACTAAAATCTAGCAAGCGTTTTCCAGTTGAATTCCCCAACAATAATGTTCTATATATGCACTGGTCAATTGATTTTATCTGGCCTTGCATTTGGAACTTGAAGTGCAGTGGTGATGTGACGTGACCACTAATTCCAATAACCATGTACTCTTAATGGTTACTTTATTGGGCAGCAAGGCACCAATCTACACAGAGTGCATTAAATTTTCTTTTTACTTTATATTATTTTTGTTAATGTGTGGCAGTAGAAGAAGTAAGGTGCGCCTCCTTTGCCAAGATGTAGAAAGCCCTCTTATATGGTCCTATTTAATGACATTTTATCAGAAGCTATAAAAACAAAAAATCTTCTTGGTCATGCCTTGAAGTGCACATATTATATAACATTTTAAAATGAAACATCTGTTTTACATTTTTTAACACTCCATTTCTAAAGAGTATAGCTATCTGAAATATATTGTGTATAAATATCAAAGAAACAGTTGCTTCATTGTAAGTGATTCAATGTTGTATGGAAACAGAAATTATAAATCAGTAAATGTTTCAAATTGTAGCCACCAATCAAGTCAGGTTTATAGTCCTCAACTATATTTTATATTAGATCTTTCTCATCCAAGATGTTCTTAAGAATTGATCATATTTTAATGAACTTCTCTCCCATGTAATCATCAAAAGAATTAAATCCCCAGCCCCTAATCTGAATTTTTTATGCTGTTCATCTCAGATATAATGTACTAGATAAGGAGTTATTGGGGCAGTCTGGGAGGAGTTGCAAAAGGAGAAACTACAAATAGAATATATTGCATGAAAAATATATTTTCAATTAAAATATATTGAGTTTTGTCAACCTAATCTTCAAAGTAACAATTTCCAATATAATATGATGGTGTAATTAAAAACAATAAGATCATTTTAATACTTTCAAAATAAACTATTAGGCATTTTTTAATTATATTGAGGGATGAACAGCTAAATTCTCTGATCTTTAGCAAAATTCAAAGGGTTATAATTCAATAGTTAAATCCAGTATGTCTCTTTAGATTTAGCTCCTAAATTTGGAAACATTCTGATTTGAGACTGGAGCCTTGGCTAAGATGTCAAAGTCTTTGCTATGCCAGCTAGAATGCTGGAAAAGATCTATGCTGCTCAGTGGCCAGCCAGCCCAGCTAATTTGTTTAGCTCCAGATTCAGTGAGAGGCACTGTCTCAAAAAATATGGTATACAGTGATTGAGGAAGACATCAATGTCAAAACATACATTTATACATGCACATACATACATTTATACATGCACACATAGTACACAAGCACACATTTTCTCTCATGTTAAATGCTTTGCTGAGAACGTAACTGAGTATTCAAATGAACTGTTCTTTTTGGTAAGTAATGTGTGGTTCTAATAATAAAACAAGTAGAAATGGTTATAAAACTTCTGTCTTCCTTACATTTTCAAATTGAATTTGTGTGAAAAGCCAAATACTCGGTAGATGATGAATTATATGTATTTATGAAACATTTACAAAATATAAGCACCTTGAAATTAAAATGTCTCCAAATATATTGTCAGGCATTTATAACATGGGTTTCTTGGAAAAACTAATAAAATAAATACTTTGACATTTTCTATTACTTATAAGAACACACACACAAATATATATATATAGATTATTACCTAATTTGGTTAATGAATAATTACTGTCTGATATTGTTGTGCCTATTAATAAATACAGTATTAGTAAATATGTACATGTCTGTACATGTGTGTTGCACTGATGTGCATGTGTGCTACACTGGGAAAAATCTAAGTATGTGCTGTTATGCTGGCTGTTGGGATCACTTGGAATTTCAGTGTATAAAATCTAAGCAAAAAGTATTGAAATGCAGGCAATTATGCCAAACAGGACTTTAAAAATTACGTAACGTTTACTGACAAAACCAAAAGTTAGGAAAGTGAAGCAAATAACTGAACGATTTTTTTTTTATTTTGATGGGTTTTTTTTTTTTACAAATTGATTATGTTTTATGTCTCTGTTGACACAGTTAAAGTCACTAGGAAGAGAGAAACTCAACTGAGAAATAATCCCAGCAGGTTGGCCTATGGGCAAGCTTGGGGGGTACATTTGTGATTGATTCATGTAGTTAGAGTTTTCCTGCCTGGCCCAGTCAGGACAAATCTCTCTTACCTGCCAGTCCCACAGTCTCTCAGACCCAACCAAGAAAGCACACAGAAAATTACATTGTTTAGAAACTGTATGGCCGTGGCAGGCTGCTTGTTATCTACTTCTTCTATCTTAAATTAACCCATTTCTGTTAGTCTATACTTTGCCACATGGCTTGTGGCTTACCAGTGTCTTTACATGTTGCTTTTCATGGCGGCAGCTGGCGGTGTCTCTCTCCAGCCTTCTACATCCCAGAATTCTCCTCTCTCTTGTCCCGCCTATACTTCCTGCCTGGCCAGTGGCCAATCAGAACTTTATTTACACAGAGCGATATCCACAGCAATTCCCCTTTTCTTTTTTTTTTTTTTTAAAGGAACGTTTTAACTTTTACATAGTACAATTACATATAACAAAACAATTATCTAGCAAGAATTACAGTTACAATATTAAAGAAGATATCCTATCTATCTTATATTTGTGAGTCTAAGGTTTTATATCTAACTTATCTTGTATCATAACTGAGGAAATTATAACTATCTAGTCTTCAACCACATCAAAGACCTCAGAAGGATATAATATTACCTGAGAACCGGGAGAAGGATGTAAGCATTTTTCAGGAGTCTTGCAAGAGTAGACAGAGACAGCTGGCAGCCTGGACAGTCACTTAATGTTCCTTTGTAAAGTTGGGGCATCTGTCTTCAGCACACAGGGCTAGAGTCTCTTGGTCACTTCTCTCAGTGTCCTGTAGAATGTCTGGCCATTTCCTCTGTGAAGCAGGAACCTGAAGGACCATTTTGTCAAGCAAAGTTTAGTGGTCACCTTTCTATGGGTCCTGCATGTCCAGTCGATCAAGCAGTCCAGGCAAGAACAGTTTCTAGCCCAAATGGCTATTTTTGCCAAGGTGAAGATAAGATATGAAGTGTTTTCAATGCCCATCTTCCTCTCTGAAGCAAATTGGTGCTGCCAGGAGCAGACATGTCTCACTGTCCAGAAAGTCTAAATTTTAAAAATATTTTAAATGCCATATTCTGTAGGTCTTTGAAGTATTTGAAGATTACCTATCTATCTGAAATATCTCTGTGTATACCTAGAATACTTAACTAACATGGCTACGAGTATGATTATCATAGATGACTAATTATCAATCTATTTTTAATTATCCATTACAATTTTAAATGAGCTATATAAACATAATACCTTAAACAAGAGTAGAAATATACACACAATGTAACAAAATTAACTAAGTTTGTATCAATAGACTAAAATCTAAACCAATGTAAAACATTTTAAACAAGTTGTTGCTCTTTAGAAGTAAGTTCCCTAATCTACCCTTTCATCCTATTATATCTATAACATATCCCCCTTTCTTCTTTAGAAAGAGATCTCATTTATAATCAACCTGCTTTAAAGAAAAATATTGGTTTTTCTCTGTCCCACACCAGAGGGCTCTTCTGATTTGGGACACAAGAATCTCTTAACCATTTCTTTTAGCAATATGTCTGGGTTTAGAGAAGGAGTGAGCCAATTCCATCTCCAAAGCCAGCTTGATAATTTTGGGAATGTGGGCGTAGTTTCTCTTACTACTTCCTGCTGGAGGGGGGCGCTGTATCTTATGGGGATACAAAGAAAATTTTAGGATTATAGAGTAGTCCATTAGGGTGAACCTCTGAGCCAGTTGCCTTGAAACCATTCTGGATGTCAGATCATCTGGGCCATGGTGTCATCGGAGACCTTTTAGGCGGTCTTGGCTGATCAAACCTGATATATCTTAATCTGGAACAAATTCATAGCCTCTGGCTTTTCTGTGGAAACAAAAGCAGAGACTCTTTTCCAAAGCAACATATCCATATATCCAAATTTTGAAGTCAAGTTACCTTTAAAATTTACATATTAATTTAATTCAACAGCTTTTACAATCTAATCTTTTTCTGTAGTTAAAAATCCCAGAGACAACATAAACCAGATTCTCTGTGTAATATCCATCTTTGTAAGACTGAAGAGCTGCTGTGGCTGCTGGCTCCGCCCACCTCAGATTTCCAACATGGCGGTGGTACAGTTTACCGCCAGCTCTGGCTCTGGGTCTGGAGCCATGGGTACCATCAACTCTCAGAAGCAGTTCTGTCAAAGCAGTGCATAGCCCAGAAACTTTTTTTTAACTATCAAAGGCTAAATCTACCACGCAGCAGAGTAAAGTGTTGGTTGTAGATTTTTCATTCCCGCCACACTGCAGGTCAGACGCACATGCCAGGAACCCGCCATAGTAGCTCAAACCCGCAGGCTGCTGCTAACTTGAGAGAGACAGTTAGGAAGCTGTTTTTAGCTCCGTTTTAAAATCTTTTTTCTCAGGTTTTAGGTGGAAAATCTTGCCAACACGTTGGGTGCCATTTGTAGTTAGTGTTTTCCTGCCTGGCCCAGTTAGGACAAATCTCTCTTACCTGCCAGTCCCACAGTCTCTCAGACCCAACCAAGAAAGCACACAGAAAATTACATTGTTTAGAAACTGTATGGCCGTGGCAGGCTGCTTGTTATCTACTTCTTCTATCTTAAATTAACCCATTTCTGTTAGTCTATACTTTGCCACATGGCCTGTGGCTTACCAGTGTCTTTACATGTTGCTTTTCATGGCGGCAGCTGGCAGTGTCTCTCTCCAGCCTTCTACATCCCAGAATTCTCCTCTCTCTTGTCCCGCCTATACTTCCTGCCTGGCCAGTGGCCAATCAGAACTTTATTTACACAGAGCGATATCCACAGCAGATTCATAAATGTGAGGGAGCAACCCATTGTGGAATTCTGTCTCCTCATAGTAGATGGTGCTGGATACATAAGTGTATGAGACTGCTTATATCAGACTTGAGGAGCAAGGCAGTAAGCAGTCTCTTCCATGGCTTCTGCTTTAGTTTCTGCCTTTAGGTTCTTGCCTTTAGTTCCTGCCCTGAATGCCCTCAGTCATGAAGAATTAACTGAAAGGTGTCAGAAGAAATAAACCCTTTTCACCCCAGGTTGCTTTTGCTATGTTATTCTATCAAAACAGTAGAAACCTTAACTACGACAATATTATATTTACAACTTTTATAGTATTGACTTTTATTATGACAATGAAATCTCACTTATTCTAGAGGATTCACTTAAAACTAGGTAGTGTCCTGCAAGATGGCTCAGTAGGTAAACATACTTGTCCACAAAATGACCCAAGTTCAATGTGCAGACCACATAACAGGAGGAAACGCACAAATCCTGTGAAGTTGTTGTCTGACTTCCACACATGTATGCAAACATGAGCGCACACACACACACACACACACACACACACACACACACACACACACAAAAGAGAAATGCATGTTATCAGGATCAATTGTTGCTGGAGATTGTTAGTGCAAATGTCAAATGCAAATATTCTTATGAACCTAACACTTAATTAGAGGATATTTGATTTTTTACACGTACTAATTATCTAAAAATTAACAAATTCTATGATGTAAAGAAGCATGAAAATGCCAATGCATTGATTCCGGTGTTTATTTTCTATATTTTTATAAACTTAGTACTTCTTTGGAATATTTTATGTGATACCATTCTATAATGGTCATCGTTTAAATGAGAATACTGTCAATCAGCAACCCAGTATTAACAAACATTTAAAAGAAGCAGTCTTCCAGTAACGGCATAATTGAAGAAGACAGCTGTTTCAAACTGGAAACATTTTCCATTTCCCCCCTTCTTTGTTTTGACATGAAGAGAATTCTCTGGGTTTTCATGCACCTTGGGATGGTAAGGACAATAAGAGATTGTAACCTATCCTTCGCTGGTGTAATAAAGCCACATCCTTCACCACCTTCATTGAAATCTCTTCCTCTGTCAGTCACAATAATGTTCATTTTTTCCCTCCTACTTTGGATCTTTTGCAAAGTGCAGTTGTCCCATTTTTGTGCATTCTAAGCAGCCATACTAGCATTTCACATCCCATTTTGATAATTTACCTGCAAGACACTGTCTAGAAATTGAGCTTGATTTTCTTTACAATACTCATGTGAGATCCAGAATATGTCTGAAGATTGAGAAGTGTGGTGGTATTGTGTTTCCCCAAAATATTGTGCACCCTAATAAACTTATCTGGGGTCAAAAAACAGAACAGCCACTAGATACAGAGGCTAGAAAATGGTGGCACTCACACCTTTAATCCTAGCATTCCAGAAATCTGTCTGGAAATTTGTGAGTTCATGGCCACTCAGGAAACAGCCAGACATGCTGAGACACATCTTTAATCCCAGGAAGTGATGGCCTGAAGCAGAAAGGTATATAAGGTGTGAAAACCAGGAACTAGGCTGATTAAGCTTTTAGGCTTTTGATCAACAGTTCACCTGAGATTCATTCTGGAGGAGGACTGAGAGGCTTCTAGTCTGAGGAAACAGGATCAGCTGAGGAAGTGGCAAGGTGAGGTAGCTGTGGCTTGTTCTATTTCTCTGATCATTCAGTCTTAACTCCAATACCTGGCTCTGAGTTTGTTTTATTGATGAGACTCTTTAAGATTCGTGCTACATCTGGCACCCAACTTTCAGAGGAGAAGGACCACAGCGGCAGCGAAAGGTAAGGAAGTTTTTTTAGTATCAGCTCTTAGCTACTGCTCTGACCTCTTGGGCTTGGGACTCTGCATTTGGCTCTGTTTTTCTTATTTAATAAGACTGTTACATCTATAGTGAAGTTGATCCTCCACCACTCACTCAGGGTATATCATCATCTGCCACCCTTGGCTTCTCCTCAACTGTCTTTGGGGTACTACTTGACACTTCATTCTGTATTTTAATTTTCAGATACATAATTTTCCTCATGCATGTTTCTCAAGTTGTGTTGCTTGGTCTTACTGTGGGACTCCTAACAGCAGGGACACGGGGTGTTTTTCTTTTTGTCTGCTTTTGGGACTCTTTTCCTCATATCGGGTTGTCTCGTCCAGACTTAGCACAAGAGGAGGTGCCTAGTATTACTACAACGTGATATGACATGTTTGAGTGATATCCATGAGAGGCCTGCCCTTTTTGAAGAGAAATGACAGAGCTAATGGGGCAGGCAAAGGAGAGGTGGGAGGAAGGATTAGGAGAAGAGGAGGGAGGGGAGATTGTGGTTGATTTGTAACAGGAGAAAAAAAAAATCAATCTAAAAAAAAAAAAAAATAGGCCAGTTCATTATATAACAACTCATCATCAACTGCTTGTTTCATGAGTCATGGATGAGCTAAGAATAAATTGAGGGTTTTAAAAACATAATAGTCACAACTAATAGTATTATATTATATAATATCATAGATACTTGCCTCTAGAAATACATTATATTGTCCCTGTAAAGAGTAAAAACAAATTTTGTAAAGCAACGATAACTCACAGTTTTGTTTTTTATTAATTTTATTTCAAATTTTATTTTTATATGGATATTTGTGTTTAAATTTTACATATCAGCCATGGGTTCCCCTGTCCTCCCCCCTCCCACCCCTGCCACTGCCCCCACCTTCCCCCCAGTCCTTCCCCTCCATTCCCATCTCCTCCAGGGCCAAGACTCCCCTGGGGATTCAGCTCAACCTGGTAGATTCAGTACAGGCAGGTCCAGTCTCCTCCTTCCAGGCTGAGCAAAGTGTCCCTGTGTAAGCCTAAGGTTCCAAACAGCCAGCTCATGCACTAAGGACAGGTCCTGTTCCCACTGCCTGGATGCCTCCCAAACAGTTCAAGCTATTCAATTGTCTCACTTATCCAGAGGGCCTGATCCAGCTGGGGACTCCACAGCTTTTGGTTCATAATTCATATGTTTCCATTAGTTTGGCTATTTGTCCCTGTGATTTTTCCAATCTTGGAACTCACAGTTTTTAACCTTAGTATTCTTGGTTTTATTTATATCACTAATTCTCCTTACTTTACAATTCCACTGCTTAGTATGTGACTTACATTATGGAATCATTGTTCACCTAATTCGTTCTTTAATTTATCATCCTCTAAACATTTAATTCTCTTTATTCATAATTTGGACCTAGCCATACCAGTATGGAAATTTACAATAAGGAGAAATAAAAAATGACACAACTAATATATATTTAGAGTCTACATTAATTTTAAATATTCCCAATATGCATTATATTATTTCTAACAACAAAATATTACACACTTTATCAAACATATATATGCATGTATATATGCACATTCATTCTGTGGAGCTAGGGGTTGAATCTATAGTTCTGCACATTTTATGCAAATGATTTACCAATAAGATATGCTCCTAAGACCCAATATTATGTTTTTAATTAGGTTTAGTTTTCTTGTGTTTAACTATACTTACACTTAGAATCACTTCATATGAGACCTTATTCAATTAAAATATTTTTTTACTTTATATTTTGTTGACTGTGCAAATATTTCAAGTATTTTAATTTCTTAGTTTGTATATATGAGTATTTTATACTTTTACTTATTTCAGGAAAAGAATTAATTTTATATATGCACATATATATATATAGTTGTTTCTTTTATTATTATTAATGTCTGGTTTAATTTGTGGTGTTGTATAATAGTAGCATACATAAACTATGTAGGTTCTAAACAGTAGAGATATATTTCTCCCAGTATTGAAAACTACAAATTTGAGAGCACGTTGACATGTATTTGAAGTCTAGTGTGGACTCATTTTGGAATCTAGTCTTTGTACACTCAGATGCAAAAAATAGAGGAACTTGTTACTCTGTTTACTTAAAGATATGCACATTCTTTATAGTGATTCTACCTTAAAATCCAATTAGAGATCTCCAAAGACCCTGCATTTTATTTCCATATTACAGCACTTTAGGTTTTCATACAAGAAATTTGGAGAAATACAAACTTTTAATCTATATACAAGTCCAAACAGTTATAGTTTATATCATGGACTTTTACAATTTATAATGATAATTTTGAATTTCTTGTAGTTGCTTACCAATTTTGTTTGTTTATAATTAGTACTATTTATATGCCTGGTTTCTACTTTGCATGTTCTCTGTTATATCTATAGCATAATATCCATGCCTTATCTAAGTACATCATACAGTGAACATTTCAGGAGTAATTTCATGAAAACAACACTTTTATACATATTAATGTAGAAAATAACATTTTGTTCTTATTGTTTCTCTGCATTATGTTATTGTGAAATCTCCCATTTCAAAGGTCAGTATTAATACATATTCATTTAATCATTTACCACTTAGAGTGTGTATCACAGCATGGAGAAACTAATGAATATTTATTTTTAAATTAAGAATTAACTTAATATGTTGCAATTGTGATATAGTAGTGATCAACAAGCATAAATATATCCAGAAAAGTTTATTTTTACTTTAGAAACTGAAAATAATCAAGCTATCATTAATAACTAAGACTAATATACAAATAAAATAAAATATTAATCATGGAGAGTTTGACTATGAAATGAGGGATGAGTTCTTAAATATTTATTGATTATATTTATTCTCTGTGTGTGTCTGTGTGTGTTTTTGAGTGTGTGTGTTTGTGAGTGTGTGTGTGTGTGTGTGTGTGTGTGTGTGTACATGTGTCTTCGTTTGTGTGTATTTATAGCTGTAAACATGAAGTGAAAGTTGGGGGACATCAGTGGGCAACTGTTGAGAGTAGTTATCATTGCCACTTTGTAGATCCTGAGAGGGGATTGAGGTTGTCCTCCTCACACCTAAGGTGTTCTACCATTCTGATTCATCTTGATGGCCCACGATTTCCTAGTAAGTAAACAAATATTAAAATTATTTTCTTTACATTAAAACTGATAAGGTTAAACTCAATTATCTTTTTATAAGAAATTCATTTCTACAATTATTACCAGTACTATATAATACTAATACTCTGAAATCCTTATATTTAAAGACATCACATCAAGAAAATATGTGTACATAATAGAGGATAATATTTTATGTGTTCCAGGATGATGGTTAATATGAAATGTTAACTTGATAAAATTTCAAGCCATCATGGAAACGAACCCCTAGTCAAATATGTGAGGAAGTTTCTAGATTAAAGTATCTAAGTCAGGAAGTCTCATCCTAACTGCAGGTAGCACCATCCCATGAGCTGGGGGCCAGAACTGAATGAAAATGAGAAAGTGAGCTGAGCACTAGCATTTACTGCTTCCTACTTCCTGTGCTTGCAGTGTGGAAAAATGTCCCAGAAGCTCACAGCTGTGACTTCCATGTCCTGTGCTTGCAGTGTGGAAAAATGTCCCAGAAGCTCACAGCTGTGACTTCCATGTCATGATGGACTACAATCTTCAACTGAAAGCTAAAATAAACTCTTAAATGCTTGACTTGATTTTGCTCAGGTATTTTCTTACATCCAAAAGAAAAGTAATTAAGGTAGTCAGTTTATTTAGGTTTCTTATGAATTCCAGCTTAATTGGCAAATGCAATTTAGCGTTATCCTGTTTGGTAGACAGAGTTTGGCATAAAATTTTAAACTGTAAATGCATTCAAGTCAAAATACCCTAAAAATGATACTTCCACAAGATATAGAAGCAATTATGTTTACAATTGTTGTTAGATTGTGAGTTCAGCTGTTGAGTTTCTGTAATTCACAATTGACTCTAAATATATTTGTGTCTCTGATCAATCACTTAGGAATTTCCATCTTTGTCAATAAGCAAATGACAGACAAGGGAATAGTTCCCATTCGTGTTATAATTTTAATATTCAAGACAACAATATATGATGATAAATATCTTACAATTTTAGTTTCCTTGTATATAAGCGTCACACAGGCACTTTTCTCATTTCAGTTCCCAGTCTATGCACTTGTGTGTCCACATAACTGACACTAACCATTGTGTACTTTGAGAAAATGTCTCAGTTTCTTATTTTCAGTTGCCAAGGTGTTATAACATTCAGCATCATTATCATCGATACTCATCTATTTTGATTTGTGTTGCCTTTTACCCTCCAAGTACCCATCTTGACTTTCTCTGAGCATCATGGATTCTCCAAACAAAACAAAGAATGTATATAACCTGTATTTCCAGCACAAACATGGAGCAGGAATACTGACAGCTAGAATGCAGATATATACTGATATTTCTGATTACTTGAAAAATGCAGCCAAGAGAATTATGTTATTGCCTAACATATTTGCATTAGTCATGTATCTGGTCTTGAAATTCATACATTGCTGTATCACTAATACTAAAATTTCCCAGGATAGAATTTTGACAATTTAAACTTCTGCAAGATATGTAAACTCAAGTTTTATTTTGATGAAAGCAATATGTTCTGAATAAAAATAATATATTTTTATATTATTTGAAAAAAGAAATATTAAGAACTGTCATTATTTCAACTTTCATTTTAATTTAGTAATGGTAATTATGTTTAAACCAAATTCTATTTGGCATTCTACTTCCCAAATTACACAGCAGAACTCATTTTGCTGATTCTTTATTTTGAAGATTTATTTCTGAAAACCTGAAAAGAATTAAAAGAAACTAATAATTAATTTATGTCTGTTCTTCCTCATTTATTCTCATTTTTCTTATAAAGCATTTGTAGTGTTTTTACATTAACATAGGATTTGGCTGACCTCTGTGCTGCCCACTAGTTCTGCAAACTATCCAACAGATTTTCCATCCTCCCATTAATTTTCATTGTTTATGCAAAAAATGAGAAATCAACAAAGAACAAAGAAAAATATAATTGTTTGTACATAAATACTGTAATGTATCTCATTGTAAAACTAATCACTAAAATTACATATTAATTTAAATAACTATTAAATATTATCTTCATATCAAGACCCTAAAGGCATACTTGAAAGAAGGTTTTGGGGTCACACACTGTCTTTCTCAGTGTGACTATATTGATTAAATACTTTTCTTTTGATCAAAAACTTAGATGAAAAAAATTTTGGAATGTTTCTTTGTTTCATGTTATAAACTTTGTTGTGCTGCTGTATATGGGATGCAAGCACCATTTTAAATTTCAAGAATAATATTGGTTATTCATATCAAATTTAACAACTTTCACATTAACATGCACATTTTGGTTTGAGCATCAAAAGCACACAGTCTTGCTGATTTAATTTGATGAAGATGTATCTACAATATTGGTAAAGCACATGCCTCAGTGTGTTTATAAAATCATCTACAGAGAAAGGATTTACTAATTCTAGTAGGCTTTGACTAAATATTTTCCAAAAGCTTAGGAGAGCAGTTATTATAAAGAATGGGAGATGAGGAGGAGTTAACTTACATGGCCATGTTCCTTCTGCTTCCTTGCCTCTTTAGTTTGAGCAGGCTCTGCAAAATCCTCTTGATACTATAATATTCTCTTTTAGTTCATTTCTAAGACAAAAGATAGAGCACAAAATTTGGATGAACCTACACAAATCATCCCTTTAAAACATTTCTTTCAATGTTACATCAAAGGGATGAAAAACTGACACATATATTACTAAGTTGGATGCTTGTTCCATGCTGCCACTATCTCATGAATTCAAGTTTTTGGGACCAATTTTTCAGACATGCTTGTAAATCTTGAAGGTACATGATGGAGAAGCCACAGGATGCAATAAGAAGTGCTTATTGGTTAACTTGATAGGGGATTACAAGACCAGACTTCTGATAGAACTGTGCAAATACTGAATGCTCACAGGGTTCAAGATAAAAATGAAGACCCTTTTGTGAACTGGGAGTTTAGAAAGCTATAGATGGCTAGAATGTAAAATATATGCTGTAGAAACCTACAGGCAATAAGATGACCCATTTCACCACACTGATAGATTATGTCTGACAAGGCCATAGATAAGAGTCTTCTGAATTCATTTTTTTAAATTAATACCAATTATTTTATGATTTCATATAAGTACTGTGTTTATATTTATAAGTTTATCTGAGCTTAGAGCTCTAGCTTTTGAATATTATGGAAACCGTGAGGATTAGACTTTAGGATATAAATTATTTGTAGAGTGAAACCCAGACACAGACACTTTTATCATAGCAGTCAAGAGCTGAATCATAGGGTCCAAAGTTCATGTCTTATATGAACTACATATGCAACTGATTGCTTGTGAGAAAACATAAATAACAAAAAATGGACAACAGGCCTCTTGGGGACCAGAGTTTAAGCATATATATCCTTGTGACAATTGAATAATTAATTGTCGATTTGTTCGCATTTTGCCAACCTTAAAGAACTGAGGCATTCCTTTGACATCAGTAAAATCATACCCTAGGGTTTATCTATGAGTGAGTTTCCATAGGGGATAAATAGTAAACTCCTCTCAAGTGTAGGTAGCTTTTCTAGTTTCATTTGTTTTAAATGTAACAAAATATCCTAACAAAAAGCCTCCGAGAAATAAAAAGTTTTCAGCTTATAATTATAGGTTATATTTAATCACTGTGGGCAACTCACAAAAGCGGGAACTAGAAGCAGTGAGTCACATCACTTGTAGAGTCAAGAGCAGCAAGAAATAAATGCATTCATGCATGTTAGTGTTCAGCATGTTCTCTACACTCATTCATCCAGGATATCCAGTGGGCTGGATCTAACAACATCAATATTAAAAAATCAGGACAATTCCTCACATACAAAGCTAACCTAGGCAGTCCTTCATTAACACATGCTTACATTTTGATTCTAGATTATGTATAGTTGACTATTTAAACTAAATATCATTGTATCCCAATCCACTAAGTTGGGGACCTTGGTGCATTACAGCAAGAAGAAACATTAATATTAATATACTGGTTTTCTTCCTAGGAAATATAAGAGAAGTAACCTCCAAAAAAGATTCTTGCCACAGAAATTTCTAAGTAAGTTCTGGTTTTGGTAATATAGCCACTGTTGTCGCATACATTTTGCAAATCTGTAGACATGGTATATGTTAACACACTTGGGGTGGTTTGCATAATAATGGCCCCCATCAGCTCATTTATTTGAATGCTTAGGTATAAGATAGTAACACTACTTGAGAGAGGTTCAGAAGTCTGGCCTTGTTAGTGGATGTGTGTCACTGGGTAAGCTTTGGAGTTTTGAAAGCTCAAGCCAGGCACAGTGTCTCTCTATTTCTATGGCATGCAGATCTGGATGTATAACATGCAGTTATTTCTCTAGCACCATGCTGCTATGCTTCCCACCATGTTGATAATAAACTAAATTTCTAAAACGGTAAGCAGGCCCTAATTAAATATTTTCCTTTGTAAGAGTTGCTGTGGTCATGTTATCTCTTCACATCAACAGAACACTGATTAAGACAACACTCAAATGTTTTTTTCACTTTATTTCTCTAAGGTTTTGAGATCAAATAATGAATTAAACACATCTATAAACAACAATGATATAGAAGGAGTAAAAGGAAGTTTCCCAAAAAAATGCCCTGGACCAAATAAGTGCAGTGCAGATTTCTATCAGAACGTCAATGAGGACAAATTACTCACATTGGAGCATAAAATGCCTGAGCTGACCTGCTCTGGTGATCTTGGATGGCCGAACACCCTGGCTGTTGTGATAGAACTCTCATCCAGTGTCTGATGGAAGCAGATGCAGAGATCCACAGCCGAGTCCCAGGTGAAGCTCCAGGTGGAGCGCCAGAAGTCCAATCATGGCGAGAGAGGAGGGGTTGTATGAGCAAGAGATATTGAGACCCTGACTGGAAAAAGCACAAGGAAAAATAGCCAAACTAGTGGCCATGCATGAACTGTGAACCAATGGCTGAGGAGGCCCCATGGAACTGGACCAGGCCCTCTAGATAAGTGAGACAGTTGATTAGCTTGAACTGCTTGGCCTGGACCTGTCCTTGGTGCATGGGCTGCCTTTTTGAAGCCTGGGGCCTATGCTGGGACACTTTGCTCAGCCTTGGTGTAGGGAGGAGGGGACTGGACCTGCCTAGGCTGAGTCTACCAGGATGGGCTGACTCCCCAGGGGAGACCTTGCTTGGAGGAGGTGGGAATAGGGGGATGAATTGGAGGGGAGGGCTGGGGGTTGGGAGGAGAGAGGACAGGGGAATCCATGACTGATATGTGAAATTAAATTAATTATAAAATAAAAGTATTTTAGAAAAAGAAAAAAAAATAAGGAAGGAAGGCTTCTAAACACTGTTTTCATGAAGCCATTACTGCCCTGACTTTCAAACCATATAACTGTACAACAAACAGAAAATTATATGTTGATCTCCTCAAAAACTAGAGATGCAAAATTCTAAATATATTGGCATACTGATTTCAAAATCACATAAAAATTGTTATTATCCTGTATTGAGTTGCTTTCCATTCCAACGTTGTAGGGGTATAATTAATCACATCTCTTTGAAGATATTCAAATACAGAAACCACATAATTCTTTCAAGAGACAAAGTACAGATTACTAACAAATTCCAACATCACAGTATGATAAAAATAATGGATAGGTTATGGATAGAGGAAGAATGCCTCAAAAGGATAAAAGCTACCTAAACCAGCATATGCTAAATGGAGGAAAACTCAAAGCCTCTACACTAAGATGAAAAATAAGAAATGGGTATCTGTTATCTCTACTTGTATTCAATATAGTGCTTGAGGTCTCACCGAGATAACAAAGAAAATAAAAGTATACAAGGGATATGAATAGGGAAATAAGTGAAAGCAGTTCTATTTGCAGGTTATATAATTCTATATATCTGACCATGAAGATGCCACCAAAAATATTAAAGCTAATAAACACTTTTAAGTAAATACTAAAGCAATAGTCTTACAATATACCAATGCAAAACACACTAAAAAAGAAATCAAGGCAGTAATATCATCCCCACTACCTACAAAAATATAAGCAAAGGCAAATGAATGAGCAAGCAAAAATTTTACCCTGAGTTTGGCTAATAAAAAAATGGATATATGAAGTATATTTTAAAGCACAGTTGTATCTGGTTTTTAAAATTTTGCTGTTGTTCTAGTTATATTTTAGAATCTATTCAAGTATAATTATATTGAAATAAAAACTAGAATTAGTGAAATATATTCAGTTAATGGTGTTTTATGATTCACCTAAATGATAGTGATATATTTGATATGACATGAAAAGTATATGTAATAAAAGTAACAACATATAGACAAAAGGCATTGTAACAAAATTGTACAGTTCTGTGTATCATTGTGCAACATAAACAGTGAAAATTTAATGTGCAGCATCTGAGGAAATGTGAATAAATCAAATATCTGGTAATGTATCAGTATCTAGAATACTTAGTAGTCTATAAACATAGAAAATCAACTAAAAATTTTAACAATATAAAAATATTCAGCTATTAAAAAGGACACATTGCCAATTAGTGTGTAAAATTATATTCAAAGTATGAATAATTGCTATAATGCAAAAACAAATGCAATGAAGAATCACCTCACATTCATTAAGTGGGAGGCTCTCTAGATCAGTATCATATGTTGCCAAGGATTTTAATCAATTGTAACACTCATACATTGTTGCAGTGTATTATTAGGGAATATTAAATTCCATTAGAAATATTCTAAAAGCTAACCAGAGTAGCCACACATATGAAGTTCCATATCTAACAATACTAACAATATATGCAAAATTTTGAAAAGATGGACTGGAAGAGATTATCCCTAAGCAATATTTGTATCAGAATTATTAACAATTATCAAAGGCAAAAGCAATTTAAGTATCAGTGAACAGACAACATGCAGTATATACATATGAAATAATTCTATTCACCATGAAGGTGAATACACATTATAAGGTGGATACATATTGGAGACATTACAGTATGTAAAATAAACCAGTTATAAAAATACAAAACCAATATGATTCCATGTAAAGTAAATAAAATACTCAGACAGAGACAGATGTAGAGAAAGAGAGAGTAAAATGCTGGTTATCAAAGGCTAGAAGGAAAGAATGTACATTGTTATTTAAATGATAAAATTTACAAATCTAGCTCAGAAAATATTTTCGAAATGGAGACAAAAAAAGTAAAAGCCATAGAATGGGAGATGGGTAATAAAAGCATAACTCTGGACATGATGCAACCATTGCATGCTGAATTCTGTGAAGCTGTGTTATCTTACATAAAACCTGCATATGATTGTGCCCATCAACATTTCATTATGGAGAGGGAGGACCCATGACATTGTAACCTCTCCTAAAATACTTTTGGAAGCTTGTACTTAGGTGGGGAAGTAGGTGTTGTTATCTTCAATAATATAGCCACTGACACATTCCCCTATTCCAATAAATTAACTTCCGGTTCACTCTTGAGAAAGAAACTCCAATCAACCTCAGTGAAGACATACAGGAAGACATGAAAGGAAAAGGAGGGCTGTTGGGAATAAAGGTTTCACCATGACAAGGATGATGAGATGAGCATTGCTGTAAAACAATACAGTTCTTTACATAAGGGAGTGAATCTGTCCAACACTAAAAGTTTACAACTTCCAGACCTTGTGTGTGTGTGTGACGGGGGGAGGTAATTTAGATTCACAAATTTAAAAACTTGACCCATTGTTTGCAGCAGGCACTGTTTAAGGGATGTTATAGAACCCATAGAAGATATGACCTTCCTGGAAGAAGCGTGTCACTATGGGCAGACATGACTTGGACCATGTTTTATAGAAGCAGTGTAGCAAATCAAATTATATCAATCAGTTATGCTTGATAATTACATATTTGATTTGCTTTTCCTGTGGTATTTGAAAGCCAGACAGGAAGTATTTATTTTGATATTCCTACAAGGGGCATTGTTTTATTTTTATTTTTATTTTATTATTTATTTATTTAGGTGTTTTGAGACAGGGTTTCTCTGTGTAGCTTTGTGCCTTCCTGGAACTCACTTGGTAGCCCAGGCTGGCCTTGAACTCATAGAGATCTGCTTGGCTCTGCCTCCTGAGTACCGGCATGCACCACCACCACCTGGCTATAAGGGTCATTGTTTTAATTTAAGGATTTATGAAATAGAATGATATCTCTGCAAATTCAGAAAACAAATAGAAAAAACAGTGTTGTTTTGCCTATTTGTGATGTTTTTATTTCTTCACCTTTGTATTTTAATTACTTATGTCTATGCTATTATGTTCAGTGAATGTAATATTTCAAAAAATTTTTCAGAGTAAACTTTTTGATATAAATACTTGAAAAGTGAAAGTATGCAATGAGAAACCTTTAAGCATTACTCGCTTAAGGAGTCTGTTTGAAAATAACTATATGAGTTGGAATGCATACCAATTATTAAAATTTTAGCACAGAAAATATGAAATTAAATTGCAATTTTGAAAATTCTAATTAGTAGATATTGTTTTATTCATAAATTTTATTATTTTTGCTTTACGCATATAGATAAAAAAATTTCATTTCAACAATACATATTTAAGAGTGTTTAGAAACATCACAGAAACATAGGTCTGTAATTAAAGCCATTGGAAGACTAAGAAAAATTGATTATGGATTCAAGGATAGTCTTTGATCCACAAGGGTATGCTGACCAGCCTGGACATTTAGTGAGACACTGTCTTAAAACTAAGCAAAACAATAGTGTTTATTTTGTTACATATTTCTACAGTAAGAGATTTCACTTACAAATACAAAAACTCGTATTTACTATTACCACCACGGTTATTCTTTCTAAATTCATAGCTAAAACCCTAACTTTTATCCAAGACAGAGTGAAATGCATAATAATTTCATTCTTTACTATGAACTCCACAAAAACTTAAACCAATCAGAGGCAATATTCTTGCTGAAAGAGAACAACCTTCTACATGTCTGGAGATAAGTAATTCTCGATCCTGTAGATTGTGACTCCCTTGGGGGTCACATGTCAGATATTTGAATTACTTTTCATAACAGTAGCAAAATTACAATTCTGAAAAAAAAACAAAATAACGTTATGGTTTAGGGTTTCCACACTATGAGGAACTATATGAAAGGGTTGATGCATTAGGAAGGATGATATTCATTACTAAAGATGGTGCCTCACCTTTACAATATAATTATGGTGGCATTTGCAGTTATTTTTAAAGACTTATTTTATTTGATAAATAAATAAATAAATGAAAAATTATTTTTAGCAAATAATAATTTGATTAAAAATATATGCAGAGTGTGAACCTGTGTGTCAGTCTGTGTATGTTGTGTAAGTTCAGGTGCATCAAGGGGCCAGGAAGAGATCCTGAATGCTTTGAGATAATAGAGAGTTGTGAGCTCTCCAGTTTGCTTGCTGGGATCTAGGTCCTCTGTGAAAACAGTACATGCTGTTAATAGTTGAGGTAACTCTCCAGATACCCAATATACTTTAAATATAATTTATAATGTATTTATTATTTGGCTAGGTTATTTCAGTCATTTATAACTGGTTGATTTTTATAATATATATATATATATATTATAAAAAAATATTTACTAAGTATCAATTTGGATGAAATTTGAATAGCCATGGCAGAATGCATGAGAGTGCTACAGGCCTTTTCTCCCTGACAGTGAAACCCTTTCAGAATCTAAATCACTTTAAACTTCTTTATAGTATTTCAAGTTGTCAAACTCCATAATTATTTTGTGTATGAAAGGAACTATATTATCAAAATGTATCATTATCTTCCACTGTGAAATAATTTATGATTTAATATTAGAACAAGGAGCATTGAAGAATAAATCAATAACTTACCAACAATGTAGATGGGACATCTCATACGTCAATTTCAAAATTCTATTTTTACCATCTGAGGGAAATTTGACAAGTTACAAACGTTTAAAATAACTGAACTGCATAAGCACATAGTGTATTGAGCTCTCCTAGAGGTCAAAAACAATCACTTGTGAAATTTCCATTGGTTTTGAACTTAGAAAAAATGTTATTTATTTTCTTTTTAATTTTTACAAGTAATGCATAAGACATTCAATGTTAGATATGCTTGAATAATATATGTATTAAAGAAACTATATCATCAAAATGTATCATTATCTTCCATTGTAGAATAATTTATTATTTACTATTAGAGCAAGGGGCACTAAAGAATAAATCATAAAGAATGTATTTTGTTTAACAAAATATTGGAGATTTATTAGTATCCATATCTTATTTTGAACATTTTCATCATGTGTATATTATTTCATTACTCTTTTAATAAAGTACATGTAGCTATTTATACAGTCATGAATAGGAAGTTTAACAGGACTTGACCCATAACTAATTTAATATTTATGTAAGTGTATTTTAATTTATTATGCCTTAAACAGAATATTAGACTTCAGAGAAGTATTGTGTTAAAACTGACACAACTACTATCACATTATTTTTAGTTAAATATTAGTTTATAAAAAAAAGTTTTGTTGTAATTGTATTTCATAAAACTATGAAAAGAGAGCCATAAAAGGTCACATTTTATAAACAAAGAAAATATTCTAATTCTGCTAGCTCTTTTAGGTCCCAACCAATGAGGCACAATAGTATCTGTCAGTCCAGGAATATCCTTCTCTCCTTTCTTTACAATAACCAAGTTGAGAACACTGAGATTGGCATCTAGGATGCATCCTTGAACAGACTTGTGCTTCCTCTCTCCAGTTCTCCTTGGTCTATAACAAGAATGCCCCTTACTCAACAGCAGGCGCACTCTGCCATGGGTCAACACGCCTACATGATGTCTGCCAATACATGGTCAAAAACGGGTAAACAAAGAAGGTAAGAAGCCCAGGACCAAAGTACCCAAGATTCAGCATCTTGTTACTCCATGGGTCCTGCAACACAAACGCCATCTTATTGCTCTAAAGAAACAACGAACAAAGAAAAACAAGGAGGAGGCTGCAGAACATGCTAAACTTTTGGCCAAGAGAATGAAGGAAGCCAAAGAAAAGCGCCAGAAACAGATCACCAAGAGACGAAGGCTGTCCTCTCTGAAAGCTTCAACTAAGTCTGAGTTCAGTCAAAAATAAGTCTTTAAGGGTAACAAATAAATGATCATACCTTAAAAAAAAAGAAGAAAATATTCTAAATAAAATCTCATGATTTGAGTGTACACCAAAGCAAAATTGTACCATATTGTATTAAGTTGATGGAGTACTTATCTGATTTCATTTACATAGTTTTAAATCCTTTCATTTTAAAACACATAATATGATACTTCACAACTTTAAACATTTGTAAAGCATAATATAAGTATCTGTATGTCTACCATAGATTAATAAAATAAAACAATTTTGATATTTCCTGTTTTAAACATTCTGTTCTTTCTTATAACACCTTTATCATCTGTTAGTAGCCCATTGTAAACACTCTCTGGTATGTGCAAAATGACATTGACCTACAGATTATAGATCTTTACAATGCAGCTATGGAGTATGTGAATATAGGACCATTTGTGTATTTAAGTGTAAATTTTGTGTATGTATACATTCATGTGTATCTATGTGTGTGTTAATACACAAGAGTCAAAGGTTAATATCAGTTGTCTTTCAGAAATCACTGTCCATTTTAATTCTTTGAGACAAGGTCTCTGACTGGTAACCCAGCATCTCATGGTTCATTCTGTCTCTGCTTCCCAAGCTCTGGGATTATAAATGTGAGCCATCATGCTCAGCACCAGGTTACAGATGTGAGTCACTATGCTCAGCACCAGGTTAGAGATGTGAGTCACTATGCTCAGCACCAGATTAGAGGTGTGAGTCACCATGCTCAGCACCAGGTTAAAAGTGTGAGCCACCATATTCAGCACCAGGTTAGAGGTGTGAGTCACCATCTCAGCACCAGGATTACAAGCATGAGCCACCCTTTACAGCATCTTTATATGTGTGACAGGGATAAGAATTCAGCTCCTCATTCTTGTCAGGCAAGCATTTTATGCATTGTGCTATTAATGCAGCCCTTACAGGTTAATTTATTTATACCTACTATAACTATTATCTTTGCTTTCTGCTATTATTCTGCAATCCACATTACTTTCTTCCTTAATGACAGTAGCTTTTCTTGAACATTCTTTGCCTATAGACTTTTAAGCCGTGATTATTGTCTTGCTGTCAACCTCATTGTGATCCACTACATTGGCCTAGTTGTCAGAGAGCCTCCAAAGGGATATCAAGGAACAGAGCAACTGTTTCATAACAAAATGGTGTATAACGTTTTGCTAAATCCCTCATCAAATGCTAAATTAATATTGATATTCCCATATCCAGTGGTTCTCAAACACTGCAGACTCTTTTACCAAGGACATTTTCTAATATCAGAAGGCTTTTGTCTCTTGGCTTATGCCTCAACAAAACATAAAATTGACAAGATATAAAAATTAACATTTTAACAGTTTTAAACATAAATGGGAAATAAAGAACATTCACATTTTTAAAAATCATCATTAGTCTTTATTTCCATATTTTTCTCTAAATATGTAGTCAGAGCCTATGGAATATTGTTTGTCTTCAGTGATCATTGTTCTTCTTTTCTGCAACTATGAATAACAGACAATCTATTTTTATATCTATTAATATGATTACTCAAGATTATATTACATAAATATAATCCTACATCTTTTGTATTTTAATGTCTTGTTTGTTTTATTTAGCAAGGTACATTAGTTTTTCATTGCTGTGGAAAGGAACCTCAGAAAGGATAGATTTCTTTTGCCTTATAATATTGTCAGCTTCTAAATGCTTCAGATCTAAACATGGCATGAAATGTCAAACCAATAGTATGCGAATCTTTGGGGGTGGTGTATTTTACACCCAAACCACAACACATAAGATCCACAAACTCATCTACAATGTGATAGAAGTCAGTACCTCTATTTTGAAAAAAAGGATAATGTCCTTTTGTATATGCATAATACATATTGTTTGTCTATTCTTAGTTAACACAAGTTTCAATTGTCTTATCCATATTTAGCTATTTTGAATTATGTTCCAACAAACAGAAGTATACAAATATGTCTTCAGTTCACTGCTTTCACCTGGTGGGAAATCTTTTGAAATCTATAATTTCTAGTCACATTTTCATTCTGTTTAGGTTTTAGAAAACAAGATGTACTAGATGTTATAATGTCTGTAGTTCACCACAAACACACTAGAGCATGGATTTTGTATATCTTTCATATAAATTGTTTCTCCTGTTTTCAAAGTGACACTATTTGGTAATTTTTATTATTACAATCTGGAAGGTGGTGGTGATACCTAGAGTGCAGCATTTCATTAGTAATGCTGAACATCTCACAATATGTGGAAAGGAGTCTTACATCTAACAGTGAGCAAATTCAAGAAGTTCATGCAATCACTCCTTGTTACCAAATGTCAAAATTATCCTTCATATGCTATCTTCTCAAACTTTCAATCACAGCCACAATTCACCAGGCATTTTGATCATGTGAATACATAATTTCTGGCTTACTGTGTATTCTGATTCAGAAGATAAAGTGTTAAGTTTAGCAGAGGCACATTAATCTATGTTTTTACCTCTTTTATCCATGATGCATATCAGATGCATAAACAATGCTGCACTGATCAATTCTTATTTCTCAAGTCATTTTTCTTAGTTGAGAACAGAATGCAGTCATTGTGAAGGACTGTATCCCTAACCTCTTTCTGTTCACTGCTCTCTTAACAGTGTTCAGGGTTTAGTAAAGGAATTTATTTTAAGGTGTCGAACATAGGATTATATACAACACTGACAGATATATTATGAAGTCATAGCAACATTTTCTTCTTTTTGTTCTCACATTTAGAATATGTTGGAATGAATAGACTTTCCATCAAGAAGAATTTTGAATCAGTCTATGAAATTTTCAGTACTTGCCAAGGTACATGGTAAAACCCAGACAATTTTATCATTTTAAAGTAAAGGACCTGTCAAATTTTATAGGCTAGTATTTTAGAGTTGCTAAAGGGAACTATAACCTATGTTCTTGATATCCCAATGCTCCTAATCACAAATACTCCTTCATATATACTTTTATTGCATGTGAAATATTATATCACATTTAAGGAAATTCCCAATAATATATAGAAAATGAAATAAAGCTTGTTTATATATACAAAGTCTGAAAAAGATAGTTATGAAACTACAAAAGGACTAAGTTTGATCCTGGGACTTGTTAAAGAAAACTTTTAAAAAGTAGTGACAAAGACACATAAAATATTGCTCATGTGTAAATTTGCCAGTAATTGTTTTAAATAGAGGGTGCCGATCATATTTTATAAACTGTATTCCAGGCTCGGCACTTATTTGCATTCCTATTGTTCTGAACCTTCATCCAAATCTCTGCTGGGATCATTTTGCTTCGCCAACACTCCACTTCCAACTTTCATCACTTTTACACCCTAGATTCTACATATAAGAGAAACATGTGATACTTGTCTTGCTGCATCTGGCTTTATTCCACTTACTCTGAAGGAATACACGTGTTTTCCTTCAAATGACAATTTTTTTTTTCTTCTGAACTAGCAAAACCTTCTGTGTATAAAGCACATTCGCTCCACTCGCTCATCAGTTTGTGGGCACCAAAGGTGTGTCTACAATGTGGTGATAATGAATAGTGTTATATCTGTTATTTTCTTTCTCATAAGACAATGACATGCCTGGTAATTGTACAGTTGCCTCATACCATAGATCTAATTTTATCTATGTGTAATCATCTACATTGACATCCAAAGTGGCTATACCAATACCTATTCCATATAAATAATACATGTAATCTATTTTTCTGGCCTCTTTTTTATATCATTTTCTCTAAGAATTGTCTGGAAAATAGTCACTCTGTCTAGTATGATGTGAATTTTTTATGTGACTTGTATTTGTTTATTCTGGTGGAAAATATACGAACTGATATTTGCACAGAGTGACAGATGATGATTGTTCAAGCTGGATAATGTATTAAATATGTAAAAAAAACAGTAGTTGAAATTATGTAATATATTAAGATTAAAAAACAAGACAAATGGGACATGCAATGGCCAGGGAAACAGGTAGGTGACCTTTACTCTGCTATACTGAAATTCTATTCCCTCAGAACTATCCTCCACTTTGTGGCAAACTACTTGGTACACTATCTCCTCCATCTCTGCCCAGAGTCCCACAAACCTTTTCCTAAAGTCTTCCTCTCCCCCACCATCCGTTTGCCTCAGTCAAAAACCAATAGGCCCTCCCTGGAAGCCCAGCAGCCACCACCGGCAGAGACTCAGGTAGGCTAGGATCACGCTCAGAGACTCAGGTAGGCTACTGTCACGCTCAGAGACTCAGGTAGGCTACTGTCACGCTCATTCCTCCCCCTGTCTTCAATCCCCCAGACTCATCTCTAGTTTTGTAGCAGACTACCTGCTGCTCCATCTCACTTCTCTCTGCCCGAAATTCCACAGGGGACTATGCTGACCCTTGTGGCACACCCAACTTTCTGGACCCTCTCAGCTGCTATAGCCCATCCCCATTCCTTCTTATCAGCTCCAAATACCTAAAAATTTAATTCATGGAATACTCAGTGGGCACACATGACCAGGTCTTAGAAGTACTCCCTACTAGGCAAAACACAGCCAGCATATTCTGCCAAGGTCCAGAGAGGGCAACACAAAACAAGGAATGGAGCACACACCCAACAATGACAAAAATAGATATCAACCTCTAGAATAACAATAATCCCAAACCCAGATGCCTAGATACCAGCATAAAACCACAATCATTAAAATCCAGAGTAATATTTCACCACTAGAGTCCAGCAATCCTACTGCAATAGGGTATGAATAATTCAATATAGCTGAAACACAAGACAAGCATTTCTAAATATTAATCATGAATGCATTTAAGGACCTTAAAAGGATATAAATAAATACATCATTGAAATCTATAAAAACACAAACAGTGGAATAGAATGAAGAACACAGTTCAATAAATGGATATGGAAATGGATCACCTGAAAAACCCCAAACTTACATAAAACTAGAAATGAGAACTTTAGGAATTTGAACAGAAAATTCAGAGATAAGCATCACCATCAAACTACCAGATATGAAAGAAAGAATCTCAGGAACTGAGGATAAGATAAAAGAAATTGATATCTCAGTTAAAGAAAAACGTAAGTCATAAAAGATCAGATCTATTCATAATAATAACAGATAAAGGAGAAGAAACTAAGAAAATATTTTCAACTAAAACATAGAAGAAAATTTCCCAAACCAAGAAAATAAGGTGCATATGAATATAAAAGAAACATACAAACCACCAAATAGATTGGACAAAAAGGAAATTCCCCATGACCCATAACATTGAATATACCAATCATACAGAAAAAGAAAACCAGAATATTAACAGTTTCAAAGAAAAAAAGGAATAACATATAAAGTCAGACCTGTTAGCATAGCTCCTGAAATTTCAAGTAAGACACGTAAAGGCCCTAAGAGCCTCCACAGATGTAACAAATCTAGAGAACACAAATGCCAATTCAGACTGTAATAACAAGCAAAACCTTCAAATACAATACACAGAGAAATATACACATTCCATAATAAAATAAAATTTAAGCAGTATCAATATTCAACTACATAATCAGTTCTACAGAATGTGTTAGAAGAAAATCTTCAACCTGAAGATGGCAATACCCAAGAAATCACCAAAAAATACATAATTTCAGTCAGGTAAATCAAAAGTGGGGCCCAAAGCCCTACACTACAACAAAATATTGGGAATCAACAAAAACTCATTAATAATCATTAAAAATTCAAAAACAGTGGTCTCAATTTCCCAATAAAAAGACACAGAATAACATTATGGATATCAAAACAGGATTCATTCTTCTGCCACATCCATGAAGCACATCCTACCATCAAGGAGAAATATGATGTCAGGGAAGTAGAGTGAAAAAATATCTTCTAAGAAAAGAAACCTAAGATGCAAGCTTATATAGCCATTTTAATATCTGATGAAATAGACTTTAAATCAAAACTAACTAGAAGAGATAGGGAACAACACTATCTACTCATCAAAAGACATCATCACCTAGAGAACACAGCAATTTTAAACATCTGTGCACTGAACATAAAGGTACCAAATTCACAAAAGAAATACTACAAAGCTAAATCACATGTTGATTCTCATACACTGATTGTGGGAGACTTCCATACCCAATCCTTGCCAATAGACAAGTCCTCCAGACAAAATCTAAACAGAGAAATGATGGCGATAAATGATGTTATATAATAAATGGAGCTACCAGATATATACAGAACACTTCACTTAAATATAAAAGAATATACTTTATACTGAGCAACTCATAAACCTATTTCAGAATTTAAACAACTTGAAAAACAAAGCAGAGGGAGAAGATCCAAATTAACAAAATTAGAGAAAAAAAAAGGGGTATATAACAACAGACATGAAGGAAATCCAGTGAATCCTACAGTCATACTTAAAAATACCTGAGCTCCATTAAACTGGAGAATCTAAAAGAAATGGATGTTTTCTATGTGTATACACTACTTGCTAAGGGTAAATCAAGGTCAGATAAACAATTTAAACAGATCTATAATCCCTAACAAAGTAGAGCAGTAATTAAAATATTCTCAATCAAAACAACAACAACAAAGATTAGTCAGATAGTTTTCTTGCAGAATTCTATCAGAATTTCAAAGAAGAATTCAAACTAGCACTTCTCCAATTAGTACACAATAGAAACAGAAGGAACATTGCCCAATTATTTTTATGAGGACACACTTACTCTAATACCTAGATCATGTAATGATGCAACAAAGAAGCAGAATTACAGGACAAATTCCATTTTGAACATAGTTGTGAAAATTCTCAATAAAGGACTTTCAATCATAATACAAAATCACCATACAGAAAGATCTTCCAGAATTATTAAGCTTCAACAAAAAAGATACTAGAGGCTCCTGCATATCTAAATCCATAAACAGACCCTTTTCTATAAAAGTAGTATCTTTATCTTTCCAGTCTACTATGAAATATTAAAATCTTCGTTCCCTGTTCTTTCCCCTGATTTCTAATATTTGTTGTAATCTCCTCTCTGAATCCAATAAATTACCTTCCCCAGTCTGTTTACGTTATTTTACCCAAGAAAACAAGAACTTTTAAAGGAATTGCAATCCTACTGACACACTTCAGTACAAGTTTCATATTGAGAGCTCTGCTATTTTGACTCAGGAGTTATTTTGGAGACTTTGATACATTCTCTATTCTCTCAATTATTTTAATACTCAACAATTATCAGTACTTCATAAAGGTTTCTAGATTCAAACATCTGATTTTCTTGGCTAGCTCTCAGGTTAGAAACATACCATAATCTGGTTTAAACACAGAGCCTCAATATCTACTTTATGCCCAGGTATAACTTAAACATCTACAACATAATTCCAGCACCTATGCTCTTCAAATGCTGCTGTGGACTCATTTCCAAGCCTTTTTCCAGCAAAACATTTATAAGCACCTGGGTATGTTTATCAGTCATGGAAAGACACCATTATAGTATGTTTATCCTTATGATCTGAGTTACATTGTTCATACAGCATGTTACTGAAACTCCCATGCTCATATTTTATAAATATACTTCTTGGGTTAGAAAGATGGCTCTGCAGGTAAAGGTACTTGATACAATGTGGAGGCCTACAAGGGTTTCCTAGTGAGATCTGAGCTTTCTTTACCCAGGAACTGCATTAGAGGATTGATTGACCATGTGCATGATTACCAGGTGTTCCCAAGGGTCTGCACTTGGATGTGTGATATGTTTTGATCTAACAAGGGAAGATCTTTTAGGCCCTGCCCCTTGTCAATCCTTTAAAGGCCCTGTAGAAGAGACAGAAGTGGCTGGTGGATAAGGATCCAGGTCCTCCTGAGCTATCTCTGTTTCTATCTGTCACTCTGTCCTCTATATTTCTATCTACATATTTCTCACTTCTCCCTCCTCAAAAGTACCCTGGGGTAAAAGTGAGAATGGGTCTCCTACAGTACAGTAGCTTGAGACCTGAGTTCAATCCTGGAGCTACATGGTAAAAGACAAAAACATCTCCTGAAAATTGTCCTATGGCATACATAAACATGTAGCTGGAGAGCTTCTCTCCAAGTTCCACAACCCACATATAAAATAATCACTCAGATGCTTATATTACTTACAAACTGTATGGCCGTGGCAGGCTTCTTGTTATCTACTTCTTCTATCTTAAATTAACCCATTTCTATTACTCTATAAGTTGCCACGTGGCTTGTGGCTCACCTGTATCTTACATCTTCCTTGTGATGGTGGCAGCTGGCAGCTCTCGCCACCTCAGCCTTCTGTTCCCAGAATTCTCTCTGCTTGTCCAGCCTATACTTCCTGCCTGGCTACTGGCCAATCAGCATTTTATTTATACAGAGCGATATCCACAACATAAACACATGCACACTTGAACACACACACACACACACACACACACACACACACACACACTCACTCACTCACACATACACACACACATAGCATACAAGAGGCCAAATCTCATATACAAAATTTAATCTCTTGCTGATTAGTGATAAGTTCCATTTTATCATTTCTAAATTCCTTCAAGAATATTTACTTTTTTGTAATATATGCCATTATTTCTTGAGTTGTAATTTCTCAAATTTAGCCAGAATAGCTTAGACAGTCACATCTCAATTATTTGCAAAATAATTATTTCCTAATTAATATAAGTGAGTTTTAAAATTTTTCCACCAAATAATTTGAAATCCTATACTTCAAACATCTGGTAAAAATTTGAACACTTCTCACAGTACACTCAGTAGGTTCAGAGTATGAATTTTTAAAATTTTTATCAAAGTATACTACCTCAATATTTTAATTACTATATTGTAAAGTAAATAAACACAGTCACAAAGTCCTAAAATCATATTTGGTGAGTTAATATCTCACCTTTTTTTCCCTTATTCATGCTACAGTCTCTAAGTTGACAGGGTTTTGAATATAGGAATAGTCTCTGTTTAATGTTCTCGTTCAAGGACAAGATGCCCGACTAGTCTGTGGCTCTCACTGTAGAAAACCTCTGTGTTCTATTGTTTATTTATGGATCTAGACAGGAAAATGCGAGATGAGGTAGGCACAACTGCTCTTAGTTAGGTAGATTTACACTGATAAATATCGAGTTTGCCATGATTGTATTAATATGAGCTGAGTTTTTCCTGATACAAGTGGAGGGAATTTTAAGTAGAATACAACAAAGAAATGAAAAATCTGAGAGGCTGAGCATGGCAGGTGCAGTTACACATAGAGAGAGTGAAATTAAATTAGGTTTGTACTCATACCCAAAATAAACTTTATGGTTATTACCGACATAAACATAAAATTAAGCATTTTATACTTTTTAAAGAATTAAAGTAATGAAATGGCTCAAGGTTGTTAAGTATTCCTTAAGCAAAATTCAATAAACTGTAACTGCAGTGAAACACATTAATACTCATACGTATAAGAGGATTTTAGAAGATTTGCCCACGAAAAGAAATCATAAAGGTGTTCATTAAAAAACAAAGAAAAAGTATTCAGCATGTACACGTGAGCAGCGGTGCACAGAGCATTGAGCTTCTCTCATATTTGCATAAGATAATTCTGCCATTTGCTCCCAGAGAAACATAGCTGGAAATGATATCCTGTCTTCTCTCTACTATCTTTATAAACTTTTTACAGGGATAAAAAAAAAAAAAAAAAGTCTTGGTTCTCTGAAGCTTCTTTCTCCTTTTCTAATGGAATAACCTATTGCCAATATTTACTTCTATTTTACATTATGTTACATTTGTTTTCCTGTGTTGCTTTGCCATTGAGAAATGACTGCGGATGCTTGTGTTCTCATTTGTATGGGGACATTCAATTCAGGGTCGAGAGTGTATGAGATACGACTTCTGTTACTACAAAACTGCAAGTTTTGAACAAATTCATAACTTGGACATTTTTGACCAGTCATTTCATTCCTATGGATCCATTTTTGATTTATGTTAAGTTTGTAGATGATTTAAATGAAGAAATAAAATATGCATCTATAAATGGAGCATAGTGATAAATATGCAGAATTCTGAGGGAATAGACATGTCTATGAATCTTGAAAAAACATGTTTGATCTTCTAGGGTCATGATTATAAGTTTTGAATTTCATAATTCCACAATGGCTTGTAGGAGCTGAAATCATGGATTTAGAAATACCTAGCATTACCCACACATGAAGGTTACTACACATGAAAACACCTATTTATTAAATCTCATTTTGGTGGGCTTAATTATTCTATGACCCTAACTAAACTAAATTAAATTAGGCTTAATTGGAGGACCTTCACTTGGTAAATTGTAAACTATAGGTAATAGAAAGATTAAAAATACCCTTTGTTCCTCAACACTCAATCTCTCAGTCTCCTCAATAACTCTTTTCTGGAACAACAGCTGCAGTCTTACATCCACCTTCCCACATATGTATGTTGGAAGGTTTTTGCAGTCTGGGTAAGGTTGCAGTCTCTCATGGCCTGGCAGCTTATCTTAATAACTTGCAACATGAAAACTCCCTCCCGAGCAGAATTTCCTGCCTCTACCTGACCTTGTCTGGAGAATGTCCCTGGTCCTGGAGGACTGTCTTGATCTGAAGGCTGTCTTTATACCAGATGCCACATGTATTTTTAGCTTGAACACTGGCACAGATTCCTGCTAGAAGCCTTGTTTGCTGCACATACTAGGAGACTTAGGATAGGAGTATGTCTCTTGATGCAATTTAGGTGATGCCCCTGACACTGTCCCTGTCCTCTGTTTTCCCTTTTCTTCCTGGAATAAAGTGGAGTTTTGACACTTAACCTTATCCCTGGAGAGCTGTCTCCACCAACTAATAAGCTGATGGACCCTGCTCACTTGTTTTGCCCCCCACCCAGACAGTAGCTGGCTGACATCCCAGGAAGAAGTGGGGAATAGCATCTATGCATATCCTACAGACCATGTGCTCCTAACCTCCTTCACCCCACTCACTACAGAATCACAGCTCTCAACTCCAGCAGGCACACCCTACACAGGTCAAACTTGCCAGAAAACCATGTAGGCTGTCCGAAGACATTCTCAAGTCTCTCTGTTTTCCCATACCCAATCCTGCAGTCTCATCTCTGGAGCTGCAAGAGAACACCAGCTTCAGCCTTCCCATTCTTCAGCCTACATCCCCTGTGGACACCACCGACCATCACATTCTCACATCTCTCCCTGAACCAACTCCAGCAGGCACCTCTTGCTAACCCAAGGGCTGCCTCTCCCTGTACAAGTAGGCTGAAGGCAGACTCATATGTCTCCTACTGTTCCTGAGATCAAATGTTCAAATGTCCCCAGTTTCATATGCAGCTCTGTATCAAGTTCTCCCCAGGTAGGTGGCCTGGAGTGAATTCTCCCAGAGCCAAAAAAGATGCTACCAGTGGCTAAGAAATAATCTGAGGGATATCAAAAAGAATGTAAGCATACAAAAGCTCTTTAGTCCATACTTTATTCTTCTAAGTCAATTTTATCAGTGCTGTAGAGGTACTAGTTTATACACACTTACATGTAGTTATTCTTTGACAATGCAATGAGAGCCTTTCAGGGTCATGAAGAGAGATGATAAGATCCACACAAAGCAGTGATTATCAACTTTCACTTATAATCCAAAAGGGTAGTGACTAATCAAGGTCAACTAAGGGCTAAAATAGATTAGGAGATTTAAAAGAGATTTAAGCACTCAGACTATATTCTTAGAAGTGGCTAGGTAAAATGTTGGGAATCTATATGCCAGTAAAAGTCACTAGTAAAGTAAAACTGCCTTTTTTCTCCCCTCTGGCGCCATTTCTGTCTCTGCTTTCTGGTAGGGCAGGGAGGTTTACTTGGTTGCTAGGCAACCTGCATTACAATGTGCAGCATTTGGTTCATAAAGGTACTTTCCTTTGAGTTAATAGCTAAAGGGGGATCTTTAGAACTAAGGATAACACTTGGAGTATGGGGGAAAGGGGGAGGACACAAGCTTAATTTGCACAAGAAACAAAGCTTTGTACCTATCATCTGCCTATCTTGGGTGGTTGTCCCATAGTTTCAGTGGAAATATTTATCTTTTGTCAGGAACTAGCAGATGGCTGAATACCAACCTGGTAAATGCAAGCAGCAAATCTCTTAAATTGGGGTCTTGTGTTAATGAACAGGAATTAAGGATTTAAGTTCAGTGAGGTTATCTTGTCTTTTCTGTAGGTGAAATGAGCTAATGCTTACCTAGCTGCAGTCTAAATGCTTATCTATCTGCAGTCTGTCCTGGATGATTGAGAAGTATCTCAGATGAAATAATTGTGTTCAGAGATGGCTGTGGCCAGATGTTTGCTAGTGAAGATAATTACAGAAAGACAGACCCTAAGTCTACTAGAAAGAAGAACAGAGGCTTGATTTTAGGAAAGGGGTCTTGACTGTGACTATTATCAAACAGAGCAGGAGGGGGGATGTAATCCAAAAACCCCAGTCGTAAAGGGGAACTCGTGTCCAGTAAATGATCAACCACACTGTTAGAAGTTCTTGGGAAAAGAATCAAATACGAAAGCTACAATAGCACACAACAAATTGACTATAGGAAATAGCTAATATGCTCAAGAGCCAATATCATCAAGACTCCTTGAGTATTGGCTTTCCTCTGGAAGGAACCCTTTGCTCTACCAGATATTTAGCTTTACCAATATCAGCTGAATTCCTACTTCATATTTTTGAATGTCAAAGCAGCTCTGTAGCTGGAAATCTGCTGTGGTCTTCCTTTCCTCTCTGACCTCAAACCCATTGGATCACAAAGACCTGCTTCCATCCTTCCTTCTCACAGCTCATCCAAATTACTTAACCTCCAACACCAACAGACATTAGCTGTGAAAATACCAGCTAAAGAGGCCACAAAACAGGCAATAGACAGCCATCACACTCTCTCTGAATCCTGAGAAGAAAAAGAAACCAAGGAACAAAACATTCATTCAACAAAGACAAATCCAGAAACCAGCACCTAAACCTTTAATTATCCCAAACCCAGCTGTGGAGGTATCAGCATAAAAACACAGCAACAGCAAGGAAAATATGTCTGCGTTAGAACTGAGCTATCTTATCACAGTAGGCCTTGAAAATTCCAAAATTGCTGAAGCACAAGAAAAACAAATTTATGCTGTCTTTACAGATATGATAGAGGTCCTTCAAGAGGAAATTCGATTTCTCTCAAAGAAATCTAGCAAATGGCAAACAAACAGTGCAAGAAAATAAATAAAACTGTTCAAGACCTGAAATTTTAAATAGAATTAATGGGAAAAAAAGTGAGGAAATTCTGAAAATGAAAATTTTAATAATTTGAAGAGAAACTACAAAGATAAACTTCACTCACAGAATACAAGACAAAGAAGAGAGAATTTCAGGAACCCAAGATACAAGAGAAGAAATGGATACATCAGTCAAAGAAAATGTTAAAGCTAAATAACACACCCAGGAAATATGGGACACTATGAAAATACTATGAAAACAGATATAGAAGCGGGATAAGAAATCTGTATCAAAGGCTCAGAAAATATTTCCAAAAAAAGATAGAAGAAAATAACTGAAATAACTGAAAGCTTACAAACTCATGGGAACTGAACAATTCCTTGCTGACTGAAAAGGCAGAAATAAGAATGAAATTAAAGACTTTCCAGCAGTCAATGACAATTAATACATAGCTTACCCAAATGCATAGGACACAATGAAAGCAGTTCTAAGAAAGAAGTTCAAAGCACTAAGTGCCTACATGAAGAACAAAAAGAATAACACTTAGGAAGATTATATGGCAATCAATAAATTAGAAACAAAACAAAGAATAAATGAAATAAAGTTAATTCTTGGAGAAAATCAACAAGATCGACAAAGGCTTATTCAAACTAACTAAAACACATAGAGAGAATATCCAAATTATCAAAATCTGAAACAAAAGGGAGGCATAAAAACAGAAATTGAGGAAATCCAGAGAATAAGAATACACTTTTAAAAAAATATGGTGGGAGCATAAAGGAGGAGGGGAAGGAATAAGAGAAGTGGAGGGGAGAGAACCTTCAGTAAGGATGTGAAATAAATAGGTAAGCAAATCAATCAATCAGTCAATCAATAAACAAATAATAAATAAATAAATATTAAATAGAAATACATGCCACCTAATTGGAAATCTAACAAAAATGTATAGTGATATTTTATTTGTATTGAAATGTGATTTTATTTGTATATTAATAAAATTGCCTTGGGCTCAGAGCAAGCAGTAGGAGAAGCTGGGCGGTGGTGGTGCATGCCTTTAATCCCAGCACTTGGGAGGCAGAGCTAGGCAGGATCTCTGTGTGTTCAAGGATACAGCTAGCATGGCGACATATGCCTTTAATCTCAATATCAACCATAGAAGACCTAGAGGTCTGTACAGACAGGCAGTGCAGAGGAGGTTATGTGGATGGGTTTACAACCAATGAGAAGGCAGAACAGAAAGTCTATATAAAAGGCAGGACACAGGAAGTAGCTCTCTTGCGGAGAGGAAAGACAGCAGAAGAAGTGAAGTATAAGGTTTTCAGCTCTCAGCTATAGCTCTGACCTCTTGGTTTTTAATTCTGCAATTAGCTCTGTGTTTCTTATTTAACAAGACAGTCACATCAACAGAAATGAATTTTTTTCTAGATAGGTACCACTTACAAAAGTGAAATCAAGATTAGGTAAGTAATTTGAATACACCAATCACCCCTAGTGAAATAGAAGAAATTTTAAATCTCTCTCCCCCAAAAAAAAAAAAAGAAATGGCCAGATGCTTTTAGCACTGAAATCTACCAGACTCTCAAAGAAGACTTATTGTCAATACTGTTCAAATCATTCCACAACAGAGAAGCAGAAGGGACACTATTAAAATCATCTTATGGAGTCACTGCTCTCCTGATACACAAATCACATAAAGACTCACAAAAAAAAAAGAAAGAAAGAAAATTATAGAACAATTTCCTTTATGGATATAGATATAAAATATTCTAGAATAATGAATCAAAAAATACATTAAAATGTTCATCCACAATAATCAAGTAGGCTGCATCCCAGAGGTGTATGTATGGTTTAATATATAAAAACAAGTAAATATAATCTACCATATGAACTAGCTAAAAAGACATGACAATTACATTAGATGCAGAAAAGGATTTTAACAAAACTCAACACCTCTTCATGATAAAACTCCTGACAAGATTAGGGAGACAAGGTACATGCTTAAATATAATAATGGCAATTTAGAGCAAGCATGTAGCCAACAGCACATTTAATGGGAGAAACTCAAAGCAATTCCACCAAAATAAGGCCCAAGATAGGGTTTTCCACTCTCTTTATATCTATTCAATACAGTATTGAAATTTTAGCTAGAGCAATACAACAACTGAAAGAGATTAAGTGAATATATATTGTAAGAAATCAAAACTACCATTATTTGCAGATGATATGATTGTATACCTAAGTGACCTTAAAAATTCCACCAGGGAACTTCCATAGCTGATAAACATTTTCAGCAAAATGTCTGGATACAGTGTTAACTAAAAGCACATAATAAATAAATAAATAGATAGACAGATAAATAGATAAATAAAAAATAAAATCCGTAACTCTCCTATAAACACATATAAAGGAAATGAGAAGGAAATCAGAAGAAACACACCTTTAACAATAGCCTCAAATAAAAATCTTGAGGTAACTGTAATCAAGCAAGTGAAAAACTTGTATGATAAAAACTCCAAGTCTATAAAGAAAGAAATTGAAGAAGACATCAGAAGATAAACTGATCTCTAATTCTCATGGATCTGTAGGATTGACACAGAAAATAATGGCCATCCTACCAATGTAATCCCATCAAAATTCTAATGCAGCACATTCTTCACAAATTTGAAAGGACAATTTTCAACTCCCTACATAAAAACACAACAAAATGAACAAACAAAAATCAGGAATAGCTAAAAAAGTTCCTGAAAAATAAAAGAATTGCTAGAGGATACACTGTTCTGCAATTTACTCTAAAAGACTAAAGTAGTAACAACAACAACAACAACAACAACAAAACAATGCATAAAAACAGACATGTTACGCAAAGGAAGGGTAACAATGATCCAGACATAAATCTTCATACACATGGACACCTAGTTTTTGATAAAGTAGCCAGAAAGAAACACTGGGGAAAAGACATCATCTTCAACAAGTGGTACTGGTCAAACTACCTGTATGTAGAAGAAAGCAAATGGGTTCGTATTTATCACCCTGCATAAAACTCACACCTAAGTGGATCAAAGACCTCCATATAAAACCAGATACACTAAACCTGAGAGAAGAGAAAATGGAAAATAGCTTTGAATACATTGGCCCAGGACATAACTTTCTGAAGAGAACAATAGGGAAAGCACTAAGATCAACAATTAATAAATGGGACCTCATAAAAAAGATAAGCTTCTGAAAGTTAAAAGACACTGCCAATGAGACAAACTGGTATCCTGTAGGATAGGAGAATATTTTATCAACTTCAAATCTGATAGAGGATTAATATCCAAAACATTTTGCTCAGCCTTGGTGGAAGGTGGAAGAAATTGCACCTGTCTTGGCTGAATCTACCAGGATGGGCTGACTCTCCAGGGGAGACCTTGCCTTAGAGGAGGTGGGAATGTGAGGTGGATTGAGGATGAGGGCTGGGGGGTGGGGGGTGGGAGGAGGGAGGACAGGGGAATCGTGGCTGATAAGTGAAATTAAGTTAATTATAAAATAAAAATATTTTTAAAAAGTAACTGAAGAAGTTAGAATAAAAAGAAACAAATAACCCAATTTAAAAATGGAGAACATATCAACACAGAGGAATATGCATATACTCATTAGAGGAATAGTTGAGAAACATGTTAAGACATGTTTAACGCCCTCAGCCATAAAGGACATACCAATTAAATCTATTTCAAGATTCCATCTCACACCTGTCAGAATGGCAAAAATCAATAACATAAGTGACAGCTCCTGCTGGTGAGGATGTAAAGCAAGGGTACACTCCTTCAATGCTGACGGGAGTGCAAACTTGTGCAGCCACTATAGGAATCAATATGGTGGTTCCACAGAAAATTGGGAAAATCACTTTACCTAAAAAAGCAGGTATACCCAAAGGATGTTCATGTTACAACAAGGATACTTGCTCAACCATGTATACTGTGACTTGATTCATAATAGTGAGAAACCGTAAACAACCTAGATTTCCCTCAACAGAAAAATGGATAAACAAATTATGGTATCTTTACCCAATGGGGTATTACTCCACTGTTTAAAGAAATGAAAGGAAAAAAAGAAAACGAAAAAAAGAAAAAACAATATCATAAAATTTGAAGGCAAATGAATGGAACTAGAAAAAAAAAATCATCCTGAATGAAGTTACCCAGAATGAGAAAGACAAATATTGTATGTATTCACCAATAAGGGGGTATTAGTCATTTAGTAAACTATAACCAAGCTCTATTTAGTAGACCCAGAGAGATAAGGTAAAGAGGACTTTAGTGTGGAATACAGGGATCTCTTTGAGGGAAGGAAATATAATAGATTTACAAGTGGACTGGCTGCCAGAGAGATTGGAAGCAAGGGAATAAGACACAGGGGAGATGAGGTGGAGGGAGAAATAATAGGGGAGAGATGACTGGAATTGGAGCAACATTTTGGAAGTAACAGAAATCTAAGGGAATGGAAATTCCCTAGACTCCATGAAGGTGATCCTAATGAGGCTGCCTTACAATGGGGGATGCCTCAACGGGCCATCTCTTGTAGCCCGAGAAGGCTTCCAGTGGCAGGACTGAATTGTATTCAACTGAGTTGTTGTCCAAGGAGATTATAGGGAAATCCCCAAACAACCCAGACTTTCTAAAACAAAAGGTTGCTCGCCACAAACTAACAGTGTGGCCTCTTTTAAAAGTAGAACACCCGCACAACTCATTGAACATGAAGGAGTTGAGCTGTTGCCTACATGGAGCCCTCATGTTCTAGTTTCCTTTGTGTGGCAAGGTACTCTGCATACCTCGGAAAGAGAAACACAAACACCTACTGCGTCTCAAAACTTTAACCTACAATGTATCGTGCCTATAAAACATGCCAGCGCAATAGTGATATAGAACTTGTGGGAGTGTAGTAGCCAACCAATGTCTGATTTGACCTAAGGCCCACTCCACAAGAAGGACCTGATACGCAACACTGCTTGCATAACCCAGAACCAGAGACTAGGCAGACTAGATACCTAGGGCAAAACAAAACATGACTGGTCAAAACAAAACAAACAAACAAAAATCAATAAAAGAATTGCAAATGACATTCTGCTATACTCATAGATCGGTATCTTTTCCAGACATCACAGAGTGGCTTCCTCCTGCAGCAGATGGGAACAGATGCAGAGACCTACAACCAGATTTTATGCTGAGGGTGAGTCTAATTGGAAGTCTTTATTAAATCCCTCCCCTCTGAGCTCAAGCAATCCCGCAGAAGAGAGGGTGGAAAGATTGTAAGAGCCTTAGGAGATAGAGGACAGCTGGAGAGCAAGGCACTGTGAATCAACTAAGCAAGTCACATATGAGCATTTAATGCATTCACATAGGTCCTCTGCAGATATATTATAGCTATTAGCTTAGAATTTTTATGGGATCCCTGAATATGAGAGTCACTGACTCTATGCTCACTACTGGGACACTTTCGGTGCTGTTGAGGGTGCCATGTCCAACTTAAATATAATGTTTTTTGCTTCATTTTATTAGATTTTTTGTCATGTTAAATTGCTATCTCTTAGAAGCTTCTTCTTTGCTAATGAGAGACAGGAAGGGAGTAGATCCAGAAAGGAGGGGATGTGTGGAGAAACTAGGAGGTGTAGAAGGAGGGGAAACTATAATCAGCATGTATTATATGAGAAAAGAATCCAGCTTCAATAAAAAATAACAAAACAAAATCCTTAATTATTCTAACAAAACAAAAATTAATTATACTAATTTAACCAGTGTATTTTTTTAGTTCATGTATTTTAATATCACAGTGTCATATAATTTATCTGTGCAATGATACTTTTTAATAAAAATAGTTAGAGAAAGAAAGAGACAAAGAGAGAAAATAAAGCCTAATTGTTCCTTAATTTACAACTTTTTAAAACTTATATGTATTTTGTTTGTTGTCTTTAATGAGCCGGGGCAAAATCTGTTGTTTCACTTTGCTTCTTGGAAAGTACCCCAAGCTATGACTTTAAACTGTATGAATATGGTTAATTATACATGAAACTGTGAATTAAAACACTCAACTATTGAGTATAGTAATTTTGTGACTTTCCAAATTTCAGTGTATATACTAATAATTAAAGTTGTGTTGCTATTTCCAAAAATTTTCTCACCCATTATGATTTGTGCCACCATCTATGACTAGGAAACACATTTCAGTGTTGAGGAACAGCAGTCCTGATCAGGCTACATTTCCCAGTGAAAGAATAACAAAGTTTTGCTACTAAGTTTGCTACAATTTTATTTTTGACAGAGTAAAAACTAATTTTAAAACCTTAGTTTCCAAAGAGCATGTCATTTGAGATTGTTTGACATGTTTCATGTAAGTCTTCTATGTGTGAAAGGAGTGTGTATTTCTGTTCATGCATTCAATTAAAGTGGTGAATACTTACATTGTACTTAGAGTCCTAGTACAAACTGTATTTTGTTATATGTTTATATATGATCACTTCATAAGGAATGATAGATTGATTTATTCACATGTCCTTCCTAAATATTTCCATACAGTTCAATGTATACAAATACACAGATAATATAAAGCTTCAAAAGACATATACCAGGATGATTATAATAACATCAATGTTTTATATAGCTGAAAATAGGAAAGCATTTATGCTTTAGAGTTCTTTGAATCAACAATAACAGTCCAAAAATAGTTTCACTCAACAACTGCAGGAAAATAAAATAAAAATAATACTGGTGAAAAATGCAGATACAGAAAAATAGACTTTAAATGATTTAACTGTAAAGTTCAATAAGTGGTTCTGCTTTTATACATAAGCACTAGAAACAGCAGATGGGTCTGTTCATCAATCTCACTAATGTGGAGATAATACAGTTATCATTCCAGTCTAGAGGACCATTACATTACTGACTTATAAATGGAAGGTAAGATAATGTATTCCTTGGACAGAAATTACAAGTGATGAATAGCAATAGTTCACTTTTGTTTTGTTTTTGTTTGTGTTTTGTTTTGATTTTTATCTTTGAAATGGTACTGTTTCAAATTCATTCTCTAGGAAGGAAACTTCATGCTTTTTAGGTCTTATCTCGCATCATTGCAACATTTAAAGAGGTAAATGAACTTGTCTTTCCTCCTGTTTCTATCAGTGAAATTTGTGCCATGCCTAAGGTAAAGTTTCAAGACTAGACAGGAGACAGAGGCAGAAAAACTGAAGTTGTCCAACAATATAGAGTTTCTGTGGATTCCGTGATGTGAGTGGTTCATTTAACTCTGTCAGTTTTTATTTCCTTAAATATTTCTACACTCTTACCTTGTTATTTTGTTGTTGTTGTTTTGATTATTTTCTCTTTTGTTTGTTTGTTTGAGAGTTCTCAGTGGGTATTTGGTTTTGCGAATTTAAAACTATGGATGTTTTATGACTTTTCCACAGAGGTCCAGGTAGTATACCAATCCTTTCTCAAGAACAAACTCTGACTTAGCATCGGCACTGTAACACCAGGTAAATGGTAATTAGGAGACAAAGCAACATCCTCCGGGAGAGCAAAAGAGTAATGGAGTTAAGGTATGCAGATAGAAGAACTGAGTGTGACTCAGACATGAGTGTCAAGGATATTGTTTGCTCAGCTTTGCTTGCATTGCTATCTCTAGTAACTGACTGAACAATAGGCAAACAGCAGTGGATAAAATAAAAAAAATTATTCTTGAAGTGAAAGGAGTATGTTGTCTCTGTTTACCAATACCCTCCTTTCCAGAAGCATGTGATAACCACAGCTGAAGTGGCCATGGCAATACAGGGTAAGGGATATCTATAAAACAATAATATTAATAATTCTTACAATTCCTTGAAGATGGTCAACAAATGGGAAAATACCTGACACCATTAACTACTGATGATTCAGATCCATTTCTCCAACATAAAAGTGTTTTTTATCTCACAGCCAATACATTTCAATTCAACAGGTTCCTGAGAATGTAAATATATAGAAAGTCTTGATAAATGCAAATTAATGTCTGGAGAGTGACATGACTGGGAATTGCATTTGAATAATGTGCATAACTTGGAACATTAAGCCTCTGTGGCAAAGAATTCAGTGTAAGTGCTCCAGGAAATATACATAGTAATAGCCACCTAAGTTAGCAATTAGAGTGAAACTCCTAACCAACCAATGTGTATGGTAAGTTTGGCAAAGGTCATAGCACAAATGAATGAAAAACTCAAGCAATCCTAACATTAGCCTTGAAGTTATTGTAAATGTTTGCTGCTGGAAGAGGGAGAAGCAGTTTATCATAAAAATTTAGCTCATGGTAGGCAGAGCACATGCCAGGGGAAGACCATGAATCTAAGCATACTGTGAACAGCACACACGGTGACTCCTAACTGTGGGAGCAGATGTGTCTTTGACTGTTTTGCCTGCACTTGGGACTCTTACTCCTACTGGGTTGCCTTGTCCAGCCTGTGTGTGAGGGCTTTTGCCTTGTCTTGTTGTGTTTTGTTTTGCCCTTTTGGTTGTTGTCTCTTGGAGGCCTGCTCTTTTCTGTAGGGAGATGAAGGGCAAGTGGATCTGGGGGAGAGGGAAAGTTGGGGACAGGGAGTTGGAAAGAGTGGAAATTGTGTGTAGAGAGCTGCATACAGCCGTACCTCAAAGATGGCGCCGCCTTCCGCCCTCCGCCTTCCCAATGTTGAGTGCTCTCTGTGACAAACAACTCCTTAATTGGCTAAGGCTGAGAATCTGGCTTGCTTCCGCGTACCTCGACCTATTGGTAGTGCCCACGTTGCGTATCAGGGTTGGCTACCCAGTGATTACTTAGGGCTGTGAGCGGTTTTCCCGGGGTCAGAAGATTGTTCAAGGTTCCTGAATAAACTGCTGAAAGAAGAGCCTGGTGTTTCATCTTCCTTGCTGGTCGAGGTGGTTGTGACAATTGTGGTGATGATGTCTTATATGAGAGAAGAAACTATTTTCCATTAAAAAGAAAATAATGATATCAGTTTGTATTGGTAGAGAAGAGGCATAGGGTAGGTAGATTTGGGAAGAAATGGAGAATTGGGGAGAAAACATGTAGAATGATCTAAGTTATTTCCCAAAAACTGTGTGATAAATGCTTGATTGACAGACAATGGAATTTAGAAAAGACTGGGTCATGTATCATAAGGAGGCTGCATTTGTTCATGGGCTAGCTCACTGATGCCTTCCTAATCTGGTCATATATTGAGGAGGCTATACACACTTAGAGGGGATTCAAAAGGTGGAGGAACTAGGTTACACAGAAGATGTGCTAGAAGAAAATATCTTGTTTCCAGCTTCATTCTCACTTTTTCTTTTTCTTTTGGCCACAAAAAGGGTTATGACAAGGTGACATATGATCAGATTATATAGATGCATGTCTTTGGAAGTATATTTGTATGCTATATGTGAATGTGTTGCTGGGATATTAAGGATTAAATATAGACCAGCATCCACATGATGACAACTGAAATAGCATGCTCTTAGTTCATCCAAATATTCTGGTAAAATTTTATGAGGACACCTTAGATTTAAGGATTCTTGACTCTAAACAGTATTCTTTGGAAAGACCCTTTCCACTATCTCTGTGTTAGCACTTTTTGTTATTTAAGTATTGTGTAACATGCACAAATATCAGAAATAAGATGGAATGAACACTTACAATTTCTAACTAAATTAACAGATAGAGGTTAATATATATGGTCAATATTCCATAAAGAGAATTAAGTTTTTGTTGTTATACTTCCCAGTACATAGAGCAAGTCATGGCACATAGTAGGAATTCAATTTACTTCAACTGAGTGGTCCAGTGAAAGTTCATTATGAAGAAAGAAATACATATTTAAGAATATAAATGAAAACATCAAAAATAAAATAAAATGTGTCTGTACATTAAACCATTGTACCAGTTTACTCATTAAAATGAGAACAATCCTAGAAATCATTAAATTTTAAGAATTATTTTATTTAAGGATTTTTTTTTTGTGGTGATATATTGTCTACCATAATAAACTTTGGCTGAAGATCAGAGAACAGAACAAGCCACTAGATAAAACACAGATGCCAGGGAGTGGTGGCACACACCTTTAATCCTAGCACTCAGGAGTCAGAGATCCATCTGGATATCTGTAAGTTCATAGCCACCCTTAACTAACTTCAACTGATGCAGTCTAGGAGAGAAACAGTCAAGCAGTGGTGGCATACACCTTTATTCCCAGTACTTGAGATATCATGCCATTGCTTGGGAAGTCACACACTTTTAATCCCAGCACTAAAAAGGAAGTGATATGGTAGGTGGAGAAAGGTATATAAGGTGTGGTAAGACAGGAACTAAAATCTTTCAGCTGAGGAAAGCTGTTCAGGCTGAGGAGTACTACAGGTGAGGGGTGGCTTGTTCTATTGTCTTTCTGACCTTCAAACAAATTTTATTAGACTACACAATATATCACCAGAATTTATATTAGCATATATTTACTTGGGAAGTCACACACCTTTAATCCCAGCACTAAAAAGGAAGTGATGGGGTAGGTGGAGAAAGGTATATAAGGTGTGGTGAGACAGGAACTAAAATCTTTCAGCTGAGGAAAGCTGTTCAGGCTGAGGAGTCCTAGAGGTGAGGGGTGGCTTGTTCTATTGTCTTTCTGACCTTCAAACAAATTTTATTAGACTACACAATATATCACCACAATTTATATTAGCATATATCATTAATGTTGCTATTTTAATTACAACATCACTTTAGGAAATAAAGCGAAATTCAGTACCACTTTTATTTTAATGCCTTGTTTTAGCCTTCCCTGGAAGGTGAAATAAATGAATCACCTCAAATAGAATAGTATATTAATAAATTCTGATCATTTCTCTTCTGTAGATATTCTCTTTTGCATTGTAGAAAAGTCAACATCTCTCCTACACTGAATAATTTATATACTTTCATTTGTTTTAGTACTAACATAAAAAAAATGTTTTGTAGTTATGGCAAGTTGACAATCCTGTTCAATGAGTCTGATAGAATGTTAGCTACCATGTACTCTTGACTCATCAGCCTATTAATTATCAGTGAGATTGTCATTAAATGAAGTTCATGCTAAGTAGTAGGGAATTAACTCAAATAGCAATGATCACTTAGCAAAGAATGAAATCTAAACAATTTCCAGATTTCTTATTCACCCCATGAGTTATAATTCCATCAGAGATCTTTAGGCCAACACTATATTTAATCTTTTTCTTTTCTCTATACAAATGAAACTTCCATTTTATATGTACTTAAGACTGAGTTATGCCTCAAATATTATAAAATATCTTGGGGTAACTCTAACCAAGCAAATGAAAGTTTAGTACAATGAAACTTCAAGCCTTTGAAGAAAGAAATTAAATAAGACACCAGAAGAAGGAAATATCTTTCATGCTCATGGTTCAGTAAAATTAGCATAGTAATGAAAGGCCATTGTAAGAGAAACAAGGCCCCCCCACTAGCTCTGCTAATTGCAGATTCGGTGGGAAATACTGCACTCTGCCCCCATGCCCCATATCAGAAAAGTTAGGCAACCATGCTGTGATAACAGGATGCTTGCCAAATAACTCCTGGGGTTGTGTTTGCAAGATAAATTGCTTAAGAAGAATGCTTGCCAAATAACCCCTTGCTAGATAAGCTTGGAATTTGTTTACCTACCCAGACTCTGAGAAAAGACCATGGAGACATCTGGCGTCTAGGTGTCTACACTCTGGGTGACCCCACTCCCCTGCCCTGGTAGAACTGCCTCATAAAAGGCCTGTGAGCCTTAAACTCGGGGTCACCATCTATTCCTTGCACTGGTGCCCCATGAGCTCATGCTAAAAATAAAGCTTCATTTGTGACCCGATATCGGAGTGAAGCTCTCTGATTTGTACGCCGACCCTAACAGTAAAATGGTCATCCTACCAAAAGCAATCTACAGATTCAACACAATTCCCATCAAATTTCCAAAGCAATTCTTTACAGACCTTGAAAGGACAATTCTCATCCTCATATGAAAAAAACAAATGAATAGGTCAGGATAGCTAAAACAATCCTGAAAATTAAAGTAATTACTGAAGGTAATACCATTCCTAATTTAAAGTTGTGATACAGATACAATACCACATGGTATTGGCATAAAAACATACAGGTGGATCAATGGTATCAAATCAAAGACCCAGAAGTAAAACACATACTTAGGGATGTCTTAATTTCAACAATGGAAAAAAAAGAAAGTACCTTCAACAAATGGTGCTGGCAAAACTGTTTGTAGAAGAATGCAGATTGATCCATATTGATCACCCTGGACAAAAAGCAAGTCCTTGAAAGCATTTTCATAGAAGACAAGTCTCTGAAGAGAACAGCAATAGTGCAGGAACTGAGCTCAACAATTAATAAAGTGGACCTCATAAAACTGACAAGCTTCTGTAATGTAAAGGACACCACCAAAAGAACAAAATGGCAGCCTACAGAATAGAAAAAGAACTTCAGTAACCCCACATCTGTCAGAGGTCTAATTTCCAAAATATATAAAGAACCCAAGAAACTAGACATCAAAAAAACTAATATTCCAATTGAAATACGGGGCCCAGATCTAAACATAAAATTCACAAGAGAGAAAACTCAAACATCCAAGACGCACTTAAAGAAATGTTCAATATCCTTAGCCATATGGGAAATGCAAATCAAAACAGCTTTGAGGTTCCACCTTATACCTGTCAGAATGGCTAAGATCAAAACCACATGTAACAGCTTCTGCTGAAGAGGATATAGAGCAAGGGAAACAATCCTCCATTGCTGATGGGAATGCAAACCTGTGCAGAAACTTTGAAAATTAATATGGTGGTTCCTCAGAAATTTGCAGGCACATGGATGAAACTAAAAAAAAATAATAATAATAATCATGTGTGTGATTACCCTGACCCCCAAAGACAATTATGGTATTTATTCACTTATACCTAGATATTTGCTGTTAAGTAAATGATAATCAAGCTATACTCCACAGACCCAGAGAAGTTAGGTAAAGAGAAGTGCTCTAAGTGTGGGGGAGGGGTAACTTGATCTCACTGAGAAAGGGAAATAATATGGATTTTTATGAGTGGACTAAGGGTGGGTAAGGACAGAATCAGAAGGGATCAGATGGAGAGAGTGTTGGAGGGAGAAAGCGTGTGGAGAGACAGCTAGAACCGGGGAGTACTTTGGGGACAGTGTCAAAACCCATCTCAGTGGAAACTTACTGTAATGTATGAGGGTGGCACTAGTGAGGACTGTTAGTAGTGGAGATACAGAGTCGGAACTGGATTTCTTGTGTAGCCAGGCAAGGCTTCCGGTGCTGAGACTGGGTTGCCTTCAGTTGAGTTGTTGACTTAGTTGAGGGGGGCCTGTGGAGTTCCCTTAATAACCCAGGCTGATGTTAGGACAGAGGGTCACTGTCTAGAAATAGTCAGTGGATCCCCATTTCCAAGGACCACATCCATACTGCTCATTGAACTTAGGGAGTTCGAGCTAGTGCCTCCAAGGAACTTTTACCCCTATGTTCAAGTCTGTTTGGTACAGGGATCTACTCTGCAGGCAATGGAAAAAGAAACCTGGACACCAACTCCGCAATAAAAACCCTCAACCTACAGTCTTTCCTGCCTGAAAAATATGTTGGGGCAATGCTAATATAGGTCTCCTGAGAGTGGCCAACCATTGTTTTGTTTAGCTTGAGGAGATGAGTGGGAGCCCATGCCCTACACTGCCTGGGGGGCCAGGAACCATAGACTTGATAGCCCAGGGACAAAAAAATTCAATGGAATGATTCCTAGTGATATTCTGGTATACTCATAGGTCAGTGCTTTGTCCACTAGTCATCAGGGAGGCTCCCACTGGCAGCAGGTGGGAGCAGGAGCTGAGCCTCGCAGTCAACTTTATGTGGAGAGAGTCTAAAGTGGAGGTTTCCATTAGGTGCCTCTCCTTGCAGATCAGGGAATCTCTGGAAGAAGGGGATGGAAGACTGTAGGAGTCAGAGGGGATGGAGGACACCAGGAGAACACGAACCTCAATGCACCAACGAAGCAGGGCTCATAGTGGCTCACAGAGACTGAAGCAGCATCCACAGTGTCTCCACGGGTTTGTGCCAAGTCCTTCGCATATATTTTGTAGCTATAAGTTTGATGTTTTTGTCGAACATGTAACACAGGGAGCGAATATGTCCCTGACTGTTTTGCCTGCTACTGGGACACTTTCCCTCCTATTGGATTGCCTCCTCCACCCTCAATATGAGGGATTTTGCCTTGTTTTGTTGTAGCTTGTTTTATCATGTATGTTTTTCCTCCCTTGGAGGCCTGCTCCTTTTTGAATGGAAATGAAGGAGGAGCGGAGCGGATCTGGGGAGACAGGAGGGATGGGGAACTGTGGTTGTGATGTGTTGTAAGAAAGAAGAATCTATTTTCAAAGAAAAAGACTGAGATATGGAGCTGGATTCTGTTATTAATAATATGAAAATGTGAGAAAATTTTTGCTCTAAGGCAGACTTATCTTACGTGTATAATGAGGACAGTGAAGAATCTTAATGACAAATGGCTGATACGGAGACCAAATGACATCGTAATTTTAAATTGATTATGACAACAGCTATCACACATAAATTCTTAAATATTCATTATAGATAAGAGGTAAAAGTATGTACCTTCATTGATTCAAAAGTTAACATTTATTTATTAATATTGGAAACACACACTGGTTGGAGTTTTATTTCATAGTGTAAATTTTGGTTCTGGAGATGGTGCAATCAACCAGATCCTGTTTGGCAGGTGCTTTGTAAGTAAGCAGCATTCCCATCATCACTTATAAGTCTATAAATGAAGAAATACCAATATTTTGTGTGATTACAGTACAAAAAACCACTGCAGGGAGTTATTACTTGATGGATACCTATCCCCAGTGATAGATTTGAGTATCCTGCACAGTTTAACTTCATTTTCTTTCATAGTTTATTGAAAAAATGCACAGAATATATTTTGATTATGCCTTTCTCCTCTCCCCGGTCCTCCCAGATGCTCCCCACTTTCCTATCCATCCAACTCCACTTCCATTTTCTTAAATAAATGAACTGAAGACAAACTGTGTGCTAAATGTTAATAAACACTATGACTCAAAGCCAGCTCAGAAACAGTTACTTGTAGAAAAGGTTCCTAAAGTTCACATGTGAATCCAGAATCTCTTGAGGCGGCACGCTACCGCAGGTGTGAAATAGCTGAGGAGGCAGAAGTGTGCTCTGATGGGCACATTAAAGACAATGAGTTGAGAGGAAAAGACAGAATGCTATTTTAGTGTCCTGAGAAGGTATCTTTTCTGCAAATCTGTATTTTGCATTTGATTTCACAGGCTTGGTTGAATTTGGCTATTGAAAATGTGCCCGGATCTGCAGACAGAATGTTCTGTAACAGAGACAGTAAGAAAGAAATAACTTTATTAGAAAGGTCTGCAGCTGTGGGAGACGGAAAGAGGAAGCCACAGCAGAGAAGAGAAGCCAAGACTCCCAACACTGCAGCAGTGCACAGCAATGTTTGCAGATGTACAAACAGCAGGGGGATTGTGGGGGAGAATCAATAAAAACAGTACCTAAACAGCAGGAGCAGGCAAGGGAAGCTGGCCACAGGAAGGGAGAAACATGGGCACTCTCACAAGGTGTGGAAGAGTTCAAATGTGTTCCAATAAGCCTGATGATGTGACCTGAACTAATTAAACTTGGAATCTGTTATGAACAGAACTGTGAATATATGAAAAGTCACTCATGCATGAAGAAGTACAATCAAATAAAGAATATTTTGATTAAAATGATAAGATAAATTAATCTATCATATTCTAAATTTCTACTTCCTACTAAAGATTAATATTCATAAAACCACTTCTAAATCCATCTATTGACCCATCTCTTCCCTCCCTTGCTTCTTTCTTCAGCTCTTTCATACATTCCATCTTTCCTTCCTTCCATATACACTACTACTATCAGTTAGTATACCAATTTAGCAATAATTCATTAGTTCTTGGATGTTGTATTCTATATTAGATATGCACATTAAGCATTTCCTTTATTTATAATGGCATATACTAACATAAAGTATTTTCTGATAATTCAAATTTCCACATATTAAATGCTAGCTTGTCATTAATCATGTGAAATTTGAAATTTAATTATGGACCATTTTCTTCTAACATAATTATTCAAATTTGAAATTTATTAACTCATTAGGTCAATGTATTTGGTTCCTTGCCAATATTACCCCCAAATTGTTATTTTGAGTACATGTCAGATATAAAAGAAGAATAAAGGTTCCCCAGTAAATTAATATTCACAGATACAATAAAGAAATATTATTTTGCCAGTTTCCTGCTTGCTTATAATAAATAGCACCTGTGGATTATTTGTGTGTGTGTATGTACACAAATAAATGATAGCAATCATATCACTATAATAAAAATGTAAATTAATTTTTAGAAAAATCAATACCAGCATTATTTTCTGACAGTACTGAGAATAGAACCTAGTGTATTTTTCATGTTAAAAATTTCTATCACTGAGATGTATTTTGCAACCCAAATTCTTACTATTATTTTAATGTTGAAATTTAAGGTAAAATAAAAAATGTATTATAATTTAATCAACATTAATATAAAAAGCATACTAATCATTCTTTAAAATTATATATAAATAACAACAAAGTTATATGATATATATCAGAGTTTATAAATATAATATACAGTGATAAATAAAAACACCAAACAACAAAAAATTGCTAAACTTAAATATACTTGACTACATATTGTATTAATCAAAGTTCTCTAGAGAAACCAAACAATATATTTTGAATATATTTTTAAGAAGTCTTTATTTGACTAGCTTACATGATACAATCTGAGTAAATCAACAATGGCTTTCTCTCACTGAAGAGGAATAGAAAACAGTGGGTGCTATCAGGATGGATGTCTCAGAAGGTCAAATCTGGTATGGAAATTCCAATGAATCCTTGGAGAACTGATGGTGTTCAGGGTACATTCTAATTTATGGGAGGTAGTACAGCTTCCTCAACATGATAGATGAACTTATTACCAAGAGTGAAGAGAAGTAGGCAAAAGATTCCTTCAGCAGACTTTTAATGGGTTTCCATCAGGAGGAGGCACCCATATTTGTGAGTCTTCATTTCAAAGAGTCTGATTAAGAAAATTCCTCATGGACTGGAGAGATGGCTAAGAGGTTAAGAGTACTGACTGTTCTTCCAGAGGTCCTGAGTTCAATTCCCAGCTCACAATTCCCAGATGGCTCACAACCATCTATGAGATCTGCTGCCCTCTCCTGGCCTGCAGTCATACATGCTGTATACATAATAAATAAATAAATCTTTAAAACAAATCCCTCACAAGTATGCTTTCATTTGATTCCTCTTCTAGTAAAGTTTAAAGTCAAGCTTAACCATCACAAATACCTATTTACATACATCACTCTGAAGATCATGTATTTATTGAACACTCTGATGAATTCTGTATTAAATCATCTTAATATCCCTCTTATTTATATTTTAAATGACTGACACAAACAGAAAGGAAATATCATATCAGTATTATTATTTAAAATTATTATTAAATAATAATAGACATTCCTTACCTTATTAAGTTGGTAAAATATTAATAGTTTTCTTAGTTTTAGTTACATATATCCTAGTTGTTTATAGCAGTTACTAAATCAAATTAAAGGAGTATAAAATTGATTGGATTAGTTATGAATATACAAGGTAGAGACCGGAATAGTGATGATGGACAGAGGAGAGGGAGAGAAGAAGGCCAGGAGTGAGGGAATAGAGAAAGAGACAAGTAAAATTAATGGCCATTTGAAGGCAAGTGTGGAAACTCAGTACAGTTGAATCTTCCTAAAATATATACATATATGAAGATGATCCAAAGGAAACAGCCAAATAATGGGGGACAAAGAGACCAAACTAGACTTCTTTTGTAATCAAATAAAGTTTCCACTATCAAGAATGTGTTACTTCTAATTGAATTATTGGCCAAAGTGGTCAGATGGGAACTACCAATCAATCCAGGTTGTTGCCAAGGCCATAGGTTGATCTCCAAAAACTGATGGCAAGCATACCTATTGCTGAATACAACGGCTATACAACTCACTGAAGAAGGGGAAGTCGAGCTGGTGCCTACATAGAGGCTTCACTCCTATGTACACTAGTTTCTGTGGCACAGGAAGGAACTCTATTAAAGGAGAAACTTCAACATCAAGACATCTACCTACAAACTCTTTGATCCATAATTGTTGTGGAATAGAATATTTGTTTAACTTTGTCAAGATGTATTGCTGTTTTACCTTGTCTGCCTAAAGCACCTGATTGGTCTAATAAAAAGTTGAACTGGCAATAGCTAGGCAGAAGATGGATAGGCATGGCAGGTGGGCAGAGAGAAAAGAGAGCCAGACAGATAGACAACGAAGCTGGCAACCTGAAAGACAGATGTGGAAGAAGCAGGAAAGCAGGCTGGAAGTAAACAAACCTTGGGGAAGCACATAGATTAATAGAAAAGGGTTCAGTTAAGAGAAAGTTAGCTAGAAACACGCCTAAGCTAAGGCTGAGCATTTATAGTTAATACTAAGTCTCTGTGTCATGATTTTGAGGCTGGTTGTCTAAGAAAGCCTTCGATGTACAATGGTATCCTGTTGCATGACAGCCTAGAGGAACAGTGGCATAAAGTTTGCGGTAGTAACCAGGCAATCCACAATTTAACTTGAGGCTACTTTATAGATAGAACCAATCCCCAAAACTGCTGGGTGACTAAGAACCAGAAACTAGATAGTACAAAAATCTAGGGTAAAACCAAATACTAATATTTTAAATTCTACTAAAAGAATGTAGAAAAAAATGACTTCTGATGACATTCTGCTTTAATCATAGATCAGAACCTTGCTGAGCCATCATCACAGAAGCTTCCTCCTGCAGCAGATGGAAACAAATACAGAGATCCACAGCCAGACATTACAGAGAGAGTGAAAACTTTGGAACACTCTGCCCTAACTGGTATGACTCCATCAAATCCCTCCCAGTCAGGACTTGGAACACTGCAGAAGGGGAAGCAGCAAGAGCATAAGAGCCAGAAAGGTGGAGGACACTAAGGAAAGAAGGTCCTCTAAAGAAACAAGATCTATGCAAGTATGAACCCACAAAGGGAGTCAGCAGAGCCCAGCACACTGAGTCTAGGCAGGTCAAAGCCCCTTCCCACTGCACCAAGGCTGTGCAAGGTGTCACACCATAGACCACGGCCAGATACTGAATCCCCAGCCTGCATGCCCCCTAAACAATTTAAGCCAAACAACCATCTTCGGTATCCAGAGGACCTAGTCCAGTCCCATGGGGACTCCACAGCCACCACTCCATAGTTCATGGGCTTCCACTAGTGTGGCCTGTCATCTCTGAATGTCCTCCTTAGTCATCAGGGAAATGCAAATCAAAACAACTCTGAGATACCATCTTACACCTGTCAGAATGGCTAAGATCAAAAACACTGAAGACAGCTTATGTTGGAGAGGATGTAGAGCAAGGGGAATAGTCCTCCACTGTTGGTGGAAATGCAAACTTGTACAACCACTGTGGAAATCAGTAGGCAGTTTCTCAGAAAATTGGGAAGAAGTCTTCCTCAAGACCCAGCTTTATCACTCTTGGGCATATACCCAAGGAATGCTCAATCTTACCACAAGGGCATTTGCTCAACTATGTTCATATCAGCAATATTTGTAATTGCTAGAACCTGGAGACAACCTAGGGCCCACATTTGTTAGCAGCCAAGATGCAGGAGACACAAGGCCATTGCAATTCAGGCTGTTGGCTGTCAGCATTGCAGGAGTGAGGTGAGGGCTAGGACAAAGGCCACTACCATGTGAAGCATATCCCATGTTAGGTGGCACCATGCCAGGGACCGCCACTGTTTGTATGGTAACCTGAATTCGTTGCCGTTGGGTGATGGAAGGCACGTTAAGGGGTTGTTTAAGTACATACTATGTTTGTCCTTCTGAATCTGGGTTGCCTCACTCAAGAGGCTATTTCTTTTTTTGCTGTTGTTTGTTTGTTTGTTTTTCAAGACAGGGTTTCTCTGTGTAGCTTTATGCCTGTCTTGGATCTCACTCTGTAGATCAGGCTGGCCTCGAACTCACAAAGGTCCAAATGCCTCTGCCTCCCAAGTGCTGGGATTAAAGGCATGCACCACCACTGCCTGGCCTCAAGATGCTATTTACTAGTTCCATCCATTTGCCTGCAAATTTCATGATATCATTGCTTTTTACTGCTGAGTAGTACTCCATTGTGTATATGAGAGTGGCTTGAGAGGGAGGGCTTGAGGGGGAGGAGGAAGAAGGAGGGATCTGTGGGTGGTATGGGGTGCGCATATGAAAATTTCATTACAAGGGATCTTCACATTTAAATTTTGGAAATGAGTACTATGAATATTAATACCGCACTATTTTCAATACATTCTTGAACTTTATTTTACATAAAGTCTTTCATAAGTCAAATAAAGCTTGGTTGATGAGTAAATTTAAAAAAAAAAAATGGACTCTCATCCAATAACTGATGGAAGTGGATACAGAGATCCTCAGCCAGGCCCCAGATGGAGCTACAGGTGTCCAACTGTTGAGAAAGAGGAGGGTCTGCAAGAGTGTGAATTGTTGAATCCAAGATTGCAAAAAGCACAGGGACAAATAGCCAAATGAATGGAAGCACATGAATTATGAACCAAAGGCTGTGGAGCCCCCAGCTGGATCAGGCCCTCTGGATAAGTGAGACAATTGAATAGCTTGATCTGTTTGGGAGGCACCCAGATTGTGGGACCAGCATCTGTCCTTAGTGCATCAGCAGGCTGTTTGAAACCTTGGGCTTACACAGGGACACTTTGCTCAGTCTGGAAGGAGGTGACAGGACCAGGTTTAAACAAATCCCCAAGGGTGCCTTGATCCTGAAGGACATGGGAATGGAGGGGAGGGGCTGGGGGGAAGGTGGGGTTGTGGGCAGGAGTGGGGAGGACAGGGGAACCCATGGCTGATGTGTAAAATTTAAACATATAATAATAAAGAAAAAATTTTTAAAAAATGGAAGCAACTTATATATATATATACGATGTTAACTTCTGTTTGTGGTTCTGGGTTTATCTTACTGTAGAAAGAGTCAATAAAGTAACTTCTTGCCTCATTAACTCCGGCAACCTGTCAATTAAACAAAGACATTCTTTTTTCCTTTCCTTTTCTTTTCTTCTTTTTCTTTTCTTTTGAGACATGGATTCTCTGTGTAACCCTGGATTTCCTGGAACTCACTCTGTAGACCAGGCTGGCCTTGAACTCAGAGTGATGAGATTAAAGAAATGCACCACCACTGCCCACCTAAACAGAGACATTCTTAATTCCTTTTCCATACTATGATTTCTGTCCCATATGAGAAATATACGGCAAAGCTGTTTGTTAAACACAGATGGAAAATTCAGGAAGCAGGATAGAAAATTTTAATTTTGGCCATTTGGGCCCTTAATTATCCCAATAAGAAGCCTCTTTTTTCCTTTGATATGGCAAGGTTGCACACTTGAAAGTCGCAAACACAAGAATACGGTCTTCAGAGAAAGAGGAAATTCAGCCTCAAATCCAGATTGTAAATTTAATATCAAGTCTTTCTGGAGGTATCAGCCAGATAACTTGCCTATAGATTTTATACTTGCCTGCTCCAAAACTATCAAAATCTATAATAAAAGTATTTCTTTAATATTTGGAGAAACTATTAGAGTACATGAGCACTGCTGTATATATTGTGCCATTCTAACTGCATTCATTTGCTAGAAGCCATCGAAGAAATATTTCTGAACATATTTTATCATTAAAATTAATTCTAGTTTGGAGCAGTTTTTAATTCAGCCATGGTGACTTTTTAGAATTGTGAACCTTTTTATTTAGGAGGAGATGTAAGAGTATTGCAAAGCAATTGCCCCAATTTACTGAAAGAGTAGATCAAATTTGTGCAAATTCACACTGTCATGCCTGCTTGTTGCGTAAGCATTCATTATATCAATATAATCTCAGATGGCTCTTTGAAAGACTGACTTTCCCTAATTACAATTTTAAACAGGTTGTCTATGTGCCACTTTAGAAATGTGCCTATGTACACATCATTGCATTACTGAATATTTCTTAAACACTACGGTTCAAAGTGAGTTCTGCAGTGTTACCTCTAAAGCACGTGAATGCACTTTTCAGAGTATGTCATTGCAGCAATTGTAGAAATTTTCTTTAAGCATTGTGGTATCTTATACATTTTATTCTTGCATTTTTAGTACCAGGATTCCATTGACTTACACTATATTCAAAGTGTATAAATAGAAAATAAGAAATGATGGATAACTCTGCCTTTTCTATTTTGGTAACATGAATATAAGGGACTCAGATGACCTTAGATGTTCATTGTGCACATTTTCAGAAGTGTTCCTGTGGAGGTGGAAATAGTTTTAAGGAAATCATTACAGTGATCAATTTAATACCCTAATGTGAATAGGGTCTTTTAAATAAATTGGTAGGAATTGAATAAGAAAAGATGAGGCATCTGAAATCCTTAGCTATTATGCATAATAATGAGTTAAGAATATTTTAACACAACACCCGATGGTGTTTTTTTTTTCTACCTTCTGCCTATATGGATTAAATTTAGATATGTCTAGTCTTTCTTCCTTCTCCATTACACATGTAAATATAATTTATTTATCCATAACTGAAATTCAGAAACATCTCTATGTCATCAGGAAATAGTATTCTCATTTTAAAATTTACATTTTGATCAAAGTTGACAGCTATTACAGATGCAGGTGTCTTGAGAATGGTTGTTTACAAAACCCAGTGTCTCAAGTTGATGTGTGTGTATTGATCCTTCCCCTGCCACTGAACAACTACCTCAGTGTCGATGAAGTCTAATTAAGACCCCATTACTCTGAGTGCTGATATGGAAAATGTAGTGTCAGGTACATATTCAGATATAATCCTACTTCAAGGTCAAGAGCAGGCTGAGAAATCATTCTCCTTCAGATAAAAGATGTTGATATGGTTTTCTGCTGTATGATAAAAACCACCTGTTTAGTTACTCTTTCTTTTACTTTATGACTTAATGTTATATTTCTCACATTTTCTTGCTTTTTTTATAACTACAATTTAAAAATTATTTTGGTTACATTCACACAGATACTAATCAACTGTTAAAAAACATTTATTTGCACAGTTTTCTTGTCTGAGTTACATAAACCTTTTAATTTGAAATAATTTTTAATATAATGTTGCCTTGATAGGCAAAGTTATTTGTTTGTTCCCTTTTTTGGTTTTTGGAAAATTTTCATATATGAGTATATTACTATATGACCTCTGCTGTTCTCTCTCTCACCTCAAATTACTCTCAGTAACCTCTACTCCAGCCTTAATTCATGCTTTTTGTAATTATTATGGTTTACACATATATAGATACATATTTAACCAGTTTATTTTTGCTTCTATGTATATGCTTTATCGTTACACACATACACATACAGCACTATGAATCTTCTTTGCATTAGAGGAAACAATCAATAGTATGAAAGGGAAGCCCAAATAGTGAGGTAGAATCTTGTCCAGTAATACATCTAATAAAGGATTGATGCCAAGATTACAAAAGGAACCCCCAAATAAGAGTCAATAAAACAATGGTCCAAATAAAATTGGGCTATTCTTCTGAAGTTCTCAAAAATATAAATAAAATTAGCCAAGAAATATTTTTTTAAAGTATTAGACATCCTCAACAGTCAGTGACATCCAAATTTAAAAAGCTTTGATATTTAATTTTAGTCAAGTCAGAAGGGCTAAGATTAAGAAAATAAGAACAAATGCAGGTGGGGATGTGGGACAAGGACATCTTCCATTTCTGCTGGTGTGAGTGCCAACTGGTACAGCCATGACAGAAACCAGTACAGAGAATTCTCAAAAAACTGAATATTTATTACTGTACAACTTGCTTACACAGCTCCCTGGCGTAGGTCCAAAGGCTCAAAATCCTGTTATAGATGTTCTTGTTCAGCCATGTTCAATGCCACTTGATTCTCTATACCTAGTAAATAGAAACAACCTAACTGCCCTTCAACTGATGAATCCATCATGAAAATGTGGTACCCATATGGACTAGAATTCTATTCACCTGTAAATAAAAATAAAACATAAAATGTTCATGTAAATGGATGAAACTAGAAAATATTATATTTGGGTGGGATTACCCAGGCCCAGAAAAACTAATACTGTATGCTTTCTCTTATCTGTAAATCTTAGCTTTGAATACGTATATTTGAATATATTCTGGAGTAATTACTAAAGCAAAGTGAATAGAGTGGTAACCTGACATTGGAGGGGTGGAGTGGGGAGAAAGAACCCTTAGAGAGGCAGATAACAAATCCAAGACTATGATCAGAGAAATGGGAAAAAGAGAGAGGGTGGCTTATGCTGGACAGGATTAAGGGAGGGTTGGTACTACAGAGAGAGTGCATTGAAAGAAAATAAAACTAGGGATGTTTGAAAAAAAAAAACAGACAGAAACTTTGCTTTAAAACTTACTTAAAAAATCATGCATAAAACATATGTTTCAACCATACCTAATTTTCACTTTGAAGTCCAAGATCCTTTGTAAACTATTTAACATTTGTTCACAGTTAAGTAATTACTAACGAATCGTGACTAAAAATCATTTTAAAAGTTCTATGGTGATATTTCTTAAATCGGAGTTCTCCACAGCTTCCAGAATTTTTTACTTGGCATTATATATCTGTCATAGGAAATGTAATGTAGTGTTGGGAGCAACCTGTCCATTTACCTTGACAACTACTGTGATGTGTGATGCTTTCAGTACAAATGGATTCTGTAAGTGTTCTCGCTTGCTCCCATTGTTCATATATAGATGTTCCTTTTTCATCTATAACATGAATTCGTTGATCCCGTCACTTTGAGTACCCTCTGGGGACTTTCCCAATCCATTACCCCTGTGTTTCATGTTCCTTCATCTGTCTCATTTCTGGGAGCTACCTCCTAGTCACCCATAAACAACAAGCTCCTGTCATTCAAACATTAGAGAAATAAATAAAAATAAGTATTCACTTTGGCCCTCCTCACCTGCATATGCCATACATATGTCGCTTTTCTTCCATAACAAGGAGTAAAAAATAATGGCCTATTCTTGTTATTTATTTCTCTTAACTTTTAGAATACTCCTCACATCTGAAAACTGGCTTTGACTTTTGGTTCTGATTTTCATAGCAATCCTGGTAACTGTAATTTCTAACAAAAGATACTTTTTAAAAGTTATACCTCATTTGTTTATTGATATTCATGCAAGACTCTCTATTTAGTCCACATCCTCAGGCTGTACTTCTTTAATCTGTGGCGTAAGTGATGGCTCTGTATTGAAGTTCTGGTCCACTGATATCTGTCTGCCAAGCAAAGTTTCTCTCCTAGATCCCAGCAACTGTTCACTAACTGTTGTTCTGTTACAGTTTCCAGAATGACGTTTGCAAACACTTGAAAAGGATGGGATTGAAAAAGAGGCTTGGTTTCAGAATATGTAGATAGAAACGAAGATGAGAAGTAATTCTTTTACTGGATCACACCACACTGAGAAATGAAGGTATTGTGTCATTTGAAACCATTCAGTACCAACAGTATAGAAATGATTTGTGCTATCTATTGGATATTGAGCAAGACTGTTGTTATTGAGCAAGTAATAATCAGTTTTTGCTTATGATATAGCAATTTGATTTTGTTTATTATAACATTCAGCCTATGTGAACAAACTTCAGGTAAGTCTTAATGTTCACCCTCCAATAAAACTCAAAATCTTTATATGTTCCTTACATTTATAATTATTGTAGTCATTTACCTGCATATACATATATACATATACATACATACACACACACACACACACACACACACACACACACACACACATATATATATATATATATATTTCATTTTCGGATGAAATCAAATCACATGTTTTGGATTTTACAAACTTTTACAATCTCTATATAATTCTATTTCTGTATTTTTCTTTGAGACTTAAATTAGTATTCTCCTCCTTGATCTTTTGGGTCATTGTTATTAAAATTTAGAGGCATGACGTAATTATTCAGCAGATGTGTCAATAACTTTCTAGTCACACCTGAAAGAGTCCAGTATCTACATATGGGGGAGTAAGGAAGTTCCCAATTGAAAACCTCAGAGGACTAACGATAAATATAACAGCTTAGAAAAACTGTTTTACATTGTTTCTATAGCAATAACTTAGCTTTTGTATCCATAAAATTATGAATTTGATGATGCTAATTGTGTTGATAAAATGAAACAAATTTCATTCATATGGTAAAATAAATAATTATGTTCTAAAATAATCATATTCCAGTACCTTAGACAGTAGATTTTTTGGCTCTGCTCTAGAGATTTAAAAATCTATGACTTATTAAGGCTGTTTACAAATTTTGATTCTATAATGTAAGCAATAAATATAACAACTTGTAATCAATCTCTGCAAAAATTACCAGACAAGGGTGTTAAACTTTCATAATAAACCTCTTTTTATTTATTAAATTGCTATGCCTTATCCTACATGTAAAACTATGCTGAATACTTGATTCATTAATCATTCAAAGCATGAACAGGCATTTTGGGGCCCAGTACCTACAATGGGACACATAGCTCAGCCTTGAGACGGGGCGGGGGGCAGTTGGACCTGCCTCTACTAAATGTACCTCCCCATGGGAGGCCTTACCTTTTTCTAGGAGGGAATTGAGGGTGGGTTGGGACAGGGAGGCTGGATGGACAGGAAGATGGAAGAGGTATGTATTTGATTGGTATGTAAAATGAATAAAACATTTTCTTAATGAAAAATAAATAAATTAAAAAAGAACAAAGTATTTTAAAGTATCTTGCATAACAAATACAGGATAGAATGGCATGATCCTTTTGGTGTTGATGTTCAAGTTGCTCTTTCATTTTATTCTAAATGATGTTTGTCTCTGGGGTAAAATCCAATGTGCTTACAATGAAATATAAGGGGTGTGTGTGTGTGTGTGTGTGTGTGTGTGTGTGTGTGTGTGCATTTGTATATTCATGTGTACCGGTGTGCATGAGCACGCACGCGAGAGAATTGTTTTCAATACAAGGTCAGATATGGCTGATGTTTCTTTGTTGAGTTTATCCTCTAATACCATTCTATCTTATTCTCATCAAGGTACCATGTTCACCTTTTAGCTCCTCCAGCTTGTACATTCTCTAAAGAAGTGACAAATTTCTAGAGGCTGCTTAGTACAGGAAGGATGGTGAGAAAAATAACTCGTTATGCATACATATGTATATTATACAGGTAATTATGCAAATCACTTTAGTGTTTGTCTATGTTAAAAATACACATATTGTAATCATGTCATTTTGAATATTTTTAAGTAATTGTTAGAGAGAATTATTTTTTCAAATGTTTCTTTAGGAGCTACTGTGTTACTTATTTATGATTGTAAGCTTCCCTCTAACTAACTTCTACATGTGTATTGTGGAATGCATATGGTACCCATCAACAAATGTAATAAAAAAAATATTATTTTTTTATTTTGATCTTCAAATATTTTTATTTTGGCCGGGTAGTGGTGGAACAAGACTTTAATCTCAGCACTAGGGAGGCTGAGGCAGGCGGATCACTGTAAGTTCCAGGCCAGCCTGGTCTACAGAGTGAGATCCAGGAAAGGCACAAAGCTACACAGAGAAACCCTGTCTCAAAAAAAACAAAAAAAAAAAAAATTGTTTTATAGCAGCATTTCTGAGACTGTTTTGAAAAAAAAATTCAACAATTACATATAGAACTAATAATATTTCTGTTCTGTTTAGTATTTTATAGATATAAAGATGTAAAAATAAAGCTCTTGGCCTTTCTTTAATCAGAGTGCATAAGCTGGCTTTTTGGAGCCCACTACCTATAGTGGGACACCTCGCACAACCTTGAGGCAGGAGGAGGGGCTTGGACCATTCTCTCCTGGATGTACAATGCTCTGCAGACTACCCATGGGAGTCATTACCTTTTTGTAGGAGGGAATGGGGAGTGGGGTGGGGGGTGGAAGGTTGGATGGGAGGGAGGAGGAAAGAGGGGGATCTATTACTGGTATGTAAAATGAATTATTATTATTTTTTTGGTCATGGTGCTGGTGTAAAATATGCTAGTCAAGACATACTACTATGCCTCAGTGAAAAATTGCTATAGAAGCTGTTCACTGTAAATTTTTCTACTACAATGAAAATATTTACTAAATCCTGTATTATTACAGTTCGAACATAAAATACTCTTGATAGGATTATGTGTTGAATACTTGGGCTCCATCCAGTTGTGCACTCTTGTAGATGATGGAGATTGCTGGAGATGAGGCTCAATTGCGGAAATTAAGTCATTGAAAGCATGGTTATATTCAGGCCTAGTTTCTCCTCTTCTGTCTCAGCCTCCCACCCACCATGGACTGAAGACTTCCCTCTAATGAATGTTCCTGCTGTGATCACATTCTATCTTATTCACGCCCATGATTCTTGAATGAAAACCTGAAACTATGAAAGAACATGCATCCTTACACCCTTTAGTGATTATCAAGAATATTTCATAAATATAAATAAAAACTAATACATGTGTAATCTGCTCTTTATGAAATATCAAAGATTGCCTTAATATTTTCTATAATCTTTTCTATATTTTTTATTCCATATCAATTAACTCTGGCCTTTAAATTTATTTATTTCACTAAATTGAATGAAAATAAATGTAAAAATTGATGTGATTATTATCTTGCTAGTGTATTTTTTCATTGACACTTAGGACATTAGGTGCCATACACATTATACCTGTCATATATTATGATTGTATGGAATCATTATAAGAAAGAATGCCAGCCGGGCAGTGGTGGTGGTGCACACCTGTAATCCCAGTACTCAGGAGGCAGAGCCAGGAGGATCTCTGTGAGTTCGAGGCCAGCTTGGTCTCCAAAGTGAGTTCCAGGACAGGCTCCAAAGCTGCAGAGAAACCCTGTCTCAAAAAAACAAACAAAACAAAACAAAACAAAAAAACAAAAAGAAAGAAAGAATGCCAAAGAATTCACATGACAATGCAGAATACAGAGAATCTCATGTCTTCCATGTATTCCAAGAAATATGATTGCCAGGTGAACTTAAAGTAGTTATCTCCATTTCTGTTGCACCAGAGAGTGTGGTATATATTACAAAACTATGGAAAATATGGCTATGTTATTTTATAAAACAGTGCACTTAAAGCCTGAAGCCAAAATACATACACTATTTCCAAGGATCAAGACTCCATTATGTAAAACATATTAAGTTGGAGGTGCTTGTATTAGACACACAAGCCATGTGGTGGCAGTTATCTGGCAAGTTAACTGGGAAACAAAGTCTTAGTAGATGCAGGTTTTGGTGCTGACTAGATTGCCATAGATCTTGTCCTATGCCCTCTCCAACAGATGAGACTAAGTTTCTCACATAAAATGAACATTTTGAGAGGTCAAGACTAAGCATATGTGTGTTCACAAACCCTTGTTTTATAAAATTTGCAGGGTCTTGGTCAAAACACATCACATAACCAAAGAAAGTCAGTAAGGGGAGATAAAGGAATGAAAGACCTATTGCGGACAAGTAACCGCGTAATTCACCATTCTCGGTGTAATTTACTTGTAACTGATATTATTGAGAGACTATGGTAGCAAATATCTCACACCACATTTTTCTCTTTTATTTTCTTCTCTTTATAAACTGACAGTTGTTAAGTGGAATGTGCCACGGAAGTCTCCCTCCTCAAAACTGTATTCTTAAAACATCCAATACCTGTGTATCTGGCGATTATCAGGAGCTAGCTTCACTTCTTTATAGAGGGAGGAATCAACTGATAGTTGAAGAGAATTTCAAAGTATGTGCTTAGAGTCAACAACATGACTCAACAGGTGAAGAAATCTGACATCAAGCCTAGAGACATGAATTCAACTTCTGGGACTCAAATGGTAGAAGGAGAGATGTGACTTCTCTGACCTGATCGATACACCACTGTTGTGGTACATAGATGCAAACACATGTGAACAAATAAATAAATAAAAATTTGTTTAGGTATTTAGAAACTCCATCATTTTTCCTCGTGGCCCTAAATTGTTTTTCTTCAAATAAGACACAGGCAATTTTGTACATGCTACATAAACATCCATGATATATTTATTACCACATATTATATAACTGTAATGACTATTTAAATCTTAAAAGCATAGATAAATAGGTTCATAGCATTTTGATGATTAAGACAAGTCTTGTATCCATACAAAAGTCTATGTGTAAGATGAATCTTAAAGGATCTTATTAATAAAAACAAGCCTGGAGCCAGGTATTGGGATGAACGCTGAAAGATCAGAGAGACAGAACATGCCACAGCTAAATTCACCTCACCAGAAATTCCTCAGCTGATCTTGATTCCTCAAACTGGAAGCCTCTGTGTCCTCATCTGAATGGATCTCAGCTGAATTGCTGCTCAAAAGCCTAAAAGCTTAACCAGCCCTAGTTCCTGGTCTTCAAGCCTTATATACCTTTCTGCTTCCTGCAATCACTTCCTGGAATTGAAGGCTTGTGTCACCATGCCTGGCTGTTTCCAGTGTGGCCTTGAACTCACTGAACACTAAGATTAAAGGTGTGTGTGCCACCATTTTCTGGCCTCTATATCTAGTGGTTATTCTGTTCTCTGACCCCAGATAAGTTTATTAGCGTGCACAATGTATTGGAGAACAAATTATCAACACATCTATGTATCAATCTAATTGAAAAGTCTAATACAACAGCAATGTTGCACATTTTAGAACACAACTCAGGTAAATTGCTATTAATATTTTAAATAAAGCTATATGGGAAAAGATGTACTTATTCAAAGTGATGAAGGAAAACAGATTTAAAAGCTATTTTGTTTCTGTGAATCAGCTTTTTAAAAGATATAAATTATTATTAAAGCTGTTAGTGTCAAATTGACAGCATAAGAAAAATAGCAAACTATACAACTAATGATTATTGAAACTGACAAACCCCACTATGCTTGTCATTTTCAATATACTACTTCATTCTGGGCTTCTATCCATTTTAAAATAAGTGTTATACTTAAGAATATATAAATATATTTTCTTTCATACATATTACTCATTTGTTGATAATTGCACATGTATACATATGTTTATTCCATAAAGCTTGTTATTACATTTTTCAACAGTTTCATTTTAGCATCTTAAGACTACAGTATGCATTAAAGAAAAAAGTGGATTGATTTCACTTAAATTTGAATATTAAAAACATCTTAGTAGTACTCTGTATTGATGTTTCCATTATAATTAGCATTTGGTGACATTTTAAATATAATACAAATATTTGTGCCCTTAAAATTGTGCCATGCATTTATATGCCCAGGTTTTGTTAAATGTCTCTATTATTTTTATTTTGTAGTTCACTGAAACAATGGCAGAAAATTTACCCAATATCAAAGATATCTTATCCTTTAAAGCTTTATGCAGTTAATTTCATATCTAATGAGTTTCAGCCAACTTTGAGGATTTTCTGAAGCATGGTTTAAAAAAAAAATGTGTGCTAATACTAAGGATATGAATGAACCCAATCATGTGCACATCATTCATTGGTTGACTAAAATAATGACCAGAGAACATTCTTAGTATCCTACCTTCAATTCTATTTTCCTTATTTTGTCTAGTTCTGCTAATTTTATTGTACACTCTCATACCGTATACATGCTTCAGCATCACAAAAATACACATTTTGGAGTCCTTCCCTCTGTTAAGGTATGTACTGTGAAAAGAAACCATATGATACAACTTTATTCATTTCCAATAGTAAAAATGAAAGATGAAAATTATTGAGAAGTTATTGAGATGTGTGCTGGATGCAGAAGTGGAAACAGATGTTTACAGTATACTTGAGTCATGGGATTAGACTCCAGATTAATAAATTAATCTTGGTATAAAAGGATTGAGAAAAAAAGCTTCATCCTTTTTTCCACATAAAGACATAACTAGAAGGAGCTGTGATCCAAGAGGCCATTACCAGATAGTGCACTAAAGAGGTTCTATGTTCCCAAACTCTAGGATGTGAATTCGGTTCATGGAAAAGCAGTCAATCTCTGACTGCTTTAAAAACACAGAGCTTGTTGTGTGATATTTTGTTTGTGTTCTGACAAGTAAAGCTTGCCTAGAGATCAGAGGGTGGAGCTAGTCACTAGTCAACCATAGAGGCCAAGTGGTAGAGGCTCTCATCTTTAATCCCAGCACTTTGGAGGCTCATGCTTCAAGAGCTCCTACATGAGTAGAGTAAGGCATCTTATAAGCATAAGATATAAGACATATATACCATGCTTATCATTTTCTTATAAAATTGATACTGCATAATATAAAATGTTATGCACAGTACACTTAAGGAGAATATCTTAGAAGGGAAGATCACTTAAATACATAAACTTACAATTAATGAGAACTAAAATACTCTTATCAAGCAGAAGAATGGCTAAGGCTGGCAATGGCATGCTGAATAATCTCCAATTATTACAAGGCAGACTTTTGGAGATTTTCAATGAAATGAAAGTATAAAAGTGGGAGTTGATGGATTTATAAATATCCAGATATGATCATCATATTTGTAGTTAGAGTTTTCCTGCCTGGCCCAGTCAGGACAAATCTCTCTTACCCGCCAGTCCCACAGTAGCTCAGACCCAACCAAGAAAGCACACAGAAACTTACATTGTTTACAAACTGTATGGCCATGGCAGGCTTCTTGTTATCTACTTCTTCTATCTTAAATTAACCCATTTCTCTTAGTCTATACGTTGCCACATGGCTTGTGGCTTACCAGTGTCTTTACATGTTGCTTCTCATGGCGGCGGCTGGCGGTGTCTCCCTCCAGTCTTCTACTTCCCAGAATTCTCTACTCTCTTGTCCCGCCTATACTTCCTGCCTGGCCACTGGCCAATCAGAACTTTATTTACACAGAGCACTATCCACAGCACTTCCCCTTTTCTTTTTCTTTTTTTTTTTTAGGAAGGTTTTAACTTTTACATAGTACAATTACATATAACAAAACAATTATCAAGCAAGAATTACAGTTACAATATTAAAGAAGATATCCTATCTATCTTATATTTGTGAGTCTAAGGTTTTATATCTAACTTATCTTTTATCATTATTGAGGAAATTATAACTATCTAGTCTTCAACCACATCAAAGGCCTCAGAAGGATATAATATTACCTGAGAACCAGGAGAAGGATGCAAGCATTTTTCGGGAGTCTTGCAAGAGTAGACAGAGACAGCTGGCAGCCTGGACAGTCACTTAATGTTCCTTTGTAATATGACATATTTGGGTAATAGAAACATCCCACCATACCATATCCCATGAATATGCACAATTTTTATGTCATAAGTAAAACATTTCTTAAATTGGAATTTTACTATAAAATTCTTTGTAAGACACATCTCAATATCTTCTCAATAATGATCATCTTTCATTTTTACTAATGGAAATAAAAAAGGGGCAATGTATAGTACTTTTCACAATATAACCATTAAGAGATCTAAATAATGATCTACTCCAGGAAGCAAACAAGAGGGAACATTCTCTGTCCATCACTGGTTTTTCCTACAAGGCCCAGATGAACTGACAAAGAGATGCATGGCTAGAGTGACAGAAAGAAACCACCAGTGTCAAAACATCTCCTCTACAAGAGGTCTCTCACTCTGTTACTTAGGTTCGTTGCCCGTCTACTTCCCTGGATGACTTCCCTCCTCAACAATTTTTCTTAGGCTTAACCTATTAGCTCCCAAAGCATTCCTCCATGACAGAATCCTGCTGTCTTATATGGTTAGTCAACATTAACACAGGGCTTCTTAGCAGTCATATTGTGAGAATGTGATCCTTGAGAAGACTGTATCTGATCTACATTTTCCCTGTTATCAGCAGAAAAGTGAGATAAAAAGGGGGTTTGCAGTAATTGTCTCTGGACTATATGGTGACATGCCTTGTATCACGTGATTTTTTTCAAAATTTTCTTACTCAGAAATAATTTTAGGTTCTAATATGCATATAATTCTTAATCTTTGAATATAATTTAGGTTTAACACCCACTCAAGTTCTACACAATCCAATAATGCCTCTTGATTATTTCTTGTCTCTCTGAAAATTAGAAATAGGTTCCTAAAGAATGTTTTCTGTGTTCTATGCATTCATTGAAGTGTTATTGTATTAAAATATTTCCTTCAAGAAAATTACATCTTGGTTATCTGTCACTCTATTTCTGTTTTATTAGTGAACAGCCAGAAGGTTCCAGAAGACAAGAAGCCTTTTAAAAGTTCAGTCAGATCCTTGTTATGTTGTCAGAACAGGACATTGGGAGAGTCCATGGTCATACCCAAGCCATTGTATGACTTCTGAATGTTTCAAAGCCGGACACCTTCCCTTGTCCTCTGTATTGACTTTTTCCCATGCTTCCTCACTGCTGTGGTGATTATATAAATTCCTGGAACAATCATGAAAAAAATGACTATTTGTTAGCCTTACAAATCAAAATCAAATCAATAGTTTCCTAAGTTTTCTATTGTATTATGTAAATTTTAGTTTAATTATACAATAGTATAAATCAGGAGCTGAACTGAACAGATCATTGGTTCCCATGACGTTAACATTTTTCTAACATGTCTGTACTGAGTTTCAGATTTATCAGTGGTAAAAGGCGAGATTGCCTCATTTTCAAAGGCTCTCTGTAAAAAAATGACCCTGTCATGTTATAAATCCAGGGAGAGGAGAAAAAGTATAGAATCTAAAATGAAGCATATCCTCAAGTTTCCTTCTTAAACATTATAATGATACATGGAGTGTGATCCCTGCAAAAAAGCCCAACTAGTGGATCCTGATGAGGCAGCCTATGAAAGTTGGGCTTCTAACTATTTAGGTGTTCCTCTGCTTGCCTACTTGACACCTGAAATAATTTAAAGCCGAACATGTGATTGCCAATTAATACTTAGATAAAAAGGATGGCCTTTTTATATATACATATATACACAGATTGAAATCTCTTCTTTCTAGAAATTCATTTTTTTTCTTGGACAAATCTGCTAAGTTTTCTAAACTTTTGAATTTTAAAGGGACTCTACTCCCTAGTTAGCAAGATTTTCAAGATGAGCCAACTACAAAAAATAAAAATAAAATAAACAAAGATACATCAATACAATGTTAAAAATTTGTTAGTAAGCTTCAGATTGCAGGGACAAAAATGGCTTTGAGAATCAAACTGGAAAGGACAGTTCAGAGGTGTGAGTTCATGGTTAGTTGATTTTGAATCAAAAACATGGTAGAGAATCATCTTGTAAGCATGTGGAACGTAAAGGTCCAGGCGATGATGTATGGTGGACAGGAAGCAAGAGAGATGGTGGGAAAAAGGAAATTTACAGAAAGGAGGAGGAAGAGGAAAGTGAAGAGCAGGTGGAATAGGTTGAAGAGAGGGACATAGATGGATAGGATCCCAAGGCCCCTTGAAAGCCATTCTCCCCAAGACCTAAGTTTCTTTCACAATCCTTACCTCTTCATTAGGTGACAACACAGGGGTAAATCATTAATTCTCACACTGTAGGAGATATGGAAATCCAAAACACAATAACAGCAGATTATTTTGCAAGCATTCTATGTAAATCGAAAATGATAACATGGTAAAATTGGTTTATCTTAAAACTTCTTAGTGTGGTCTACAGACAGACACTCTCTGTTTGTGTCATGGTGTTAAGGACCAAACTAAGCCCCCTAAAATTCATGTGTTTGATCTAAGCCCCGATTTGACCACATGTGAAGTATGAACTAAAGGTGAAGTTACACGTTTCGGTAAAATAGCAGCAAATGAATCAGATAGGTTTGGTGTCCCTTATAAAAGGGGTTGGAACCATGAGGAACACCAGAAGGAAATAGTTACTTACAAATCAGAAGAGAGGCTTCATTAGAAACCAGCTCTTTTGATCTCATTTCTTGGATTTCTAATGTCCAATACAATAGAAATACAAATTTCAATTGATTAAAGAATGCACTGTCATTTTTTTGCTTTTCTGCTTGTTTGCTATAGGAGATTCATAACATTTACAGAAGATGATATGGTTTGGATTTAAGTTTTTAATCAAAGCACTTGTGTTGAATCCTTGCTCCCCAGGGGGTGGCACTATTTGAGAGGTCACTGGACCATTTTAGCATAAACTTTATCAATGTGTTAATGTGTTAGAGTTTATGCTTAATAAGCTATTAAAAAGCAGGGCCTGACTGGAGCATATAGGTATCTAGGCACAAATTGGTAAAGGTGTATTTTCGCCTTAGCCTTTTCCTGTCTGTATGTTATGAATTGTGTTTATCATACAAGTTAGTAAATAGCAAGACAATAATAGTGCCTAAGAATAATTAATAAGTTGGTAATCAAATTATTTGAAAACATCTGTATTAATTAATTTTTATTTCTTCTTTTTATTTAACAAAATTACCAAAACATAGTAAATTTTCAGAAAAACTTGCCTTGAACAATTGGATTTTCAAAATGTAGTAAATATATGCATTGGAAAAATCAAATGGAAATAAAAAACAGAAAAGAAAAAAATCAAATGGTTTATTGCAAGAATGTGTTATAGGAAGCAACATTATAAAATACTCAAAAACGCATGACTCATAGTAGAAGCTGAGATCATGTTCCAATATTTAGCTTTACTACTTAGTGACATGGAACTTAATTATTATTGTATTTGCAAGCATTCATATTATTTTATCAAAAAATGAAAGAAATTTTTTTAGACAGGAGTTTTGATGTTTTGCAGAAATTTTTATGTTATTGGCTTTGTAAGAGTATAGTCAGGATTATGGGTAAATCAATGTTTCCCAAAGCTGGAGGTTTGGTATTGTAAATAGCAGAACACTTGAAAAGAACAATAAATCAACATCAGTCAAAGCATCCGAACACCTGGTGCTTAGTGGCACACATGTAGAAGTATAAATCCACTTCCTTTCCAGTTAATAACATCCCCTGGGCAGACATGAGAAACAGAGCCTGTTGAATGTATGCATGCATTTAAAGATTGTTTTATTCATTTTATTCTGCAGATGGTTTGTCTCAAGATACTTCTTGTTAAGAAAGAACAGGGTTTGGCAGGGCGATTTAAATACAAAGGCAAATAGAGAGAGCACAGATCTGCAAAGAGCAAAGAACAGTTAGACACAATATTTTCTGTAGGAAACTAGATTTTCAAATGGTTACTTTAAATAGCATAGACACCAGGCAACAGCATCCTTTTGGTGAATAAGAAATAATTTCATGGTTTGGAATAGATAAATTATTTGGGTTCATTTGTTAAGACTGTGATGTATAGACTATGAGGTACTTAGTTTAAATCATGTATAGGTTATTCTTAGTCTCTTACTGCCTTCACGTCAATTATTTGTCTATGAACTTTGCCTACCTTTCCAAGGAGAATTTCCCCTCACCAATGATGGAAGAGCCTCGACATTGTATAATATGAACAGACAGTATAGAATAACTAGACATTATCCTTCATGTGGCAATATTTAAATGAAGTTGCATTTGTTCAGGGCATTTAAAAAAATGCTTTCTGTCAGCTGTCATGTTCATAGCTAAATGTATGATCCATGCTGACATCAGTTCTCTGAAATGAACTGATAAGCTCAGCTGATGAACACAAAGGATGACTTCCCCTCAAAAACCCCAGACCCAAGGCTGCACCCAGTTCATACAAGATAATTTAGGTTTTGCCTCTATCAATCATAATCTCTGACAATGGTGCATTCAAACCCACTTTGTGGCACAGAGCTGTAAACACAGCTGCCATTTGCTGAACTTCAGAGCACACTTTCAAGATTGCTGTAATCTGTGTTTCCCCATGCTGCCATGCCAATTAGATCCAAATAAAATGAAATTCTCTTTGTTTTCATTGAGGTTGATTTTGTTCTTGGACAACAACTTTGGTTCACATCATCTGAGGATCTTAATAATATGCTGATTTGATGCTGGAAAAGCTCGCTACTATTCTAGGGCATTTTTCCTACTATTGTTCATTGTTAGGGTCCTCATCCATCTCTGTCTTATAAAATGGACGAAAGTCCCTACTCTCATACGAAAATCTGGAAGTAACCTAGTAATGGGGACTCATTCTAAATATAGTGTAAGTGACTCATAGCCTAAAAAGAAATAATCAAGTTAGATATTTTAGATGGCATTGAAAATGAGTACCAGAAAAGGGTACTTTCAAATGAAACAGGTCTGTTTATTTCATCTCTCTATTTTTATTTCTCTTTTCCTTCTTAATATTCTTTTCACTTAGAAACCAATTTGTTCTCCTTGCCTATTCCAAGTTATTTGCTAATATAGGAATTCAAATATTTCTTTCAAAAGTTCCTGGTGAAAGAAATGGGTACTATTTATGATGATAAGAAAGTAGATAACAAATTCCATGCACCTGTGAATAAAGGAAAAAACTGCCTTATAGTCAATGTTTAAGAATCTCCAACTTGTTAAAAATAGAGGTCACATTTCCCAGAAATGGACAGCAATCAAGGCAAGGGGGCATGAAAACCACCAGAAGGTATTACAATTATTAAGGATTTAGGGCAACAGAGAATACGGTATAGAAGTAGATTTTAAATGCCTAGTTGGAATTCAAGAATATGCCCCAAAGTTGAGGTCATAGAAAAAAGCAGGACAGAAGCAGCATTTCATTAGATGATCTGCAAATGGGATTTTTTGTTCAACTAAGGAAGTAGGCAAGTTGCTTTCAATTTAATTACTTCTAAATGTGAACATGTGAGAGCTAGTGTTTATAAGAGTGAGAAAAAGCTTTGCAAGTGTTTGTGGTGGTGATTAACCATCAGGGCTTTCTCTGTGTGAACAGTTCTTTTCAACTAAAAGGATAATTTCAGAGACAATTAATCACAGAGTATTAAAATTAATCTGAATATTAGCCAAGTTATCCAGGAATCCAAGGACAATTATCAAACTAACTTCAAACACATGCTAATTAAGCTTCTAAAAATAAAATTTAAACATTTACTTTGTTTACTGAAAATATACAGAAAAATTAAGCTTAAAAATAAAACTGAATGGCATGCAATTTGGCAAAATTCTTACCAGTTTCTACCTTATGTTTGAAATATTGGAAGTATTTTATATTTTGACAAGTGTTTGGTAGTTACCTCTTAACATTCCTTATAATTTAATGAAAAAAGTTCAAATTCCATGTACATCCATGGACAAAGGATTTCTGAAATTTCTATTTGATGGAATTAATAAATACAAGGTACCTATAAAATATCCTTGTAATTGCCTTTACATAATTCATAAAATATTATTTCTCCATAGTACCTGGGGAAACATATTTAGTGGTTTATTTTGTTATTAGTATCATTGAAATAGACATTAGTTTTAAAGCTATGACTTTTTAAAATTATATGTGAACATATATGTATGGATATGTGCATGTCTGAGTACAAATAGCCTTGAAGTCCAGAAGAGTGACACTGAGTCTGCTGTTTCTCAGACTTCCGGATGTGTGTGCAGGAACTAGACACAGGTCCTCTGCAAAAGCAGTTAAATGCTTCTCTTAAGCAGTATTTCTAGCTCCAAGTAGATATTTATTGAATAGTATTTTAGAAATATACATTGTTACAAATGTCCCAAGTGGTGTTAGTGTCCTGTTAAATCTGCCTCTCATTCACAATGTCTCCAACTTTCCCTTGTTCCCTGTTCTTGCTATATGGTAAAGATGCTGAGATCCTTCCACCTTCAACCTTTTCTTTGGTTGGTATTTATGGCTGTCCTTTATATCAGTTAGGTTGTCCCCTGATTTAAATCTTTTCTCAGATGCCACATTGACCTAAGCTGACTATTCCTTTCAAATGTTTCACGGTCCACTGAGGTCAGTCCCGTCTCACTTTGTCTCCTGCTCTATTACACTCTGAACACTTGCTGCCTTCCACACATGCAGCACATTTTAGGTTTTCTTTATCTGTTTTCTATCGATCACAGTTAAGATCAATAAGGCCTTCACTCTTATTTTCCATTGCCCACTCAGAGTCCAGAACGTTTCAATAGCAATCATCCAGTCACTCAATGTTTTAATGGATTAGATCCATGTATGCCATTTAATCATATGCAATTACAGGGTCTCAAATATATGTTTACATGGTTGGAAGGATATATTTAAAGACTGCAATTCCTATCAACAAAGGCATTGTACTGACAAGATTATAGAGAAAAAGCACACCTTTACTGGTATATGGGAATTATATCTAAAGGTGATGCTCAGAGAATGGACAAAGCAAGAAATCTCTGCCTTTTCTACAGTTGAGCAGATACAACTCAGTACACACATCTCTCCACACTAACCATGATTAGTTTTTTAAGTTAAAAGACTTGACAGCATCATTTGTCACACTTGGTTTATCCAAGGCTCACCTGGTAATTGAGGTGGTGACCTGTGTTTGCTAATTGGCTTCCCTGAAAATAAAACCAAATTGGTGTATTTATGACATGAGAAGTTTGTCACATGGAGGTGGGGAGCACAGATGTTACCCTCCTGTACCCACATAAACTGGCAAGGAGAGGTATGCCATAATTCATGATTATACTTCAAAGACCTTATTTTCAAGTTTTTGAAAAAGAGACAGATAAAGAAGTTATAACTGTAAGGATTTTAAAATAAATGATTAAAGTAGGAAGGAGTATGTCTTCCTCATAATTTTGGTTTGTTTTCTATTTTTGAGACGTGGTCTTTCTACAAATGTCTGGATGTCCTGGAACTCACTATGTAGGCCATGATAGCCTGGAAATCACTACAGAAACCAGGCTGGACTGGAACTCACTATGGAGACCAGGCTGGCCTTGAATTTTCATGGAATTGCTTACTTCTACCCCTTTGCATTATTAGCCACACAGGTCTTATATTAACCTTTTGAAGATGAGCCCTTGCTGTTTGGTGTACAGGTAATGTTCCTTCTATTTGAACTGTTTTTTTTTTTTATTTTATTATTTAAAAAATGAAATCAAGTTTTTACTTCATACCTCTTGCCACTCAACCTCTTTAAAATATGACATACCTTTAATAATATGAGATTTCATCAGGTTTTGACTTATTTATACATGTATCTTCTACCGAAAGTGTATGTTGACTATCAAATAGAAAGATGACTTAGGTATTTCTTTTTCTTTCTGCATTTATTTATTTTTATTTTTATTTCGCTTTCTTTCTTCTGTCTTTAGGGATTACTTACATTTCTTTTTTATTTTCTTTTATATTTTATATTTTATAATAATTATTATTATATTTGTGTTTTAATTTTACAGATCAGCCATGGGTTCCCCTGTCTTCCTCCCTCCCGCTCCCACCCCCACCTTCCTCCCATCCCCTCCCCTCCATTCGCATCTCCTCCAGGGCCAAGACTCCCCTGGGGATTCATTTCAACCTGGTGGATTCAGTACAGGCAGGTCCAGTCCCCTCCCTCCAGGCTGAGCAAAGTTTCCCTGTGTAAGCCCAAGGTTCCAAACAGCCAGCTCATGCACCAAGGACAGGTCTGGGTCCCACTGCCTGGGTGCCTCCCAAACAGTCCAATCTACTCAACTGTCTTACCTATCCAGAGGGCCTGCTCCAGCTGGGGGCTCCACAGCTCTTGGTTCACAATTCATGTGCTTCCATTCGTTTGGCTATTTGTCCCTGTGCCTCACCAATCTTGGTCTGAGTGTGGATTGTTGAGACAAGGTAGTTCTAAATGGCATTTCTCTTTGGATAAATATCTCTCGTGTTGTACAGCAATTTTGATTTACATATTTGAACATAGACTCTGGTTTTAAGTCAGAAATGAAACTCTCTAATCTTCTTGCTTAAAAAGGCTTTTGCCCAAGGTTCTAAACAGCCAGCTCATGCACTACGGACAGGTCTGGGTCCCACTGCGTGGGTGCCTCCCAAACAGTTCAAGCTATTCAGTTGTCTCACTTATCCAGAGGGCCTGCTCCAGCTGGGGGCTCCACAGTCGGAGTGGAATGGACCTGCCTGTACTGAATTCATCAGGTTTAAATGAATCCCCAGGAGAGTCTTGGCCCTGGAGGAGATGGGAATGGAGGGGAGAGGCTGGGGGGAAGCTGGGGGCCGGAGGGGGGAGGACAGGGGAACCCATGGCTAATGTGTAAAATTAAAACACAAATATAATAAATAAAAAAGGGAAAAAAGCCTTTTGCATTGACAACTGGCATTAAGTGGTATAGCATAGCAATGGTATGTTACCTTATAATTAAACATCCAAAATTCATTTTCCTAGATAAATTTGCCTTTTTAATTGCTCATCATTTTTGTACTACTGTGGAAAAGATATATGAAATAATTAGTTTTCTTAAACTCTCATAAGAAGCAAGTATTACATAGCTTGTTATTAAGTCTGAGGTTGTGTGTGTGTGTATGCCTGAGTGTTACACGTGTGCACTACTGCATGTACACCTATGCACAAATGGGCTTGGCTGACAGAAGAAAACTTTCAGCTGTCATCATTAGGATTGTTGCTCTCCTCCTTTGGAATGGTCTCTCATTGGCTGGGAGCACAGCAATAGTCAAAACTGCTGACGACCTTGTACAAAATATTTCCTCCCTTGAGTCTGGTGCCCTCGGTGGCAAAATAAAGTGCATGTTCATTAAAAATAAATCAATACTACAAAAATACCAACAAAACAAAATGAAATAGAAAACTCAACAAAAATAAAAAGACAACAGCATAAAAAATTTTAATTCATTTTGTATCTCCCAGTACTCTCATGCTCAGGTCCTTCCTTGGGCATTCACATCATCTGCACAGGTTCAAACCAGACTAGGTCCCAGCACACACACACACACACACACACACACACACACACACACACACACACACACACACACATGGAGCAATGGAGAAATGGACACATCATCTCAATCTTAACCAAGAAGTTATTTGCAATTGATACTGTAAACAAGCACCATGAAACTAGACCATTCCACAGGTAAAATAAATAAAAAACAAAAACAAAATCAAAAAGCAGTTTAACAGTTTATTGGGGAATAAAATGTCTGGCTGGGAAATTTTACAGGATTAGAGAGCAGTAAGTCAGTGGGAAAGCAAGCAGATTATATGTGATAATGGAGGGCAGGGTGAGTTGATTTTATGTGTTAGCAAGGTGGGGTGAGTTGATTTTTTTGTGATAACAGGGTGGAGTGGCTGAATTTTTTTTTTATGCTAGTGAGGTTGGTTGGGTGACTGGATTTCATATGATAGCTGAATGGGTATGAAGGGATTTTAGATTATATTCACAAGGTAGTGGTGAGTAGATTTTATATCTATAATTCCTAGCCCTAAATCTTCAAGTGTAAATTATAACACGGAATTCATTCAGATACCATGAAAGTTTAAAGGGACTATTGTTGTGGGACAGTATTAGTGTGGAAATTTCAGGTTACATGTGAAGAGAGGTAAATATAGATGAGGAGGGAAAAGGGACAAATAATATAGACAAACATACATTTATGAATATATAATTATTACATATATTATCATATATATATATATATGTATAATTTTAAGAAAGTTAAGCCATTTAGATTGATATTCCAACCTGCAACCAAAACACTATGAACTTTTACATTTTCCATATAATATATTTTGATCATATTCTTCCCCATCCCCAAATTTTTCAAGAGGGGGGATCAAGATTATGATGGGGAAACCTACAGAGAGAATCAAACTAAACCAGTGGGAACTCATGAAATTTAGATCAACAGCTGTGGAGCCTGCATGGAACTGGACTAGGCCCTCTACATAGCAAGACAGTTGTGTAGCTTGATGTGCTTAAGGGGCCCCCGGGCAGTAGGATCAGAATCTATCCCTGGTGCATGAGCAGGCTTTTGGGAGTCCACTTCTATGATGAGACACAGCCTTGCACAGCCTTGGGTGGGGCGGGGCTTGGACCTGCCTCTACTAAATGTACCTCCCCATGGGAGGCCTTACCTTCTTGTAGGATGGAATGGAGGGTGGGTTGTGAGGGGGAGGCTGGAGGGGCAGGAGGAGGGTAGAGGGGGATCTTTGGTATGTAAAATGAATAAAACTGTTTCTTAATTAAAAATAAAAATAAAAAGTACAAAAGAGAACAGACAACAAATAACCACACAGGGAGTCTATTTTGTGTTAGCCAACTACTTCTAAGAATGTGGTCTGCCCTGGAGTGTGGTTGATATGCCCAGGTATATGCAATGATAGAAACCTGAGTTTTATCTCTTCTAATAACTATTGATGAAAACAGCGTCCTGGTTAGTCTTAGCACTGTATGCCCACTTCCGCTGATCTGTGCTGGATTTTGTCTCGTTTGAAATTGTGCAGGTCTTGTCCATGCTGTCCTTGTCTCTGTGAGTTCCTATATGCATGAGCACTATTCTGTCTGGAAAATGCTGTTTCCTTGGAGTTGCCCACTCCTGTGGCCCTTAAAATCTTTCTGACTCCTCTTTATAGAGTCCTGAAACTTGAGGGGAAATGTGATGAATATATCTCATTGAAAGATGAGGGCTCCAAAGTCTCTGACTCTCTGCACATTGTCCATTTGTGGTTCTCAGTGTCAATTACCATTTATTGTGATAAAATTTCTCCAGTGAGAGTTAAATAATGCACTAGTTTATGGACATAGTATTATTTAAGGTTATATTCATTTAGCAGACCCACAGTTGTAAAATTTCCTCATGCCTATGACCTAACTTGTCTTAGGTTCTAGGCTTCATTAATGGTGTTAGGTGTGGAATCCATTTCATCAATCAGGCTTTTAATCCAATAAAAGTGATTTCTTATTCCAATAACTTGATGGCACTGTTGTATCAGTGAGTATATATTGCAATCAGCATGCTACTGTACCTCACAGGTTGCTTATCTGAGTGTTAGTGATCATTTAAATTTTAACTCTAATAGCATGCACTTCTTTTCCCACCAAAATAAGGGCTCTTCAGAAACAGTGATACTCTAGTTTGAGCACCAGCTCATTTTCTCCGTGTTGGATAATAAATATGTGGTATCTTCAGCAATAAGGCCTTAATGTCAGGCTATATAAAGTCACTAATTGGAAATAGCTTGTAATGTTTGAAGGGATATGAATGACTCAAAAATATTTAACTAATTCTTGGTACTGATGACTTTATTGTATCATATGATGAAGACATTGAGACATTATCTTCCTCGTTAGATACTAACTCCATTTAAGTATGTATGTATGTAATTTAGGAATGTTATCCAGGAGTAGTCTTCACATGGCTTTTCCAAAGGTCTTTATTGTTAGTTGTCCATTCCCATATTTCTTTCTTTGACCTTTGTTCTCATCCTCTCCCCATTTAATATACCTGTTCTAATTTTTCCCTGTATCTCTTTATGACATCATATTGTATTTCCCCTTTCTTGGCAGTTCCCATTCTATTTGGTCACTTACTAGCTATCTGACCTTTTTGGATAGTCTGAATAAAGCATATTCTGAATAAAACACATATATATAAAGCTTTAAAACTAAAAATCACGTATTAGAGACAATATGTGATGTTTGTCTTTCTTAGGCTGGATTATTTTACTCAGGATGATTATATCTAGCTCCAACTATGCAATTGCAAATTTTTAATGTAACACATTTTCTAAGAGTTTGAGCTCCTAACAACAAAGAATAAATGCTCCTAGCATTCCACAACTTCACTGGCATCTGCTGTCATTTGTTTTATTAATCTTGGCATTGAGAATGGAGTTAGATGAAATTTCAAAGTAGTTTTAATTTTTATTTTCATGATGGGCTAAATGTTGGGCATTTTTTTCAGGTATTCTTTTTATTATTATTATTATTATTATTATTATTATTATTATTATTATATTTGTGTTTTAATTTTACACATCAGCCATGGGTTCCGCTGTCCTCCCCCCTCTCGCCCCACACCCACCTTCCCCCATCCCCTCCCCTCCATTCCCATCTCCTCCAGGGCCAAGACTCCCCTGGTGATTCATTTAAACCTGGTGGATTCATTACAGGCAGCTCCAGTCCCCTTCTTCCAGGCCGAGCAAAGTGTCCCTGTGTAAGCCCAAGGTTCCAAACAGCCAGCTCATGCACTAAGGACAGATCCCGGTCCCACAGCCTGGATGCCTCCCAAGAAGTTCAAGCTATCCAATTGTCTCCCTTATCCAGAGGGCCTGATCCAGCTGGGGGCTCCACAGCCTTTGGTTCATAATTCATGTGCTTCCATTAGTTTGGCTATTTGTTCCTGTGCTTTTTCCAATCATTTTATCCATTTATTTATTTATTCATTCATTTATTTCTTTATTTATTTGTATTATGCTATTTGAATTTACATTATCTAATTTCTCCATTTTTATGATAATTATCCACTCACAGATTCAAAGGTTTCATTCTATGTTCCACTAGCTTCACTGATTTGAAACTAAGGTGGTGTTGAAAATAAGCCCACATATGTCTTGTCATTTGAGAACTCAGAGTAGTTCTGTATACCATTAAATTGGGGTATTCATTTTCTTGATCATCAGTTTTAGTTCTTTTTACTTTCTAAATATTAACCCTCTTTCATATGTATAATTTGTAAAAAAAAAAAAAATGCAACACTGTAGAATGCCTTTGTGTTTGAAAGTTGATATTCTTTGCTGCAGAGATTTCCAACTTTATATGGTCCCATATGTCAATTTTTTCTTGATGTTAATGCTACTTGTTCAGAAAGGCTTTGTTTAGAAAGTCCTTTTCTGTGTCATCTAGATCAAGCATAATTCCTACTTTTCTCTTCTATTAGATTCAGAGTATTTGGTCTTACGTTGAGATCCTTGATGCATTTGGTGTTCAAGTCTGTTCAGGAAGATAGATCTAGAGATGCTTGAATTCTTCTACATTGAGCTAATAAACTCAACCAGTACCATTCATAGAACATGATACAGGTTCTCCAGTGTGATTTTGTATGTGTGTGTGTGTGTGTGTCAAATATAAGGTGTCGTAAGTGTGTGGAGTCAGATGCAGGTCTTAAATTCTATTTCATTGATCAATGAGTCTTTTTTAATGTAAAGGTTATACTGTAGTATGACTACAAATGTGTATTGTAATTTGAAATCTATGACAGTGATAACTCTAGCAGTTCTTTCATTATTCAGTAGTGTTTTATGTATCTCTTATTTCCTGCTTTTTCATATGAAGTTCAAAATTATTTTTGTTTACATTTTTATGAAAAAATTATGTTTTAATTTTGATAGAGATTTCATTGACTATGTAGATTGCTTTTGGTAAGATGACCTTTTTAACAACTACTTTATGGCTGATCTATCATCAAGCCCCTATAAAAAAGTTATTTGAATCCATGTTTCCCATTAATTTTTTTGGCTTATATCATGTTGGTAGTAAATAATTCATGAAAGTCAGAAAAGTTCATTTTACTTAACTATATTGTGCATATGAACATATGTAACTATTCTGTAGTTTTAATTTTGTTTTTTATCATTATACCATTAATTAATGTACCACCTTCAGTATTAATTAAAAGTTAGTAAGCTACTCTTATTTGTGATAATCTCCAGCACACTAATATTCTTCTAAACAGACAAGCAATGTGTTTATACATTAGAGCCTTGAGGGTATGTGTTGTTAATTACACATGCCTAGTGGCTGACATGTGATTAATTACAAGTGGGAAATCTATTCTTCAGGTGACTAGAAAACTCCATCTACTTGTCAATGCTTATCTCTTCAAACACGTATTTATCCCACAGGATTTGGAGAAATAGCTTTAAAGGTACACTGTGAAAGAGATGAAAAAGATCCTGAGATTTTCACAATTATTCCTAACTATTTCAAATGTTGATGTCAAACATGTTTTGAGAAAATAAAGGTCTCAGAAAACTATATACCTGACTACTTGGTAAGTGTTGAAAATGAATTTATAGGCATATGATAGATTTATACTATAAAGTTATATATTATAAAGTCATAAATGTTTACATATTGAACAGCATGGTGTAAGAACAAGGAATTCTTTCTGTAACTGTATTCACTTGCATTTAGTTTCCAAGAACACGGTTTAGTGTTCATTATGAATTTCAGTGTTGGGAACAATTTTTTATACAGAGTATTTGTTTTGTAATCTTTACTTTGTATTTTATTTTGTAAATATTGGCATTTATCTGCACATATATCTTTGTACTGCTTGCATATCTATTACCTGGGGGTGAGGGCAGGAGGAGGTGTTAGATTCCCTGGAAGCAGAATTACAGATGATTGTGGGGTACTACATGGGAGTTGGGTAAGCTGAAACTCCTCTTAGCTACAGATCCATCTCTAGTCCAAGTACAGAATATTGTATCCAAAAACATTGTGTCTATTCTTCTGTTTAACTCACTCATAGTTTTTTTTATTACTTAGACAATAATTTCTTAGCTTCAATAATCAAACATACATACATACATAAGACCTTAGATATTTAACACAGTGTGTTTCCACTGTAAAAGTGGAAAAAAATTAATATTTCTAAACCAATATGGCTGTGTCTGTCCAATGCCCATACAACAAGGAAAGCAAAGAAACTTTGCCAAAGTTAACAACACAACTAATTTTTCCACAAATTAAAATTATATCTGTTCCTTTATAGACTTTTGATTATTTCTTTTATTTGTGGGATTATAGTATAATTATATAATTTCTCTGTCCTAACTCAAAACCTATCCTAATACTTCTCCTTGATCTCTTTCAAATTCATGGCCTCTTCTTTCATTAATTGTTATATATACATATATGCATGTAATAACAATTATGTAATGTGTGTGTGTGTGTGTGTGTGTGTGTGTGTGTGTGTGTGTGTGTGTGTAATCTGCTTCATCTGTATAATCCTATTTCTATGTAAATTTTTTCAGGGCTCTCCATTTGGTTTTAGATAACCAGTTGTTTGCTCCTCCCTCATTAAGAGTCTGTCTCCCCACTCTGAACATTCCTGTAGCTCTTTGTGCAGGTTTGAGGCTCTCTGAGCTTTTTTTTTTTTCCACTTTTGCATGTCTATAAATGTTAACCTTGTTCAGCTCATGTTTAGGCTGTCATGCTGGTGAGAATATGTCCTATAGATTCTCACACTTCTAAGAGACATGATCTCTCTCTCCCACACTCAAATAAAACTTCCTTTATTTTCTGGCTCTTACATGATCTTTGTGCCTTCTACTCCTAGCATGTTCTCTGAGCTGAGGGTATGGCAGTTGTTTTGCACATGTATCCACTGCGAATGGGCATCACAATTTTTCATTTTGATTGAGTGTTTTTAATTGTCATCATCTATTGCATAGTGAACTTTCCTTGATGAGGGGTGAGGACTATACTTATATGTGGGTATAAGGAGAAATACAATGAGGTTAGTCAATAGTTGTGGGTTTTTTGTTTTTGTTTTGTAAAATGCTTGTAGGCTCTCCCCTCAAGATCACCGACTTTACTAGCTTTGGATATTTTCCTAGGTTTCTAGTATTAGAAACCTGGTTGACTGTTTTTTTTAGCTACACAGAACATTTTTAACTTTATGATGTCTCACTTGTCAGTTGGCCTTAATTCATGGACAGACTGACTCTAATTGAGGAAGGTATTTCCTACAATCATATCATGAAGATTACTGACAATGTTTTCTACTAGCTGTTTCAGGTTTCATATTTAAGTCTTTGATCAATGTGTAATATTTTACTTTCGTTTTCCAAGTCAATAGAAAAGCATCTAATTTAATATTTCTACTAATTTAATATGTGTACTATCCAGTTTTTCCAGCACTATATTTTTGAAGATTCTTTCTTCAGGCTAAAACTTCTTTCATCTTTGTCAAATATTAAATGACTGGAATTATATGTACTCATGTTTGGGTCTATGATTTTGCTGTTATTGGTCTACACATTTCTATGTGTCCCTATACCATAAAGGTTTTATTGCTATGGTTCTGTTATATATTATTATTATTATTATTATTATTATTATTATTATTATTATTTGTTTTAATTTTATACATCAGCCATGGGTTCCCCTGTCCTCCCCCCTCCCGTACCCATCCCCATATTCCCCCCCACTCCCTCCCCTCCATTCCCATGTCCTCCAAGAACAAGACACTCCTGGCAATTCATTTAAACCTGGTGGATTCGGTACAGGCAGGTCCTGTCCCCTCCTTCCAGGCTGAGCATGTGTCCCTGTGTAAGCCCAAGGTTCGAAACAGCCAGCTCAAGCACTAAGGACAGGTCCTGGTCCCACAGCCTGGGTGCCTCCCAAACAGATCAAGCTATTCAATTGTCTCACTTATCCAGAGGGCCTGATCTAGCTGGGGGCTCCCTGTGCTTTTTGCAATCTTGGATTCAACAATTCACGCTCTTACAGTCCCTCCTCTTTCTCCACAGTTGGATAACTGGAGCTCCACCTGGTGCCTGGCTGAGGATCTCTGCATCCACTTCCATCAGTTATTGGATGAGAGTTCCAAGACGACTGTTAGGGTATTTAGTCATCTGATCACCAGACTAGGTCAGATCAGGCTTTCTCTCGACCATTGCCAGCAGTCTACAGAAGATACATCATTGTGGATTTCTGGGGACCTCTCAAGCACTTTGCTTCTTCCTGTTCTCATGTGGTCTTCATTTATCGTGGTCTGTTATTCCTCATTCTCCCTTTCTGTTCTTGATCCAGCTGGGATTTCCTGCTCCCCTAAGCTTTCTTTCCCTTAAATGTTGCCCTTCATTACTCCCTCTGTCTTCCAGGTTGTTCATGTAGATCTCATATATTTCTTTGTCATTGGGTGATCCCTGGGTCTTTCCTAGGGTCCCGTTTTCTAGGTAGCATCCCTGGAGTTGTGTAGCAGTCTAGTCATCTTTGTTATACACCGAGTATCCTCCTGTGAGTGAGTATATACCATGTTTGTCCTTCTGAGTCCGGGTTACCTCACTCAGGATGATTTTTTCTAGATCCCTCCATTTGCCTGCAAACCTCATGATGTCATTGTTTTTCTCTGCTGAGTAGTACTCTATTGTGTATATATACCATATTTTCTTTATCCATTCTTCAGTTGAAGGGCATCTAGGTTGTTTCCAGGTTCTGGCTATTACAAACAATGCTGATATGAACATAGCTGATCAAATGCCCTTGTGGTATGATTGAGCATTCCTTGGGTATATGCCCAAGAGTGCTACAGCTGGGTCTTGGGGAAGATGGATTCCCAATTTTCTAAAGAAGCACCATATTGATTTCCAAAGTGGCTGTATCAGCTTGCATTCCCACCAGCAATGGAAGAGAATTCCCCTTGCTCCACATCCTCTCTAGCATAAGCTGTCTTCTGTGTTTTTGATCTCTGACAGGTGTAAGGTGTTATCTTAGAGTCGTTTCAACCAAGGAACTGATACAGCTAATAAAAACCTTCAGCAACATAGCAGGATACACGATCAACTCAAAATAATCAGTAGCCCTCCTATATACAATAGACGAACAGGCTGAGAAGGATTTCAGAGATACATTGCCCTTTACAATAGCCACAAATGATATAAAATACCTTGGGGTTACTCTAACTAAGCATGTGAAGGACCTATATGACAAGAACTTTAAGTCCCTGAAAAGAGAAATTGAAGAAGATGTCAGAAAATGGAAAGATCTCCCATGCTCATGGATAGGCAGGATTAACATAGTCAAAATGGCAGTCTTATCAAAAGCAATCTACAGATTCAACGCAATCCCCATCAAATTACCAACACAATTCTTCACAGACATGGAAAGAATAATACTCAACTTCATATGGAAAAACAAAAAACCCAGGATAGCCAAAGGAATCCTGTACAATAAAACAACCTCTGGAGGCATCACAATCCCTGACCTCAAGCTCTACTGTAGAGCTATCGTAATAAAAACAGCTTGGCACTGGCATCAAAACTGACATGTGGACCAATGGAATCAAATTGAAGACCCTGACATAACCTGCACACCTATGAACATATCATTTTTGACAAAGACACCAAAAATGTACAATGGATAAAAGAAAGCATCTTCAACAAATGGTGCTGGCATAACTGGATGTCAATGTGTAGAAGGCTGTAAATAGATCTTTATCTGTCACCATGCACAAACTTAAGTCCAAGTGGATCAAAGACCTCAACATAAATCCAGTTACTCTGAACCTAATAGAAGACAAAGTAGGAAGTAGTCTTGAACGCATTGGCACCGGAGATCACTTTATAAATATAACACCAGTTGCACAGACACTGAGAGAAACAATCAATCAATGGGACTTGTTGAAACTGAGAAGCTTTTGTAGAGCAAAGGACAGGGTCAACAAGACAAAGTGACAGCCTACAGATTGGGAAAAGGTCTTCACCAACCCCACATCTGACAGAGGGCTGATATCCAGAATATATAAAGAACTCTAGAAATTAGACATCAAAATGCCCAACAGTCCAATTAAGAAATGGGCTATAGAACTAAACAGAGAATTCTCCACAGAGGAAGTTCAAATGGCTGAAAGACATTTAAGGAATTGCTCAACATCCCTAATTATCCAGGAAATGCAAATCAAAACGACTCTGTTATAAATCTTAAATTGTGGAAAGGTAATTCTTCTAGTATCATTCTTTTGCTCAGGATTGTTTTGGTTACCTGGGGTCTTTGATGATTTCATATGAATTTTAGGGTAGATTTTTTTACTTTTTTTTAGCATTAGATTGGGCTTAGAATTTGAATTGCATCGAATCTGTAATGGCTCTTGGTAAAATGGTCATTCTACCAATCCATGAACATAAGATATATTTCCATTTTCTTGGATCTTGATCCATCTCCTTTTTTAGAATGTTAAAGTTTTTGAGATCCTTTGCTTCCTTTGTTAAGTTTATTCCTAGATACTGTGTTATCTTTGAGGTTATTGTGAATGGGATAGTGATCATTATATTCTCCTCTGTATATTGGTGGTGTTTATGATGCAACTGATTGGTAAACGTTCACTCTGTATCCTGCCACATTGCTGAATATGTTATTAATTCCTAGAAAATTTCTGATAGAGGGATTGGGATATCTCATGTACAATATCATGTGAAAAGCAAATGTACAACATCATGTGATAAGCCAATAGCAATACGTTAACTTCTGTTCTTCATCGTTACATCCCTTTGATTTCCTTTCCTTGAATCATTGCTTCAGGTATTGAAAAGTGTGAGGATACTGAAAATCCTGTCTCATTCCTGACATCAGTGGGATTGCTTCAAGAATACTCTACTTAGGAAGATATTGGCTGTGAGTTTATTATATATAGCTGGAATTATGTTGAAGTATGTCCCCTGTAGTCATACATTCCTTATCACATTTATTATGTAGGCTTGCTGAATTTTGTCAAAGGCTATATATATTACTTTTTTACTTTAATTGCATTTGTGCCTTATTACAGTTACTGTCTTAAGCATGTTGAACCATATTATGATTCTATCATTTAAGAGATAAGTCAGATTAATTATGGTTGAATTATCTTCTTGATGTATGTCTGTATTCTTTTTGTAAGTATTTTATTGAGTATTTTTGTGTCTGTGTTCATCAGGGAAATCGGCTGGCCTGTAGTTTTCCTTTTTGGTGTATCTTTACTTTGTTTTGGTATTAATATGATACTGGCTTCAAAGAAGGAGTTTGGAGTACTGCTTATATTTCTAAAACTTGTTCTGTGTCTCTGAATGTTGTCTATATTAGAAAATTTCCATGTGTTGCTGAGTAGAGTATGGATTTGTTGGTGATTGAATGGAATATTTTATTCATATTTGTTACATACAAATGATGTCAATTAATTCTGCTGTTTCTCTGTTATTTTTGTCCAGATTACGTGTCTATTGGAGAAGGCAGAGTATTCAAATAATTTAATATTAATGGACTGATGATAACATGTGTCTTAAATTTTAGGAATAGGATTTTTTTATGATTTGGATCCCCTAGAACTTGGTGCATTTGTCTTAGTTCACTTTTCACCAGGCTTGAGTAAAATGCCCTTTTTATCTCTTCTGATTAGTTTTAATTTCAAATCTGGTTTTTCAGTTATTAGACTAGTAAGATCATCTTGCTTCCTGGTCTCATTTGGTTGTAGTATTTTTCCCATCCCTTTATTCTATTTCAGTGTATGTATTCAAAACTAACATGTGCTTTGTTATTGTTGTTGTTGTTTTTTATAGACAACAAATAGATTTTCTTTCCTGACCCATGTGGTCACCCTGTGCCTTTCAAGAGAAGAATTGAGACTATTGATATTTAAAGTTATAATTGAAATGTGTGACTTATGGGGTCATCATGTTAATGATTTTTGGTGGAGTTGTCTGTGTCCTCAGAGGTACTTTGCATCTTAATAACTTGGGCATTGTATTACTTTTCACAATCTCAGCTACATTAACTCCTCTCTTCAGCCGAAACAATATTGCTTCCTGTATTTTCTTTAGGTTTGGTTTGTTGTATATAATTTTTAGGTTGTTTATATTGTGTATTTTTCTTTCTTCTTCTATTATGGGGGATCATTCTGCTGATTATATTAGTCTAGGATAAATGTCATAATCTTTTAGGACATGGAATGCATTATTCCAGACTGTTCTGGCTCTCAGAGTTTTCACTGAGAAATCAGCTGGCATTCTGACAGCATTTCTTACAACCTTCAATATATATTTTCTGTTTTGTATGTGTAATGTTCTAACTATGATATTCATGGGTGATTTTATTCTTGTGCCTGGTATATTATTTATACTGTATGATTCATGTATCTGTATGGCTATATCTTCACTTAGTTTAAGGAAGTGTTTTTCCATGACCATGTTGAGAATCTGATCTATGTCATTGATGGGACTAATCTCCTTTATATATGCTTATAATTAAATTTTTGTTTTATTTTTCCTGTGTCCCACATGTTCTGCATGTTCCTTTCCTGTGGTTTTAAAAATTAGTCCTACTCCTTGGTTGATTTGGCCTACATCAGTGTTTCTTAAAATTTGTAAGGCTGTGAATGTTAATGAGGTTTCTCATATTTCTTGGTGCCCCCCAATCATAAAATTAATTTGGTGCTACTTCAGAACTGTAATTTTGCTACTGTTCTAAACTCTACTGTAAATATCTAACATGCACCTCCATAGGGATTGTGAACAGGTTGGGAACCCATTGTCTAGATCTTCTAAATTTGAGTCCTGATGTTTTATCTTCTGTTTGATTCATTCTATTGGTTAGCATTTTCTTTGAATTTTCTCATTGAGTTTTGGGTTTTTCAATTCTATCTTCAGTTCATCTTTTGTCCCCTTCAATGGGTCTGCCTCTGGGTTGAATTCTCCTCTCGTGTACATTATTGTCTTCATTACTTCCATCAGGCTTTTATTTATATTTTCTTGAGCATCACTCAGACATTTATTCTCCTTAAAGTTCTTTCTCTTTAATTCCATTGAGTTGTTTCTTTGTGCCTACTTTAACTCCTTGAATTGTTTGATGAAGTTTATGATTGTTCTTTCAAATTCTGTGTTATATAGTTCATCTTGGTAATTTTCAGCACGGTGACACTAATAACTTTCATAAATATAAAATGTTACTTTTTACTTGAAAATTAATAGAATATAATTAATAGTGTATACTTGTATATTTGGAAAAGTTATGCTTAGTGTTGGACATAAAATTACTGGAAAAAATGGCAGTGAAATTTTTCTTAATCTAAGTTGAAAGTACACTTTTATATCATGTTCCTTTCAGTAACAAATTGGGTCTGCAAAGATGGCCAAGTTGTTACAAATTCTTTCTGCTCCTTCAGAGAGCCTGGTTTCAGTTCCCTGCACACACATGGTGAGTCACAACCATCAATAACTCCAGTTTTGTACATCTGATTCTCTCTTCTGAAATTCTTGGGCACCAGGAGGTCATTTGGCATGGGATAGCCAATTCATGTGTTCTTCCTGAAGAAAACAATGTCTCCCAACCTCACAACTCCTTAGTTGTCTATAGTTCTTTGTATTAAGGTTGTAAATTCTGAAAAAAAATATTATTATCAAGTTTTGAAAATACTTAAGGATGTTTTTAAAGAAACTATTATATGTGAAGTAGTTGTGAAGTACACTAATAAGAATATACATACATATTTAATGAAATAAAAGAAATAATGACTAAGATCATTTCATTTTACTACAAAATGCTATCTTCCTTTGCAGTGACACTTTTTCTCTTACTCTCGAGCTATACTTATGGTCAAATGTTATGAAAGCTGTGGTCCTAGGCACAAAAGGAAACAACTCTGCATGACAAACCTGCTTTCTAAATCTGACTGTAGTGTAGTTAGTTCAAATGCACAGAGTACTACAGCAAACTTCAAATCCCAGACAGACATGAACCATGACCATGGCCTAATAGCAGCTCATCAAACAAGTTGAAATCTTCAAGTGAATGTACACACAAACCTCCCTCCCACACACTGCAGAAGTCATTTCAACTATGTCTATGCTGTTGACTCTGCAAACCTGTGATGCTTAACTTAGGAAGTATCATAATCATGTTCTCTGTGAGAAGAGTTTAACTTTAGAGAAGTCAATCTTCTACTTAGCATACAAAACTCATAAGAATCAGAATCAATCATAATCCAAGTGTAGGTTGGACTTGTCCCAAGTCTGTTCACACAAATACCAAGCTTATTTATAATGCATATGTTTAAGCTCAATGAAATGGCATAAAATTTCATCTAAACATGCTTAAGCACATCAGATTCTCCCAGTTGCTCAAGTCTCATTGTTTAAACTTAAGCATTTGAATTAGTTTCAAAAGTGAATCCTTACTTGAGGTTAGTGAATATTGTGAATATTCTTACTGGTTTCTAGGGTTTTCATGAATTTTGCTGCCATTTTCTTACACAGCGGTAAGTTGTTAGTGCTATATTTTATTCCTATTCTTTTTCTTTCATAAGCTTGAGTTGTTCTGCAGCTAGCTCACTGTTCTTAAATGTCATTTCTTCTTCAATGTAATGATGAGATGTCCAAATGCTATACATGTTAACACTTTATTAGATAACATTGCTAAATAAAACAACACTACACATTATCTGATCTACAGGGAAATGGACAATGCAGCCTTGAAAAAATTGTGTAGGGAATTAAAGCAAAGTTTCCTACCATAATACTAGTTGGTGAAGTAGTAGATGTTGACAGAGCATAAACAAAGCAAAATGAAGGAAACAAAACCTTGTAGGCAGTGATTCATTGGTTCATTAAGTAGAAAGCAAAAGAACACTCTCATTGACTGATGATATCTCACAAACCGTGTCTTTGAGTCTAAGAAACTTAAGAAAAGTCAACATTCAACTAGTAAAAATTAATGTAGACTTCAAAGGCAAAAGATGACTGGAAAGTACTAGAAACAACAAACAAAGCAGGCGTCTGCACTCACTCTGCTCTGGAAGCTGCTCAGAATACAGGAGTCCTTGTACTCTTATACTTCTAACAAAGAAGACATGCTAAAATAACAATGATGCTGTGACCTGTCATAAGGGAGCTTCATACCATGTAAATATTGTCAATGTTGAAAACCACTGTTAGGCATTTAAGGAGAATATGTGATCAAAAAGCCTGTTAGCTTTAGTCTGGAACCTTAACAAAAATGTGTTTTCCAAGGTTCATGATAACCTTGTATTTCTGTGAAAGTCCTTAAAAAAAAACTACACACATGACACATAATTTTCTTTCATATTTAAATTATAACCCATTTCAAAAACCTGTGATTAAGCAAGCAAAAAAATATTATATGGCTTTCGTTATCAAACAGACTTAATTCTTCTAAGGTCATGATATAATCATCTATGACAATAACAAAAATATTCAAAAGAATGTTCATCCAAAAACATCACTTCCAGACCTCTATACATAATCCCTTGGAAGTCAGTTCTAGTCTAAAATTATATTTGATAATAAAAGGCCACTTATAGAATACAATGTTAAAGTTGGTATTGCATTGTTATGGTGAATGTCTTTCTTACTTTCTTATTATCTTATGGAAAAACTAATCAGCTTTTTTTCATGTAAACAAAATTCTTAGCAAAAGTATTGAATATTTCATAATATAATTAGAGAATTTTATATTTTTAGTAAAATTATATCTCATAAATATCACACTGTGCTTTTATCTTCACATGTGTTATTCATAACTAAAAATAGAAAACAAGCAATTAGCTTTAGAAATATCTATTAAGCCAGAAGGAACTTAATACAAAACTCAGCATCATATAGGATTGTACTATATAAAATAAAAATGCAGCTTATTGCTCAGTTGCTGTGAATCATACAGGAAATATTTGACTAAGAAAACTCAGAATATCATCCTAACTTTATGGATTAAAATATGGTGAAATAACCTAATAATAAAAAGAACATATTATTTAAGTAGAAATAAGAACTAATAAGTCTGTAATGTTCTAAAGCATTGTTTGTCATAATAAATTCACTCATAAGTAGAGTGATTTAAAAAGTTAAAAAATCATCTAAGACAATATTAAAAGGGCATACATCTAATGCTTTGGGTCATGGGAAAATGAGTTAAAATAAATTGATATTGATTTAGTCAATGAAACTAATTCCATTTCTTAATATCATTATTTAAACTGTAAATAAGTTCAAGACATTAAAATAGGGAGTACTGTAACATTATCATGAAAACATATAAGTAACTCTAATAGTGTACATTTAAAATGAGATTGTGAACATAAGGCTAGCTGCTTATTTTAATTTTTTTCTTTCAGTCCATTTATTTATTAGGTGTTCCTTCCAAACTAGAATCTCCATCCTATAGGGAGAAGTTGATGAGACATACTAGGCCTACTTATAGAGCTCAGAAAGTTATGATTTGAAAAATCCCTTTCAGGTTTATGTAAGTAGTAGCATTTGCTGGAGAAGAGGTGATTCTTTGTTGGAACATTCTACAAGTCAGCACCCATGTGGAATGTACTAGTGATGTGATTGCAACTGAGTTTCTCAGGTTCATGTAACTCTTTCATTCACAGATTTAGACATGAGAGGAATTATTCTATGCTTTTTTGCTCATCATCAGCACACTATCTTGGGTCAGTTTACACTTTCATATTTCTACTAAAGAAAAATTACTTAAACATAACCAATGAAGTTACAACAACACTATGTTATTTAGTATGATGAATGGAATATAATAGTCACAATTTATTTTTACTGTAAATACTTCAGGATAATTTTCATTGAGGCATTTTTATTACTAAATTTAATACATGAATTAAAATAAAAAATTGAATTGTGGTTAAAATAAAATATAATCTTGTTACATAAAGAGTAAAATGTGCCAGGCAGTTGTGGCACATACCTGTAATCCCAGCACTGGGAAGGCAGAGGCAGGTGGATCTCTGTGAGTTCGAGGCCAGCCTGGTCTACAGAGCTAGTCCAGGACAGGCTCCAAAAGCTACAGAGAAAACCTGTCTCAAAAAAAAAAAAAAAAAAAAAAAAAAAAAGAGAGTGTAAAATGTATCCTTTTTTTTCTTATTGAAAACAGTGTAAATCATGATGAATATTTCCTCAGGACTTCTATTAATTTCATTTTGTATAATATAACATAATAAAGAAATTGATCCATCTAACTTAGGTCTGGAGGTTCAAATCCAAATAGCTATGGGCAGATGAGAACAATTTCAGGAGAGCTTTCTGGACCCAATGGTCACACCCAGAGGAAGGAAGTATAACATTAAACTGGGGTTCTGTAATTGCTTTCTAGAGCACATATCCAAATAGCCCAGAACATCCCACTAGCCTCCAAATATTTTCATTTCTAAAATTTATTTTTATTTTATATCCCTTTAATTATTATTTATATTTTGAATACTTCGATCATATTCTTCCTGCTTTACCCACTCCTCATAGATGCTCTGCAAAACCTACTCATGGGACTTATGTTTTTTTTCTCTGTCTCAGAAATGACAAAAAAATATATATCAAAATGAATGAACAAACAAGAAGCACTAAGCTGAACAAAACAAAGCAGAGATAGCAAAATGAGAAACATGGATTCCCTTTTGTGCTACCAAACCACTGCTGGGCAAGAAGTCTGTCTGGGATTTTGGTTGATATACTCAGTAGTAACACTGTAGAAAACTGGTTTTGCTTTCTCAACAAGTATCTACAGGAAATAACTTCCTAGTTAAGGATGGGACATTTTGTGCCCTCCTCCATCACAGTGTTCAATTTCAGATTGTTTGTTTGACTTGTGCAGGTCTTGTGCATGACATCAGAGTCCTTGTGGGTTTGTATGTGTACCATTTATGCTTTTTCAGAAAGACACTATTTTCTTTAGAGTCACCCACCACCTTTAGATCTTACAATCTTGGTGGGGGCTCTTTCACAATGATTCATGAGCCTTGGGAGCTGGAGATGCAATGTATTCTCTTGAGGGATGAGCATCCTTCAGTCTCCTACTCTCTAACTCTTGGCTGGTAGTGGGTCTCTGAGTTAATCAGTATCTATTGCAAAGAGAAGCTTTTCAGATGAGTGTTGCATGATACATTGGTCTTGAGAATACAGATAATTCATTAGGGGTTGGTTTATATACTATGTCCATTTAGTAGCAAAATAATAGTATGTTTTCCCCTAGAGTCTGTGATTTATCTAGCTATACATTCCTTACCTGATGACTGTGCCAGTTATGGGTTTCATATTGTGGAGTGAAACTTACATCCAATCAGAAAATGATTACTTACTCCCCCAGTGTTCCTGAATGTCTTTTCAACCTGGTCATTGTTGCATCTAACAGGATTCACAGCAGGGTATAATTGATGTTGATTTTTTTCTTTTGATAGTTATTGTGTATGGCACCTTCCAGCACTATGGAAGCTTGCAACTAGGATGAAACATCCAGGTCAGCTTTACTTTAATGTGTTCTTTGACTTGAGTACGTGATGCCTTCAGCAATAGTCTTACTTTGATGTTCTGATGAGAAGCAAAGAACAATGACAATAGCCCTTAAAGTTTGGATGTCTATGAGACCTCATTTGCCAACAAGTCCCACAGAAGTAACCCATATTTTTTTTAGCATCTGGTGTCTAATGGGGGCATTGTTGCCCTACTATATGACTTTTTCTTTTTCAAAAGTCTACTCTTTATGTGTGTGTACATAATGTGTTTTAAAAAGATTCTACATGAATAGGTTTCTGTATGAATATTTCTAAAGATCAGTATTTATAGATGAATTTCTAAACAGTCTTATTAAATAAAAAATCACAGAGCCAAATACAGAGGTAATAGCCAGAGAGATCAGAGAAATAGCGAAGAGCCATGACTACCTTATCTTACCACCTCATCAAAGTCGCTTCCCCAGAGAATTTCTTCCTGTCTAACTTGGGTTTTAATTGCCTTTCTGTTCTGCCTTCTCATTGGCTCTAAGCCCAGCCACATTACTTCCTCATCACTGCCTTTCTATATAGACCTCCAGGTCTCTATGGTTGGTACTGGGATTAAAGGCTCATGTCACCATGCTTGGCTGTGTCCTTGACCACACAGAGATTCTGCCTTCCATGTGATTGGATGAAGAGCATGGGTTACCACCACCTGACTTGTTTCTGGCTCGATAGCCTCTTATCTCGAGGCAACTTTATTTATTAACATACAAATAAAATCACATTTCAGCACAATTAAAATATCACCACAAGTATTGTTATTCATACTTGTGTATACTCCCTTCTCTACTCTGGCATTCCCTTTCCCAACCCAATTTAATAGTTCCCATCTCATTGTTCCCTGTTGACTCTTGATACCAGCATGCTTTATCTTTACTCTGTGACTCCTTAAGGAGTTCATGTCCTCTCTGTGTATTCCAAATGAAGAACAAAAACCTGAAAATCTGAAGCTAAATGAGAGTAAATATCATATTTTATGTTTTTGAACATAACTAAGACAACAGGAGGGTATACCAGGCTCTTTGCTCAACATCCTACAACGAACATCTTGCTTTAATATCATAAAATAATTTGAATGACAATATTTCTTCTTCTGCAGTGGTAGAAGTTAAGATAGTTTGATCTCAAAGTTAATCAGGGATGAGGGGACACTCTAAATATTCAAATATTTGCTATTTCCTTAAAACTGTGTTTTTCTTGGCATTTTGCAGAATCACATTTACAAACATTTAACATGATCTCATAACTTTCTTTAGCCTAAATTAAATTAAAAGTAGGTGATTTGTATTATGAATTAAATATTAAATGCTTGAGTCCAGCTACTGTAGGGTTCATGTCCCAAACAGGAGGTGTAGAGTTGAGGAAGGAAGGAGGCTGTTACTTTATTGAAAAAAAGGTTACATATCTTATACTTTATAATTGCACAGAGAAATGAGAGGGAATGGAATAAAGGGAGCATGTGAAGCAGGGTGGTACTTGTGAGCAGGGATTGAGGGAGCCAGAATTGACCTTGAAAAATTCATAGGCACCACAGTCCTATGGTAACTGGAAGGCGACGAATTCCTATTGCCAGAGATAAGGAGAATAACACCCTTTTCAGCAAGCAAGAACTTTCTTCAAACCCCTGAAGAAATGGGGGCTTTTGTCTAATTGCCTGACCTTGGCCAAATGGCTCTCTTAGGAAACCAGACACTCCATTATAGAATACGGCAGGTTTTCTCTGGCTTAGTTTATGAAAAATAGCTAAAGGTTTATGTCAGTAAAGACAAAGTAGACAAATATTACCAGGATTCTGAGTAGACCTTAGAAATTTATAAATACTATTTATCAGAGATACTTTAGTTATCAAGTATATATTACTTAACTACATTTTCTAGCAGTTGGTGTTAACTTGTGTGGGAGTAGGCAGTAATCATGCTGTATGATTCCACAGTACTTGGGATTTTTTCCAAAGAATTATTTAAAGAGACTGCCATTGTATACATATAAATCCTCTACTGAAGCCCGCACAAAATTTTCTAAAGGAAAGAGCATAAGAGAACTCCCATAACATATAGTGAGAATCAATAAAAATGAAAGTAAAAAGATGCTGGGGAATTGTGAACTGCACTGTTGAAATTCTGGAACCTGTTCAAGCACCAATGGTTGTCAAGCAGTCCATAGCAAGTGGAGAAAATTATAAGATTATGGGAAATGCCAAAAGAGTTTGCATAAAAACACTGCACTGAAATGATATCTTACTATGGGATGGATCAGTGAGAAGTCTTGTGGAGACAAAAATGCAACACAACAATTCTAATGGATAATGTAGCTTTAAATTTCCATTTTTGCCTCCGAGTCAATTTTTAGTAATGAAGCAAAATCTCATAAAAATTAATGTAACAGTATAAGATGCAGGAAACTGAAAAAAATTTCATGTATTTAAGATTTCAGACACTATGTTTTAATTCATAACAAGTTGCATTAGATTCTACAATCTCAAAATGATATTATATCATTATACCTGTATATTCTAATATTTCCTTACCTATTAATTATTTAGTTTAAGGTATATTTAATCAAATCCAATAAGCACAATTAATTTCAATTTTCAGAGAAAAGAAACAAAACTGTCATACTAAAAGATGTCAGAACTTATTTAATAGATCTTAACTTCAGCTGAAAATTAAAGATTAACTTCTAATTTAAAACAACTGTATAATTTATGAAAACAAAAGTTATTAATGTTTCTTTTTAAATCCAGTTTGGGATTACATAATTTAAATACATGTCTCCCTTTTACTAAATTTTGAGTAATTTTTTTGTTTAACAAGTTCATATATTTATTAACTAATTTATATATTTATTTATTGTACATTAATATCATATATATATATATATATACATAATTTTTTATTAAAAACATTTTCTTTCCTTTTACATTCCAACCAGTTCCCTTTCTCTCCTCTTCTGCTTCCCTACAACTACCCTCATCCCAATCCCATCTCCTCCTCAGAGAGAGTAAGGCCTCCCATGGGAAGTCAATACAAGCTGTTACACTATGTTGGGGCTAGACCTAGCCCTTCCCTCCTTCATCAAGGCTGAGTAAGGCACTGCACCATAGGGAATGGGGTCTAAAAAGCTAGTTTGTGTACCTGGGGTAAGTCCTGGTCCCATTGCCAGGGGACCCACAAACACATCAAGCCATGCAACCTTCACCCACATTCAGAGGGTCTAGCTCGATCTCATGCAGTCTCCCTGGCTGTCATATATTTATATAGCTAATTTTTGTTTTATTCATTCCCTTAGATTACCCTCCCTCATCTTTTTGCCTCTCCCTCCAAAACACTTTCTTCCAACAGCTCTCCACCCTTTGGTATTCCCATATCTTTGTATTTGGGTGAAGCACTGAGTTTATCTACATTTCTTAAATGACTGTGTTGGGGATCACAGGGTGGTCCGATGTCTGAGTGAGTTAAGGTACTTACTGAACAAACCTGACAACCAGAGCTCAGTACCTAGAACCCATGTAAACGCAGAAAGAGAACAGGTGCTCCAGTGTTTTTGTCTGTCCTATGATGTGTGTCATGGCACATTCCACCACATCATCTACACATATATGCTGATACACGAGAATTGTAGATAATATAAAATAATAATACAAATAATAATAATTATTTCTACAGGATTTTGCTCCTCTTGATGCTATTTATTGTCAGCATGAAATAGAATCTTCATCACAATATTACCAATGGATTAACCACTACATTTTTCACTTTCTTATTTAAACGTAATCAAAAGTAAATTTGGGGACATTAGAGAGATAGCTTAACAGTTAAGAGCATTCTCTTCTTTTAAGGAACCCAGGTTCAATTCCCAGCATCCACATCGTGGCTCACAATTTTCTTTAACTCTAGTTCCAGGGGATATGATGCCCACGTCTGTCTTTGCAAGCACCAGGCATGCACATGGTGCTGTACAGACACATCATGCAGATAAATCAGCTATACACACAGGCTAAAAATCAATCATATTTTTTTTAAAAATTAAAAATTGGAAGGTGATTTAGAAAATGCCATTTATAAATTTTAGCCAAATAATTGTGCTAATAAGAGAGTAGTGATTTCTTTGATTGTGAGATTAATTTTTTAGTTGTTTACAGGAAAAAAATGAAAACAAAATTAATAGATTCCCATAGGTAAGGAAGAAGTAATTCTGTGACCTTATGTGGTTTATAGTTTTGAAATCTTCTCACTTATTCATAAGTATTCCTTTTTAATGATTGAAAATATTTATTTAGAAGGAGTCAAAGAAAGACAAGAAAAGTAAAATTCAAAATTCTTTGGTTTTCTGAACAAAACAAAAACAACTTACACAGAGAAAATGTGACATTTTTAATACCAAATAAAAACCAAATAACTGTATGAAGTCTAAGCCTTTCTCCCTAACAAGTTTATCAGGAATTCCATGACTTGCTTGTTTCTCTGGCTATAGATAATCGGATTTTACACAGGAATTTTGACTGTGTAAAGCACAGAGTCTATGGTATCTTGTTCATTTGCTTCTTTAGATGGAGGGTGCACATACATGAAGAGAAGAGGCCCATAGTATAAAGACACAGATAAAAGGAGGGCACCACAAGTGAGAAAGCCTTCCTTATGCTCTAGACACACTTCCCTTCCAGAATTGTAAAAATCATGTTATTTCATCATATTCTTAGAGTTACCATTGTAGAATATTTCAGTTTTTTAAATTTCTCCAAACATATTCTATTAGTTAAAGTAACAGGAAATAAAATTAAAATGCTATATTGATATGGTTATTATTCTGTATCAAATATACTATTCTTTTATTTGATTAGTGAATCCTAGGGGACATTCTTCATGTGCTTCATTTCAGGGGATACCAAATGAGGACTCAGAAATGAAAAATTCAAGTTTGCTGACAAAGGTTGTTCTTACAGCCTCACAAGCTCTCCAAAGCTACAGGTGCTCCTTTTCTTGTTATTCCTGGTGATCTATCCTCACTATTGTAGGAAACCTTGGTCATTCTTGTCTGGAATGACCCTCAATTACACATCACCATGTACCTCTTCCTTGGTCATCTGGCCTTTGTGGCTGCTTGTCTATCATCCACAGTGACACCAAAGATAATACTCAGTTTCATACAGATGAGTAAGATGATTTCCTTCTCTGAATGCATGATCAATTTTTTTTTTCCTTTGTAGTCCTTGTTTCTACAGAATGTTTCCTCTTGGCAGCTAAGTCTTACGATCGTTATGTAGCCATATGCAAACTTTTAATTTATCCAATGACTAGGACTAATGCACAATACATATGTCTATTAATACTATCTTTTGTAGGAGGAATTCTTCATACTTCAATACAGCAAGGATTTTTGTTTCTGTTAACCTTCTGTAATTCCAACATAGTATATCACTTTTACTGTGACATTATTCCATTGTGAAAGATTGCCTGCCCAGATTCTACTTTTAATTTTCAACTGGTATTTGTTTTGGCTGGTTTAATTCAAGCCATCATCATTGTGATTGTTCTTGTGTCTATTTACAATTTTGCAAAGGAAGTCTGTCCAAGACATAAATATTCTTATATTCATGTAACATCACTTCTTGAGCCCACAAAAGACACCCTTAGGCCTAACTCCAGAGACACCGCTCATCCACTGGAAACTTCCCTAGGAAGCTTTTCCAGAACCAAACAATGAAAATAATTACCTGCTGCCAGGTGGTGGTAGCACACACCTTTAATCCCAGCACTCAGGAGGCAGAACCAGGTGGATCTCTGTGAATTCCAGGCCAGCCTGGGCTACCAATTGAGTTCCAGGAAAAAGGCACAAAGCTACACAGAGAAACCCTGTCTCAAAAAACAAAAAAAAACAAAAAACAAAACAAACAAAACAAACAAAACAAACAAACAAACAAAAAACCTGTATCTGTTTGGAAATATTTTCTGTATCTACCTATAAATATTAAATCCAGTTCTTGAAATTCAGCACATACAGGCTAATTTAATTAGATAGGTCTTGAAGCTAAGTTGGGAAGAAACAGGTTATAGAAGTGGAAGAGAAAACAGTAAATTTTTGGCTAAGATTTTCCAAAGAAAGTTCAAATTTTGATATGGAATAGCTAATTCTTCCAGAAATTAATATTTTGTGAGTAAATGGAACAAATAATTGTTTTCAGCTGCATTTCCCAACAAAATACATGAAGCACACTCACAGACACACACAAGCAAATGTGTACACTTAGGTAATCTACATTACTACAATTTAAAAATGTTTTTGATGCTGGAGGATGGTGGTGCATGCTTTTTATCCCAGCACTCTGGAGGCAGAGCCAGGTAGATCTCTGTGAGTTCAAGGCCAGCCTGGCCTACAAAGTGAGGTCCAGGACAGGCACCAAAACTACACAGAGAAACTCTGGAAAAAAAATCCCCAAAAAAAGTTGTTCATGATTAATAATCATTTATGATTAGTGGGTTAGTTTTATTTATGAAAGTCATTTTGGAAAATGAAGTATTCAATTTGCATAATTGTGGGGTTAACAAATAAAATAAAATAATGACTTTAAAATGCATCCAAAGGTTTTTTTTTCCTTTCAATGCAACCTAATAAATTTCTTCTTTTTTTCATTTTCTTCTCTCATACAATACATCCCAGCCACAGCCTCCTCTCCCTCCACTCTTCCCAGTTCTTCTGCAAACTCCCTTCTTCCCCAGATCCACTGCTCTGCCATTTTCCTTCAAATGAAAGGTTATCAACTGAATACAGCATGTTAGAATGCAATAACACTAAAGACAAACTCAATTGTCCATGGAGCCCTTTTGGTATATGCTCCGGTTTGGTATATCTGGGTCTTAAGGTAGATGGATTCCCCATTTACTGAGGAACCATCACAATGATTTGTATAGTGGCTAAATGAGTTTGCACTCCCACCAGCAATGCAGGAGTGTTTCCTTTGTTCTACATCCTTGTCACACAAGCAATCACTTGCATTGTTGATATTAGCCATTCTGACAGGTGTAAGGTGGGATGTCAACGTTGTTTTGATTTGCATTTCCCTGATGGTTAAGGATGTTGAAATTTTATTTACATGTCTCTCAGCCATTTCAGGTTCTTCTATTGAGAATTCTCTACTTAGATCTGTACTCCATTTAAAAAAATGGATTATATGATTTGTTGACGTCTAGTTTCTTGAGTACTTTTATATTTTGTATATTAACTCTCTGTTGGATGTAGTATTGGTGAAAATCTTTTCCCATTTTGTAGGCTGCTGTTTTGTCCTATTAACAGTGCCCTTTGCCTTACAGAAGCTTTTCTGTTTTCTGAAGTCCTCTTACTAATTGTTGATCTTAGAGGCTGTGCTATTGGTCTTCTGTTCTGGAAGTTGTCTCTTGTGCTAACATGGTCAAGGCTGTTGCCCACTTTCTCTTCTATAGGGTTCAGTGTGTCTGGTTTTATGTTGAGGCCTTTAATCCACTTGGACTTCCGTTTTGTGTAGGGTGACAGATATGAATCTCTTTTCATGCTTCTACATGCAGACATCCAGTAAAACCAGCACCATTTGCTGAAATGCTCCCCTCCCCATAGTACATTTCTAGCTTCTTTAAAAAAAAATAAATCAGGTGTTCATAGGTTTGTGGATTTATGTGTGCATCTTTAATTCAATTTAGTTGTTTGATGTGTCTGGTTTGTTTTTCGTGCCAATACCATGTGCTTTTTTATTACTATAGCTCTGTAGTACAGCTTGAAGTCAGGGATAGTGATATCTCCGGATGTTCTTTTATTGTACAACATATGTTTATCTATTCTGTTTTTTTTCTTTTCCAAATGAAATTGACTCCTGTCCTTTCAAGGTCTGTAAACAATTCCACAAAAAGTTTGTATCTAAAATTTTCCGGCTGAAATCAAATTTATACTTAAAGTTCTATCAATGATGAAAATTATGCCAATGTTATTCATGAAAAACAGATATTAGACAAATATAATCATCACCTTCTTTTGTTTCTATGTCAAAGATCAACATTAAGTAAGTGGCTATGCTTGATATATGGGAAATAATGGAAAATGTTTTTCACTTTTATTTTTGTATTTATTTCTAGGTCTTATTTACATCTTAAATGACTAATATCAGCCATCGGTGAAAGACAAAACAATCATCCAAGTAACACAAAGTTAAACTATCTCTAAGTCAAAAGAAAATCAACCAACCAATTGAGCAATCAAGCAAAGACAGCATATAAACGTAGTAGAGGAAAAGAGAAGGGAAATAGTGTCCTTTATGTACTTACCTTACAATTACAGCCTATTTCTTGTTCAAACAAGGTTCACTCTAAACACATTTTAGTTAGGTGTACAAATAACTAGAACCTGTGAACTGACTTTTAAAGGGACATGAGATATCACATCAGCTCCATTATATGTATTTACAAGTGTGAACAAGGGCAGAGTGGCTGAAGGAATGCTGTGTTTGCTTCTTAGGTTTTCTGTGGGGCAGTCTCCCTTGATAAGCTTGAATTAAATTGTGCCTGAAGTGCTGTCCCTGAAGCCCAAGAATAAAAAAATAAAACAAAACAAAACAAAAAAAAAAAAACCTGTCTTTATCTGAACTCTCCTGTAAAAACAAACAATGGCTGCTAAATGAACCAACCTTAATGAAAATACTTACCCACACATAGCTTAAAGGAAGTTTACCTTTAACTTTAATGAGGATATGATTATAAAATATCCAAAATAGATAGATAGATAGATAGATAGATAGATAGATAGATAGATAGACAGGTAGATAGACAGATAGATAGATAGATGATAGATAGATAGATAGATAGATAGATAGATAGATAGATAGACAGATGAGACAGAGAGAGAGAGAGAGAGAGAGAGAGAGAGAGAGAGAGAGAGAGAGAGAGAGAGAGAGAGAACTGCAGGAGGGAGCTGCCACTGGTACCTCCTGGTTTTGGGGAAGAGTAGGACACTTGACCTACCCAAGTTAGCAGGTATTTGTTGAATTGATTTGTTGTTTTGTTTAATCCTTCTTTTAGGGCATAGCTGACCTTTCCTTTCCAGTCCTGTCTTCAGGGGATGACAAATCCAATATTCTTCTTCCTGGCTCTCACTCTGGAGACAGCTCAATGATTACACAGACACTTGTATGCACACAAGAGAAAATTGATTTATACAACCAGGAAAGGATCTCTTTTTCTTTTCTGATGAGCTGCTTTAAATATGTCATCTTTGAACACAGGGTATGTACTCATAAAGTTTACCTGGGAGAACCAAATAGATATCATGAAGGAAGTCAAGATTCCTCACAGTGCTAAGAACACTATGTGCCCTTTCCTAAGTTGTTCTATAGTGTGTAAAACTTTGATTTATTTTTTCCAGGCTATTGTTGCCCTGAGAAACTGTATTTAAAAACAGCTTCTGACTCCAATTTAAGGGCTGAGAATATGTTGGATATGTGACTGTCAGCATGGATTCATAACTGACCATTTTCAAGGACTACAAAGGATACCACCCTGTAAATTTACCAAAATGAATTGGTGAATTAAGACTTAGGGACACATGATCATAAGTACTAAAATTATATTAGATAAACCTGACTCAAGAACTTATCAGACAATCTAGACAAGGAAAGTATGTAATTCTTTCACCTAGAATGCATAACATAAATAGGTACACATTTAGTACTGCAAAGTGATGGTTCCCACAGAATGTTATCAGGCCACCTCATGTGTGCATCAAGGACTGACATATCTAACAAACAGAGGTTGTCCCTGGAGCTTTAGCTTAACATGTTCCCAACTGTTGACTTGGCCTGCTTACTTACTGTCTGCAAGTACTCTGCATTCTCTATCCATGTATGCTGTCCATCTGGACATTTGTTCCTCATATGGATCCTTTACCTCTGCAATTGTGCCCACTTGTGAACTTTTACCTTTGAACCAGTAGCACTCATATAGACCTCTTTCTTCAGCTTCCCCCACTGCAGTTGGATTTTATTTCCTTATCAATACAGTCTCTTGTATCTCAATTTTGTTTCCTGAGTCCTTTCAAGCTCCTTGCCTTTGAATTGTCTCTATAACATATACAAGTCAATATAGATGGTCAATGGTTTGATAAATTTATTGTCTGATGTGAGATCATAGAGTAAATTGTAATAGACATTGGAATGAAAAAAACTTGTGTTCTCTTTGTCTGGGTTTAGCAAGGAATTCAGTAATATCTGAAAAATTGTTGTCACTGAAATTGCATAATTTCTCCCAACAGGGAAATATTTCAACACTAAAAAAATTAGAGCACCAGAGAAATCACAGTGGATGCAGGGTATTTTCCTTCTAAAGCAAACATCTGTCTCTCAACTCCTCAATCTAGTATATTAATGAAAGTTCTGAAGATCTCATTATTTTGATATAATGGAATTTTATTTAAAAATAAAACACTTATTGAATGTTGTGGACAACTTGTACAACAGGGAAATAAAATGCCCTTTTATGAAATTTCTCATGATGGAATTAAAGTGGTTTTCACTCAAAAGTCTTAGGAGTTCTGTCAATGAGAGAGTTGCAAATACTGATCTGTGTTGTGTACTTAGGAAGACTACATTCCTACAGATTTGGTTTTGCCACAGAATTGAACATAGTTCCTTTATTTCCCAAAGTATTTATAATATTTGACATAGTTTCTGATTTCCTGAGTATTTGCAATAAAACTTGAAACATATCATATTAAACTTTCATGAGTTGACAAGAGTCCTGGAAAGGACTAACAGTCTTTGATCAGGATTCACTGGCACAGATAATTTTCCATGTTCCAGATACACCCTAGCAAGTCTTTAAAACAACTATGATCCTCTCCTCCAATCAAATAGCTAGAAGTTAGCCTGAAATAGACTTTCTAGTCACAAGGTATTCACATTCCAATATGCAGAACAAAAGCACAAGTAGTGAATAGGTATAAATCTAAGTACCTTTGTAATGTACGTCCCAAGGAGAAATACCCTAAAACATAGAGTTCAACACAAGTCACCAAGTTTAGTTTCATTTTATATTGAAATTGTTCTGTATTTAAAATATAAATTTAAAATATAAATTGACTCTTTTGTTTTTAAAGTTTAAAAATTGTTATTTTACATTGGTAGCATAGAATATGTCTCACTCTTTTATAAGAACACAAAAGCACAATATTTAATAATAAGTATCATGTGCTCTAACCAAAAGACTTTATAAGGAATTACTCACTAAGTTTTAATGGTGATTCAATAATGACAAGTTTATTGCATTTAAAATATAATTAATGATAGAGGCTTTTACTTTTAATTAGTATTGGTAAGCATTAATAAGACATAGTGACTTATATATGATTAATTTGGTATTAATATTTCACATATCTATTATGTATGTGCCAGAAAATTGAATCATCAAATATACTTTCATTAAAATTTTTCACAAAGCCATAGACAGGTTGGCCATTTGTATTTAATTAATATGCATTGGCTCATTAGCAATCACTTGATAAAATATTCCTTCAAGCTTTAGGGTTTACTTTTTAATTTTCATATATAAACACATAATTAAGAAAGTATATTCTTATTAATGTTGTCATAATGTTTAATCATTCAATCTCATAAATGGAGAGCACAGGGAATATAGAGAGATAATTGACTACTATTACTATTGAACATAATTTGATTCAGGTCAATATCCCCAGCTCTTCCAGTCTTCCTTGGATGCTCATTGGATATACTCAACACCTATTTCCACAAATGACACAAATTCCTAAACTCACAATTCTATGGCTGGACTTTATTCTTTATGCATTAATGCAGATGTGCTGATGTTAACATGAGTCATTTGCATGTCTTGTGGCTCACCTGTGAAAGCTGTGATTACTTGACAGATTTTTACACAGGTGGCAAGCCCCTGAGAAAGGAGACATTTGTGGAGTGACAGAATTTTAACTTTAGCAAAAGAAAAAAAATTCAGGATAAAAATGTGGTAGCAAAATGGGCACAGCTACTTAAAAACCTACAAGGTCACTTTGGATAGGTCTACGCTATAAGAAGAGCTACAAGTATGGAGCCATAATTATACTTATTATACCTGTTGCATAATCTACTCCAAGTGAATAGAGAAGTCCTACAGTCTTGTAAATTATTTTGTCTCAAAATTCATAATTCACAATTTATATTCCCCCAAATATTCAGTAAATCAAAATTATATATGACCAATAACTGATGCATTTGGAAAGACTCAGCTCCCCCAAGATGGATTATTTATATGACTCAAGACATTTATCCTGAGGTATCTATTTCTATTCAGTTTTTATGATTTTCTCACAACTTACTCTTTAGCATCTGCCTAACCCCCAATACTGGGCCATATATTGTTCACTGATATAGTCATTATTTATGTATTTATGCATTTTTACTTAATATATAAGAAATGTACTATTTTTCTTTTTCTACTCTACACATTTCACTTCAAATGATAACATATGTACTCATTGCACATACAAATGCATAAACAGGCCTGTAACTGCCAACACACAAGGATTCCCTTACCCAAATGTATACTTCCATTCAATTTAATTTTGTAATTATTTCCATTGAGATCAAGCTATTTTTCCCCACAACATAAGCACTTGCTCATCCTTTGGTTTGCTTTTATAGATATCCTACAGAAAAAGTGATGGTGTGCCAGTTCTGAACTTGGTATTAAGGATATTTGAAGACTTGCCAGCTTTTTTGAATCCCTTCTATACCACATGTTCAGACAGGGTTGAGGGAATAGTTTGAGTAAAAATTACAAAAACAAGCCACTTGCTCATAGTAGATAATAGTCAAGAAACTACAATATATGTACATGAGTCTATTAAGAGAAGCCAGTGTAAAACTAGCCAATGAATATACCCAACATCCAGGAAGGAGCAAAGCTGAGATTATTTTGACTTAAGTCAGATTGTCAGCAGTATACAAGTGGCCAAATAGAACAGTGGGAAAACATTTATTGTAAACTTAAGACATTAATTGTAAGCCTCATTTCTTTTTACAGCTAAAATAACAAAGTAAAATGCTAAATATGCCTGTTAAATAAAAGGTGTGTTTTTATGCATGAGTCAATTCCATCAGTAACTGGTGATATTTATGAATCTTTGACGTAACTTTTAATGCTGATGTGATTGTTTTTGTAAACATACATAATTTTAACGGTAGAACTACCAAAAATTGAAATAAAAGCATTATTTAAGAAAAACATTGAATCAATTGGATTGACCAGTATGCAAAACAAGTATTAAGTACATATGATGATACAATTGCTTCAGGAGGGTACACTTTCAATCATTGTCTAACAAGTACTTAGATACAACTTTGAATTTTTTTCTGCTAAACCTCGATTTTCCTTGAGTCAGATACTCTATGAATTTAAATTAGACCTCCTTTGGTGTGTTCAACTGTCAAACTCTATCCTATTATAACATTAAAAAAATAAACAAAGAAAACATCTCTCTCCCCAAAATAATTTTTACTCAAGTGGCCAGATTTAAAAAAAAAAAAAAAACCAACAACAACAACTAAAAGTAACTCGTAAAGCCATCAACTGCAACATCAGAGAGTAAATATGAAAAGAGGTTAATGAGAGGACAAAGATCAAATAAGCTCAACCCAACTTTCCAGCACACATACCATTCTGAATGATCACAGGTGTTCACAAGGATTACTTTTTTCCCTTGTAAAATAAAACATCTGAACATAATGAATAAATTGGAATTATAAGTACTTATGACCTAATTCATTATTGAATTCCTTTTTTGATCTTCTTAATGTGTGTGATATGTATGTTCATGTGTATATTCATGCATCTATTCATGTGTGCATGCAGGCCAGAAGTTAATGTCAGTGTCTCCATCTATTCTTTTCCTTTATTTCTATGAGATATCGATGTAGATGTAGATAGATATTTGGAGACAGAGTCTTGCATTAGAATTGGAGCTAACTGACTCAGCAAGACTATCTGGCCAAATGAGCTCCCATGATCCTCTTGTCTCCATGTATCCATCACTAGGATTATTCCAAATACCCTATTGTTCCCGGCTTTTTGTGTTGGTGTTGGGAATCTGAAGTAACATCTTCATGCTTATGCAGCAAGCCAATTACCTATTGGAACATCTCTCTATCCAGGTCTTATTTTTCATTTTTATGGTTTAAGATCAGAATTAGTCATTTGTTTATCATGGTCATTTCACTGTCAAATTTCAGTCTAATGAGATAGATTGGTTTTTACTTGGTTACTTATTCAGAAGATTTATTTGAGGGGTTGGAAAGATAGCATAGCAGTAAAGAGCACTTGACATTGCAGAGACAAGGGTTTGATTCCAAGTACCCTCATCATGAAGATCATGACAGCCTGTAACTCCAGATTCATGGAATCTAATTCTCTCTTCTAGCCTCTGTAAACATCTTTACTGGTTTGTTTTATTTCAATTTGACATAAGCTAGAGTCATTTGGGAAGAGGAAATCTCAATTTAAAAATGCCCCCCCCCATCAAATAAGCCATTGGGGAAGCCTGCAGTACATTTTTTTTAATTGATGATTAATGTACCAGCAAACAGGTCACTGTGGGAGATGCTACCTATGGCAGGTGTACTTGGATAGTATAGAAAGTTGACTGGGCTAGACATATAAAGCAAGAAAGCAAGGTAGCATTCCTCCATCATGGTCTGAGTTTCAGTTCCTGCTTTGAGTTACTGGACTTTCTTTGCTAAATGATCAAGTGTAACCTGAGAGCTGTAAGATGAAATAAGCCATTCCTCATCAAGTTTCTTTTAGTCATAGTGTTCTATCACAGAAATAGAAAACCAAACCAAGACAACATCTGCACTTATGTCATATATCCACACATAGAAATAGATTCATACACACACAGAATTATTTTAAAATAAAATACATTTTATTTTTTAAAGACTTATTTGATAATGGAAAAGTAATGCTATCATCTTAAGTTCATTCTCTTGATGGTTGAGTCTCTAATAAGTTACTTAAGGAAATATAAAACTGAACATTATATATTATAATAATATATAATGGTATATATTATATTATATCAAGTTATATATAAAATTCATTCATATAATGCTCATTGCCCAAATTCTCATGTTACCATTTTACATATTTGATAATTTCTCTATATCCTTATAAATTTGATATGTATTGATAATCTTTTTGTACACTGTGAAGATGTGTCTTTTCTAAGACAACTTCTGATTGGTTTTATAAAGAATGAATGGCCAATAGCTTTGTGGTCCAAAGAAAGCCCACGTATAATGTATAATTACAATAAATCAATACTTATAATGTTTATATATATGCCATATAATATACCATATATTCCATATAATAATCAATAACCTTATGTTATCAATACTTATGTGTTATATATATATATATATCACATATATAACATATATACCTTATAAGTATTGACTTAACTTATGCATATCATATACATTGGTAGTTTTAATTATTCTGCCAAATGAGATATGATGAATTTGAAAAATATTAAATGTAATTTTACTTGTGTGTGTTTGTATGTGTCGATGTGTGTGCATTTGTCTGGGTCTGTGTCTATGTGTCTGTTTATATGAACCTACATGAGTGTGTGGAAATCAATGTACAACTTCCATGAATCAGTTTTGTCTTTTCACCATTTTGGTCTTGAGGATAGAACTCAGGCCATTAGATAATAAATGTCTTTACCTGCTCAGCCATATCATTGACCCTAATATTGTAAGTTTCAAAAAAATCCACTTTCATTGTTGGCCTAGTAATCCTATAAAAATAATAGTTCAGTATTGTAAATGAAAACTCCAAGAGTTTATTTTTCCTACTTTAAAACTTGATTTTGAAATATAGTGTATCTTTGAAGATGTTTGTTTTTATTTACACAAAATTTTACAATTTTAAAAGACCTCAATTGAAATTCTTAAGCCTTTAATGTGCAATTATTTATTTTTAATGTTTTTATGAAAAATTTTTATTCATTTTTACATACCATTCACAGATACCCCTCTCATCCCTGCTCCCACTCCCTCTCAGCCTCCAGCCCAGACTCATCCCCCATCTCCTCCTTCAAGAGGATAAGGCCTCCCAGAGGGAGTCAGGGAAACCTGGTTCATTCATTTGAGGAAGATCCAAGCTACTCCTTGCATCAAGACTGAGCAAGGCATCATCCTAGCACAGGTAATGGGCTCCAGAAAGCCAGCTCATGCACCAGGAATCGATCCTGATCCCATTACTTGGAGCTGCTCAAACAGAAAGGTACACAACTGTCTGCCATCTATAGAGGGCCTAGTCTGGACCCCTGTGGGTTCCACAGCTATTAGTCTAAAGTTCCTGAGTTCCTACAAGCTTGATTCAGTTGTCCCTGTAGATTTCCCCATCATAATCTTCACACACACACACACACACACACACACACACACACACACACAAATTAATATGAATTTGTTATCTGATACTAGTCAGACAGAAAACACAAAAGCAACTAAATACAGACTAAGCTGTTTATATATTTATATACACATAAAAATATGCATCTAATCACAATTAATTATAATGGCCATGAATTTAAAAGAGAGCAAGGAGAGGTATATGGGGGACCAAAAGGTAAATAATGGGATTATATTAAAATCTCAAAAATAATAGAAATAATAAAAATGTATGTCTTTTTATTAATTAATTAATTAATTAATTAATTTTGGTTTTTTGAGACAGGGTTTCTCTGCGTAGCGTTGCGCCTTTCCTAGAACTCGCTTTGAAGACCAGGCTGGCCTCAAACTCACAAAGATCCGCCTGCCTCTGCCTCCCGAATGCTGGGATTACAGGCGAGCAACACCAATGCATTATTATTTTATGTATAGACTACTATATATAATTTAATTACAATTGGTTTGGACTTAGCTTGGAGAATGAAAGTACTTTTCTTGGCTTGGCTGTACTTGGCCTCGGAACTTAAATGGCCTAGAATTCAAAAGTAAATAAATAAATAAATAAATAAACAAATAAACAAATAAACAAACATGAAAGAGTGTTTCTTAGGATCAAAGATGTAGACCATCATATAAGTAGAGCAAATAAAGTATGGAAAAGTCATTGGATTCTTTGTCTATGGTTATTTTATGGGACATATGGCAGAAAATAGGTAAAGACCAGGCTGATTTCTGTTGAGACTGGTTGGTTCTCTGAGCTATCATAGAACAAGCAGTGTAGGTCACTCGGGCTCTATGAATGCTTCCTGGGTTCAAACAAGAAGATGAACATATGCTGACAGTTAGGAGTTACAGAAGGGTCCTTCTGGTCATGCCTTATTCTGCTTTGTTAGTTGTTGACTTTGATAGTTGGTTTGCTACTAGCCAATATTAGTCAATGTTGTCCTGTTCTGCTATCTGTAACTTAAACCTAGATCTCATATTTCAAAGACTTCTGTGATCAGCTTGTAGCTACCACAACCCCTAGATGACACTGAACTTGATCCTTATTTCATATTTAACTCCTTATTTATTGGAACAAGCCATTTAGTGGGTTCTTTCTTGAAATAGAAGTAAGTATTTTAGAAGCCAGCTTAACCTATATTTATTTTTCTGTAATAATTAACTCATTAAAAGCAATAATACAAGAAAGGGTAATAGTGAATTATTGGGGAAATTATTAAGGCCACTCCACATAGTTAAAAGGGAGGTTTATTTGATGGTGTAACTTACAAATGAAGGGATAGGTTGCAGGGTCTGGAAAAGGTATGATGCAGTCCAGCGGTGTTCTCTGGAGAACTCTGCTTGGTCTACCTCCAACATCCAGGGTCCTCGAACCAAGAGAGGCCTCTCCTTTTGATCCTCGGTCTTCAGCGTCCTCCTTCAGCCCTGCCTTGTGGGCGTGACCATTACAGAAGCCTCATTGGGGGTTGGAACTTCCAGGTCAAGGCTGGAATGGCTACCCACTACAGTGCATACCATGTAATTCCTAGGGTAAGGGCAGCAAGAAGCAAAACAGTCAAGCAGTGACCAGTGACCTTGCCCCTCTGATCCCTGTCTGCCTCTTATCAGATCCTCTAGGCTAGCTCACAGCAAGAGAAAAACTCTTCAGTGTTCTCAGTCTTACTATTTTAACCTTGGACTTCTTTTTAACCCCATAACCTGTTTTCATCATAATATTTACGAAAAAGGTGTATAGGCCCTCCCTTTTCCTGCCTTAGGTAAGCAAGCTCCTGCCTCAAGTCAGGATCTAGACTTAATATTACTTTAATTTTATATTTAGCTTTCTCAATATTGCTTTTCTTGTAGTTCAGACTTTAAATTTTCATTTTCCTTGAATATTTAAGTTGGGTCACGATTTGTAATAACATCATAATTCAATACTACTATTGTTCTGGAAAATTTAATAACAGTGCTAGCAAAATGATAACAATAATAAACTTTTGTGTGTCTTAAGCTATTGTGATTTCTGTTGCCATGGTAAACTGCCTGTAGAAATAAACCTAAGAGGATTAGTGGTTTATTTGTCTCCGAGCTTCAGATTTTCATGCATGGTCAATTGTCTTTGTTGATCTGAGACCTGAGGCAAGGCAGAGCAACAAGGCATAGCACACATAACTGCTAACTATTCCCATCGTGTATCCTGAGAAAAAGAGGATGAGAAAGGAAATCACAGAGCTGGATATCACTTAGAAGGGTGAGAGCCAATGACTGAGTAGCTTTCATAAAGCTCAACTATCTGCAGGTTTTATCAGCTTCCTCTTCCTCCAATGACTCTTAAATAATACTTTATCCTCTTGTCTTTAGAATTTGTTTTGTTTTGTTTTAATTTTATACTTAATTTAATTTTACATATCAGCCACGGATTCCCCTGCCCTCCTTCCTCCACCCACTCCTCAGCCCACCCTCCATTCCCATCTCCTCCAGGGCAAGGACTCCCCTGGGGATTCAGCTCAACCTGGTAGATTCTGTTGATGCAGGTCCAGTCCCTCTTTATTATAAGTAGTCTTTATGTCTTATCCCAGTTAAATATCCAGTCACTTTTTAGATCTTGTACAATACTCAATGTTTTCATTTTAGATTCTGTTTTTCTTCAGATGTGGATCAATTCACTTTGAGTTGTACATTTTGTGAGATGTTAGAAGATGTAATCATGTCAATTTTCTTTTAAGTTCAGCAAAGCCAACCTGTGTGTGTTAGAAAGCCACGAAAGTGCAGGCTAATAATGTGTTGATTTTCACTGTGCTGATCGTTCTACTTCTAGGTTTTCCATAAAGATGACTTGTAGGGCCTCTGGTGCTTCCCAAAGAGCCTTTGTTAGTGCTGCAAATGTTCCAGATTAGACCTTGGGGAGAACATGCCAGCTGAAGGACGTCAAATCCACTGTGCCATTGGCTTCAACTTACCTTTGAGCCCTTCCCTTGAAAGGTTAGTCTTATCTATTGCTTTATTTTTCTTCATTATTTGCTTATTGATGATGATATAATGAAACCAGAAGACAGTTAGATCATTTGATGATGTGTCTGGAGCAGATTTGATTGTGTGAGGCTTTATAGCTCAGTACTCTTAAAAACACATTTTCATAAAGAACATGTTACCTGATATCAGAGCCAGGAGGTAGATGAACTTATTTACAAAAGGCAGAGAAAGCTCTGAGGTCTCTTGGGTACTCTGCAAATAAAATACTACTCAGCATTTCTTAGATCAGTAAGAAGTAAAGCTTCCTTCTTAGTAAAGATGTGCTTTATATTTTAAAGTATTTAGCAAATGGGGATTCAGTGTTAACATAATCAAAGAAGTGCCATGAATTATATATTTTATGAGCAAATTTTGTATTAGCAGGTAAAATGAATGAATTAAGAGTTGGTTTCATTTTCACAGAAGACAGCTTATGCTGGAGAGGATGTGGAGCAAGGGGAACTCTCCTCCACTGCTGGTGGGAATACAAACTTGTCCAGCCACTTTGGAAATCAATATAGTGCTTCCTTAGAAAACTGGAAATCCGTCTCCCCCAAGACCCAGCTGTAGCACCATTGGGCATATACCCTAGGAATGCTCAATCATACCATAAGGGCATTTGCTCAGCTATGTTCATATCAGCATTGTTTCATATCTGCTAATAGCCAGAACTTGGAAACAACCTAGATGCCCTTCAACTGAAGAATGGATAAAGAAAATATGGTACATATACACAATGGAGTACTACTCAGCAGAGAAAAACAATGACATCATGAGGTTTGCAGGCAAATGGAGGGATCTAGAAAAAATCATCCTGAATTGGGTGACCCAGACTTAGAAAGACAAACTTGGTGTGTACTCACTCATAGAAGGATACTAGATGTAATACAAAGATGACTAGACTGCTACACAACTCCAGAGAGGCTACCTAGAAAATGGGACCCTAGGAAAGACACAAGGATCACTCGGTGACAGAGAAATGGATGAGATCTACATGAACAACCTGGACAACAGTGGAAGTAATGAAGGGCCATGTTTGAGGGAAAGAAAGCTTAGGGGAGCAGGAGATCCCATCTGGATCAAGAAGAGAAAGGGAGAACAAGGAATAATAGACCATGATAAATGAAGACCACATGAGAACAGGAAGAAGCAAAGTACTAGAGAGGTTCCCAAAAATCCACAATGATACATCCACTGTAGACTACTGGCAATGGTGGAAAGAAAGCCTGATATGACCTAGTCTGGTGATCAGATGGACAAACACCCTAACTGTCATGCTGGAACTCTCATCCAATAACTGATGGAAGTGGATGCAGAGATCCTGGGCCAGGCCCCAGGTGGAGTTCCAGGAATCCAATTGTCGAGAAAGAGGAGGGACTATAAGAGTGTGAATTGTTGAGACCAAGATTGGAAAAGCATAGGGACAAATAGCTAAACTAATGGAAACACATGAATTATGAACCAAAGGCTGTGGAGCCCCCAGCTGGAGCAGGCCCTCTGGATAAGTGAGACAACTGAATAGCTTGAACTGTTTGGGAGGCACCAAGGCAGTAGAACCTGGACCTAACCTTTGTGCATGAGCTGGCTGTTTGGAACCTTGGGCTTACACAGGGACACTTTGCTCAGCCTGGAAGGAGGGGACTGGACCTGCCTGTACTGAATCCACCAGGTTTAAATGAATCCCCAGGGGAGTCTTGGCCCTGGAGGATGTGGGAATGGAGGGGAGGGGATGGGGGAAGGTGGGGGTGGGTGCGGGAGTGGGGAGTACATGGGAACCTATGACTGATGTGTAAAATTGAAAAATATAATATAATAAATAAAATAGGAGAAAAAATAGTTGGTTTCATTTTTAATTTACAATTGCTACCATGTAAAGAGCAAATTAAAAAAAAAATGGTACAAAGTATATATCCACACAATTTAAATAAGGACAAATATTCTGAAAAAAATGCCTTAAAGTATACAACAATACACTCATAAAATGGAAAAGTACCCACATATATACCAAGAGACAAATTCCCAAGAAGTGTATGCATATTGATGAAAGTGATTTTTGTATTCCAACCGTTTCTTTACCATGAAAGTCATAAATAATTATAATCATAAGTAACTACCACTTCCAGGGTAGTAGTTTATAATTCTTTGCTAAGTGAATTAACCACCTTCAAATTGGTTATTTGTTACTCTTCATTCTTTGAGGGCCCACCACCCATTTCTCAAATAAATACTAATTCTTTCTTATAATTCTTTCTTTCAGCCTTGGCTTACCTTTTTTCTAGCCAGCTTTTCTCACCCTAAAAACATTCAATTCCTACACTAAATTATGTAATCAATCAGGGCCTATAATATTTCTTATCCCTAATTTCTCTACTTTATGTCCTCTTTTTGTTATGTCTGTTGTTCCTTATACTCAATTAAAATTCATATACACTTCCAGACAACTGTCCAAAGTAAGACCAGTTTCCTCTCCTTTGATTATATAAATGGCCTGTGTTTGCAATAATTTTCCATTATAAATATTTTGCTGCTTTCAAAGAGTATATGCTGAGACAAAATTTCCAACAATATCCTATGTGAAAAATAACTTATTCCAAATACATTTATCCTTTCCCTATGCAGTGCATCTCTTTCTAATCCCTCCCTTTCTTTTTTTATAATCTGTAATGTCTCCTCCTACTGAAATACAAACGTTGCAAAAGAAAGCTATTCTTTGTTTTTCCATTTAAGTTTTTTATTGTTAATCTTTGTATTCTACATAACTAATTTAATACAGAATAAATAATTCAATAACTTTGGAAAGAACTTATGCAAGGAATCTGTCATTTTCGAAGTTAATAAAAGGATGTGCATTTTCATCGCCATTTACATGAAATTCAAGTTAAATATTTACTTATTTAAAGGCATATCACATAGACGACAAATGTACTCATCTGTATTTATAGGGCTGCTTAACATGAAAAATACCCAAAGATTTTTCCAAGTCTCTGTTTCTCCCTCTTCAATGGCTACTGGTTCATTTTGTTTAGATTTTTCAATATAAAAGAATTTTTGGGACTTACTAGTGAGCTACAAATTAAAGGTAAGACATGTATATAAATGTGCTTGGACTTAAACACAATCGATTAATATTTGAGAAAAGGCACAAGTAATTGAATCACAGAGACTAACTGTAGTTTGTTATGCATTTATGTTAAAAGAAAATTTGAAGTTCAACAAAACATGAGTCCTCAAAAGGACACAGCTAACAAATGAAAGATTCTCCTTGCAAGACCTTAAAAAAATTAATATTTCTTGATTATTACACTAAGGAATTATAGCAGTTTTATTTTTGATCCCAACTGAATAAGGACTCACCTTTTGATGGTTGCCATTTTATGCTTTTTGTGCATAATAACTGCCTTGACATTTCTGGCACTCCAATGTGTCTTTCTTAATGTGAAGGAATCATCTGTGCATTAATGAACTGGTGTGATGTATCTGCCAAACCTTTCAAAGAAGCAATTAAGTCTCTGTAAGAACTTGCATGAGTGGCGTGATTTATTGTAATCTGAGAAGAAGAAGTATAAACAAAAAGTAATTAATTTTAAAGGTGACAATCAAGGAGGAAAGCATCACAACTCCATCTATTGAACTCCATCTACATGGAGCACAATAACAACATGATGTTTTTCAAATGTCTCCTCAAACCTCAACTAGTACATGTGGGAAAATGTTCAACTTTATTACTGTTTGAAATTGTTAAATTAAAACAATAGTGTATTGTTTTCATCTATCAAAGTAGGAAAAGTAGACAAGGAAGAGCATGAATATTCAGGATAATGAAGAGCATTATGAAGAATGGTGACATTAAGGGCACTTGATGTTCCTGTTAGCAGCGTAAACTACAGTCTCCTTCTTTGTTGATAATTTTTCAATATGTATTAGAAGCCTACAGAGGCTATATACCATACTTCATAATGTGCCTAGAGTAAATAAGCATTGAAATGGCATTAATGCCTGTGGATCACGATGGCATTAATTAAATCACTCTTTCATATTTGCCATTAAGGCAAATACCTCCAATGGCCAACAATAAAGGGATGATGAATTAAACTGGGTTAATACACCAAAGAAATTGCAATTAGCACTTTAGGTTATACTTTATTACAAAGAATGCATTTTCATGTACAATATAGTGAACATTTTCTTCCAGGCACCATCCTAAAGGTTTTATTATTTAATTCTTACAGGGATTATTTCTTGTGAGATCTATATTTTATCTCAATTTAAGGACAAAGATCATTTTGATTAAGGTAACATTTTCAAGGTCACACTACTCATGCTTGATGGACCGAAACCCAGAATAGGCATGATTAGAAAAAGCCCATGCAATTAACCCCTAAGTCTGGCTAACTATTCAGCAACACTGCAAAATTATTCTATGAAAACTTACTAAAAGGTACTATGTAGGGATTAAATGCTTATACTAGACTAATATCAACTGTCTCTGTCTCCCTGAATCCCTTTTCTAATTTTTTGTGGCTTATTATTCTTTTTATCATTATAATAGCTATTTATATGAACATTTGATGCTTGTATATATACAACTCATTTTCCCCCTGAGTGACATATCTAGTTTGCTTTGTTCAGTATTTCAACTGGCTTTTGTCTTAGAGAGTCCAGATATTATTGAGTTGTACAATTTAGATTTTTCTCAATCAACAGGCTGTATCTTTATGAGTTTGTCACAATGGAGGACAGATCAATACAATATTTGCAGTGGCAGCTAAAACAAAGTGACAAGAAAAATTACAAAGAAAAATGAGAGTTCTTATGTGATCTAATCCTAAATGAAGCTCTGATATACTCATAATTGTTACTCATGTTAAATAGTTCAAAAATATCATATATATATTCTGAACTTTTGGAGGAATGCTTTGTCCTTTTTTTTGAGACATGGTTTATTTTCTCTTTGAAAGTGACTCATAGGCAGGATTGATTAGTAATATCTTTCCTGAATTTCCAGGTGCAGCATTTTATCCCTAACTGTATGTTCTATCTAGTGACGTATAATTGAGTGTGGCTTGATTGAGGCATCTGCTTAATGTTTATTTTTTCACAAACTATGAATGTTTTGATTAAAGTGTCCAAACATGATTGTCATTTGTAATGTATCACCTAGAGAACACAGTGCCTGGTGAGTAGCCAGCTTATAATGTATACTGCTGAATTAAGTCAATGTGTGGCTATTCTGTGCTTATAATAAATATGATGAACTTAATAAATTCCTAATTCTGATTAAGTATAACAGTCAAATAGCAAAGAAAGAAGGAGGGTGTAAAAATATGATAATGACATTGCACATTTAGAAGCACCAAATAAATATAAGAATGATGAAGCAGGCAATTTGAAATTTTGCTGTATCTGAGAAGACTTAGAAGAGGATGAGTTATCTCTAGGCATTTCCTCCATAAACATTTGTTAGGCCATATGGCAATGCTTCATTTGTAGTGTACCTTTCTAATCTTTCAGTGTGAGTTAGAATTTTTAAAAACGTGTTTTCAACTGAAGTAAAGTTTCAACGTTTTCCATTCTCTCCTGCCTCTAGCCCTTTCCAGGTTTACTCCCTCTAACACCATACAGAGCTCCCTCCAGTTATTAGACTTCTTTCATTGATAATTGTTGTTACACACCGCATGTACATCTGTTTGTATCCGGAAAGCTGTAAACACAACCTGTTGAATATTTTTTTTTAGGTGTTTGCGCATCTATGGTTTCAGGGCTGACCACTTTGTGTTGGGTAAATAAACTGGTCTTGCCTCTGAAGAGGCTGTTTTTCCTTCTTTGAGCAGCCATTAGTTGCCTATTTCTTCTTTTTTTTATCTAGATGTGGGACCTCATAAAATTTTCCCACTTCCATGTTAATATGTCCATTGATATTGCCATAGTTCCTGCCTTGTTTAGGCATCCATTTCTAGGAGATGTTGTCTCATCACAAAATCCCTAGTATTCTGCCTCTTACATTTTTTTCTGCTCCCTCTTCTGTGATATTCTCCAAGCCTTTGATGCAGGAACTGTGATACAGAGGTATCCTTTGGGCCTGGGCTGCCCATGATCTATTGGTCACTGAACCTTATCCAGTTGTGATTTGCTCTGATGATCTCCATTTTCTGTAAAAAGAGGCTTATTTGGTGAGGTGTGGTAGTGATACACAAATGGGATTTATGGAACCTGTATGGATATTTTATTTTATTTTTAGAAGCTTATCCATTTCTTTTTTATACTACTTTTATTTTATAATTAACTTAATTGCACATATCAGCCATGGATTCCCCCATCCTCCCTCCTCCCACCCCCCAATGCCCCAAATCCATCACCCACTCCTACCTCCTCCAAGGCAAGGTCTCCCCTGGGGAGTCAGCCCAGCTTGGCAGACTCAGCCAAGGATATTTAAAAAATAAAATAGTTTCAACAGATCATACTTTTTTTTACAATGCAGATTCCAACCTTATCATTTGACTAATATGTTAAGACATATAGGGATGGAAATCATGTTTGTCTAATTTTATCTTACTTGTTTTTAAAGTGGCATATATATATATATATATATATATATATATATATATACACACACATACATATTTATTTATTTGTTTGTTTGTTTATTTATTTGTATGAGTATTTAGTCTACAAGTATGTCTGTGTAACGTAAGTGTTCCTGATACCCACAAAGGCCAGCAGAGGTCACTGTGTATCTTGGGACCGAAGTCAAAAACAGTTTTCAGCTGCCATGATATGGGTGTTTGAAATCAAACCCTGGCCCTCTGAAAGAGCAGCCAATGTTTTTTACTGTGAAGACATCTCCACAGCCCCATTTGTCTAATTTTAAATTTAATATTTAAGCAGAAGAGTACTCCCCCCAGTCCATTGTGAGAAACTTTAATCTCAAATGCAATGATTCTTAGAACTGAACTTTTGAAAGTTTATTCAGCCATGAGACCTACACCACATTAAGTGTACTGACATAATTATCAGGGGAGAAGGTCTGGTATCACAGGGGCATTCCAGGTTACAAGATGAGGTGGGTGCTGGGCGATGGTGGCGCATGCCTTTAATACCAGCACTCAGGAGGCAGAGCCAGGTGGATCTCTGTGAGGTCGAGGCCAGCCTGGTCTACAAAGCAAGTTCCAGGACAGGCTCCAAAGCTACAGAGAAACTCTGTCTCGAAAAAAACAAATAAAAATATATTAATTAATTAATTAATTAATAAAATAAAAGGGCGTGTTTGCCCCCTTTCTCTGTTCTCTCTATGCCTTTATCTTTCCTTTATGGATGTTCACTCACTCATATGCATATATGCTATTTTTCCTCTTTCTCCATGGATTGCTACAGGGAGAGTCTCTGTACAGCTATGATCTCATCCTAATCTTAGACATCCTAGGCTCTAGAATTATGAGTGCTGGCATATACAGTCCACTTAAAAAACTACCCTTCTTTGTATATAGTTATTGCTGCACAGTACTTATTTTGGTAAGTATTTACAGAATTGTCATAATAGTTTTCCAAAATCTATCAGTTTTTACATATCTATGCATTAGTAAATCTATATTGAAGTATGTTATATATGTATTCATGGAGAAATATTCCTTTTTTCCACTATTTTTGTTATTGCTTCTATGTGTGTTGCTATCAATCATGACATGAAGTGTACACACACACACACACACACACACACACACACACATACACACATACAACTTGGATCATTCTGTATAAAGCAAATCATATATCTGTGTAATGCTGAATTATTGTACCTGAAAATGAGACACACCTAGTGTATTAGTTATTTTTCTGTGTCCTAGCATAAGCAATTTAAGAAGAAAAGGTTTACTGGCTGACAGTTCCAAGTTATAGTCCCCTAAAACAGGAAACTCAGAGTATCAGGGACTTGAAGCACCCAATCATATCCTATCTGCAGCCAAGAAAGAGAAAATTATTACTACTATCTGCTGGTTAGTTCCTTTTATTCATTTATACAGCCTGGGTTCCAGAGAGGGAATGGTGTTATCCTTCTGGTCTCCCCCGCACTTAACCCACATGCATGCCTAGAAGCCCACCTCCCAGGGTAATCCAAATTAGATCAACTAGAAAGCACCCACCATTGCATCTAGTGAAGGATATCGAGAAATATATTTCCCAAATGTTTTGGGGAATATTAATGCTTACAAGCATCAACAGCCCATAGGCGTATGTCCAGTGTATTGTGTTAAGCTCAGTGGCTGTGTTGGACGTAGCATCGCAGGTAATATTTGGTTCCGTTCTTCCACTCTTACCTCACCAAACTCTCCATCCATCATGGTGGGGAAAGGATTCAGGGTACGGCCCAGAGTTTCTGGTCACATTACATTCACACACACGAAACAGGGAGATATAAATGCTAGTGTTCAACTTACCTTCTTCTGTTGATGCAGTCTCAGACTGTGGCTTATCAGTGGTGTCCCTTTTCTGTTCAATCGTTTTGAGATGCTTCCACAGAGAAACCTACCTGTAGGTTTCCATATGATTGTAGATCTCAAGTTGACAGTCACAATTAACCACTAATAAAATAGAAAAATGTTGTTTCCGTCAGGTGGTGGTGGTGTACGTCTTTAATCCCAGCACCCAGGAGGCAGAGCCAGGCAGATCTCTGTGAGTTGGAGGCCAGCATGGGCTAACAAGTGAGTTCTGGGAAAAGCGCAAAGCCAAAGAAAAATGTTGTTTACAATCTTGTAAAGTTAGCTTTCTCAATGACTAATATGTAAACCTTTTAGATGGAACAGAATTTATCCACTGTCCCTTGATGATTAAATAGTTCTCTTTGAATGTATATATTATGCTTCTAAACTTTTATCTTCCAGCAGAATATAGACTTTTATTTATACTCTTCAAGCTTATAAATCCATGTGATTTTGTTATTTATTTCACTGGATGTCACAGAACAAACTATAGATCTACAAAGAATTGATATTATTCATTTCAGTGTATCTTACTGAAATTATTGCTAAAGGTTCTCACTCTCTTAAAATTGGATTTCTTTGTTAACAGCTGTCAATTGCCTCCTGAAAACTTAGCCATAATTTATGCATACATCTAAAATTTGTTATGCACAACTTGACATGGATCACATAAACATATTAAGTTGAAGAATACAAAGATAATATATGAGCTCTCAATAAGTTATATATATATCAATAAGATATTTAGTTTATGTAAATAAAGTAAATATCAGAAGTGGATGAACAGGTAGGAATTAAAACTTTAGTACTGGTGTTGTTATACATGCACATTGCTCTGACACTCTACAGAGCACTATAAAAAGCCCCCAGACAAAAATCTGTTAATTCACATGAAACAGCTTAAATTTAGATGTGGTGATGAAGGGAGATTTCAGAACACTAGTGGCATTACAAAATTATAATTTCCTATTTTGGATAAATATAGAAAGCATGATCACTCAACTCTCCCATTAACATCCAAAGGGGAATTTTTGTTTTGTTTTGTTTTTTTTAGTTCTAGAGGTTACATTCTATCTGGGGCATAGAATTACTAACAGAGAGAAATAAACAGTGCAATTATGGATCAATATTAGTGATTCTCTCTGATCCCCAAGTACATGCTTTATTAAGGACTGTCATCAGGGCAGGAGAGATGGCTCCCTCTTCTGGCTTACACTAGTGCTTGTACATGTGTCTGCATATACATGGACAGATATGCACATACTTGTAAATTTAGAAAATGAAAAAAAAAATCTAGGAAAAAGAACAAGTAACATAGAATATCCCCTTAAGATAGAAAAACTCACTCATAATAATACATAAGAAAGACCACAGAAACATTTGTGTAATTATTGATATTGAAGGAAAGAAGGGCTACTCAAAATATTTCTTTGCCAGGCGGCAGCGGCGCACGCCCGTAATCCCAGCACTCAGGAGGCAGAGGCAGGTGGATCACTGTGAGTTCAAGACCAGCCTGGTCTACAAAGCGAGTTCCAGGACAGCCTCCAAAGTTACAGAGAAACCCTGTCTCAGAAAAAAATAATAATAATAAAAAATAAATAAAAAGAAAGAAAGAAAAGAAAATATTTTTTCTAATAAAATCAGTGTGCTCAAAATATGAATGAAAAAAGGTGGGGCCCTTAAACCAGGAAGAGGATATATCATTGTCTCCTATTAGTAAATGGGAGTATAGACAGCTCCCAGTGTCTGTACATTGAAAATTTTTAAAACACTGTGAGTCAATAAATCCAACAGTGTCTACAGTGAATGAGCTTTATAAAGGTGAACAGATAGCAGAGGCTTATTTTCACTTAGAGAATAGAGGAAAACATAGAAGTATGCTTAGGAAAGAAAAAAAAAACTTGGTTGTTTTTGTAGTTATTCTCAGAACTCCTATAACTTCTACCCTGTATGAAATAAACGAAGTTTCCCAGTGCAAAACCTGTCTTGTTTACATTTTCTCTGAGAGACTGATAGTGTTCCAATTCTTTCATGGTTTCAGCCAATAATTGTCAATATACTTACTACACAACTGAGTAAATACAAAAGCTCCAACTAGCATGAAAACATGTCTTCTGTAGACTGTAATGACAATGCAGCTTCAGAAGCTGACTCGGGGAAATCCCAGGAAGTAGACCTGTGGAGAATGTTCTAGCTAGGTGCAGGTACAAACAAGCCTTGGTTGTTTTAATGGGAGCTGTCCAGAAAGTAAATACAACCTTGGGGCCTGGAAGCTGAGAGGAAAATAAGGGTAAATAGTAAATATTTGTAAGTCACTATCATTTGATTGAAAATATGAAAATGAGTTAGATCAATCATGAATGACACACATATACTAAAAAAGAATACTGGGCATAAATAAATCCCATGATATTATTCAATATTAAGGGCCAAGTATAGAAAGGGGATTTGAAAAGAAGGATGAAAAAGAACATAGTTGGCTAGAGACTTCCAAGAAATATCACACAGCTCTTAATGTGCAGCAGCGTAGTTTTTCTGCACTGCAAGTACCCATCAGGACCCTAAGTGCCAAGTCCTTGGTGCTCTGCAGAAAATACATGCTTTTTGATATAACCTTTGGGGTAGGTAGTTTATTCATTCTCCATAATCTATCCCTAGATCACCTCAGAACAGCTGAGGTTGCAAACAGAAAGCACTTTATTTCAGCCTGCTTGGAATAGTTTCATTGAAATACCTTTGGTAACAATCGTTGTTGGGAGGCTATTACATGCCACTTTATTAAACTTTGTCTGTACCTTCTGTAAAGTTGAAGTGTTAAAAAAATTACATTTTTCCTGTGAAGACCAATACACTAAATGGGTCCTTGGTCACTCACTGTAAGGGAAACCATAGTGCGATACTTCGGTAAATTTCCTATCCCTTTGTGACATTAGCATGAATTTACCTGAACAAAATTTCAACTTTATGATACAAAGAAGAGACAAATTAACAGTCTTTATTAGCTTTAGAGTAATTTTTCATAAATCCCATATTTAGCCTTATTCACTTCCATTTACCTTTTGGCTCATTTTTTAAAACAATCTCTGGAAGATTTATTAAACAAAACATTCCTCGCTTACTCTGCCAGTCTGTCTGGCATGCTTCTAATAATGCCAAATTCACCTGGATCAATGACAGTCAATGTGCATACTGTGTAATGTGTCCCTTATGCTGTGACCAGTTTAGTATTATTATCACTGTACTGATAGACAACTGTAGCTGGTGTTTTCTCCAGTCCTGCCAGGCACACAGTCAGGATAAATCTCTCTCACCTGCCAGTTCCACAGCCACTCAGACACAACCAAGTAAACACACAGAGATTTATATTGCTTTCAAACTGTATGGCCATGGCAGGTTTCTTGCTAACTGTTTTATATCTTAAATTAACCCATTTCTATTAATCTTTAAGTTGCCACATGGCTTGTGGCTTACCGGTAGCTTAACATGTTACTTCTCATCACAGCATCTGGCAGCATCTCTCTGCCTCAGCCTTCTACTTCCCAGCAATCTCCTCTCTCCTTGTCCTGCCTATACTTCCTGCCTGGCTACTGGCCAATCAGTATTTTATTTATTAACCAATCAGAGCAAGACCTTTAACATACAGAACATCCCACAGCAGACAACAGTTTTGGTCTACATGGTATGATATTCTATTTTAGAATTTCTCAAAGTTGGTGGCCAGAATAACCCATTTTGTTTTGTCCTGTCTAATCACCCCCAGAGTCTGCCCATATCCTAGCTCATGCTTTCTACTCCCAATGAGTCAGAGCCTAGAATTGATCAACCACATAGATGGATATCTTGTCCTTGTTTTAAATGCCTGACACTCTCCAGCCTATAGCATCCAGCAAGATGGCTGGGGAGTGAATAAGTACCGTTTACTTCTTTATTACACAATGCCATCCCCACTAAATTGCATGGATTTATAATGCATATATAATCTGTATTTCCCTTTCTCATAAAAATATCCATCTCTGTTTTCAGATCTGTTGTTTAGATTCAGTACTTTATACATTACCCTGATCCATTTCACTAAAATGGAACATGGAGATCAGAGGATTGTAACTGTTGGAGTTTTGGCTTACTTCCATCTTGAATCAAGGTTAGAGAGTTGAAGCTTGTCTTTGCTCCTTAAGGCTGGATAACAGGATATTTGGCCAAAGGCATGATTATAACAGAATGTTTAGCCAAAGGAATGGTAAATAGATGTCTTGAGAATTAAGGAGGTGTTTACACTTGTTTGATCCTCAGGGCTTCTGTGATACTGATAGGTAGCACCCCTGAACCTATCCTGTTTCTGTCTTGTCTTCTATGTTGCTGTTTTTCCTATTTGTTTTTTCTCAGTCCCCACTCCCCTATTCAGGACTGTTCCGTGGGTTGGGGGGATGAACCAACAAATAACATGATATACCACTTTCAATAACAACTCCTGTCTTTGTGTATTACCAAGTGATTTTATAGTAGCTGTTTTCTTCCCCAAATTCTATAGGTATAGTCATGTGATTTTCAATAATAGCTGCATAATTCTCCAGTCTCTTATAACAGAATTCGTTAATTTTGTTTCTAGCCTGCTTGTTATTAGCTTTCTGCATTTTTCTTAACTTTTTCTTAATATATTTACCTACCTCTATGTGATACGAAATTATACTTTTCAGAGCGTTTTATTTGTTGCTGAGGTATTAACAGATTTATCTTCATTATCTTTAATGAAAAAAAAACTGATTTTGTATGCACCCAGGCATTTATATGTGTTAGTACATAGCTACCTATTTATCAAAATGTGAAACTTCTCAATTGTATAAGCCAATATCTTGAAGTACAGAATGGAGAAAAATCAGAAAACTTTCACTTCAATAGCTGCTTCAGCTACTGTTACTTATCACGATTTAACAACAACAACAAAATAATGTTGATTTATCAGCTTGAACAGTAGTCTCCAAGCAACAATGCCTTCTGAAATTCGCAAGTTTATATTTCACCTTCAAATACAACAATGTTTGGTATGTGTGACAAAAAGCATATGACAAATGTAAAGATGTATGTTTTCAAATGAACATGCAGCAAACAAGTCTTGACTCTCCCTCTACAATAAAAGAACAAAATGAAACATATGGAAACTGTCAAAATCAACTGTGTTAGAATGGTGGAAACAGTCAAAGGTTTCAACAAAGATGTGAATATTAGTTCACAAAGAAAAAATGAAAACAAAATAATAGGCTCTGTGGAATTTTGTTCCTATTGTTCCAAATACCTGGGCATAGTACATCCTTGAGTAGGAAGATCCACATTCCAAGAGTGGGCTTCAAATTCAAGGTTCTGGATGGAGCAAAGGAGACCATGTTTTCAAATTATTTTCTGCTTCTGTTGTAATTGGTCTTAGAGGCTTGGAAACCATAATGGAAGATGTTAACTTCTACCTCTTTATTTATTTATTTGTTAATTTCTACCTCTATCACCTTGGAATTCAAAAGAGAAACTGTTGGGTATTGCTCACAAACAATGCATATCAACAAAATATCCTGGGTATTCTTGTGCCAAAAGATTACAATTGAAACAAAGATTGCATTGCATGCAGAAAGGGAAGAATATATGAGGAATTAAGAATACCAACACATTCCAAACCACTCATGGTTGGAGTTACTTAGAAAGCTATACTTAGGCTCTGGGTGAAAGAAATGTACAAAAAAAAAAGTGAAAGGAGATATTAGTGTTCCCATTTGCTGCTTTTTAGATTCAATGAAAACCTAAAGATGTATTGAATGTGTGCTTCTCACATTAAAAAACTGATATTGTTGGTTGCTTTTAGCTCCTGAAATATAAAGACATCTCCATCAAAATATATATGAACACAAAAATAGGTCGAGGAATTTCAGAAGACATGCACATGGATGAAATATGTCACCTTCAAATTTTGTGCATATCTCAGTGTTATTTAAATTAGGGATAGTAAATAAGGTGAAATGCTACATATTAAAATTATCATTGATAATACAGCAGTCATATGAAAGTCAAGCTCTAAATCATTAAGGTCATCATATATTTATGAGTATGACCACTGATGTATACATAAAAATAATTGATTAACAATATTTTCACAGAGAAAAGCTGTTGTCTGATGCCTGCTCCATATCAGATAGTATAAGACATAAATATATAATATGCAAATTCCATTGCAGGATGTAACTAATAAATCTTGGGTCAACCTTCACTGTCTTACACTAAACACATTTAAAACTACATTTTCCCCACTCACTACAATGATGTTTTTCATGCATAAAGACAGAAGTTTCTGCATTGTCTGCAGTCTCTACTGCTGTCTCGTTACTCACCTTGGAATAATAACTACAAAGTCTGAAGGCAGCCTTGTGAAAAGGCTGATGATAGAAAACAGAGACATTAGCCACTAGCCAATGTGCGTCACTAGAGAAAGGAGAAAGTGGATCTGGCAGTCCCAGCTGAATGCTTGCCTGCCACCTTATGGGTATTCTGAGTCAGAAACTTTCAGTTGAACCCACTGCAGGTGGACACCGGGTTTTACAGCAATAGATTTCACATGCGTACATTTTAACTTGCTCGTAACTTAAAATTAAACCTTTGAACACAAGAAAATAGTCTTTTTTTTTCCCCAAAAAAGTAAAACCACTTACTTAAAACTGCTAAAAAGCCATAACAGTCATTGTCTTTGTGTTTCATACAAGAAAATTATTATTTTTCGTGTATTTCTTTCCTATTGTTTCCCTAAGTAGAAAAAAAAATGAAAAGTAGCATTATACATGACTCAAAATTTAATTAAGGAATCATAACTTCACTTCTTCCTGTTAATTGGAATGTAAAACCCCATACTAGAAACTCCGGCAAGTATTTGTTTGATTAAAAAGTATCTGTTAAACACTTAATCACCCATAAACACACACTGCACAACATTCACACACACACACACACACACACACACACACACACACACACACATATATATTAAGTTTCTAAATATTAAAAGATATTTTCACAATAACAGACTTCAATTGATATGCATTTCTTTTTCTTTGCAATGCTTGGTTCTAAACCAAGGGTCTATCATGTGCTAGGAAAGCATCAACCAAGAAGAACACCTATTATGTAAGTTTCCACTGAGACTGAAACATTTAATCTTACAGGAAGGTAGACAACTCCAAATAGCTTCTGAAATTACCTAAAATTTACTGTGGTGAAATATTTTTTGTAATCTAAGAAATAAAACTTGCTTAAAGATCAGAGGATAGAGCCAGCCACAGAGTTAGCCACAGTGGTCAGGCACACGTGGTGGCACACACCTTTATTCCTAACACTTTGGAGGCAGAGTCAGAGATTTGACTGGATCTCTTTGAGTTCATGTCCACACTGACTACAAGAGATTAATTCAGTCTAAAAGAGAAACAGAGTCAGGCAGTGGTGGCACATACCTTTAATTCCAGCACTAGGAAGGTAGAGCCAGAAAGTGATGTGGCTGGATAGAGAAAGGAATATAAGGCAGGAAGAGACAGGAACTCACCTGCTCTTTCATGCTGAGGAATTGGTGAGGTAAGAGGTGGTTGTTTGGGCTTGCTCTGCTTCTCTGATTTTTCAGCTTTCACCCTGGTATCTGGCTCCGGGATTTTATTATAAGACCAACTTGTATATAATTAGGATTCGTGCAACAATTTACCATAGGGCACTCTCTCCCAGAGTAAACAATAAAAGATGAGAGTTACTCTCAGATGTGAGGGAGCTCGGCTGCAAAGAAGATGCTTAGATGAGCCAAACTCTAAAGAAAACTGAGACCAGATCAGCTGCCTGGAAGACTCAGAAATGAACTCAAGCTGCCTGGAAGAGGTTTAGACCAGAGTCACTGTTAAAGGACACCCCCAACCTATTGAGATCCCTGCAGGTTGTGCAGTGTGCTTCAGACTTCCCAGTCTTGTGAGCTATCACCCATGCTGGTGGGTGAGGGGGCGGGGCTTAGGTGATGGATCTGTTTGTGAGTCATTTCTCTGCGCCTATTAATAGCCCCTCAGCCAAATTCCTATTAGCAATGTCAATAAAACACTCTGGTTCACCAAGCTGAACTTTGGCAGTATCTATTGTTTGGTCTGTCTTGAGCTCCTTCCCTGGGTGAGTAGCAGTGTGCTGCATCTCCCCAGGAAACATTTTGTCTCACAACAGCACCTAAGACCTACCATGGAATTTTGATGATGGTTCACAGTTTATGGAAGGTGTTAATTTATACTCAAGTTAAATAATAAACTCATACAAATATTCTACTAAATAGCTGCAGAGGTGAGCAATAAAGTGAAGGCTATTAATATAACACTCTAAAAGAAATAAAACTATCACAGAAAAGAACTTACAAAAACACTAAATGCATTTCAACATGATAGAACTTACATAAAGTAATGTGTAGTTAAATTTTTAAACAATACTCAGGTCAATGTGCAAGTAAGATTATGAAAAGCCAAGTTATAATTAATCTCTCTATGATGCTGTTAATAAAATGATTGCTGCATTTTATATCTAAAAATATAAACACCATACTAAACATTTTTTCTATTTTTAATATATAATTAGCCTATATAATTTGGGAAAATTTTTAGCTAACTCACTTTTAATTGGTTAGTGTGATACAGAAACAAAACTTGCTTTAAGAGAGGAAAGGTACTTAAGAGTATAAAATTAGAGAGGACAGAATAACAGCCCTGGCATATGGGAGTTCAGAGCAATGTTACTGAGAGTGTGAATTAAGAAAACCCAACTTCAAGTTTACTTGAACTGACAAAGGATAAAGAGGCCCTCCTGTGTTTAATGAGCATAACCACTGCAGCTAGAAGACAAGGGTAGTATTTCAGGAAATGAGCAGCACTCTAAGCCCCTCCCTTTTTGTTGAAATCTTCCTGATGAAGACTGTAAGTGGGAGTATATAGCAAAATGGTTGGTAGTAAGACCTGGAAAATGATGATTCCCATTTTAGGAGTGCAAGGCTGTTTTTTGCAAGAGAAATTTCAAGACATTTACCACTGACTGATACCTGCTTTACTTTCATGCAGTTAATTTTAAACTAAAAGGACATGTTATAAAATTGATAAGCTACTAAAGTCATGAATCACATACACTCTGGTACTAAATCCTGGAAGGTATATTGATATTATCTCCCCTAAGTGATGTATTTGTATGTCTATGTCTAAGTAGAAAGGCAAAAAATTTAATACTATTATTAACTTTTTTCAGTGAAGTTCTCTCTTTTCCAGATGACCTTGGTTTGTGTCAAGTTGACAAAAACTAATCAACAAAACCATTATTATAAGAAGTTCATACAGATTAGCAGCCTAGTTAACAGTGGCAGGTGCTAGGTAGACAGCTGTATATGCTGGGTAAACAGCTGCATGTGCTGGGTAGATACCTACATGTGTTTGGTAGACAGCTGCATGTGTTTTGCTCACCCTTGATCAGGCAGGCAGGTGCCAACTGATGTCTGCAGTAGTTGAATGTGATAATGGTTCTCTTGAAATGTTAATAATAGTTAGGCATTTAAGATGATGTTTGATATATACATGGTAAGCAGTCCCCTAAAGACAGGAAGGAGACTTACTCAGTGTTTTGTTTCAAAATATAGAGCTCTTACTCAAGTCAGTGAATACACCCTATAATATGCAAGTCACTAAAATTCTTCTAGTGCAAGCTTATTTATTTATTTATTTATATTTATTTTTTATTTATTAACTTGTGAGGAGGCGACTGATTTATTTTAGATGAATCTAGGAAACATAGAACAGAAAGCTAGACAACTGAAATAAATTTCCACTGTGAGTAACTCTGGCTTACAATCCTTGGCATTTCTTTTTCTTTTTATTAAACACTTTTTTTTCATAAAATGTATTCTGATTTTTGTTCCCCTCCCTCAACTCCTTGATTCTCTATGCCCACACGAATCCACAGTCAATTTTCTTTCATTAGAATATAACCATACATCTAAAATAATAATACTAAATAAAGTAATAATAATTATTATTATTATAACCTAACTAGAATAGGACAAAACCACCAAACAGGAGAAAAGGAACTAAATAAATAGCTCAAGAAGCACATATAGTTGTAAGGGTACACACAGAAATCCCACAAAAGCACAAAACTTGAAACCATAATATATACTCAAAGGATTTCTAATGTTAACATAAAAAAATAAATAAAAGCTTCAACACATAGTGTTTAGGTGGGAGCTCCACCTCAACTCCTGGCACCCTGGCATCCCTATATCCAGAGTCTGTAGTGTTTAGAAGCAGTCTAGTGGGAGATCCACCATGGCTACCCTTCCCAGCTCCTCCCCAAGCCTACCCCATGAAAGCCCACAAACACAGCTCCTCTCCCAGAGAGGCTCAAGACTGCTCCCACAGGGGATATATAAGCAGCATCCCAGAAAACAGACTCATGATTCTTCAGGTCTTGTCCCCTTCTCCTCTCTGTGGGCTGGGGAATCACCCGGAAGCACTTTATCCATTAAACCTGGGCTTTTCCTGATTTGGTCTGATTCTGTTTGTTACAAAGGTGGAGAGGCCTCAGGAGGTTTCAAACTTATCACATAGACCCTTCAAAACTGCCACTGAGATTGTTTCCCAGTGGTCATTTACTTCTGTACTTTGGGCCTTCCTTTAAATCTGGTTTGTATATTCAGTGAGACTCTGTTGAAGAAAACTAATTTTTTTCATGTGTGAGCAATTATCTGTTTGAGATAACTTCTAAGTTAGGATTAGGGGCTTGTATCCACTTATCTTCTTGTCACTGGGACTTCACCTGGTGCAGACTGTGTAGAACCTGTGCATGCTGTCACAGTCTCTATGAGTTCATACATGCATTAGTCATGTTGTGTTTAAAAGACCTTGTTTGCTTGGTGTCCCCAAATCCCTTCTGGCTATTACCATCTTTTCATCTCCTTTTCTGATAGACAGCTAATATTAAAAAATCAAATGAACTCAAAAAGATGACATGATAGTATACATGAGAGAACCCAAAATTTCAACCAAGGAACTGATAGAGCTTATAAACACCTTCAACAACATAGCAGGATACAAAATCAACACCAAAAAATCAGTAGCCATCCTATATACAATAGACAAACAGGCTGAGAAGGAAATCAGAGATACATCACCCTTTACAATAGCCACAAATGATATAAAATACCTTGGGGTTATGCTAACTAAGCATGTGAAGGACCTATATGACAAGAACATTAAGTCTCTGAAAAAAGAAATTGAAGAAGATGTCAGAAAATGGAAAGATCTCCCATGCTCATGGATAGGCAGGATTAACATAGTAAAAATGGCAATCTTACCAAAAGAAATCTACAGGTTCAATGCAATCCCCATCAAATTACCAACACAATTCTTCACAGACATGGAAAGAATAATACTCAACTTCATATGGAGAAACTAAAAACCCAGGATAGCCAAAAGAATCCTGTACAATAAAACAACCTCTGGAGGCATCACAATTCCCGACCTCAAGCTCTACTATAGAGCTACCATGATAAAAACAGCTTGGTACTAGCTTAAAAACCAACATGTGGATGAATGTAATGAAATTAAACACCCTGACATTAACCCGCACACCTATGAACATATAATTTTTGACAAAAAGCCAAAAATGTACAATGCAAAAAAGAAAGCATCTTCAACAAATGGTGCTGGCATAACTGGATGTCAACTTGTAGAAGGCTGCAAATAGATCCATATCTGTCACCATGCACAAAACTTAAGTCCAAGTGGATCAAAGACCTCAACATGGATCCAGTAACTCTGAACCTGATAGAAGAGAAAGTAGGAAGTAGTCTTGAATGCATTGACACCAGAGATCACTTTCTAAATATAATAGCAGTAGCACAGACAGTGAGAGAAACAATCAATGGGACCTGTTGAAACTGAGAAGCTTTTGTAGAGCAAAGGACATGGTCAGAAAGACTAAGTGACCATCTACAGAATGGGAAAAGGTCTTCACCAACCCCACATCTGACAGAGGGCTGATATCCAGAATACATAAAGAACTCAAGAAATTAGACATCAAAATGCCCAACAGTCCAATTAAGAAATGGGCTATAGAACTAAACAGAAAATTCTCAAAAGAGGAAGCTCAAATGGCTGAAAGACATTTAAGGAATTTCTCAACATCCCTAATTATCTGGGAAATGCAAATCAAAATGACTCTGAGATACCACCTTACACCTGTCAGAATGGCTAAGATCAAAAACACAGAAGACAGCTTATGGAGGAGAGGATGTGGAGCAAGGGGAACTCTCCTCCACTACTGGTGGGAATGCAAGCTTGTATAGCCACTTTTGAAATCTATATGGCACTTCCTTAGAAAATTGGGAATCCATCTCCCCCAAGATCCAGCTGTAGCACTCTTGGGCATATACCTAAGAATGCTTAATCATACCACAAGGGCATTTGCTCAGCTATGTTCATATCAGCATTGTTTGTATTAGCTAGAACCTGGAAACAACCTAGATGCCCTTCAACTGAAGAATGGATAAAGAAAATATGGTACATATACACAATGGAGTACTACTCAGCAAAGAAAAACAATGACATCATGAGGTTTGCAGGCAATTGGATGGATCTAGAAAAAATTGTACTGAGTGAGGTACCCCAGACTCAGAAGGACAAACATGGTATGTACTCACTCATAGTAGGATACTAGATGTAATACAAAGATGACTAGACTGCTATACAACTCCAGGGAGGCTACCTAGAAAACAGAACCCTAGGAAAGACACAAGGATCACCCAATGACAGAGAAATGGATGAGATCTACATGAACAACCTGGATGACAGAGGGAGTAATGAAGGGCAAGTTTCGAGGGAAAAAGAGCTTAGGGGAGCAGGAGATCTCAGCTGGATGAAGAACAGAAAGAGAGAACAAGGAATAACAGACCATGATAACTCAAGACCACATGAGAACAGGAAGAAGCAGAGTGCTAGAGAGGTCCCTGGGAATCCACAATGATACCTCCACTGTAGACTACTGCAATGTTGGAGAGAAAGCCTGATCTGACCTAGTCTGGTGATCAGATGGACAAACACCCTAGCAGTCGTGCTGGAACTCTCATCCAATAACTAATGGAAGTGGATGCAGAGATCTTCAGCCAGGCCCCAGGTTGGAGCTCCAGGTACCCAATTGCCGAGAAAGAGGAGGGACTGTAAGAGTATGAATTGTTGAGACCAAGACTAGAAAAACACAGGGACAAATAGCTAAACTAATGGAAACACATGAATTATGAACCAAAAGCTGTGGAGTCCCCAACTGGATCAGGCTCTCTGGATAAGTGAGACAATTGAATAGCTTGAACTGTTTGGGAGGCCCCCTGGGCAGTGGGACCCTGACCTATCCTTAGTGCATGAGCTGGCTGTTTGGAACATTGGGCTTACACAGGGACACTTTGCTCAGCCTGGAAGGAGGGGACTGGACCTGCTTGTACTGAGTCCACCAGGTTTAAATGAATCCCCAGGGGAGTCTTGGCCTTGGAGGATATGGGAATGGATGGGAGGGGCTGGGGGAAGGTGGTGTCAGTGGTGGGAGGGGGAAGGACAGGGCAACCCATGACTGATGTGTAAAATTAAAACACAAATATAATAAATTTAAAAAGGAGAAAAAATGCTCTTTTGCCCCATGTGTAATAGAAAAAAAAAAAAATGGCCAGCAAGAATACATTAAAAAATGGGAGACAGCTCTAAACAGATAATTCTAAAAGAGGAAACACAAATGGCTGAGAAGCATTTAAAGAACTGTTCTAAATTCTTAGTCATCATGGAAATGCAAATCAGAGATACTTTGAGATTTTATCCAACACCACTCAGAACAGCCGAAATCAATAAAACAAATGACAGCTCATTTGGGGATGATGTGGAGTAAGAGACAATTCTTGCATTGCTGGTCGGAGTGCAAACTTATACAGCCACTAAAGAAATCAGTGTGGAAGTTCCTCAAGAATCTTGGAATAGATCTATCTCAAGATTCAGATATACAACTCTTGGGCATATATACAAAGGAATTCACCTCCTTTTCAATCTTAACATTGAGTAAAATACAAAGCTTTATATACTCATAAAAGCAACACTAAATACAGGGTAAAAAAAAGTACTGATAATGTTCACTGTACTGATATCTGAATAACATAAGAAGTGAAAAACTGGTTATGATAAAATCTCACAGGTCATCATGTTGGGTATTGTGTAGATGGTAATATGCAAATTAACACAACATGAACTGGTAAGCATCTATTAAGTTTTAGTAATGGAAATGAACTTGAATCAATTTCATTAAATATCTCCATTTTCTCAGTTTATTGGCTTAAGGTATATAAGGCTACTACTTCTAAATTAGCAAAACACATTTGTTCTTTTTGTTTTTCAAGTGAAAAAAAAGGCTTCATACATATTTGTATGTGTATTGGAAAACAATGTGTGATTTCTAGTCCTTCTTTTCCATCTGCTTATTGAATTATATGTCAAGTGGCCAATTTCAGGAGGATTTTGAACAAGAGGAGGGCCAAACATCATGATTAGGATGTTTTTATTCAATAAATCTTAGTTCTTAGTATTGACTATGTAAAGTATCACTCTTAAGGTTAAGGAGACAAATAGGAACCTGGAATTTCATAGTTCTAAAAGTTGAAAATAAGCTATATAAGAAACAAGCTGCCAACTTATGAACTATTAATTAGCTGAGTTTCTCTCCTGCTAGTGCCCAAAATAAAGAAGGAGGAAGTGAAGCCAAGCTTAATAAATAGATTTCTATTATGAGTGAGAAATAGTTGGAAGCTTTTCAGTTACTTAACAATAGTAACATTGAAAAAACTAGTAAAGAGTGTATCTGGGTGAGATGTACAGAGAAGAAAGTATGTAAATAAACACTGAATCAGAAGTTATTTTAGTTTCAAAGTGAAGCAAATGTTGTACATCCAAGTTATGTATCTTATCAGATGGTGAAAGTGGTCAATGTTTTGCATAGCCATTGGCCTCATTCCTTCCTTGTTCAACATGCAATCAGAATACAGAAACACACTAAGTAGCCATGTTGGTAGGACATCTTTATTAAATGACCATAGGAGACAAAATTTTTAATCTTGTCCCTATATGTGGTACATGACTGAACATAAGTACTAAACTGTGGTAAGATTTACAAGAAAAAAATATACACATTTATTTTATAAGTAATTGATGAGTCAAAGAATCTCTCCAGAAATTGAAGAGTCAACTAAGCATTTAAGGGAACATTATTATGAAGTATGTTAAGCAAAAGCAGTTAGGTTTAGATCAATAGTAGAATAAAAACATGATTAGGAATGTATGAGATAGTTTAGCAAGATATTTTTTAAAATTTTGATTCCCTTGGTTATAAGCCTCCAACCTTTGATAAGAACTTTACCTTTATTAGCACATAGAGGCAGATCACAGGGAAATTCATTAGTTGATTTTAAGAAACACAATGGATGTCAGAGTGATCTTCTTGTATCTGCTACCACAGATTTATTTTTTATGCCTTTAATTCAAAATAGTCAATGTGCCAGAGCAGTATGTTTTGGTAAAACGTGCTCTTTTTAAAATTATTCTCTCATATTTTATATTCTGAATGCAGTTTCCCCTCCCTTGCTGTCCCTCACTCCCACCTACCCTCTCCCCAAGATCCACTGTTCCTCTATTTCACTTCAGAAAAGGGCAGGCCTCCAAGGAATATCCACCAAACATATCAAGACTCAATAAAAGCTGTCACCTCCCGGCATATTAAGGCCACACAAGGCAATCCTGTATGACAAAAAGGGTCCCAAAAGCAGACACAAGAGTTAAAAGATGTCCCTGCTTCCAGGGTTCGAAGACCCACAAGAAGACCAAGCTATACAAGCAAAACACATATGCAGGGGACCTAGTTCAGACACATACAGGCTCCCTGATTTTCTGTTCAGTCTCTGTGAGGTCCTATGAGGCCAGGTTAGTTGATTCTGTGGTTGTTCTTGTGGTGTCCCTTGCCCTTCTGTCTCCTAAAATCCTTCCTTACCCTCTACTACAGGATTCCCTAGCTCTGCACAATGTTTGGCTGTGGGTCTCTGCTCTGATCAGTTGCTGAGTGAAGTCTCACTGATGATGATTATGCTAAGCTCCTGTCTATGAATATACCAGAATATCATTAGAAATTATTTAAAGTGTATTCTTAAATCCTGAATTAGTACAATACTTATTCAAACTATATTCTATAAAGATAAAGAGAAATTCCTAATTCAACTTATGAAGAAAGAACTCAGGAGCCTGATTGAACTTTGAACAAATTCTGACAAATTGTATTTGGTAAAAGTTGTGTGTATTTCTATACTTCTGGGGTGATATTTTATTTGTGCTTATCTGGGGATGAGAGGACAGAGCCAAAGACTAGATTAGACAGAGAGGGCAGAAAGTGGTGGAACATGCACCTTCAATCCTATCACTCAGGAGGCAGAGGTCCATCTGGATTTCTATGAGTTCAAGGCCACATTGGGAACAGAGCCAGGTATGGTGGCACACACCTTTAATCCCAGCACTTGAGATACCATGTCTGTGCTTGGGAAGTACACAGGCCTTTAATCCCTGAAAGTGATGGCAGGAAGCAGAAAGCTATATAAGGCATGAGAACCAGGAACTAGAGGCTTTTAAGCCGCATTTCAACTGAGACCCTCAGGGGTGAGGACTCAGAGGCTTTCAGTCTGAGGATTCGTGGGAACAGGATTGGCTGAGGAGTTGGTGAGTTGAGGTTGGCTGTGGTTGTTCTGCTTCTCTCATCTTTCAGCTTTCATCCCAATGTCTGGTTCTGGGTTTTTGATTAATAAGGCCATTTGAAGATTTGTGTTATGTACTTCCTCATAGGTAAATGTTTGATGGAGCAAATATGTTATGGGATATACTATGCATTCAACCATAAGTCAGATCTCTGATTAATCAAAATATGAATTTAGATATATGTGTGATATTAATGAGAATGACAGCCACTGCTCCTTTCTTTGAATGCTTTGTTCCAAGTTCATGAAACTTTTAGGAAAGAAAAGGAGGTGAGTCACCTGGAGAGGGCTTTAGATTTAAAGATTCATGCCCATATCACTTAACTCTCTGCTTCATGCCTGTGGATCAGATGTAAGCCATTAGCTAATGCTCCATGTGCCAAGTCTGCTTGCATCCTTTTAGGTGAGGGTTACTATTTGTTATACATTTCAAGTGAATCATTACTAAAATATATAAAAGAATAGCCAGAAGACACAGTAGACAGTATCAGAATAGTGAATGAACCCTTTTATTCATTCAATTCAAAAACCAAATAAAGTTATTATTACAAACAAACAAAACTTGCATGATATGTTGTGTTATATTTTAATACACCTTTATAATGCATATTTTGTAAAAAGGACTTCCCAAAGTAGTTGGCCAAAATTTGCAATATGAGAGCCTATGGGGGACCTTGTTTCATTCAAAACACTATATTTCATTACATGTCCCCCATAGGCTCATGGGCATTTTGGCATGCAGGAAATACTCAAAGGTCTTCTATAATTCTTTAAAATTTAACATGGTACAATACAAATTGCTAAATGGTCTTTCTTATTAATAAAAAACAACAAAAAAAAAACTGGAGCCAGATATTGGGGTGAGAGCTGAAAGAACAGAGGAATAGAAAAAGCCACAACCAACCTCACCTTACCAAGTCCTGAGCCTCCAGAGAGACTTCCTGTTACTCACGCCTTATATAACTTTCTGTACCCTGCCACTTTTCTTCCTTCCTAGTGCTGGGATTAAAGGCGTGTCTACTTCCCAAATACTTGGTAGCAAACACTACTTCTGGCTCTGTTTCCAGTGTGGCCTTGAACTCACAGAAATCCAGATGAATCTCTGCTTCCCGAGTGATAGGATTAAAGGTGTGAGCAACCACTGCCTGACCTCTATGTTTAATATAGTGACTGACTTTTTTCTCTGATCACCCAGCAAGCTTTCTTTATTAGAGCACAAATAAAATATCACCACAGCATGGCCATAATTTTCTCAAGATTTACTCACCTTCTGGTACCAATTTTTGCATTAGCTACTTTTTACTGCTGGGATAAAACAATGAGACCAAAAATGACTTATTGAAGGATGACATTTTTGAGCTTACACTTCCTTGGTAAGAGTCCATAATGATGAGGAACTGTAGCAGAAACAAGAATCTAAAAAATCATGATTCGAAAGAGACACAAGAAGTAGAGAGCAAACTAGAGGTGGGTCAGGCAGCAAACATAATCATACATCCAGTAATATGCTTTTCCAGCAAGAGAATACTTAAAGTTTCATAACCTCCCCAAACCATATTACTATGTGGGGTATCCTGTGATGAAACACCATAACCTAAAGGAACTTGGGGAGGACAGGGTTTATTTGGCATATATTTCTGCTTAGTAGTGCATCACTGAAGGAAGTCAGGAGTGGAACTCAAGCAGTGCTGGAACTTGGAGGCAGGTGCTGATGTTGAGGGCATGGAGGGGTGCTGCGAATTAGCTGGTATCTCATGGCTTCCTCAGCCTGTATTATAGAACTCAGGACCACTAGCTCAGGCTTGACAAAACCACAGGGAGAATTTCCCTCCCACATTAGTCACTAATTAAGAAAAAGTCCTACAAGGTTGTCTCCAGACTAATCTTTTGTTTGTTTGTTTTAATTCAATTTAATTTTACATATCAGCCATGGGTTCCCCTGTCTTCCCCACTCCCGCCCCCAGCCCCACTTTCCACCCAGCCCACTCCCCCCATTCCCATATCCTCCAGGGCAAAGACTACCCTGGGGATTCAGCTCAACCTGGTGGATTCAGTACAGGCAGGTCCAGTCCCCTCCTTCCAGGCTGAGCAAAGTGTCCCTGTGTAAGCCCAAGGTTCCAAACAGCCAGCTCATGCACTAAGGACAGGTCCCGGTCCCACTGCCTGGGTGTCTCCCAAACAGTTCCAGCTATTCAATTACCTCACTTATCCAGAGGGCCTGATCCAATTGGGGGCTCCACAGCCTTTGGTTCAGAGTTCATGTGTTTCCATTAGTTTGGCTGTTTGTCCCTGTGCTTTTTCCAATCATTGTGTCAATAATTCATACTCTTAGAGTCCCTCCTCTTTCTCCCCAATTGGACTCCTGGAGCTCCACCTGGGGCCTGGCTGAGGATCTCTACATCCACTTCCATCAGTTATTGGATGAGAGTTCTAGCATGACAGTTAGGGTGTGTGGCCATCAGATCACCAGACTAGGTCAGTTGGGGCTTTCTCTCGACCATTGCCAGTAGTCTACAGTGGAGGTATCACTGTGGATTTCTGGGGACCTCTTTAGCACTTTGCTTCTTCCTATTCTCATGTGTGAGAACAAAGAATAACAGACCATGATGAATCCAGACTAATCTTATATGGCATTTTCTTTTTTTATTAAGAATTATTTTTATTCATTTTACATACCAACCACAGATCTCCCTCTCTTCCCTCATCTCTCCCCCCCAGCCTCTACCCCCAACCCCCTCCTCATTCCCTCTTGAACAAGGTATGGCCACCCATGGGACATCAGCAAAACCTGGTACATTCAGTTGAGGCAGGTCCAAGCCCCTTCCTCCTGCACCAAGGCTGTTCAAGGTGTCCCACCATGAGTAATGGGCTCCAGAAAGCCTGCTTGTGCACCAGGGATGGATCCTGAACCTATTTCCAGGGTACCCCTTAAACAGATCAAGCTACACAACTGTCTTGCTTGTGAAGAGGGCCTAGTCCAGTCCCATGGAGGCTCCACAGCCTTTGGGCTAAATAAAGACCATCAGTTATTACTAGTTTGGTTTGGTTGTCTCTATAGGTTTCACCATCATTATCTTGATGCACTTACTCATAGAATCCATCTTCTCTCTCTTCAACTGGACTCATGGAGCTCTGCCAGGTATTTGGCTGTGGATCACTGCATCTGCTTCCATCAGTTACTGGATGAAGGCTCTGTGATAACAGCTAGGGTATACAAAATTCTGATTACTGGGGTAAGCCAGTTCAGGCACCCTCTCCACTGTTGCTGGGGTCACCCTTGTGGATTCCTTAGTACTTTCCTAGCACTTGGGTTCTTCCTGTCCCCACCATGCCTCCCTCTATCATAGTATCACTTTCATTGCTCTCCCACTGCATCCCTCTTCCAGCTTGACAATCCTATACCCTTATGTTCTCATCCCCCATCACCTACCCTCTATTACCTCCCCATCCCCGGTTTACTCATGGAGATCTCATCTATTTCCCCTTCCCAGGACAATCCAGGGATCCCTCTTAGGGTTTTCCTTGTTAGCTAGCTTCTCTGGAATTTGCCTAAATTTTGCCTGAAGATCAGAGGACAGAACAAGCCACTAAATTAAACACAGAAGTCATGCAGTGGTGGCACACAGCTTTAATCCTAGCACTTGGAAGGCAGTGATCACTCTGGATCTATATGAGTTCAAAGCCACTATAGACTACATGAGATTGAGTCAGTCTAGGAGAGAAAAAGAGCCAGGCAGTGGTGGTTTTAATGGCTGGACAGAGAAAAGTATATAAGGTATGAGGGGACAGGAACTAAAAGCCGTTAAGGCTGAAGAACCCCTTTCAGCTACAGGCTTTTCAGCTAAAGAGATTTTTCAGGCTGAGGAGCTGGTGAGGTATGAGGTAGTAGCAGTGACTTGTTCCTTTGTCTCTCTGGTCTTTCAGCATTTACCCCAATATATGGTACTGGTTTTATATTAAAAGGCCATTTAACATTTGAGCTACAGGTTGTAGTCTGGTTATTGCTTTACATATAATATTCACTTATGAGTGAGTACATACCATGCTTGTCTTTCTGAGTCTGGGTTACCTCACTCAGGATGATATTTTCTAGCTCCACCTATTTGCCTGCAAACCTCATGATGTCATTGCTTTTTACTGCTGAGTAGTACTCCATTGTGTATATGTACCATATTTTCTATATCAATTATTTGGTTTAGGGGAAACTAGGTTGTTTCCAGGTTCTGATTATTACAAATAATGTTGCTATGAACATAGTTGAACAGGTATCCTTGTGGTATGATTGAGCATCCCTTGGGTATATGCCCAAGAATGGTATAGCTGGGTCTTGAGGTATATTGATTCCCAATTTTTTGAGAAACTGCCATACTGATTCCCAATGTGCCTATACATGTTTACACTCCCACCAACAGTGGAGGAGTGTTCCCCTTGCCCTGCATCCTCTCCAACATAAGCTGTTATTAGTGTTTTTTGGTCTTAGACATTCTGATAGCTCTAAGATTGTATCTCAGTGTTGTTTTGATTTTCATTTCCCTAATGACCAAGGATGTTGTGTAATTCCTTAAATGTCTTTTGGCCATTTGCAATTCTTCTGTTGAGAATTCTCTGTTTAGCTCTGTAGTCTATTTTTTATTTGGGTTGTTCAATATTTTGATGTCTAGTTTCTTGAATTTTTTATATATTTTGGAAATCAGCCCTCTATCAGATGTGGGGTTGGTGAAGAATTTTTCCTGTTCTGAAGGCTGTCATTTTTGTCTTATTTACCATGTCCTTTGCCTTTCTGTTTCAGGATGTCCCATTCATTAATTGTTGCTCTCAGTGTCTGTGCTACTGGTGTTATATTTAGGAAGTGGTCTTGTTGTGGATATCACTCTGTGTAAATAAAGTTCTGATTGGCCAGTGGTCAGGCAGGAAGTATAGGCGGGACAAGAGAGAAGAGAATTCTGGCAAGTAGAAGGTTGGAGAGAGACTCCGCCAGCCGCCACCAGAAAAAGCAACATGTAAAGACACCAGTAAGCCACAAGCCATGTGGCAAAGTATAGACTAACAGAAATGGGTTAATTTAAGAGAGAAGAAGTAGATAACAAGCAGCCTGCCACAGCCATACAGTTTCTAAACAATATAAGTTTCTGTGTGCTTTCTTGGTTGGGTCTGAGCGACTATGGGACTGGCGGGTAAGAGAGAATTGTCCTGACTGGGTCAGGCAGGAAAACTCTAACTACATGGTCTCCTGTACCAATACATTCAAAACTACTTCCTATTTTCTCTTCTACCAGATTCAGTGTAACTGGATTTATATTGAGATCTTTGATACACTTTGAATTGATTTTTGTGCATGGTGACAGATATGGATCTATTTGCACTCTTTCACATGTTGACATCCAGTTATGCCAGCACCATTTGCTGAAGATACTTTCTTTTTTTCCAATGTACAGTTTTGACTTCTTTGTCAAAAATCAGGAGTTCATAGGTGTGTGGGTTACATGGTCTTTAATTCAATTCCATTGGTCCACATGTCAGGTTTTATGCTAATACCATTCTGTTTTTATTACTATACTCTATAGTAGAGCTTGAAGTCAGGGGTGATGATGCCTCCAGAAGTTGCTTTATTGTACAGGGCTGTTTTGTTTTTTCCATGTGAAGTTGAATATTGTTCTTTCCAGGTATGTGAAGAATTGTGGTGGGATTTTGATGGGGATTGCATGTGTAGATTGTTTGGTAAAACTGACTCTTAATCCTACCTTTCCATGAACATGGGAGATCTTTCCATTTTTTGATATCTTCTTCAATTTCTTTCTTTGGTGACTTAAAGTTCTTGCCATACAGATCTTTAATTTGCTTAGTTCGAGTTACCCCAAGGTAGTGTATATTATTTGTGGCTATTGTAAAGGGAGATGTTTCTCTGATTTCTTTCTCAGCTCATTTACCATTTGCATTTAGGAGAGTGATTTTTTTTTTAGTTAATCTTGTATCCTGGTACATTACTAAAGGTGTTTATCAGCTGGATGAGTTCTCATGTAGAATTTTTGGGGTCATTTATGTATACTATCATATTTTCTGCAAATAGTATTCCCTTGATCTCCTTTTGTTGTCTTTTGCAGTAGATTGAACTTAGAGTATTATATTAAATAGATACAGAGAGAGTGGATTGTCTTGTTTTGTTCCTGATTTTAGTGGAATTACTTTGATTTTCTTTCCATTTAATTTTATGTTGGCTGTTTGCTTGCTGTAAATTGTCTTTATTATGCTTAGGTGTGTCCCTTGTATTCTCTCCAAGACCTTCATCATGAAGAGGTGTTGGATTTTGTCAAAGGGTTTTTAGCATCTAATGAGATGATCATGTGGTCTTTTTTCTTTCAGTTTGTTTATATGGTATATTACACTGAACCATCCTTTCATCTCTGGGATAAACCCTACTTGGTCATGGTGAATAACTTTTTTGATGTATTCTTGGATTCAGTTTGCCAGTATTTTATTGAGTATTTTTGCACCAATATTCATGAGACAGATTGGTCTATAATACATTTTCTTTGTTGCATCTTTATGTGGTTTGGGTATCAGGGTAACTGTAGCCTCAAAAAATGAGTTTCATAATGTGCCTTCTGTTTCTAGTGTGTGGAACAATTTGAAGAGTATTGGTATTAGCTCTTCTTTGAAATTCTGGTAGAATTCTGCACTGAAACCATTGGGTTAGAAGGCTTTTAAGGAATGTTTCCATTTCCTTAGGGGTTATATGTCTATTTAAATTGTTTATCTGTCTTGATTTAACTTTGGTATGTGTTAACTATCCAGAAAATTGTCCATTTCTTTTAGATTTTCCAATTTTGTGGAGTCTAGGTTTTTGAAGTATGACCTGATGATTCTCTGAATTTCCTCATTGTCTGTTGTTATTGCTCCTTTTCATTTATGATTTTGTTAATTTGGATATTCCCTCCTTGCCTTTTGGTTAGTCTATCTTATTGACTTTCCTAAAGAACCAACTCTTTGTTTCATTGATTCTTAGTATTGTTTTCTTTGTTTCTATTATATTGATTGCATCTCTCAATTTCATTATTTCCTGACAGCTATTTCTTCTGGGTCTTCTTTTTGTTCTAGAGCTTTAATGTATGCAGTTAAATTGCTAGTGTGAGATTTCTCCATATTCATATGTAGGCATTTAGCACTATGAAATTTTGTCTTAGTACTGCTTTCATAGTGTCCCATAAATTTCTGTATGTTATACATTCATTTTCATTTAATTCTAGGAAGTCTTTAATTTCTTTCGTTATTTTTTCCTTGACCCATTGGTGATTCAGTTGAGCATTATTCAATTTCCATGAGATTGTAGGCTTCCACTTTAAGCCATGGTGGTCCAATAAAATATAGGAGGTTATTCCAATTTTTTTTTTGTATCTGATGAGATTTGCTTAATGTAGATGTAACAGTTTTATTAAATAAGAAACACAGAGCCAAATGCAGAGTTAAAGGCCCAAGAGGTCAGAGCAGTAGCTCAGAGCTGATTCTAAAAACCCTTTTTACCCTCCTGCCGCTGCCATCCTTCCCCTCCTCAGGTGTTTCCTATTTAATTAGATGGTTACATCTACAGTTTGCACACACATGGCAAGAATTCATTAAAAACCTCTCAGCTCAGCACGGCTCGACTCGGCTTGGCAGCTTGGCGGCTTGGTGGCCCACCAGCTCCCTGGCTCCCCAGCTTGGGCCAGCTTGGTGTAGGCCCCAGGCCTGACCGACCACCGAACAACCATAGCTATACCGGTGCTATGAACAACTCAGGCCTTCCGGAGCTATACCAATTTGCAGTAGCTACAGACAAATACAGATAGGGTTTTTTTTTTTTTTTTTGGCCGAAACGCCAATGCACGTGGTCCGAGCTTAAGGAAGCCAGAACCCAGGCTCAACATGGCTCAAACAGGAACACATGGCTGGATTTAAGCTTTTAGACAGAATTCATGGCTACACATTCTCTCTCTCTGTCTCTCTCTCTCTCTCTCTCTCTCTCTCTCTCTCTCTCTCTAGATTCCCACCTCAGAAGCTAGGTAGCTGTTTGGAAATTCCCTCAGATTTTTACTGTTCTACACAGACTTGGTAAGTCAATTAAGATATCAGATATTTTAAAGGAAAAAACCATTTAAAAGAGAAAAAATTTTTTTCCACATTAAAAAAAATTGGGTATTATGTGTACATTGGAAGGATATTGGGCTTTGATACAATTTTAGGCAGTCTGAAAATGGAGCAACTATATGAGAAGATTAATGCTGACAGGATGCACATTATTACTTTCCTTATCCTTATTTTACTATTTAAAAAGATAGTCAATTTAAGTGCCAGGATAAAAGCTTTAGAAAAAATAGTTAAACCTGTTAAAATGAATTATAGAGAATATCAGATTCAGACAGAAGAAATTAACAGTGAAATTGTTTTGGGATTGGATTATAAGGTTACAGAAAGAAAGCCTATTTTCACACAATTACCCTGAATTTATCCGGTAACCATACAACAACTACCTGGTCAAGCTTTCAGGCTTTTGAGCAGCACAGTTCAGGTGAGATTCATTCTGGATGAGGACTGAGAGGCTTCCAGTCTGAGACAACAGGATCAGCTGAGGAATTGGCAAGGTGAGGAAGCTGTGGCTTATTCTGTTTCTCTGATCATTCAGCATTCACTTTTTTTTTTATTAATAAGAACTTTTAAGGTTCTTGCAACAGCTTTGTGATCGAGTATGTGGTTGATTTTAGAGAAGCTTTCATGGGGTGATGAGAAGGTGTATTGTTTTGTGTCAGGGTGGAATGCTCTGTAGATATATATTAAGTCCATGTGAGTCATAACAGCTATTAGTTTTTTTTTTTATTTCTCTATTAATTTTCTGTCTAGCAGACCTGTGTGGCATTGGTGAGTGTAGGGTGTTGAAGACTCCCACTAATAGTGTGTGTGGTTTGATGTGCTATTTAAGCTTTAGTAATGTTTCTTCTATGTGGGTGTCCTTGTATTTGGGGCATAAATGTTCATCTTGGTGGATTTTTCTTGTGATGAATATGTCATGTCCTTCTCAATTTCTTTTGATTGATTTTAGTTTGAAGGCTATTGTGTGAGATATTAGGATAGATACAGTTTCTTGCTTCTTAAGTCCATTTGATTGTGAAATCTTTTCCCACCCTACCTTGGGAAGTCAACACAGGCTGTCATACCAAGTTGGGGCAGGACCATGACACCCTTCCATGCATCAAGGCTGAATAAGGCTTTGCACAAGAGGGAATGGGCTCTAAAAAGCCAGTTTGTGTACCTGGAATGAATCCTAGTCTCATTGCCAGAGGACCCACTAACACATCAAGCCACACAACTGTCACCCATATTGATGGGCCCTCTGAACTGTATTTTTAAACTGTGTCTGTATGACTACATTTGTAAATACTTACATGCAAAAATTAAATTTCACTTTAAGAACATAATACTTTGGTTTATTTTCTATCCTGATTATTTTATATCAATGCAGTTATTAGTAAATAGGGCATAAAAATTGTAATTACCTATATAATATTTCAGTATTTCACTAGTGGTGCTTCCCATAAGTACTGGTTTAGTCTTAGCATGAATTAGTATTAGTATGAGTACTCCTATTCTGTTATCCCTTCGAACATTCCCATGCATTGCATTTTGTTACTCTTTTCTTTTAGAGAAGAAAGGATTACTCAGATATCTATATCTATTCAAGAATATCTAATGACTTTGCTTAGCTGCTTTTACAATTTAGAGATAATAACCAGAATGTTAAGATGTTTATTTTTCTGTATTTTCCAAGATATATAATCATAAAAGGAAGCAAGCTATTTGTTATACATTTGATACATATTTACTTTTGGAGAGCAGAAAATAAACTTTATGTAGTTAGAAAAATGTGATAGAGATACAGACAGAGTGTTTCCCTAAAAATGTGTTAAGCCAAAAATGAATTAACATTTACATAATATAAACTTTATTTATTAACAAATTAATTTAAAAATATAGAATTTCATAGCTTATGAATAGTAAAGTCAATGATGCAAGTGTAATGAATGCATATTGTGAAATCAAAGACATAAACAAAAATATTTTTGAATTTTAATGGAAAATTCTTTAGGAGAGTAAAAAGCTATGATCACACTCTAAAATCCAACAAATATGCACAAAAACAGCATTTTTAAGTATCTCTAAAAAGTGTTTTGAATGATTATTACCACCCTTGAGAAAGAACTAAGAGAACCTAATATAATTAGCCTCTCCTATTGATGAGAACTCTTATTGTTTGCCCAATGCAGAGTGGACAGCTCTGAGACTATTTACTAACAAATGCACATGCACACAAACACAGACACAGACACATACAGACACACACACACACACACACACACACACACACACACACACACACAAATAAAAAGATCCTATAAAGTTGAGAATGGTTTATTGGTGAAATTATTAAGGCCACTCCACATAGTTAAAATGGAGGTTTATTTAGTGGCATAACTTACAAATGAATGGAGAGTTAGGTTGCAGGGTTTAGGAAAGGTGTGTCACAGTCTGGTGATGTTCTCTGGAGAACTCTGCTCGGTCTACCTCCAGCATCCAGGGTCCTGGAACCAAGAGAGCCCCCGCATCTGGAACTTGGGTCTTCAGCATCCTCTCTCAGCTCTGCTTTGTAGGCATGACTATTACCAAAGCCTCAGTGGGGGTTGGAACTTCCAGATTAAAGCAGGAATTACTACCCACTACAATGGGTGGTTCATGGGTGGGGATTAAAGCAGGGTATCTTGGAGAGTCTGAAACGAAGAATGCTGGAGGAAGCAATGCAATTGTTTTTCAATTAAAAATTTTAAAGAGAAAAAAATAACAAAAATAGAAAAATAATAAAAACTACAAAAATATTCAAAGACAATGAGCCCAAAATAAGACTATACTGTGTAGAATATTCACTTCTATAAAAAAGAGAATACTTCTTATAATATATTGCAATTTTTTATTATTTTCTTTTACCTTTCTATAGTTTTATTGGGAGATAGAGAAAGAGAGACAGAGACAGAGAGGCAATTTTTAATAGCAGAGGCTCGTATGTTGACCTTCATCCAACTGTGCAGAACTGTCTGTGACACCTGGGATTTGAAGACCTTAAAAAATGAGGCAGACTATAGTCTAATGCTACAGAGAATTTTATTTCAGTTTCAGTGTTCTTCCATACATGAATGTAACAAAGCAATGATCCAAGGAAGGTTGCTTGAGTTCATAAAAACATGTAAATAAACAGCAGTAGGGCACATACTAAATATTAACAGAGCAGCCCTTTCCCAGAACTTTCTCAGGACAGACAATTTAAACAGTTTCCTGGCACTTACTATAGATTATATCTGGAAAGCATGAAAGCAAGACAGAAGGCCGTATACAGATTCAGGGCACACTGACCAGATTGAGTTTTATAGATATATTCTGACATCCAACAAGAATAAACCTGTCTTATAAATTGAATGCAAATGTTTGTCACAGGCAACATGTAATCACATCCAAAATCAATCCAAGAAACAAAATACTCTTGAGGTAAAATAGCCTGTGCCTTTTTTCCTGGAGCCTCTCTCACATGGTAATTAACAATAACTTGGAGATATAAGCCAATTGTATCAATATATTTAAATATAACAAAGAACAAACTCTAATTAGATAGATTAATATTGTATTTGAAGAAATTAATGTCATGTATCATTTAAGAAAATTTGCCTAACTAGGTGGAAAACTGTATATTTTTTTTCATTTACCTAGATAGAATTGGAGTACTTCTCAAGTGTGTCCTCCTGTATTTGATATAGACAGAGAATGAGCCAAATGCAAACCAATGTCTCTTCATTTAAATCAGGCAAACAAAACAAAACAAAACAATGGCAATAATACATGACAGGTATTCAAATGATTTGATGCCTGGACCTTTAATATTTGAAAGTGAAAATAGTTTTCACTTCTTATATTCCACTACAAAGTGAAAAATCAATGAGTAGTCTTTAATGAGTCTCTCATAATTACAGGACTTAATTCAGATATTGTTCTTTAAGGTCATTAATACTTCTGTTACTGGAAGTACAGGTAATATTTCCAGTATAAGATTTCCAGGTAAGATTTTGACAGTATAAATATTTGCACTAAAGATTCCAGGCAAAAAAAATTTTGGTTGGGTAAAGTAAAGAAAGCCTACTGTCAGTACATTCTCAAATTTAGAATACATTTTGTGCTGTATCTTTTATTTGCACTTGAAAATTAAATGATGTGAATAATAAATAACCAGCTTACAAGTGGAATTTAGACAAGAAAAATCTACTCAGTAATAGTGTGAAAATTTCCAAATAAGCATCTTTAATATGTCACTGATGAATTACAAGGAAAAATCCTGATTATTTTTTTACTACTTATTCACTATTAACAACCACCAAGGAAAGCAGGGAGCTCACTAGTTGGTTTTCGACTGTCAAATGGTCACTCTGAAAACATACATACAAGTAACACAATATAGATTGAGCAGGTTATAATTAGTAATAGGTATGCATATGCATATGCATGTACATATATGAATATAATAATGAGTTTGCAAGCGGTCGATGAGAGGGTTTGGATTGAAGAAAGGGAAGGGAGAAATGTTGTAATTATAATATCAAAAAGAAAACATAGCAAACAAAAACACTTTCATGGTCTACCCTTATGGTACAATATCTCAGTAGCTTATGTCATGGCTGAAAGTCATCCTGATCTGCTTTTACAAACAAACCCTAGTTTTAAAGCAGTGTGGAACACCCTTTAAGATTGCACAGTAGCTCAATCTTGTCTATGCACAGGTAGTATTTGTAATTAGCATAACAATCATTTGTGTTCAGAAAAGAATGCAAAGACTAATGTTGAAAAAAATGCACCATAGAAAACTCATAATTGGTTATAAGTAAGGATGCCTTGAACTATGTGCTACCAACCTCTGCTCACTATGTGATTTTATTTATTTTTTGATACCATTTTGTTTTATTTTTAAAGTGAAGCAGTGTATTTTTTGGATGTGTTGTTTGTGCACTTAGCAGTAACAATTGCTTAATTTTAAGCTCCATATGTTTTTCTACAGGTTTATTTTTAGTAGTGAGGGAAATATACAGATTAAACTAAATGTATATTTGCTACACACACTTAGCTGCTATTTTTAAAGTTTGTATTTGTTTGTTTGTTTGTTTGTTTGTTTATTTGTTTTTAATTATGTGTTGGTGAGTGCCTCTGGTTCTGTCTGTGATTATGTATCCTCCAAAGCAGCAGGTGCCTGTGAATGCCAGAATCTTTGGATCTGGAGCTGGATTACAAATATTTGTGACATGGGTACATAGAGATAGGAAGATCATCTTAGTCACTGAGACATCTCTGTAACCCCTTATATCCTTTATAAGAGAGTGAGACTTTCAAGGAAGTATAGAAAAGTAACAATGTCTTTCAGCTATTTGTGCTTCCTCTGTTGAGAATTCTCTGTTTAGATCTATAGTCCATTTCTTATTTGGACTGCTGGGCACTTTGATGTCTAGTTTCTTGAGTTCTTTATATTGTTGAGACCATGATTGGAAAAAGCACAGGGACAAATAGCCAAACTAGTGGAAATACATTAACTATGATCCAATAGCTGAGGAGCCCCCAACTGGATCAGTGAGACAGTTGATTAACTTGAACTGTTTGGGAGGCACCCAGGCAGTGGGACCAGGACCTGTCCTTAGTGCATGAGCTGGCTGTTTGGAACCTAAGGCCTATGCAGGGACACTTTGCTCAGCCTGGGAAGAGGGGACTGGACCTGCCTGTACTGAATCTACCAGTTTGAGCTGAATCCCCAAGGGTGTCTTTGCCCTGGAGGAGATGGGAATGGAGGGTGGGATGGGGAGATGGTGGAGAGGGCTGGAGGAGGGAGGATAGGGGAATCCATGGGTGATATCTCAAATTAAATTAAATTACAAAATTAAAAATTAAAAGTAACAATGTCTAATAGCTTTTAGTTCAGAATCATCATAATCATATTCATTTTGACAATTTTATTTAAAACACATGCATTCAACAGTAATAAGTACAAAGTAGTTCACACCCACAGAAATCCCATAAAACATATAACTGAAAATCATAATATATATGCAAAGGATCAATAAGGTAAAAGTCAACAACAAACAGTGCAACAAAGGCCTTCATTATTCCTTCATAAACACAATGATTACATTTGTTTGCATCATTGTGATTTATTTGGAGACTTACTTTTTTCTTTTGTTTTGGGACTATATACGTCAATGTTGTCAAAACAATTCAAACTGCAATAAAGCCTTTAAACTTAGTTCTCTTATTCCTCAGCCAAAACGTATACATGTATAAACCAAAATAAAAGCGGCAACAATTAAGTGATCGATTTTTATCATAAAAAGACTTGGGAATCACAAGGATATCACAAGTTTTGAACAATGAATTAAATAGAAAAATGAACATAAGGCATAGATGACATACGTAAAATGAAAGCAGGGAATGAATGAACAAAATCTTCAAGTTCATTTGGTAAAATTGTCACATTTTCTGTGCTACACAGCAATGCATTTTAAAGGGCCTTAATTAAGCATTACATTAATAACATAGTTACCATGTATTTATAAATTATGAGACACATTTAAATGAAAATTGAATATAAGCAGTATGTTAGCTTGCCTTATACCACATATACATACATACACACACACACACACACACACAAACACACACACACATATATATATATATATATATATATATATATATATATATATATATATATATATACCACTAAACACTCTTGGGTAAGGTATGACTCAAATCATCTTTGTCATTTACAAACTCAGTCAGACACCCAATACTTTTTCTGAGCACATATAACATAACTGTCATGTCTCACTTTTCTAGACTACACCAGGGTTTAGAGCAACTTTTAAAATTTACATGTTTTTCAAATCACACATTTATACTAAAATGTCCTAATAAATGCTTATTGAGATAGTCTGCAAATGAACAAAATTTCACAGAGAAAAAGACAAAAACCAAAAGCTATGGAATCACAGCAGCCAACATCAATAACGGATAGCCCAGAAACCTGGGATAGAACCAAACACACTTGGAAAAACTAATTGATGAAATGATTCCCAATGATGTTCTTCCATAGGTATAGATTGGTGTCTTAAGCAGTCATCATCAGAGAGGCTTCCCCTGGCACCGGATAGGAGCAGGTGCAGAGAATCACATCCAGATGTTATGCAGAAAGAGGTTCTAAACTGGAGGTCATCATCATGTCCCTCTAGTGGGAGCTTGGGGAATCTTGTGGAGGAGTGAAAGGAAAGATTATGGGAGTCAAAGTGATGGAGGATGGAGGGGCTCTAGCCAGCCAGAGCCTGGTAAACATGGCTCTGGTAGGCCTTGCCCTTCTCCTCATTTCCTCTACCTCTATAAAACTTTTACCAAGGTCTGTTCCCTTAATGAGTCACTTCCTTCTTGTGAGGCTGACTACCAAGTTACAGCTATCAAAACATTGGTGTCTAGCAATCAAAAGTCCTTTTGGCTCACCTAATTAACATGTCCAAATAAAAGTAAACACATCATCCTAACACTGGGTTCCCCCTTTTACCTTTATGAACAGTCATATCCCTTCCATCTCTCCCTTTTTCCCTTCCCCTTCTCCCTGATCCTGTATTCCTTACTTTGTCTCGTATTGCCTGCCTTTTATCACTCTTGGGCACATAAGTCTCCTTTGTACTAAGAACTTGGTCATGGGGTGTCCTGAGCCAACATCAGCCCCTACAGAGGACTCCAGGAGATCATGATCTACCAAATCAACTACGCAGGGCTCACATGGGATCACAGAGACTGAAGCAGAAAGCACCAGACCTGCATGGGTCTGCACCTGGTCCTCTGTGTATATGTGCATATGTTTTGGCTGCTACTGTATGTGTTTGGCTATTTTTGTGAGACTAATAACATTGGGAGCAGGTGTGTCTTTGACTCTTTTCCCTACTCTTGGGACTCTTTTCCTCTTGTTAGGTTGCCCATTTCAGCCTCAATAATAGGGCTTTTACCTTGATGTACTGTATTTTGTTCTGTTATTTTAATTTAGCTGTCTCTTAGAAGCCTATTTTTTTTCCTCAAGGAGGGGGAGAGGATCTGGGGTAGAGGTAGGATGTCTGGAAGGAGTGGAGAGGGGAATCAGGGATCAGGATGTATTGGATGAGAGAATAACCTATTTTCAATATAAAGAAAAGAATAACATCGCATATTGGAAAATCCTTTGCAAAATTTATCACCTGTCTTTCCTTCTGCTTTAATCATGGAGTTAAAGTTAACTGTACTCACATCTCATGGATTTTTTAAAGAATTACTCATTGTGGTTCTATGGCAACATATATAACACATTATAACGGCTTTTCTGATTAAATGTATGGTGGGCCTTTCTGCCCTTGAAAGATTCTACAAATGAGAAGCACTTACTACTTAATACAAATGGGCTTTCCCTTTACTTCCTCTCCCCCTCTCCTTCCTCTTTTTCCTTTTCCCTCTTCTCCCTCCTTTGTGTGTATGTATGTTTGTGTACAAATGCAAATTTGTATGTACATATATCACTATGTACCCAAATTTACTATACATCCAGATGCTTCATTTTTTATAGGTATCATATACAACTAGGAGCAAATTAAATAACTGACATTTTCATCTTTTACCTAGAGGTGTTTATGGTTACATCAGGTACTCATATACAAGTTTCCATTTTACAAGCCTGCTAGTGATAATATTAAAAATGTATTTGCAAGCATGCAACATCAGATACCATTTTACCACGTTACAATATTTTCTTTATCATTTTGTAACTTTTACTACAGATAGCTTTTTCTGTTTTATTTTTTCACTTTCTTTGCACTGTTTCAGAATCAATGAAAAATGGTCCTTGAGAAGGCAGCAATTTTTAAGTAATTGTAGAATCAGCTGTTGCTACATAAAAATGGCTGAATATGAGGTTCTGAAAAGTGTTAACTTCCTTTCCCCACAATAATACACATATATGAAACACAACTTTTTGTTTGTTTGATTGTTGGTTGGTTTTGTTTTTCAAGACAGGGTTTCTCTGTGTAACTTTGTGCCTTTCCTGGATCTCACTTTGTAGCCCAGGCTATCCTCGATCTCATAGAGTCCTCTTGCCTCTGTCTCCCAAGTGTTGGGATTAAAGGTGTGTGCCACCACTGCCCAGCATAATGATCTAAGGCAAAGAAAAATGAAGCGAATCTGACAGGTGCTGTTTGAGACCATTTATCTTGCACAACACCAACCATTAAAATAAGACAAAAATAATAACAGCAAAAGAATAATTCAGCTGACCCATGGTTAAGTGCAAACTTCCCAGAGCACTGAAGTAAGATTATGAAATGGATACATCTGATGTATGCACTTAGAAGAAACTGTTAGACATTAAGATATTGACCCTTAGAGTGGCTACTTACACAGCCACAGTTACCTAGTAGCACCTTTAAATTTAAATATTCTAAAGAGATTTAAATGAAAACTGAAAAATGTAGGCTAAGACATAATGCAAACAACAATACTAAATTAAGCCTCCAGTGGATAATGTCTTAATTGATGCATTAACCAATTCATTAAACTCGGTCTCACTTAGGGAAAAGAATATAAACATTATTTGTTGTTCTTTAGTTTACAAAATAAATAAAAGATTTGACAATATAAGCAAATGTGTAATAGTTAATAAAAATTTAGAGTAAAATTATAAATCAAATAACTACAGACCTAGAAATATGTTTCATATGCATTCTGACATAACTTGTCCAGGTTTGTTTTTCTGTGAAATGAAAGTGAAAGGCTTTAGAAGTAATTAAGGAGTAGAAACTACGGTTAATGAAATTGCATATAAGACTAAAATTATGACTCAGTGCATTAGAGCAATTGCTGCTTTCATGGAAGACTCAGGTTTGTCTACCATTACACATATGGCAATTCACAATTATCTACAAATCAAGTTCCAAGGGAGCTAATAGTAATTAATGGATTTCTGTGAATGAGACATGTGTATGTACATGCAGAAAAACAATCGTAAATATAAAGTAAAAATAAAGCTTAAAAAACATTAAATATATATGCATAGAATCATGGCTAGTAAATGTATCAACATATAATATCATGTTATGTATTATACATCATATACATTATATGTAACAAAATCAATATATACTTTACTATAATATGATATAGTACATGTCTTATATGAATGTGTAATATATGTAATATATATTAGATCATGGTTATGATTTTTTTGAAATATGCAAATATCAAAGCTTGTATATTTTAGCAAATGTTTATCTAGAACTTGATTTTCTTGACACAGTGATTTTTTTCTTTTATCTTTTCTCTTTTTGGGGGGAGGGGGCTTTTGAGTCAGGGTTTCTCTGTGTAGTTTTGGTGCCTGTCCTGGATCTCACTCTGTAGATCAGGCTGGCCTCGACTCACAGAAATCTGCCCGGCCCTGCCTCTCAAGTGCTGGGATCAAAGGTGTGCACCACCACCCAGCTTTGACACATGATTAATAATTTGGAGAAAAATGGAGAAGTGAAATGTAAGGGCAAAAGATAAAGAGTATTAACTTCTGTTTTGTTTCTTCTTCATTGAGATGACTAAGATATGTTTCATCCTTAATGTTTTGATGAATGTGGTGTGTGATTCATTAATTTGAAATGTTTTTAAGCACATTTTCAGACTTTGTCAATGGTCAGATTTAATTTCTCATGAATCAGGGACAATGTCCTTTGGGAGCCTTCTTGATTTGCTTAGTACAGGAAACTTAGATAACATAAATTTTTCTTCTAATTAATCCATGTGAGAATGCTCTCGAAAGAATGAATGTACCGAATATTTCTAAATTTCTGGAAAGACATAGAACATAAAATGAAACACAATAAACATTTCACTTACCTTATATTCATTTCAGGTATGTGCTCTGACTTTATTCCTTCAAAGTGGAAGGCACATTTTAAAACACTGGATGTGTATATATTAACATTAAATAATTTCAGATTGAATTAAGATATGCACAAACACATGAATAATGTATCTGTTATTTTCTGCATTACTTTGTCTTGTCATTCTTCTGCCTCTCTGTTGACCCCTTCCACCACCTTCCACCTGAGTGGATATCTTCTGACATCACTGCTAAAAAAATCAGGGAAGCAGAATACATTTCATGAAACATATTTCTCATTGCATACAAGGAAGGCTAAAGAATAATTAGGCTCAATTTAGTTTATAGTTCAATATGAAAGCTGGAGTTTTTCATAGCTGTAATTTGAAAGGTATAAATTCTACCTCATTGTAATTATCTGTGTATTTTAACACAATATTTAAAATTCAATTAAAAACTAAGAGATTTATTAATGCATACAGTATGAAGATTTTAGTTAAATTTGGAGTTGCATATTTCCCAGAAAGGATTAAAGCTGTCTTTAGATTATTATTAATGCACACATGCTGAGTAGAGTTATTTGACTGGAATTTGAAGAGGGCTATGCATCTAATTTTGAGCAAGTCAACTTAAATTCCACCACAATTAATCCTTTTAAGTTTCCACAAAGCATGTTTTATTCATGAAGTCATACAGCATAGTATTAGTTCACAGTAATTAATAGAATATTTATAAGAATGTGGAAAAGTACAAAAAATATAAAGTGCTTGCAAACCTTATGTTCCTGCATGCAAAATAGCAACGTGATTAACAGAATTGTGATTCAGGAAAGCAAAAACTGCATTTGGTATTTTATAGAAACTTAAGCTGTTACCATATTTCCCTGAAATAACTTGGGAATTGTCCTCTATCGATTGCTGGGAGTCATTCTTACAGAGGGTATCGCTGTCTTCACAAAGTTCCTATCCTCAAAACAATTTGGGATTATTCAATACACATGACTTTGACAACCAAAACTTGCTGTTCTTGCTTAATTTTTTTGTAGGTAATTTCCCCACTTACCAGCACTTACTGAGAAACTATATATACTAAAGAGTGAATGCAGTGCAGTGTGCATGTTTTTCAAGTGCTTCATCACTGACCTTACATGCCTGGCTCCTGGTGATTACTTCAGTGAGGCACTTCATTGGTGGTGTTATAAAACTACTTTATGATAATAAAATCTCCAAGGGTTGTTGCCTCCTCTGTTCAGTCATAGAAGATAATTAATATTTTAGCTAGAAGGAACTAAGCCATAAAACAATTGATAAAAGCTGATTATTTGTGCTTGCTATTACTGCAGTAATGTATGTTTGTTTGAGGAGAAGATACAGACAGCATATAAATGTTTAAAGAATAAAATATAACATAACTTTGCACCCAGGAGCAGCCAGGGTTAATATATAATCAGTATGATTTTTTTATTCATGCTACCATTAAAGATAACAGTAAATATTTTACTATAAAGATATCCTGTGTAAATAAAGCTCATAATAAAACTTAATGCAAGAAAGATTGCTAGATCCTTATGTTTTTCACCAAGGCTGTAATGACAAACAAGGAAACATGACTGGAGGGAAGAAAGGAAAGAAGGAAGGAGGGAAGGATAGAAGGGTGAATAAAGAATGAAGGAAGGAAGGAAAGGAGAGAGTATGAGTGGACGTAAGAGAGGGGTGGAAAGAAAAGAAGGAAAGGTTGAGGGAGGGGAAAAAGAGAGGACATAGCCAATTGCTGACATGGATATGCAGTGTAAAGTCCAATGAAGGAGTTCATTCATTAAAAAAGGTCAGTTAAGGCCGGCAGTGGTGGCATATGCCATTTATCCTAGCACTCCCGAGGCAGAGCCAGGAGGATCTCTGTGAGTTCTAGGCCAGCCTGATCTACAGAGCAAGATCCAAGACAGGGACCAAAACTACAAAGAGAAACCCTGTCTGTAACCCCTCCCCCCCAAAAGGAAAAAGGGTCTGTTAAAAGATGAGATTTATACTTCTATCTAAATCAGCTCTATGCAGTAGCGTAGACATACTGCTCCCCACTTGTTTTCCTGATGTATTATATAGACAAACAATGGTTCCTGGGCGCGGCAATATTGTTCAATGAATAACAATGCTTGTCCCTGACTTTACAAAATGAGCTCAATACCAGAAAACCACAAGGTGAAGGGAAGATCTCTCTCTCTCTCTCTCTCTCTCTCTCTCTCTCTCTCTCTCTCTCTCTCTCCACACACAAACATACACACAATCACACAGTTTTGAAAGTGTCTCCTATTAAATGAATTATACTAATGAAATGTGGTAGTTCTTGACAAGGCCCTGCAATTTCTATTGTCTAGTCGTTTCAGTATTCCATTCCAGCACTTTGATATTTCTAAACTGTCCTCCAGAAAGAGCTAACATTCTCTCTATGAGTTCTTCAGGATCCATTCTGCTTATAGAGAAGAACAGAGGAAGGATGGGAGGAATTCACTACATAACTATATGTAAATATAATAAATTAAACTGACGAAGCTTTTAAAATCACATCATTTATGTCAAAGAAGTTACTAAATAAAATATAGATAAAATAATCAACTATGAGGCTGTTATGTATTGAATGTCCTTTCCAAAATTCATGTTTAAATTTTTAGTTTTTAGCTTTTTTTTTTTTTTTTGCTTAGTATGGGGAATTTACAGTAGAGACTTAATCTAACTATTGTACTTAAAAGCAAGATCTTTGGTCTTTGTAAGGTAATACAGTTTAGAAATGGCTTTGCAAGCTGAATCCTAACCCACTGACAAATGACCATGAGATCCATGAGATAGAAAACTGGCTTGCTATGTGATGCCCTACTCAGACTGAGTTTCTACAGAGTGATTCCACTAAGACAGAATTCCTGGGTGCTGCAGAGATGGCACAACAGCTAAGGTCCACCTGATACTATTTCACAGTATTAGGGGTTGGTTCATGGCACCAGCAGCAGGCGTTATTATTGTTTGCATTGGATAAGTTTATGACATTTTTCTTTTTTAACATGGAGATTATAATTCAATTACAGCATTTCTCCCTTGCCTTTCTTTCTGAATGCTCCCATATGCCCCTGTCCCTACTCCTTCATATTCATGGCCTCTTTTTATCTCTAGTTGAAATTTCATGCATGTAGCTATATGCATTTTTTTATATATTACCAAATATAACCTGTTTAGTTCTTATCGTGGACCTGGGTCTGATTTCTAGGCTGCTTGGCACTGGGCAATCAATCAGTGAGCTATTCTCTGGGGAAGCCCAGCACTCTCAATACCAGCTTTCTTTAGTTGCTTACAGCTCTTTGAATAAAGTTGATTTCTAATGGACTCCTCTGTCCACTTTGGTATGTTTGCTGGGATCATCTTTGTTCAGCTCATCTTTGGGCAATTATGTTGATAAAACTTTATGTGTATAGTTTCTGTTATTAACATACACACTCTCACAGCAAACTCTGACACTCTGGTTCTTACATTCTTCCCATGGCCCTTTCTCAGTGTTCCCTGAGACTGAGGCCCATGAGGTCTTTGTAAATATATTAGGGGATTCAGCTCCATATTGCTGCGTTTTGATTGGTGGTGGCTTCCTGTAGTGATCTCCATCTACTGCAAAGAAAATCAACTGTAACTTCAGCTGCAGGAACTCCAATTCCCTCTTCGGGCCTATGAGGAGATTCTAAATGAGGTGCACATATAAAACAGACACAGACACAGACACACAGACACACACAGAGACATGTACACATGGAGAGAGAGAGAGAGAGAGAGAGAGAGAGAGAGAGAGAGAGAGACTGAGAATAAAAATAAATAATCTTAAAGTGTTTGGAAAAAATGAGAGAACTTCCAAAGTAATGTTGACATATTTTGAACTTCACAGTATTCATAATGAAAAATAAACATAAATGTATTTTCCTTATCAATACTCTGTGAGGGGTATTCACTTTTACAAGAAAGAATGGACTGAGACAGAGGGGAAAGCTAATCATCAACATCTCCTGTAGAACTTGTAGAATGTAGTAGCATGTGGTAGTTTGAATGTAACTGTGTAACTGGACCTCATAAGCTCATAGGGAGTGACACTGGCTTTGGAGGAAGTGTGTCCCTGTAGGGGTAGACTTTGAGGTCTCACATAGGCTCAAGGCAAACCACTGAGACAGACTACTTCCTGTTGCCTGTGGATCAAAATGTAGAATTATCAGTGACTTCTCCAGCACCATGTCTGCCTGAAAGCCACCATGTCCCACCATTTTGCTATGGACTGAATCTCTGAACTGTAAGCCAGCCAATTAAATATTTTCTTTTACAAGTGTTTCCATGGTCATGGTGTCTCTTCATAACAATAGAAACCATAACTAAGACAGAAGTTGGTACAGGGGACTGGGATATTGCTGTGGTAGGCCTATACCCTTCCTGTTGCCTAAAGGATTAAGATATAGCTCCTTCTTCTCTTCTAGCACTTTTCCAGCACCATGTCTGTCTGCATGCTGCCATGTCTAGCCATGAGGATAATGGACTAGATCTCTTAAACTCTAACTACTGAATTGAATATTTTCCTTTATAAAAGTTGTCATGGTCAGGGTGATTCTTCACAGAATAGAAACCCTAAGATAGAACACTCTTCTCATTACCTAATTCCCTCTACATAACCATGCTATTTCAACTCAAGACTTTCTCAGGTGTTTTTTAACCATCTTAATACAGATCCAAACTTTCTCTCTATTTCAACCAAAAAAAAATCAGTTTATAGTTTCCTTAAAGAACCTTAAATTTATGACTGTAAACATGTGTCATCATAGACTCCATTACAGCCTGATCATATTATTTGTACAGAAGGCTTGTTCCTTCTTCACTCTTGCCATCAGAAATGTCTAATGCTTAACAGGAAGGAAATCATGTTGATTTAGTGTTCATAGAGGTCTGGACATACAGCAATATCCAACTCACACTTTTGAGATTTTTTTAAATTATCATCAGTTTTCAGTATTCCTTTGAGGGTTTGTACCATGGATTTTGATCATATTCATTGGCATCTCATACTTCTTCACCCACTCAATTTTGTGTCCACTTTTAAAATTCTATTTTAAGCACATCAAAGATCTTTTGTGTTGGCCAAATATTCTTGAATGGATGGCTTCCATTGTAATATGGGCAAATAGGTGCTACTCTATTAACAAAATCTTTGTGCTTTCCTGGTTCATACTACTGTGACTCTCATAGGCCAAAAAAATAGCTGTCTACCTGGTACTTACACCCCACACCTGCCTTAACCTAAGAAGGGATCCCTTTGTCCTTCTGCATATTTTCCACTTCTTTGTCCTTCTGAGTATTCTCCATTCAAATATCTCCAAACTCAGCTTAGACTTGCTTCTCCTTGCCATCTTGAAGCTCACCACCTAGTCCAACTCTTTCCCCTCAGAAGTGGATCTCTTGGAGCAGACCACCAAGGAGCCCTATATTCTTCTTGCCAACATTTTTCTGCTTTAAATTCTGTCCCAGATCCATTGTCTCATGACTCCCCTGTACCATAGAATCACTCTATACCAGGGATGCACATCATCACATTTGAGTAGGGACAACACAGTTACTACATTTGTCTGAAATCCAAATTGCAGCAAAGTCAACCAAAGAAAGGCATATCCATCCATCCAAAGTGAGGCCAGATGCCTACACAAAGAAACTTTCAGTCGTTGTAACTCCAGATGTCAAAATCCCAGAGGAAGAAAATAAAAATGGAAACAAACCAATGAATTTATAAGAACAAGACAGGACTTTCAAAAATACAATTTTGAATATGTCTAAGGATCATAAAGAAAAAGTCAATAAATTCCATAATGAAGACTATGAAAAATACAAACATTGAATGATATAAGAAAATCAAATCAGGACATGAAAACAGAATTTGTTTTTTTTTTTTTTATTTTATTTTATAATTAATTTAATTTTACATATCAACCATGAATCTCCCTGTCCTCTTTCCTCCCACTCCCAGCATTCCCTCCATATCCACCCCCCATTCTCCCACCTCCTAGCTGAGGAGCCCCCATGAACCTGGACCAGGACATCTGGATAAGTTAGACACTTGATGAGATTGAACTGTTTAAGAGACCCCCATGCAGTGGAACTGGGACCTGTCCTTGGTGCATGAGCTGGCTTTTTGGAACCCAGGGCCTATGCTGAGAATTTGTTAAATAAAGGGAATCACTAATGAAAGGCCAAATTAAATTGAAACTTGGAATGAAACCTCAGGAAGTCAACATGAAACCTTGAAGTAAGATTCATCATCACATCAAAAGGAAGAGGAGTGGGAATTTAAGGTCTTAAAGACAAGGTAGAAGAAATGGATCCCTCAGTCAAAGGAAATGTTAAATCTAAAATAACCCAAGCACAAAGTATCCAAGCTTGGAAGAATGCCCTAAATCTTATCAGACAAAAAAAAAAATGGAAAAGGCTAGATATTAACAACAGAAACAAGAGAAAGTATAGAAGCTGAACTACTGAACAAAAGTTTGGTTAATGCATAAATCAAGATGGGAACTCCAAGCCAATGAGAATTGAATTAAAATGAAAACACAGTACATATGAATGTAGAGTATGAAATGAAGGTAGTTAGAGGAGGCAAGTTTACAATACTAAAGTTCTATATCAAAAAAAATTGTAGAGATCTTACATTAATAACTTAATGACACATTGAAAAGCTCAAGAAAACAGGTAGAAATAATTTGATCCAAAACATATAGAAAGAAATAGTGAAACTCCAGAATGAAATAAATGAAATATAAAGATATATATATGTTTATTTATATGTAAATATATATATATATATATATATATATATATATATATATATATATATATATACAAATTTTTAGCCAAATCAACCAAAGACAAAGAGGGAATATACAAATCACTAAAATTAGAGATGAAAATGGAGTGAGATTACAATAGACACTGAGGAAATGCAGAGAATCTTGATGTATTTTAAGACACCAAATTCTATCAAACTGGAAAATCTAAAAGAATTGGATGATTTTTTGCATAAACATAACCCACCAAGATTAAAAAGTCAATATAAACAATTTAAAAGAGCATTCACAATATGTATAGCAAAAGAAACAGGCTTAGGCACCAGTGACAATTTATTACCATGGAGATCAATATAGTAAGTAAAATTTCTTCTGAACCCAAGAAGCCAGTCACATAGATTCTGTCTAGCTACAGCTTCAAAATTTCTTCAGCTATGTAATATTGGAAAGACTTTAACACATGAGCCTTTTGGGCATAACTTGATGATATTCCAACTACAAGAGTGCCTTATAGTTGTTCCTATGGACATTTTTTTTTTCAGGACACAGAACTAGGGTACTTTTTTTCATTATACTCAAAAATTTAATGAATGATCAAAACATAATGATATATATATATATATATATATATATATATATATGGAGAGAGAGAGAGAGAAAGATGGATGATGTAGAAATATTTAATTTCAAACCATGCTTCTAAAAACCATGACCACTATGAGAAAATCTTTCAGTGGTGGGGGGAACTTAGAGTCAGCTTCAATTACAGTTATGGAAAGGTATAAAACTATGATTGAGGACAAGTATGTGGTATCAGTAATAAAAAAAAAGCCCAGTTTCCATCCTGCCCTAGAACTCCCACCTAGACCAGAGGTGAGTGCCTGAAGTCACACCCAGAGAGGCCCACAACTGGGTCACAGCCCAGGGCACCAGCCACTCCAGGGAAGACCTGCCAAACTGGGCCCCAGGTTCTGTCCACAGGGCAGCCTCCCCCATTCCCACCGGGAAGGTTCCCCCTCTCTAAGACCCTATGGTGAACCCTACAACCTCCACGCCCTGCCCACAGACCCATCTCCCAGAAACCCCAGCCATTTACTGAGACTTAGAAACCAGCCACCAGCTTCCATCCTGCCCTGGAACTCCCATCTGGACCAGAGGTGAGTGCCTGGGGTTGTAGTCAACAGAGGCAACCACCTCTGGTTTCCACCCCTGGGCAAGAGCCATCCCGGGAGAACCTGCCCAACTTGGCCGCAGTTTCTGGCCATTCATCAGGCCCTGCAGGAAGGCTCCCCTTTTCCAAGACTGCAGGCAGACCCTGTAGTCTCCACACCATGCCCATACACCCATATGCCCAAGACCACAGCCACTTCCCGAGACTCAGAGTCCAGCCCCCCCAGCTCCTATCTGGCCAGCACTCTCATCTGGACCAGCGCTCCCATCCAGCCCAGAGCTTCCATCTGGACCAGAGAGAGGCTCTCTAAATCTGTCAGCTCTGTCTGGACCAGTACACTGATAAGACCAAGAACGAACACAAAATGAGACTGGCAGACTTCAAGGCAGAAGTACATACAACAAAACAAAGAGCAATACAGCAGAACCTAGCCCTTCTACAACAGCTTGACCTGAACATCACGGAATGGAAGAAGAAGGAGAAAACAACCTTATAAGTAACATCATGAAGAGGCTAGAGCCTTATATAGAAGAAATCAAAAATAAAGTGGAGGAACAGACAAACAAAAAATGGGAAGAACGCTATAAAAAACTAGAGGAAAGGATAAATAAAGCAGAAGAAAACAATAAATCCCTGAAAGAAAATCATGAAAAAGCAAGGGAAACAGTCCAAGACCTGAAGAGGGAAATAGAAAATATGAAGAAGTCACTAGCAGAAAGAATGCTGGAAATAGAAAATCTGAGTAAACAAACAGGAACTGCAGATGCAAGTATAACCAACAGAATGCAAGAGATGGAAGAGAGGATCTCTGGTGTTGAAGATACGTTAGAAGAAATCGATTCATCAGTCAAAGAAAACACTAAAACCAACAAAGTCATTACCCAAAATGTCCAAGAAATTTGGGACACCATGAAAAGACCAAACCTACGAATAATAGGGATAGAGGAAGGAGAGGAATACCAACACAAATGCACAGAAAATATATTTAACAAGATCATAGAAGAAAACTTTCCCAACTCAAAGAATTAAATGCCTATGAAGATACAAGAAGCCTATAGAACACCAAACAGACTAGACCCCACAAAAAAGTTCCCTTGCCACATAATAATTAAACAACTAAATGTACAGAATAAAGAAAGAATATTAAAGGCAGCAAAGGAAAAAGGCCAAGTAACTTATAAAGGCAAACCCATCAGAATAACACCGATTTCTCAATGGAGACTTTGAAAGCCAGAAGGACCTGGACAGATATAATGCAGACACTAAGAGACCATGGATGCCAGCCTAGACTAATATACACAGCAAAATTTCAATCATCATAGATGGAGTGAACAAGACCATCCAAGACAAAACCAGATTTAAACAATGTTTATCCACAAACCCAGCACTACAGAAAGCAATAGAAGGAAAATTCCAACCTAAGGAAGGCAGATACACCCATGAAAACACAGGCAATAGATAATACCATAGCAGTAAACACCAAAGAAGGAAAATTCCAACCTAAGGAAGGCAGATACACCCATGGAAACACAGGCAATAGATAATACCACAGCAGTAAACACCAAAAAATAAAAAAAATAACAGGAATGAACAATCACTGGTAATTAATATCCCTTAATATCAATGGACTTAATTCACCTATAAAAAACACAGACTAACAGAATGGATATGAAAACAGGACCCATCTTTCTGCTTCATACAAGAAACACACCTCAAATTCAAAGACAGACACCTCCTAAGAATAAAAGGCTGGGAAAAGACTTTCCAATCAAATGGTCTTAAGAAGCAAGCTGGTGTAGCCATCCTAACATCCAGCAAAATAGACTTCAAACTAAAATCAGTCAAAAGAGATGATGAAGGACATTACATACTCATCACAGGAAAGATCCACCAAGATGAAGTCTCAATTCTGAACATTTATGCACCAAACACAAGGGCACCCACATATGTAAAAGAAACATTACTAAAGCTTAAATCACATATAAAACCCCACACATTAATAGTGGGAGACTTCTTCACCCCACTTTCACCTCTGGACAGATCGGCCAAATTGAAACTTAAAAGAGAAATAATGGTCTTATCTGATGTTATGGCTCAAATGGACTTAATCGATATGTACAGAACATTGCGCCCGAACAAAAAAGAATATACCTTCTTCTCAGCACCCCATGGAACCTTCTCTAAAATCGACCACATACTTGGCCACAAAGCAAATCTCACAGATACAAAACAATTGGAATAACCTCCATTGTTCTATCAGACCACCATGGTTTAAAGTTAGATTTCAACAACAGAAAAAACTACAGAAACCCTACAATCTCATGGAAACTGAATAATGTTCAACCGAATCACTAATGGGTTAAGGAAGAAATAAAGAAAGAAATTAAGGACTTCCTAGAGATCAATGAAAATGAATACACCACATAACCAAATTTATGGGACACTATGAAAGCAGTGCTAAGAGGGAAATTCATAGCATGAATGCCCACATAAAGAAGCTGGAGAAAACGCACGCTAGTGATTTGACAGCACACCTGACAGCCCTGGAACAGGAAGAAGCAAAGTCTCCCAGGAGGAACAGATGCCAGGAAATTATCAAATTGAGAGCTGAAATCAAGAAAATAGGAATAAAGAGAACATTGCAAAGGATTAACAAAACAAAGAGTTGGTTTTTTGAGAAGATCAACAAGATAGACAAGCCCTTATCCAAACTAACCAAAAGACAGAGAGAGAGCATCCAAATTAACAAAATCAGAAATGAAAAGGGGGAAAAAACAACAGACAATGAGGAAATCCAGAGAATCATCAGGTCATACTTCAAAAACCTCTACTCCACAAAAATGGAAAATCTAAAAGAAATTGATAATTTTCTGTATAGGTACCACATACCTAAGTTAAATCAAGACCAGATAAACCATTTAAATAGTCCAATAACCCCTAAGGAAATAGAATCAGTCATTAAAAGTCTCCCAACCAAAAAAAGCCCAGGACCAGATGGTTTTACTGCAGCATTCTACCAGATCTTCAAAGAAGACTTAATACCAATACTCTTTAAATTGTTCCACACAATAGAACAGAAAGTACATTACCAAACTCCTTCTATGAGACTACAATTACCCTGACTCCTAAACCAAAGACAAAACAAAGAAAGAGAACTACAGGCCAATCTCCCTCATGAACATTGATGCAAAAATACTCAATAAAATACTGGCAAACAGACTCCAAGAACACATCAAAACAATTATCCAAAATGATCAAGTAGGCTTTATCCCAGGGATGCAAGGGTGGTTCAACATATGAAAGTCTGTCAATGTAATATACCATATAAACAAACTCAAAGAAAAAAAAACACATGATCATCTCACTAGATGTAGAAAAGGCATTTGACAAATCCAACACTCCTTCATGATAAAGGTCTTGGAGCGATCAGGAATACAGGGAACATACCTAAACATAATAAAGGCAATCTACAACAAGCCAACAGCCAACATCAAATTAAATGGAGAGAAACTCAAAGCAATACCACTAAAATCAGGAACAAGGCAAGGCTGTCCCCTCTCCCCACACTTATTCAATATAGTACTTGAAGTTCTAGCCAGAGCTATAAGACAACATAAGGAGATTAAGGGGATACAAATTAGAAAGGAAGAAGTCAAGCTTTCCTACTGGCAGATGACTTGATAGTATTTGTGAGTGAGCCCAAAAATTCAACCAAGGAACTGATACAGCTAACAAAAACCTTCAGCAACATAGCAGGAAACAAGATCAACTCAAAATAATCAGTAGCCCTCCTATATACAATGGACAAACAGGCTGAGAGTGAAATCAGAGATACATCACACTTTACAATAGCCACAAATGATACAAAACACCTTGGGGTTATGCTAACAAAGCATGTGAAGGACCTATTTGAGAAGAACTTTAAGTCCCTGAAAAAAGAAATTGAAGATGTCAGAAAATGGAAAGATCTCTAATGCTCATGTATAGGTAGGATTAACATATTAAAAATGGTGATTTTACCAATAACAATCTACAGATTCAACCAATCCCCATCAAATTACCAACAAAATTCTTCACAGATCTGGAAAGAATAATACTCAACTTCATATGGAAAAACAAAAAACCCAGGATAGCCAAAAGAATCCTGTACAATAAAACAACCTCTGTAGGCATCACTATCCCCTACCTCAAGATCTACTATAGAGCTACCATAATAAAAAACAGCTGGTACTGGCATAAAAACCAACCTGTGGACCAATGGAATTAAATTGAAGACCCTGACATTAACCCGCCCAACTATGAATATATAATTTTTGACAAAGAAGCCAAAAATGTACAATGGAAAAAAAGAAACCAGTTTTAACAAATGGTGCTGGCATAACTGGATGTCAATGTGTAGAAGGCTGCAAATAGATCCATATCTGTCACCATGCACAAAACTTAAGTCCAAGTGGATCAAAGATCTCAACATAAATCCAGTTACTCTGAACCTGATAGAAGAGAAAGTAGGAAGTACTCTTGAATGCATTGAGACCAGAAATCACTTTCTAAATATAACACCAGTAGCACAGACACTGAGAGAAACAATCAATCAATGTGACCTTTTGAAAATGAGAAGCTTTTGTAGAGCAAAGGACATGGTCAACAAGACAAAGTGACAGCCTACAGAATGGGAAAATGTCTTCACCAACCCCACATCTGACAGTGGGCTGATACCCAGAATATATAAAGAACTCAAGAAATTAGACATCAAAATGTCCAACAGTCCAATTAAGAAATGGGCTATAGAACTAAACAGAGAATTCTCAACAGAGGAAGTTCAAATGGCTGGAAGATATTTAAGGAATTGCTCAACATCCCTAATTATCCGGGCAATGCAAAACAAAATGACTCTGAGATACCACCTTACACCTGTAAGAGTGGGTAAGATCAAAAACACAGAAGACAGCTTATGCTGGAGAGGATGTGGAGCAAGGTGAACTCTCCTCCACTACTGGTGGGAATGCAAGCTTGTACAGCCACTTTGGAAATCAATATGGCACTTCCTTAGAAAATTGGGCATCCAACTCCCCCAAGACCCAGCTGTAGCACTCTTGGGCATATACCCAAGGAATGCTCAATCATACCACAAGGGCATTTGCTCAGCTATGTTCATATCAGCATTGTTTATAATAGCCAGAACCTGGAAACAACCTAGATGCCCTTCAACTGAAGAATGGATAAAGAAAATATGGTACATATACACAATGGAGTACTACTCAGCAGAGAAAAACAATGACATCATGAAGTTTGCAGGCAAATGGAGGGATCTAGAAAAAATCATCCTGAGTGAGGTAGCCCAGACTCATAAAGACAAACTTGGTATGTACTTACTCATAGGAGGATACTAGATGTAATACAAAGATGACTAGACTGCTACACAACTCCAGGGAGGCTACCTAGAAAACGGGACCCTAGGAAAGACAAAGGGATCACCCAGTGACAGAGAAATGGATGAGATCTACATGAACAACCTGGATGACAGTGGGAGTAATGAAGGGCAGGATTTGAGGGAAAGAAAGCTTAGGGGAGCAGGAGATCCCAGTTGGATCAAGAACAGAAAGGGAGAAAAAGGAATAACAGAACATGATAAATGAAGACCACATGAGAACAGGAATAGGCAGAGTGCTGGAGAGGTCCCCAGAAATCCACAATGACACATCCTCTGTAGACTGCTGGCAATGGTGGACAAAAAGCCTGATCTGACCTAGTCTGGTGATCAGATGGTCAAACACCCTAACAGTCATGCTAGAACTCTCATCCAATAACTGATGGAAATGGATGCAGAAATCCTCAGCTAGGCCCCAGGTGGAGCTCCAGGTGTCCAATTGTTGAGAAAGAGGAGGGACTGTAAGTGTGTGAATTGGTGAGACCAAGATTGGAAAAAGAACAGGGACAAATAGCCAAATGAATGGAAGCACATGAATTATGAACCAATAGCTGTGGAGCCCCCAGCTGGATCAGGCCCTCTGGATAAGTGAGACAATTGAATAGTTTTAACTGTTTGGGAGGCAGAAGCCTATTCCTAAATTAAATTTTACCAAGATGTCACTTAAGGTCCTATGAATATTTCTTATGTATGACTGATGTTTGCCTGAGCATATGATCTTCAGCAATGCTGAATTAAAGGTAAGTCAGTACTACAATCATGTTCAGAGATCTCAAGTTTGAAGAGTTTGAAATTTTTCTTCAGAGACTACCAGATTAGTGATGTAGATAAAATTTTCTTTGTTTTCTCTCTCCCTGCTTATTTGACTATAAAGTGTGGGTGAATTGGTAGCTGCTGCATAATATTTTACCTATGAATGGGAAATTTTGGAATCACATTATTGGAGGTAGTCCTAGACTTTGAATTTACTAGATACTATAGGACTATTAATATCATTAGAATTACTCTTTTGATTACAGGGAGTAGTTATTATTACAGGCAAATTAAGATATGTTAATCACTCAAGGATGATAATTTCCATATTTATAATTCTATGTGAAGATATACATACATATTTATTATAGATTAAGTGAGACAGATAAGTAAATACATCAGTATACAGGTGGATATCTACATCCATATGAAAAATTAAAATGAATGGTTGGAAGATAAATTCATCTTAGAAAGTACTTAATGATAACTACATTCAGTTTAATTGTAGTTACCTTGAGAAAAAAACTATATGACAATTCTAATCGGTTCTTTAAAACTGAGTATCTCTATTCCCTTAATATTGTGCCCCAAAGCTGGGTGATATTCTGTCAACATCTTTCATCCTTTCACATCCACACCTTATTCAACTGCATTTCTCATTTCATGGGTCAGTTGTTTTCTTTGTTCTCATCCATGAAGGATAAACCCAACGTTTTTTATTGGATTCCTGGCAGGTAGTGTGGGACTTAACTTTATTATGGATCTCGGCTTGTCACAGATGAATTGCTTCTCTTTGATACAACTGGGCCAATCTATCTAGTGTGAGGAAATGCTATCTCTGTGGAAGAAGCAGCTCAATTCAGAATAAAGAGATGCTTCTCTTATTTAAAATGAATGGTGACTATTGGTGGGTGACAGATCCACAATCACTTTCAAGTTGCTAGTCAATTGTCTGTTGAAGGATAGACATAGTTGCAAAAACATATAGACTGTATAACTGCACCATGGATACTTTTTCCTAGAGTGAGTTTTCTAAATGTGAGCAAAAGAGGTCAAAAACCTTAATTGTTCTCAAGGAAGTAAAGCAAGAATAAAAATATATCTTGTATACATTTTGTTATTTCCAAAAAGTAACTTTGGATTTATAGAACTGAAAAAAAATCTTTATAAAGAATTGAGATGAGGCACTTAACGAAAATTTTATGTCTTGATGATGTTTCTGTCTTTATCCTTTTAGGCAAAGTTCCATTTAATTTCTTCTTTTTACAATCTCAAATTTCAAAACTCCTTTCAGTTATGACAAATTTAGAAATCAAGAGTCTCTAATATTCTTTAAAATATTCTTTAAGGTACATGTAATTTTTTTTCATTTTAAATTCTGTAGTAAATAAGAGTCCACAGTTCACACTCTTACAGTCCCTCCTCTTTCTCAACAATTGGACTCCTGGAGCTCTACCTGAGGCCTGCCCGAGGATCTCTGCATTCACTTACATCAATTATTGGATGAGAGTTCCAGCATGATAGTTAGGGTGTTGGGCCATCTGATCACCAGACAAGGTCATTGGGGCTTCGACCATTGCCAGTAGTCTACAGTGGAGGTATCATTGTGGATTTCTGGGGACCTCTCTAGCACTTTGCTTCTTCCTGTTCTCATGTCTTCTTCATTTATCATGGTCTGCTATTCCTTGTTCTCTCTTTCTGTTCTTCATCCAGCTGGGATATCCTGCTCCCATAAGCTCTCTTTCCCTCGAACCTTGCCCTTCATTACTCCCACTGTCGTCCAGGTTGTTCATGTAGATCTCATACATTTCTCTGTCATTGGGCGATCCCTGTGTCTTTCTTAGGGTTCTGTTTTTTAGGTAGCCTCCCTGGAGTTGTGAGTAGAAGTCTATTCATCTTTGTTTTACATCTAGTATCCTACTATGAGTGAGTACATACCATGTTTGTCTTTCTGAGTATGGGTTATCTCACTCATGATGATTGTTGAGACCAATATTGGAATAAATCACAGGGACAAATAGCCAAACTAATGGAAACACATGAATTATGAACCAAAAGCTGTGGAGCCCCAAACTGGATCAAGCCCTCTGGATAAGTGAGACAATTGAATAGCTTGAACCGTTTGGGAGGCACTCAGGCAGTGGGACCCAGACCTGTCCTTAGTGCATGACCTGGCTGTTTGGAACCTGGGTCTTATACAGGGGACACTTTGCTCAGCCTGGAAGGAGGGGACTGGACCTGCCTGTACTGAATCTACCAGGTTGAGCTGAACCTATAGGGGGTTCTTGGCCCTGGAAGAGATGGGAATGGAGGGGAGGGACTGGGGGGAAGGCAGTGGTGGGGGCGGGAGGAGGGAGGATAGGGGAACCCATAGCTGATATGTAAAATTAAATCACAAATATAATTTAAAAAATAAATAAAAGGAATTCATGGGGAAATAAAGAATCCACAGAAATAAATGATCAGATTTACAGTTGAAAATTAAGGAAAGTTTGTAAAATGTGGTGTTCAACATATATATATATATATATATATATATATATATATATATGTATGTATGTATTATCTTTAAACATATCAAAATTTAAAATAGTGCATTGCTCACAGAAACTGTAGATTCCAGAGTTCTCTAAATAATTAAATGTGGCTGAGAGGAATTAGCATCACATACAAATACCTTATACTTAACAGTTATATGAATTATTAAGTTGCAAAAAATGACATGTTTAGACAAAGTTCTGTATCAATAGAAAATGTTACAGCAAAGATGTTAATAAGCTGTTCATTCATAAACATATGCTGCATTACTCTTATGTAAATAACTTGTAGTTATTTGACACAATAACAAATTATGTTGTTTAATATAAAATTTATAAACTAAAACAGACATGACAAGGTAGGGAAAAACTGAAGGAATCATAATTTATGCAACTATACCCATATTTTACAGACTAACATGAAATTCTGTCTTTAAAATTTTTGAAACAACTTCTTATGTATTTGTAAAATTTAGTGGATAGAGACTTTTACTGAAATTTAGTAGCAGTATTTAAAGTAAATGTATGGTATCTTCCTTATTATTACTTTTACTTAATATCAGATATTATTTTGGTCTTATAAGAAATATAAGGCATTTCATAATGCAATCACACTAGTAGTCTTTGCTTATTTATGAAATATGACATTGTTAAAAATGTAGCCAATAACTTGTGAGAGTGTTAAATAATTGTCATTTAATTTTTCTTTAGACACAATCATTGCATAATTAACTTGCAAGGTGGTATTTGAAAACTTATTTGCTCTGAGCATACAAAAAGTTTATATATTTATCTATAATATAAATATATACTATGAATATGTCTATGCTTTTAATTTCAGAGAATATTCCACCCATCTCATAACTGAAGTTTTATGTGATTTCGTGTTTAACTTTGCTCAATGTTTATTACATAATAAATACTAAATATGATAATCTTGAATTTTTTTCAATACAAACACCCTCAGTATTTTGCCTTTTATCCTAATGCAGAGTTTGTTACACTACAAGTAATTACTTTACACATATTTTCATCTCCAATGAAGTTTGTGTGTACTTTCAATATACTCTGTTAATGAATATTCTGGACATTTGTTTCTTCTCTGACAACTTTATCTTGTTTCTTTCCTTCCTTCCTTTCTTTTTCAACTTCATCCTTCCTCCCTCTTTCCTCCACCCTTCAGCCTTCCATCTTCCCTCGCTTTCTCCTTCTTTCTTTACCCCTTTCTTCATCCTTCCTTCTTTTATTCTTTTTTAAGTGTAGAGTGTGGTCAATTTTGTAAGATACTCAGGAACTCACAAAAGACATAGCCTGCTGTCTGAACCTTGTTCACTATTAACACTTAAACCCAACTAAGACAAAACAAGTTCCTACATCTACTCCAGTGTTCATGGTGGTCATTTAAGGAATTGTCTTCTTTGCTATGGGGGAGAGAGCTCCCACATAAAATGATCATTTCATCCTGCTTAAATTCCATAAAGATGTCTTGATCTTAAAATACAAACTAAACCCTCAAATTGTTTATCTATATCCCCATCAATTTAACCCACTGTTCTCTGTGCTTCAATTTCATGGATTTACAATGTTCATTTATCATGCTTCCTGCAGTCAAAAAATTATTTTATTTATTCATTTGATAGCTTTTATTAGACATTGACTTTATTGGGGTCTTTTCAACTCTGTCTAAAGATGAAAGTTTGCACAAAATCTAAATCGTCTCAAAAAGCCAAACTCTGTTGACAAAAGATGGGCAGGATGAGGGAAAGGAAGAGGTGGCAGAAAGAAGGGTGCCCATGGGCTCACAGAGACTGAAGTGGAAAACATAGGGCCAGCATGGGTCTGCACCAGGTTCTCTGCATATATATTATGGCTCTTAGATTGGTGTTTGTTTTTTTTTTTTAATGAAGAAAATTGTTTCATTCATTTTATACACCAATCAAAGATCCCCCTCTTCCCTCCTCCCACCCCCTCATTCTCCCCCTCCCAACCCAACTCCCACTTCCACCCACAAGAAGGCAAGCCCTTCTGTGGGGAGGCACACTCAGTAGAGGCAAGTCCAAGCCCTTTGCCATCCTCAAGACTGCAAGAGGTGTCCCATCATAGGTAGTGAGTTCCACAAAGCCTGCTCATGTACTAGATACATTTTGATTCTACCGCCAGGGACCTCCCAAGTAGATCGAGCTACACAATTGTCTCACAATGGAAAGGACCTAGTCCTGTCCCATGTAGGCTCCACATTCATTGATCCAACCTTCATGAGTTCCCTCTAGTTTGGTTTGGTTGTCCCTGCATGTTTCCCCATCATGATCTGATGCACTTGCTCATAGAATCCCTCTTCTCTCTTTGATGGACTCCTGGAGCTCTGTCTAGTGATTGGTTGTGGACCTCTGCATCTGCTTCCATCTGTCTTAGGAGAAAAGTTCTGTGATGATAGTTAGGATATTCACTGGTCTAATCTCTGGGGCAAGCCACTTCAGTTTAGGCACCTTCTACACTATTGCTAGTAGCCCAGGCTGGAGTCATCCTTGGGGATTCTTAGCAACTTCCCTAGTACTGGATTTCTCATTATCCCCATAATGTCTCTCTCTAGCATGACATGTCTTTCATTGCCTTCCCCCTCCCTCCCTGTTCCAGCTCAACCATCCCATTCCCTTATGTTTTTGTGTGACTCCTAAGAGTAGGGGCATAGAAGCTTAGAATCTTTTGTCTGCTCTTTGGATTATTTTTTATTTATTTATTTTTATTTTTTTGCCCTTTTGCTTGACTTGTCAAGCCTTGATATGAGGGCTTTTTCTTTATTTTATTGCATTTTGTTTTGTCATTTTGGTAGTTGTCTCTTGGAAGCTTGCTTTTTTTGTGAAGGGAGATAGACAGTGAGTGATCTGGGGGAGATGGGAGGTGGGAAGGCTGGAAAGAATGGAGGGAGGGGACACAATGGTAGGAATGTGTCATATTAGAGAAAATGTATTTATAATTAAAAGAGAAAATATATAGAATGTGATAAAAGCTCATTTGATTATAGTTTCAAATATATAGAGACAATTCATTAGCTACAACTGCATTTTTTTAAAAATAATGACAGATCTTCTAGTTGGCAGAAAACATTTTGAAATAAATCTTTAAAAGTTAAAGCTGATTTTCTCTAGAAGGTTGTAATATACATTTGTATGTATCTATCATAGTTTCTTTAGCATGAATGGTAGTTAAATGATTTTGCTTCGTTTTGTTTAAAAATATATTTATTATATAAAGTACTGGTGTTTTCTTAAATATTCATTCATAATTTGCTGTTAAAATAAAACTCAGACTACTTCATTCATTGACCCCTTTTCACTGTTTATTTCTGCAGGTTTCAGGTGCAAAAACTAGAAAAATAAAACAAGCAGACCTTCATGTAATGTGAAGCATGGTTGCTAGTGAATGAGGAAGGAATATAAAATAAAATATTATAGAATAAATTATGTGCTCATTTTCAGATGGATACAAGGTGATGCTGTAACCTTGGAAGGCCATATGAGTGGGGACACCTATAGGAACTAATATGCTAGAGTTATAAATGTTTAAAAAATCCATGGTGAGATGAGAGAGCCTTCTCCCACAGGAGAATGTCTTCCAGTTCCAGTAAATACTATAGGGAAAAAAAATCAATATTTATGTATTTATTAGCTTTGTTTAATCTTTTATATAAGTTGTACTACTGAGGCTGGTAAGGTAGACACAGGCTGAAAAATTCCCCATAGTTTTATAAAAACTATACATTAATTTTTTAAATTTATATATAATATCATTTTCTCTATATTCATTTGAGCAATCAGAGCCAAAAGTAATGATTATAATCAAGAGATCTGATAACTACACAAAGGAGTAAAAATGGGATATTAACATAGGAACATTGTGTAACAACACAGTGGGAATCTATCAGTGATTGAGGAAATGACTGGTGGATTAACACAACTGAAGGAGACTATTATAGCTGAAGAGAAAAGTGTGCAAATGGGTAGAGTTCTTAGAATCACTATGATTTTTCCTTTAATAGAAGAGAAGGGACATTCCAGAAAAAGATCCATGTGTCATCTGCATCTGAAGATTTGTTTGTTCTGTTTGAGTGTCTCCTCTATCCAATGTTTTTTTTTTCCTCTGTTGTAAACAAGTGGACTCCCCTAGAGAAGTGTTTGTACTGTGCATTATTGTCCTGACTTAGCTGAGGGAACCACAGAAGTTTAACTGTGTTTGGGATATAGTGTATGAGAGAAAAAACTATTTTCAATAAAAATAAAACAAAAGGCATTCAGAGAATAGTAAAAAAATAAAATAAAACCCAAACAGACAAACCCAGAGAGGACAGAACAAACGAAAGTAAAAGAGCCAAAGAAAAAGCCCTAGAAAGACAAATAGATGCAGAGACCCATACTTCTCCTACATAGAACTACCATGAAAACACAGAACCAGAATCATAATGGACGTGCAAAGGACCTCTAAGGTAACCGAAAACACTAACAAAAATAAGAAAGAGAAAGAAAGAAAGGAAGGAAGGAAAGAGAGAGGGGTGAGAAAGAAAGAGAGGAAGGAAGGAAGGAAGGAGGAGGGGAGGGAGGGAGGGAGGGAGGGAGGAAGGAAGGAAGGAAGGAAGGAAGAAAGGAAGGAAGGAAGGAAGGAAGGAAAAAGGAAGGAAGGGAGAGAGAGAAAGAAAGTCAAGTCCTGGGAAACATGATGAGACAAAGTACCTCCAAAGATGCCACTGAGTTCGTTTTCTGTTGGCCAACTATACCTAGTCATGGGACCTGGGTTAAGAGTGGTTTGTAGACCCAGTGAGACTCCCTTCGAGAAAAGTTAATTTCATTTGCAAGTGGTTGTCAATTGGAGATAGCTTCTTCATTAGGTCCAGGAGCTTGATCTACTTTTCTCAATTCTGTGACAACAATTGATGCAGAACCCTCTAGGCCCTGGGCATGCTGTCATAGTTTCTGTGAGTTTGTATGTGAGTTCTGTCATGTTTCCTGGGTATCCTCCATCCCCTCTGGTTCTTACAATCTTTCTGCCCCCTGTTTTTCAGGTTTTCCTGAATCCAAGGAGGAAGATTTGATGAAGGTATTCCATTTACATCTGAATATTCCAAGATCTCTCATTCTCTGCTTAGTGTCTGGCTATTTTTCTCTCTGTATTATGATCTGCTGCAGGAGGAAGCTTCTCTCATGATGGCTGAATAAATCACTAATCTATGAGTAGACCAGACTGTTGGTAGGACTCATTTTATTGCAATGTTCCTTTAACAGGACAGTCATATATGCTTTTCAGCTAGGATTCTGGTCTATCTGGTCTTAGGTTCTTGGCCATCTGAGCATTATCAGGGTTGGGTTCCATCTGATGTAGTGAGCCTTAAATCCAATGCGATATTGGTTGGTTACCCCCACAAGCTTTTTTCCACTGTTTCACTAAGGCATCTTTCAGGCCAGTCACCAATGTAGATTCAAGGATTTATACCTGGGTTTGTGTTTACCTTTCTGCTATGGATATCACTCTGTAAATAAAATTCATTTTAAAGGCACCTTGACTTCAAAATTTGAGTATAAGGAAATATTGCTTTGGAAAAGAGTCTCTGCTTTTGTTTCTACAGAAAGCAAGAGGGTATGGATTTGTTCCAGATTAAGATACATCAGGTTTGACCAGCCAAGGCCCCTTGAAAGATCTCCAATGACACCATGGCCCAGATGATTCACGTCCAAAATGGTTTCAAGGAAAGTAGCTCAAAAGATATACCCTCACAGTCTACCCTATAATCCTAAAATTTTCTTTGTGTCCTCATAAGATACAGTGTCCCTCTCCAGCACGAAGTAGTTAGAGAAACTACATCTAAATTCCCAAATATATCAAGCTGGCTTTGGAGATGGAATTGGCTCACTCCATCTCTAAACCCAGACATATTGATTAAAAAAAATTGTCCTTTGGTAAAGTTCAGAGTATTTTTCAGTGCCATAAATGCTAATAAATAGGAGTAAAGGCTCCATGTAAGCACCACTGCTACTTCTCTGTGTTCACTAAGTGATGTTGATGTTATCTTCAGCAATAGGGTCTTACCATCAGTTTTTGGAAAGCAACAAATAGCCTTGGCAACATCCTGGGTGTGGAGGGGGCTCTGATGGAACAACTTCAGCCAACAATTCAATTAGATATAACCCATTTCTGACACTGGTAGCTTCATTTAGTGATAGCAGATGTCCAACTGGGGCTCCATCTCCCCCATTATTTGGCTATTTTATTTAGATAACCTTCATACATGTATATATTTGAGGAAGCTTCTACTGTATAGGTTTTCATAAGATCCTTACTTTTAGCTGTCCCTTCTTATATACTAGCCTTTGGTCGTCTCTTCCCTCCCTAATCTGGAGAGTCTTTTCTATTTAAATTACCACTACTGTATTAAAAGAAGGATGTTTTGTTGTTCTACTGTTTTTTTATTTGTTTTATTGTGTGTTATTTTTTTATTATTTAAATGAAGATTTAAATTTAAATATATCTTGGACATGTTCTTCCCCTCACACAAATCTTTCCAAATCTATCACAAATCCTCCACTCTATCCACCCAAGAATAAGTCTTTTCTCAAGAAACAACCCAAAACCTAGAAAACAAAACATCAACAACTGGCAGAAATAAATTAATGAAATGTAACCAACTAAAAGCACACACACATACACACACAAAAAAAAACTGTGAAGTCTATTATTTGTTGGCCAAGTACTCCTGAATATGAGACCTGTTCTCAGGTGGTTAATATACACAGTTTCATTCCACAGGAGTCAAATGATTTTCCATCTCCCAGCAGGTATAAGTTCAACTGTAACCTTTACCCTAGTAGTTACGTTTTCATTCATTCCTTCCTTCCTTCATTCATTCTTTCTTTCTTTTTTTTTTTTTTACTTATAACAAAATAAGACATTATAAGCTAAAACAAAACCTATCATATCATGTTGGACAAGAATGCCCCCAAAGAATTAATATAATCAGAACTTAACATACTGCAGTAGATAATAGTAAATATTTAATCCTGATCTACTTAGACCTTGACAATAGTGGAATGAAAGTATTTGACCCTGACATACTGCTTAATGAATATATATATATATATATATATATATATATATATATATATGTAATAGTGGTTTAAAGTTTGAGTAAAATGAATAACAGTAGTGATACAAAGGAAAGAGGTGAATATGTAAGAATACTTGAAATTATTTTTGGAGACAGGATTTCTCTGTGTAACTTTGTACCTTTCCTGGAACTCACTCTGTAACCCAGGCTAGCCTCAAACTCATAGAGATCTGCCTGGCTCTGCCTCCCTAGTGCTAGGAAGAATATTTGAAATTGTAAGATATTGCTCCTACCTGTGTAGTATAATAAAATTTGTTGAAAATACATTTGGTTTATTACGAATGTAGCAGACTGTTAAATGCTACTAAATTCACATACTGTTTTATATAGTATATGATGTATTTCTATAATTTATAAATATATTAAATTAGTTCTAAGAGAACACATAGTATAGTATCAAAAAAAGAATAAATATCCATATATCTGTATTTATAAGTCCATTGAACATCACTAACCCATATATCAACAAAAAGACAGAAATTGTCAAGGTAAATCAAAAATAAAACTTCAGTATATGATTCCCATAATAAACTTACCTTTATTATGAAAATAAATATATTTTAAATCAAGAAAGTGAGAGAAAGATGTTACTACTATTCAAACTAATGAAGTAATGGTATTTTAATTTAAAAACAAATAGGCAATAAGTAACAGAAAATCACTGGGAAAAACTGAGACACTTGATATAATCACAAGGCAGAAATAATGAACCCATAATTTTGGATTTTTCCTTCAACAAATATAGCCATTGATATGGCCATGGAGCAATGACTATAAAGCACTTAAAATGTGATGCTGGGCATAAAAGATACTCAAGGCTGCCATTAGTCAGTTGGGTATAATTAGAGTCTAAGACTATGTCACTCACAAGTCCAGAATAGATATGTTCATCAAGCTTACATGATACAATCAACAGAAAAGGACATAATCAATAAAACATGAAGAATATTTAAGAACATAGAAAGTGAACAACATAATTTTTTCAGACACAAATGTAGTATAGTCATGAAAAATAGTAAAATCAAAGCAAAACAGAAAACTTTCTAAGTATTTAAATATGAAACAACTCACTTTTAGCCTATATACAGATATTTCTATGAACATGAGGGAAAATTTTCACTGGGAATATATTAATTGTAGAACCATTAATTCACTTTTTAATTAATAGTTTGTACATGTGGAAAAGAGAAATTAGTAAAAACAACGGAGTAAATTGCCATAAACACCAGGAGATATAACAAACAAAGTCATTCTTTTTATGTTACACTTTGGTATCTTATTTAAAGAGCCACAGGATTAACTATAGCTGATATTTAGTTTCCCAGGTTCTAGTCCAGCTTTAAGACTGCATTTTATAAATATTAGATTGTTTAACTATATTGGAATTTTTTTATTTTGTATTTTGATCTCTTAAAAAAGAGAGTACACATTTTCTTAAAGAAAATCAAAATAAAACACTATTGATGCACACTAAGAAAAATTATACCTGTCCTTGTGCAATTAACTCACAGAAGCTTTATCAAATAGTGTATTCCTCTCAGCACAATCTGTCTTGTTAGAACTGCAAATAGTAATATATCATATGAAGAATTCACAGCAGTCACAAGACACCATAATTGAAACAAATGCAATAGGGTGCTATGATGAAAGATTAACAATGGAATTATTTGTTCAGTCCATCATTCATCTCATTAAGAATGTTACTTTGATGAATTGAATATAAATATAAATATCCCTCAAATGCCCATATGCTTTAGTTTGATTTATTAAGAGGACATTTTGAAATTGTTCTTTAAAGAAGATGCTAAAATGAGTTTGGACAATATAATGAACCAATATCTTTAATATCACAGCAATATCATGATAGGGCTCACACATAACAATAAAATTAAAAACCAAGATGTCATTTTCATGTTTCAGACAAATACTCAAGTACTCAGAACCCATCCAAACTAACTGTTTTGATTGCAATGGTTTAAATATTATCACCCATTTAAAATTTTAAGGAGAGTTCTATAGTGGTCAGAATTTAAAAATGTTAGTTTTATGTAAAGTGCATGAAGATGCTGGCACTACCTGTTGTAAAGGCTGTGAATCTGAAACATACAAATATGAACAATATAGGCATTGGGAAAAAGCCATGTCTGGCTGTTGGAATTATCTCTTTTTTTATGAATGTTATATAGTAAGGTATTTTATTTCTAATGCACATGATTAATTGGCACACAGTGCTTGGCTTGGTATTCATATTGGCAATTTTGATGCATTATAAATAATATTTTGTCAGTTATTACTGTTTAAGGTAAATAAAAAGCATGGCCCTTTAGACTAAATTTTGTCTTTAAAAAATTATTCCAACAGAAACAGCTAAACTCTGTGCCTATTGGATCATGGTGAACTTTCAAGAGGCTTATAATCTCTTTGTGGTGAATGGCATTCTCTTCCATCATGAGAGTCCTAGAAGTAGTCAGTGAGTACATTATCAAAGGAGAATTTTTACTTTAACAACAGGAGTCTAGTCAAAGAGAGAAGAGGGAATCTATGAGCAAGAACATCAGGATCATGATGGAGAAACACGCAGGGATGACCAAACCAAAGTAGAGGGAACTCATGAAATTTGGATCATTGGCTGTGGAGCATTCATGGGACTGGACTAGGCCCTCTGGGGATAAAGTTGTGTAGCTTGATCTGCTTGGGGCATCCCCTGGTGGGAGGTTCAGAATCCATCTCTGGCGTATGAGCCGGCTTTTTGGAGCCCACTACCTATGTCTGGACACCTCTTGCAGGTTTGAGGCAGGTGGAAGGGCTTGGACTTGCCCCTACTGGATGTGCCTCCCCGCGGGAGGCCTTGCCTTCTTGTGTGGGGGAGTACGGGTGGATTGAGTTGGGAGACTAGGCTTAGGAGGAGGGAAGAGGGGGATCTTTGATTGGGGTGAAAAATGGATGAAAAAAATGTTCCTAATAAAAAATATGAAGTTTGATGAAAAGAAAGCTACTAACAAAACTAGCAAATTTGATACACAGTCCAACTTTTGACAAAGAACTCTAAAAAGTTCTTATAAATTAATACCGGATTTATATTTGTTCATTTAACACAGACTGTTTGTTCATTTGTTTTTCAAGACAGTGTCTCTCTGTGTAGCTTTGTGCCTTTCCTGGATCTCACTCTGTAGACTAGGCTGGCCTAAAACTCACAAAGATCTGCCTGGCTCTGCCTCCCAAGTGCTGGGATTAAAGGCATGCACCACCACCATCCGGCTACAGACATTTATAATGGAAGTAGACATAAACTTTTTCAGTCTATAGAACATCAACAGAATATACATATGCCCTTTTCTGTTGTTAAAATTCTCCTTTGGAATTCCTTTCCAGACATTTTCACTGAATGCCAACAGTAACTAGGATTCTGGGGAGGTTTGTTTAGAGAATCACTATACCTGACAAGAGAAACATATTTCAACTATTGCTATTCTCCTTTACATAACAGTAATTAATAAGAAAGTGATTGTATTCTGTTTCAGAGACATAAGAGTTCATTTAAAACAGTGGCAGCCATGATGGGGTATGTGTCAAAAGAAGAGGGAACAAAAAACTGCCTCTAGTATCATTGGATAGTAACAAAGTCAACATATAAGGTATTAAAATGTGTTTATTGTCCTAATTATCTCAGTCTAAAGAATTTTTTTCCACTAAATTGTTCTTGTCCAAACCAATAAAGATTAGAGTATTCACTACTTGCTAATTCAAAGGAATATATTATTCATGCTAGAATTGATAGGTTGAAGAAATATTCACTTCATTAAAATAAGCATTAATGAAAAAGAAGTTATAAATTTGAAAAACAGAAGGGAAAAGTGTATGAGATAGTTTTGAGGGAGCAAAAAGAAAAAAAAGGAGAATGGTATAATTATATCACAAAATAAAAATGAAATAAAAATAAATAATTAATGAAATATTACTAAAGTACTTATTAAGAATGAAGCTTAAATTCAGATATGAGTATTTACCCAAGTCTTGGGTCAGCAGCACAGTGTCTGTAGAATTGTACTATAAAAAGTTCTATAGTGGGTAGGTCACAGGAACTAAAATATCTTACTTTTGAACATTTCAAATTTCAACAGTGACAAGTAAAAAGACCCATTTGTGTTTCAGATTTGGGAAAGAATCCAGACTCTCCCATGAGAGACTTGTCCTGACTTACTACAAATGAATAGGCTTTCCATATTTTCTCAAATATATAAATATTTATATAAATATTTTAAAATATATGTATGTACACATATATATGATATAACTGTATATACTTATTTATTTAAGAAATATGTATCTATATAAGTTGAAAATGAACTTTACATACATTCTATATGATAAATAGTTTCTCTTCCCCCAAAATTCTCCCAGATCCTCCCTACCTACTTAAACACATGACCTTAGTTTTACTCTCTCTTTAAAAAAACAAACAGGTAAACAGAAAGAATCAACCAAAGAAAGCTGAATAACAATGAAAATCCATGAAACACACACACATGCGTGTGTGTGCACAAAGAACAAAACACGCATAAAAACACAGAATTTGAAACTTTAGTATACAAGAAAAAGGCCAGTAAGATAACAAATGTCCAAACAAAACCATATACTGTGGTGATAAAGTTTATCTGAGGATCAGAGGAAAAATCCAACCATTATATATTAAACAGAAGACAGGCAATGGTAGCACACGCCTTTAATCCTATCACTCAGGAGGCAGGGATCCATCTGGATCTCTGTGAGTTCAAGATCACAATGGGAACAGAGCCAGGCATGGTGACACATACCTTAAATTCTAACACTAGTTAACCATAGAGGTCCGGGGGTCTGTACAGACAGACAGGAAGTGATGTAGCTGGGCAGAAAAGAAATGAGTTGGCACAACAGAAAGACATATTGGCATGGATATATAGGTATCTTTGGAAGCTGTGAAGTTTGTGGATATTTATACATTCAATATGAATGGCTATATATATTTGGTGACTGAAGTCTGAATGCTGTATATAAAATATATAAAAGTAACAAATAGTGCTTCATGAAATTAGATAGGATAAAGTACAGTGGATTATATGATTTCTAAACTGATCATGAGTTAAGATTTATTGAAGGTTTGGAAATAATGTATTTCAATAGTTGAACTTTAATAATAAATTGCATAAAGTTTTAGCTAATATCAATATGAGTAAAACAGAAAGATATTATTTTATACAAATAATGTTATAGAGATTTACAAAGGCATAAAAATATAGCTATTGTAATCATTTCCCATTCATATCATATATTTTAATTAACATTGTCATAAATTACATAAAACAAGCATTAGCTCATATATTTTATGTGTAATCAGCATACTTTAGTGGTGTAGCCTATGCAGACATTTTACTTCTGGTAATGGAGCCTAAACTGTACAGTTTATTTTCATAGGGCTTGAAGTAACTGAAATATTTAATGGGATTACTAGATAGCAATATGTAAAACTATGAGAAAGAATTTATAGGTTTCTTCCAGTTAATTCTCACACATTTTATACAATATACTTTTGTTGTGGAATATTATTTTAAGGTGTGTTACTTTTGTCTATGTTGCATATGTTTAACTATGTGAAGCTGTGTTACTGTGCCTGTCTAGAACACCTGATGGTCTAATAAAGACCTGACCAGGCAAGAGTGAGTTAGGAGAAAGAATGGGGGGTTGGCAGGCAGAGAGAATAAATAGAAGGAGAAATCTGGTAGGAGAGAAAAAGAAGGAGCAGGAGAACAAGAGAGGAGGACTCCAGGGGCCAGACACCCAATGACACAGCAAACCACTGAGTAAGAGTGAAAGGTATACAGAAATCAGAGAAAGGTGAAAGCCCAGAGGCAAAAGGTAGACAGGAAAATTTAATGTTTAAAAAAGCTGGCAAGAAATAAGCTAAGTTAAGGTTGGACATTTATAATTAAGAATAAACATCTGTGTGGATTTATTTGGGAACTGGGTGCCAGCCCACCCAAAAGAGCAAAAACAAACAATATATATTAGATAGTCTTGTGTTTGCATGACCATTTATAGCACAGTGGATAGTACACATTTCAATACTGGACATTTAATCATCCTTTGTAAGATTGTATGTCATTTACTAATGAAAATAATAATCACAAGTAAAGTGAAGGTGCACAGTATACTCTAGTCTGGATTTTTGGTACATTATGATCTATTAGAGTGGCAAATTTGACTGAAATATTGATATTTATCTTCAAATACATTTATTCTGTTTGATCAAAACCCCTAGAGTACAGTGAAAATATTAATAAATTTTATTTATATTCTAAATATATATAGTTATTTTTTTGTTTTATGGATCATTGATTTTCCAATAGTTGATTTTAATGTTTTCATCATTAATTAAATTAATTTATGGACAAAATTTATAAAACATGGGTAAAAGATATCTAGAAAAGAAATTTATTCTATCTCTTCAGTCTCTGTCCTAACTAGTCTCAGGTTCTTGGTAACCCAGACAGTGTTTGTTATAGGTTATATCTTGTACAGTAAGGCTTCAGTCAAAATCAGATATTGGTTTATTGGTTGGTTAGTCCCACAAACTTGTGCAAATATTGAACTAGCAAAACTTTTAGACAGTATACCATTGATGATGTAAGGATTTGTGCACAAATCTATACCAAAGACACTTGACACAGGCGTAAAGGCTCTATGTATGCGCCAGTTCGATGCCTCAATGTTCAGTGAGTTATACAGATGTTGTCTTCAGCAATAAGGCATGACAATCAGTTTGTCCAGAGAAACTGATATAACTTTTACAATATCCTTCCCATGGGACTTCATTGCCCAACAAGTCAATTAGATGTATCCCATTCCTTGTACTTTGCACTTCATTTGGTGATGAAAGATATTCAGTAGGACCTTGTCTTCCATTATTTGGCTATTTCATTTAGATAAGCTTCATGTAAGTATTTATTTTATAAGGCTTGTATTATGTTTCCAAAGGTCCTTAATTTTATTAGTCTCTCACCATATTTCCTCCCATGTCCTCTTCTTGCTTCTTCTGCCCCAAATATCTTCCTTTTCAGTCACCCAACCACCATTATCCCATGAGAATCCATCCCAAGGATGTAGAGTAACAGGAGTTCTCATTCATCACTGGTTGGAGTACAAACTCATATAGTCACTTTGGAAATTAGAGTATGGTTCTTCCTAGGAAGAAATAAATCAATCTACCTCAAATTTCAGCTGCACCACTTGTTGGCATATACCCAAAGAACTCCTTTTTTCTACATACATACAGACACCTGCTTAACTATATTTATTACTGGTCTCTTCCTAATGGCAAATAATTGCAACAAACTAGGTGTCCCTCAATAGCAAAAATGGAAAAAGAAAATGTGGTACATTTACACATGCATTATTACACAGCCATTAAAAAATGAAATCAAGAAATTAGCAGATAAATGAATGTAACTACAAAAATAATAATTATTTAAATTATTAATCATTCTAATATGAAAATTATACAATTTTATAACTGTGTTCTAACTCATTAATCTCCTTTTCTTCCAATTTAATGAATACCCTTGTATAGTTCTAGAATAATTAGATCAGATATGGTCTCTCAGGATTTATTTAATTGTGTGTGTCTGCGTGTATGTGTGGTGTGTCTTAACTTTTTCTTTACTATGTGATAGGTTTGCTTCAAACAGAATTAGTTTTAGTTGATTTGATTCTTTGACTTCTGTTTCTTTTCTCCAGAGTCCTCAAAATCAAATGCCAGTTTTTCTTGGAATACTACTTTTTTACTTTTTCTATTTTAACATATATTTATATTTGTACTAATTTTATTGTAACATATATTTTGGCTATATATTGTTCATCCTTAAACTACTCTCATACCCCCCCACCTTCATACTCACCCAACTTTATGTTCCTTCTTTCTCTCAATAAAAATATCAACAAACTATAAAAACAAAATATAGATCAAAAATGGCCAAAGCAAAAATAATAAAAATCTGAACCAAGAAGCATGGAGGTAATTTTGCATTAGGCACTACTCCTGGGGAGGCAGCTTTCACTGGAGTGTGGTTTACATCTCCAGTGACCCTCCATTGCAGGAAACTGATTTTTGTCTCTCCCAGCAACTATTAATTGTAAATAACATTTCGGTTGGTGTAAACATTCCTTTCTCAATGCAGGGATTTTGTCTCGTTTGAATCTGTGCAAGTGTTGTGCAAGCTATCACAGTTTCCGTGAGTGTGGTGTTTTGACTGCAATGCCCCCCTATAGACTCACAGATCTGAATATTTGACCACCAGGGAGTGGGACTATTAGGAAATTGAGCCTTGGTGGAGGAGGTGTATCACTGGGAGTGGGCTTTTCATATGATCAAGCCAAGCCCAGTGTTTCTTTCTCGCTTCCTGTTTCCTGCCCATCTGGTTATAGAACTCTCAGCTACCTCTCTGGTGCCATGTCTGTCTAAGTGCTTCCATGATTCCCACCATGGTGAAAATGAACTAAACCTTTGAAATTGTAAGCCAGCTCCAAGCAAATGTTTTCCTTTTTAAGAGTTTGCATGGTACTAGTCTCTCTTCACAACAATAGAACAAAGACAGGGAGTTCTTATATGCAAGTGTTATGTTTGGATGATGCAGTTGTGTTGACATCATTCAATACCTCTTTTTCTCATAGACTGTCTCTATATTTTTCTACATGATCTCTGAAACTTGCCAGAGGGGTTTGATAAAGATATAGCATTTAGGGCTGAAATATACAGTTTCTTACTCTCTGCACATTGTCAAATGCTGGGCCTCTGAGTCAATTACTTTGATCTACAGGTATAGTTATTTGGAGTCTTTTTTTCTATGTTCCTTTAGGTGAATATTAGTAGTAATTTTTCTAAGCCCATGACCTATGTAGTCTAATGTTCTCGGCTCTTGGGCAGCCTCATGTATGGATTCCATCTCAAGGAATGAACCTTAAATCCATTAAAAAATGACTGGCTACTCTCTTAACCTTAGTGCTACTGTTGCAACAGTATACCTTTTAGGCTGGTGGCTTTTGTAGGTCACAGATTTGTGGTTGGGGGATATTGCTGATTCAATTCCACGATCATGAAAAAAAGTACATTACAACACAATGGTTGCTAGCCAATAGCTTCTACTTGGGTGCCAACTTAATTTCTCTTTGTTTGATGACATAAGTAAGTAGTGTCTTGAGATCATCAGGTTATGAAGAATACCCAAAACTTGAAATAGTTTGTGATGTTTCAGGGACTGGCCTATGGAAAACATTTGGCCAATGACTCAACAAGATAACCCAGTTCTAGTACTGGAAGTTTTACTGGTGGCTTATGTGTAGTATTTGGGACACTGTCTTCCTAGTTATAAAGTGGCTCCATTACACACACACACACACATACCTAGGAAGCTTCTACAGTAGTGTGTTCACATATTACTTTTTAGGTACTCTTCAATGATGTCCATCCCCATTTTACCTACTTTACCTTACATTTGCCTCCCTACTGAAGTCTACTATTCTAGGTTCATCTTTATCATAACACTATGTTCTGTTTTTCATCCCTCATAATATCTCCACTTTTTCTCCTCTATTACTCCCCACATAACTGTGATTATTCAAATTGTAATGTACTTATCTAAAAGATTCAAAGCTGACATCCACATATAAGAAGAGGCATGCAATATTTGCCTTTTTTCTTTCTGGAATCTTTTATTGGTGCTAATTGTTTCTAGCTCCATCTATTTACCTGCATATTTCATGATTTTGTCTTAAGAATAAAGTAAGATTCTATTGGGTAAATGTGCCATATTCTCATTATCCATTCATCAGTTAATGGACTCCTAGGCTGTTTGAATTTTCTAGCTATGAGTAGAGCAGCTAGGACTATTGGTGAGTAGTTATCTATGTAGTAAGACATAATGTTCTTTGGTGTAGGCCCAAGAGTGGTATAGCTGGATCTTGTGGTAGGCAGATTATCAATTTTTGATGAACCTCTACATTTATTTCAAAATGGCTGAACCTGTTTGCCCTTTCACCATCAATAGTGCCTCTTGTACCACATTGTCACCAGTATGTGTTGTCTTTTTTTCCCAGTGATATTGGCTGTTCTAACTGGGGTGAAATGAAATATAAAAATAGTTTTAATTTGATTTTTTTTTTGCTGTCTAAGCATGTTGAACATGGTTTTAAGTGTTTCTAAGCCATTTTTGTTTTGTCTCCTAGATCTTTGTTTAGTGCTTTTTCAGTTTCTTTTAGTCCTTAAATGTTCTAGATACAAACCCTCTATGAGCTGTAGTAGTTTGAAAAGATTTTTACTTCTGTTCTGCAAGCTACCCATTTGCTTGAATGAAGATGCTCTTTACTCTTTTACAGATTTTAAGTTCATAACATCCTAATTACTAATTTGCATTGTCAGTGTCAATGCTTAACATTCTTGTATACTGTTGAAAAAATCCGTCTTTGAGCCAATGAATTCAAGATTTCTTCCTATTTCTCTTTTATTAGATTTAAGGTATCAAGTATTATGGTGAGGTTCTTTATTAATATGGAATGGAGTCTCTTGTGTGGTGTTACAGAATCATGTTCCTTACTGCAATATTCATAGTAGCCAGAAATTTGAAATAGCCTTTTGAAATATCTTGTTTTGAGGCAGATGGCTTTAATTGTTCATTTGTTAGTTGTGCTATGCTACTCATACCTTATATATTGTATTTTAAATTTTTATGAGGAGAGTTTTCAGGAATTTAGTGTTTCTAAAGTGAATTACAGCTCTTTAAAATGTTTTGTGGGCTATTGAAGCCTTTTCCTTGCATCTAATTGAGTTTCCTTAAAATAGCTCTTCAAATATTCTCTGCCCTAGATTTTATTAATAGTAGTTATTATTTCAAAATTTTGCTTTTTAGGTGAGTTAGTAGTCCTATGATGTTACTGATGCTTTCTAGTATATATACTGTCTACCACCTGGAGGATTTATTACTTATTCATCTTGATATTTGATTTTCTTTGTTTCCTTGTAGAAATTATAACACATGGCATATATTTTTGCTAGCTTGTCCTAGCATTTCTACAACTTTCCCAGTATATGGAGAATAAAGCCCAAATTTATCTCAATTCACAGTTATTGTGTTAGTCAGCATGAACTGAGGAGTCTATAGAAAATGTGCTCCACCATTTATCCCTGGGTTTGCAGTAAGCTTAGATTTCTCATCCATACTGAATGACCTTTGGCCAGGAGGTGCACAATTATGCCAGCCATAGAGCAAAATCATGGGGCCTGAACATACTTTAGACTCGAGCTATGTATATATAGCCATCGCAAACATAAGCAATTTTTTTTGCTATTGAGACTATAAATCAAGTATAGGAAAGAACTCTTCTGTAATTCGTAATTTGTATAAATAAATACTCTCTAATTAGGCAGTATAACGTAAGTATTTTCAGCATATCCTGCACAGTTAAAGACAGCTGGTAGAATTAATTAGTTTTGAATTGTTATTATAAAGTCAATCCTTGATGCAATACTAACGTTTCTTTCATAATTATGTTAACTTAAAGCCTTACAACCATGATAATTTTGTAGACTTGAAATTTTATGATAGTAAAGAACTAACGGATGTGCCTTACAATAATTAATTTCCTCAAATCAAGATTTATCTTGATAAGAAATTCAGAATAGTATACATATTTCAAATTATGTAATCTTGAATTATTGAGGCATTGCCATAGTTTCTTAAATATACATGCATGTAAATGTTCTCTCTTTAAGTGGAAATAGTGTCATACATTACATTTCCAGCTTGAGAAAGTAAAATAGCAAAATCAATATAAAGAATTTGTTATTGAAACTAAATCTCTTATCAAATGAAAAGGAAGGTTTTGCTTTCTTTGCTTTTTCTATCATTTCAAGTTGTAATATTCTCCAACTAAAGTGGTCATGAATTTTGTCTGCTAGAGTAGCAACTCTATTAAGAAGATGGGCAGAAAATTTAAATGCTTCATTGCTTGCAGACGAAGGAGAAGAAGACAAAGACTTCTTTCAAAATGGCATCGAAGCAAAATTACATCAAGCAGACATTCAGGTATAGAACCAGAGAAAAAAATAGTATTTCATATTTTCCCTCAAGGCCAGAGAAGATGTATATCTATTTGTACAACTGTAAACATTTTACCAATTTATACATTTTGAAACAATTTCACTTGTTTCAATTAAAGTAACAATTTCATAGATGCAAAACTAGCAGTTACAAGCAACAGGACATAAGATTTCTGTGTGGGATTGCTACCTTGTAGTTCGATAATATTAACAGCTATATTCTAGGTTATAACACCTATGAACTAGTCTACATTCTCTGAAAATATTTGTAATAACATTCAAAAATAGCCATGTAGACTTAAAAATGTCCAGCAGATATTTAAAGTGGAATAGACCTGGATTTTCAAGCATCATTTCACAGTGTACACCATTTAGTGTTTAAAAAATAACTTAGAGACCCATATATCAAAACAAAGCCACACTGAACATAACAAATGTAATATGTAATTTACAACAATTTGATGTTTATTACAACATGAAAAATGTGTTTTGTTTTATATACAACTCAACAAAGTTAATTAAATTCATTTATGACATAGAAGTAGTCAATATATTTTTTTTTGCTTTAAATTTTCACACAGATTATATGTTAAACTAGAATAAAAATACCTGTTTGGAAAACAGAAACTTTAAAAAAAATGTTATCAGTAGAGAGATACATATTTAAAAATAGAATTATATAATCCAGAGGTGGAGTACCAAAGGATGTTAATACAGTGACATTTGGAGTCTTATGATTATGGTATTCATGGATTGTCTTTTCAAATGGAGATGCAGCTAAATATATGCAAATGCCAAGGACATGAGGCTAGATGGGAGAGGGACCTAGAGGAAAACCAGGTAACTTTTAATAGAAAGAGGTCCTTGAAGGTTTATAGGTTCACAAGGTGAGTCTACTTCCAACATGATCAGCAGCATTGGCAGTGGCCAGGGAGGCAAACATGTCAAGGGAGTAGGAACTGAAAGCCTACATCTTGTTCCACAAGCATGAGGCAGAGAAAGATAATTGGGAATGACCTGAGCTTTTTGAAACAACAAAGCCAGATCCCTCTGACACACCTGTGATGTTGTAGGGTATTTGATCACACTTTGAAACTCTGAGACTGTTTTAATAAAATTAACCTTAGTTCAGGGGCGAAGACAGGATCAGGTTGACAAGAATTAGCCATAGAGAGTATAGAGGACCCAGGAAAATAGGTTAAAAAATACAGAGGAAGGAATGGAGAGGGGCTTAGAGAGTCCTGGGATTTTTTTTTGTCTTAGGACTAGGGGAGAGACACTCTCTTGCTGGGTTTTCCAGTCAATCAATCAATCAATCAATCAATCAATCGATAAATAAATAAGACAGTTGCTTGCATCTTGGCTTCTTTTATCTATCAGGATTTCACCCCAACATCTGACTTTTTAGTCTTTATTGGTATCTAGGACAACTTAGATAAAAACAACACTACGACAAGGTCACACATTCTAATCCTTCCCAAACACATTTACCAACTTGAGATGAAGCACTTAATTAGAAGAATTAGTAAATGGAAGTTGCCAAAGTTTACATTTACTCTCTCTCTCTCTCTCTCTCTCTCTCTCTCTCTCTCTCTCTCTCTCTCTCTTTCTCTCCATTCTCTGTGAGCCTCTGGTATATTACCCCAGTTTAAGCATATATTACTTTCCATCCATTCTAATGTAGACAGTCCTAACTAAACGTAAATCTCTCTCTCTCTCTCTCTCTCTCTCTCTCTCTCTCTCTCTCTCTCTCTCACTCACACACACACACACACACACACACACACACACACAGACTAACATAAACACACTCACACACACATGCATACATTCATGCACAAACACATACAGAAACACACATGCCTTAAATCCCAGCACTAACCATAAAGCTCTGGAGTACTGTACAGACAGACAGAGCTGGGCAGGAAAAGGAAGTGATGTAACTGGGCAGAGAGGCCAGAATGAGATGGCAGAACAGAAAGGCATATATGCATAAGTATACAGGATAAAGCTCTCTTTGGAAGCTGTGGAGTTGGTGAGGTCAGGTTAGCTGTGGCTTTTCCTATTCCTCTGATCTCTCAGATTTTAACCCTAATATCTGGCACCAACTTTTTTATTAATAAGACCATGTAGCACTTTGTCATACAATAAACCTTGTGTGACTGAGGCTCCAGAAGGCAAAATGGACTGAGCACCAAATGATAGTTAGAAACTTTATAGGGGATCTGAAATTTAGGATTTGCTTTAGTAGCAATCCCTCAGATAACAACCTTATTCTCTGGTCAGAACAGAGTCTGTATACCATAAAAATATATAAATTGCCTTTAGCATTAATTGCATCAGCTTATAACTTTCTTATAAGGGATATTCATCCATCTTAAAATAATGAGGTTTTAATTTACTGCCAATCATTATCAATATGCCCAGACTGGTCTTTATGTTCAAATTATGGGGCCTGTTTGAGGATGCTAAAACTGAATAGAGGATCATTAGCCAGTTTCTATGGATGTTGACTTAGGTCTTGGAAATTATTGTCTCAACCAGAGCTACATACACTGTTGTTTTAGGGATATTAGGCTAAACAAAAGACAACAGTATAATATCAGCCAGTGCCTTTATTCTATATGGTATGATGTATTCATCTTGATTCATACTATCCTGAATACCTATGGCAAAATCCTGATGGAGAAATAAAGACTGATATAGAGAATAATATTTTATCAGAGCCTGGATTTAAAAATAAAGAACACTTAACTTATTTGGATGAAATAAATCCTGGTTATCCATTTTATTGCAATTGGAAAAGTTTATGTAAGTAATAAACATGTTGTCATATTGTAAATAACTTAAATTATTACTAGAACCATGTACTAAATTCTAAAGCCATACATGTAAATTTAGAGTTAGTTTTGATGGTATTCAGTAAAAAATATTTTCGTTGCTCTTCTAGATTATAAATTAAATACTGGCTTATACTTGGAATTCATTGACCTGTTTAAATGTCACACATTAAAAAAAATGGTTCTCCCAGAGGAACAAACACTTTGCACTTTAACTGTATGTATTGGTATATATATCTAAAAAAATAAGTATAAGCTTCACTATAAACTTAGTGCTAGAGCTGTTATTATTAATATTTTCAATCATGATAGTTTGAAGTCTTGGAAACATTCCATTGTTTGCTATGTTTTTGATTCATGTTGTCAATGTTTATTTATGTCTCTTAAAGCAAGTATGGCTCATTTGTGCTATACATTATTAATGTAGATGTCAGGATAAAAATGGAGCAAGGTGATTGTAGAATGCAAAAACAGCAGTTGACTTAATATGAATAATGTAGCCTGTGGGAAGATGAAGCTTGCACACAATGTATGGTATCCAAAAGGGAAAAATGAGCTGATTAACAAAAAAAAAAAGACAAATACACACTCATACTCACATACACACACAGAACACATGCATGCCCACACATATGTATGTGCATGAAAACACACACATATACACAAATGAACACATGGGACATACTTTTATAAATCCAAGATTTTGCTGACTATAATCTCTGATAACCTTTCAATCAAATCGAGCTTAATTTGTGAATATACTTCTTACTGGTTAATCCACTTTCTAGCCTAGTCCTAAGTATTCAAGAAAAGAACCTATAAGGCAACAGAATGGCGTATTGAATCATTGATCCCTATATGGCAGGGACTTTCAAAATTGGATTAATTTGATTGGTGAAAACGAGTTCTTAAAAGCCACTCTGAAGTCTACTAATTGGGATCCTTCCACTTTTAACCCTGTTGATTATATTTTGAAAGAATTATTTAAGCACCAATTCAAAAATTATTTCCAAATAATGATTTTAAATTATTTCAGCTGGCAACATCATTTGCCATACTGCTTTTTAATATTCAAAATTCACTGTATCTGTTTTCTGTTTTGAGACTTCCTCCAAGTATCTAGGTCTGTTAAAAGAAGTTGATGACTTTCACAGGATATAAGGCTATTTTCTAGCATGGAGAAGATCTGAGAAAAACTCCACCATAAAAATTAAGGATGGCAATACCATACTCCCAATATTTCATATTTTATGGCATTACTATTTGTGTTTGGGGCAGACTGGAAATCTATTTTTATTATGCTCTCTGAGATGGCACTCTGAATTTAAGCTCCATTTCCCATGGCTTACAGCTTTTCCACCGAATACCTTTGGGGCTAAACTTCATCATGCTGGTTCTTAGCTAGGATGAAATAATTCAGAAAGTTTGGGGAAATGTACTTTGCCATTTTGATTTAAGTAACTATAGGGAAATTCTTTGTGCCTGTTCCAATAATCATATAGATAAATTTTATTCTCTAATTCTTCATATATATGTTATATTAAGTAAAATAGTTATTTAATCATATTTTTATGTAAACTATACTCGCTTATAATTATAGTTCTTATACAAAATGATGAATAAAATAGACGCTTTCTGACTTTGACTATTCTAGTTCATAAAGTCTGTATGATCTGTTCAATGTATCAAAAGATCTGAGGTATAGGCTTTTGTAGGAAGAAACTGCTGTTTTCAATCAAATTGTAAAGTCTTATTTGCAAAAATGGCTAACCACCATCTAGAGATATATGACTTTAATGGCTATTTAAGGCAGTCTTGATGGCTTATGCGAGCCATCAAATTTGTTCATTGTCCAGCTTCCAATATATATATATATATATATATATATATATATATATATATATATATATACACATCAGTCTAGTTTCACAACTTTTTCACAAAAATAAAATTTGAAAGTATAATACAATGAAAAGAAATCACAAAGGACATAAATGGCTAAGGCCCCCAATGTGTGCTACATCACTCTGAAATTCTCAGAGGTAAAGAAGAATATGTACAATGCTTAACAGCAGTCATTGGGTTAGAAGACCTGCCTTATTGTAGCAGCATGACACTTCCTATGTGTTTATACTAATCAAATGTAGATAGTAATACTTTAAAAGGAAAGAGGAGGACTTGTACAGCAATACAGTAAGTTATTTCCTAAACAGGTATACAAAGTTGGCATACGTGTATACATATATATGCATTAATGGAACTAATATATATGCATGGTAAATAAAGATGTATTCATATTTAATTTAGGTTTAATAAACAATTCAGTTCAATTAAATGTGTTCTTGGTTTTATAAAAGCATGATTAATTATGGTAATTGTTGTTGTAAAATATATAACATAATTTTCAATATTTTTTCATCTTTTACTACTAATTATATTATATACACACACATATGTGTAAAATGACCTCAATGTTTTTTTATAAATTTTCATTTTACACAGTCTATAATGCTTGTTTTTGTGAACAGTTTAGTAAGTCTCTGACTTCATTATTTACATTGTTCTATTTTTTGTGTACTAGTCTCAGAAAACGTAGCATAAGTATTTATAAACAATTACATTTTGATGGGGAAAATAAACCTCAAACAAATGCCTTAGTTCCTTGTGTCTTTGTTTTGAGAAAATCCTGACAAAAGCAAATGAAGGACATTTTGTTTCATAGCCTCAAAGAATCCACTGCATCCTGTCAGGAAATATGAGAGAAGAATGAAAAAGCCTTTCATCCTACTCAAGAAGGATACGCAGGTGCTTTTCTCCTTTTTATTCTATCCAGTCCACCAATACAGAATGGTGTTGCCAACTTCCAACCTCAAGTAGCCACATACAGTTTCATAGACACACCTAGTCACTTATTCCCATGAGATATTAAATATTTACAAGTTTATCATAACAATTAAACATGTCAAAGGTGTTTATTAATTACATTTTGGGTCCATTAAAATAGGAACTTTGCTCACAAGACAGAGGAATGAATATTATATCAGTTCTTAAAAAACAAAATATACAATGAAGAAAATGAGGTTCATATATACAATGAGGAAAAGGAGGTTCATATTATTCAGCATGTGCACTGTCAAATGACATTTCTGCTACTTGTCATTGGTTTCTATTCAATGACCATTAAATACCTCCATTAAAAAGAAAAAAAAATCTAGTCCTCAAAATTTGATGATTCCTGGATTCCAATTCAATTTTTTTAATCTGTCACTAGAATTGGATGTAGTAATTTTATTATATTTGTCTTGCTTCATAAATTTACATTGAAATTCCAAATTTGCTTTAAAGTTATTTATTCATTTCCTATTGAGCACAACAATATTTTCTCTGAAAATATTTAATGTTTAGAAATTCTTAAATTACTTACCTTTGTCACTAATCTGTCAGTGTGTATCATCATTATTTTTATTGGTTCATTCTGGTAATTTACATAAACTGATACCTTTTATGAAAAAGTGTACTGTAGTGAATAGCTGTTCTGTCTATGACCTCCAAGCACTACCCCTAGAGATGTAGCAAGTAACTGTCCTACCTACCTATGACCTTGAAGTATCTGCCTCTGGAGCAAGGCTCAGGGCTACCCTTAAGACCTGAGACCTCCCCTGGAAGGCTTTACCTAGTTGGAGAAGGGGTAGGGGGTGGTTTGGATTGGGGGCAAAGGCTGGAAGAGCAGAAGCAGGGAAGAAAGGGGGATCTGTGGTTGATATGTAATGATTAAAAATTCTTTAATAAAAGAAAAGAGAGAGAGATCTGAGACCCATGTAGTCCAGTCTTTTCTCTTGCTTGTGGGCTGTATGGTACAGACTGTCCCAGCGGCACACCAGTGTACCTCAGCCTCCAGGACACTATGATAACTATCCCGTGCTGTAGTGAGTTTTCCTCCCTAATAAATTCCTTCATCCTTTAAGTAGACTCTGTGGATTTCTTGTAATAGTGTGCAACAGTCAGTGTTGCTTGCTCTGCAGCTGGGGTCCCACTGTCTCTGATCCCAGGGAAAGGCTGTGAATAGACACAGAACCAAAGGACACAGGCTCTGGGAGGTTGTAAGCAATCTCATTTATTAAAAAAAAGGACTGAGACATTTATGTGTGTACTTTTTAGCAGGCTCTGCTTCCAGCTGCCACGGTATTTCTTGGATGGCTCTGGGTCATACGTCAACAGTGGTCGTCTTGAGGGTCCAGTTTCAGGGTCCTCTGGGTCAGGATACTACTGTGTATGTCAGATCTCTTTGTTAACTTAAGACATGGTAGTGCTTTAGGTCTTATCAGCCTGAAGTAGGAACATCTACTATCTAGGTAAAATAACAGGCATGGGCAACATTATGGATCTAAAATTATATTTGGACATATTTTAACATCAAAGTTAATGGAGAGAGATTGCTAGGGTGTAGATCACTATGAAACCATCACTACACCAATTGTCACTATGATGGGAGCAAGGACTGTAGAGTCAGAGCAATTTCGTCTGATGTTTGCAGTACCTCTCCATGGAAAATTACGGTTACAGTCAGAGAATGGGAAAAGTATAAGTTGTAGCTATGTAATTGTCCTTGAATTTTGTTGAGAAGATTCTGGAAGTTGAAACCCACTGGCCTCATTTTCTCTGTAGATATGATAGCACAACAATCTCTGATAAATGACATGAATAAAGATATATGTACCTTAAAGTATGCTTATGAGTGTTTAGTCCTTACATGAGCCTGATACTTTGGTACATGGTATATTTCATTACCTTTGTAAGGTTTCTTTCTTTTTCTTTACTTTTTGTTTCTTTGGTTTTTCTTTTTTTTTTTTTTATTTAAATTTTATACATCAGCCATGGGTTCCCCTGTCCTCCCTACTCCCGCCCCCACCCCCACCCTAATCCCAGCCCCTCCCCTCCATTCTCCTGTCCTCCAGGATGAAGGCACCGCTGGGGATTCATTTAAACCTGGTGGATTCAGTACAGGCAGGTCCTGTCACCTCCTTCCAGACTGAGCAATGTGTACCTGTGTAAGCCCAAGGTTTCAAACAGCCAGCTCATGCACTAAGGATAGATCCTGGTCCAACAGACTGGGTGCCTCCCAAACAGATCAAGCTATTCAATTGTCTCACTTATCCAGAGGGCATGATCCAGCTGGGGGCTCCACAGCCTTTGCTTCATAATTCATGTGCTTCCACTTGTTTGGCTATTTGTCCCTGTGCTTTTCCAATCTTGGATTCAACAATTCACTCTCTTGCAGACCCTCCTCTTTCTCGACAGTTGGACACTTGGAGCTCCACCTGGGGCCTGGCTGAGGATCTCTGCATCCACTTGCATCAGTTATTGGATGAGAGTTCCAGCACGACAGTTAGGGTGTTTAGCCATCTGATCACCGGACTATGTCAGATCAGGCTTTCTCTCGACCATTGCCAGCAGTCTACAGAGGATGTATCATTGTGGATTTTTGGGGACCTCTCCAGTACTCTGCCTATTCCTTTTCTCATGTAGTCTTCATTTATCAAGGTCTGTTATTCCTCATTGTCCCTTTCTGTTCTTGATCCAGCTGGGATTTCCTGCTCCCCTAAGCTTTCTTTCCCTCAAATCTTGCCCTTCATTACTCCCACTGTCATCCAGGTTGTTCAGGTAGATCTCATCCATTTCTCTATCACTGGGTGATCCTTGGGACTTTCCTAGCATCCCGTTTTCTAGGTAGCCTCCCTGGAGTTGTGTAGCAGTCTAGTCATCTTTGTTTTACATCTAGTATCCTCCTATCAGTGAGTACATACCATGATTGTCCTTCTGAGTCTGGGTTACCTCACTCAGGGTGATTTTTTCTATATCCATCCATTTGCCTGCAAACCTCATGATGTCATTGTTTTTTTCTGCTGAGTAGTACTCCATGGTGTATATGTACCATATTTTCTTTATCAATTCTTCAGTTGAAGGGCATCTAGGTTGTTTCCAGGTTCTTGCTATTACAAACAATGCTGATATGAACATAGCTGAGCAAATGCCCTTGTGGTATGACTGAGCATTCCTTGAGTATATGCCCAAGAGTGCTACAGCTGGGTCTTGGGGGAGATGGATTCCCAATTTTCTAAGGAAGTGCCATATTGATTTCCAAAGTGGCTATACAAGCTTGCATTCCCACCAGCAGTGGAGGAGAGTTCCCCTTGCTCCACATCCTCTCCAGCATAAGCTGTCTTCTGTGCTTTTGATCTTAGTCATTCTGATAGGTGTAAGGTGGTATCTCAGAGTCATTTTGATTTGCATTTCCTGGATTTTTAGGGATGCTGAGCAATTCCTTAAATGTCTCTCAGCCATTTGAACTTCCTCTGTGGAGAATTCTCTGTTTAGTTCTATAGCCCATTTCTTAATTAGACTGTTGGGCATTTTGATGTCTAATTTCTTATGTTTATATATTCTGGATATCAGCCCTCTGTCAGATGTGGGGTTGGTGAAGACCTTTTCCCATTCTGTAGGCTGTTGCTTTGTCTTGTTTTTTTGGTTTTTCGAGACAGGGTTTCTCTGTAGTTTTGGAGGCTGTCCTGGAACTTGCTTTGTAGACCAGGCTGGCCTGGAACTCACAGAGATCCACCTGACCCTGCTTCCCGAGTGCTGGAATTATAGGCGTGTAAGCCACCACCACCTGGCTAAGGTTTCTTTTTTAAACAGTTTATAAAAACAGGGTTTCCTCTATGTAGCCCTGGCTGTCCTGGAAATCACTCTATAGACCAGGCTGAACTTGAACTCACTGAGAATGTGTGCCCTCTTGAGTGCTGCGCTCAAATGCATGTGCCACAACCACCGGGCTATTTTTTCCTAATGTAAATTGTTTTTTACTGCTTTCAATACTGCCTAAAGGCATTTTGAAAGATCATGTGGAAACTTACTATTATAGAAGCTTTTTTAAATAAAGAATAATAAATTTAAATGGAGTTTTCATATGTACAGTGCTTCAATTAGACATCATATGTGACAAGTAAAACCTAATAACTGGGATTAGTTACCTCCTTTTAATCACTGGTCAAAGGGTCCCATAGACCCACCTCAAACATTATCAGCTACTTCCAATGCTACTGGTAACCTTTTATAACCTGATAAACCTCATCAAAATTGAGATGATGATAAATGAAGACCACATGAGAAGATGAAGAAGCAAAGTGCTAGAGAGGTCCCCAGAAATCCACAATGATACATCCATTGTAGACTACTGGCAATGGTGGAGAGAAAGCCCCAACTGAGCTAGTCTGGTGATCAGATGGCCAAACACCCTAACAGTCGTGCTGGAACTCTCATCCAATTACTGATGGAAGTAGATGCAGAGATCCTGGGCCAGGCCCCAGGTGGAGCTCTAGAAGTCCAATTGTCGAGAAAGAGGAGGGACTGTATGAGTGTGAATTGTTGAGACCAAGATTGGAAAAGCACAGGGACAAATAGCCAAACTAAATGGAAACACATGAATTATGAATCAAAAGCTGTGGAGTCCCCAACTGGATCAGGCCCTCTGGATAAGTGAGACAATTGAATAGCTTGAACTGTTTGGGAGGCACCTAGGCTGTGGGACCCAGACCTGTCCTTAGTGCATGAGCTGGCTGTTTGGAATCTTGGGCTTACATAGGAACACTTTGCTCAGCCTGGAAGGAGGGGACTGGACCTGCCTGTACTGAATCCACCAGGTTGAAATGAATCCCCAGGGGATTCTTTGCCCTGGAAGAGATGGGAATGGAGGGCAGGGGCTGGGAGGAAGGTGGGGGTGGGGGCGGGAGTGGGGAGGACAGGGGAATCCATGGCTGATATGTAAAATTAAAACACAAATATAATAAAAAAAGAAAAAAAAAACTCTTCAAAATTATTATATAAAATTGTTTTGGTATTGCTAAAGTTCCCCTACATGTGAAAACCTGTATATAATATTAATTGTTTTACACTTACAGAATCTCATAGGATCAGAGTATATGCACATTTCAAATCAACAGCTTTTTATGATTATAATCAATTAAATCATTTATGGAAATTAAAGTCTGATTAGTTCTTGGCTTAGAAAAGAAATGATGTTTCTAATATGCTATACATACTAATGCAAAATATCCTCAACATGTTTTATGATCTTAGCTTATATTTTGCTGTGTTTTTCTTTATTAGTTATAAAGCTCTTAGGTACAAATTTTATAGCATAACAAGCTATTAGGTGGTTGTCACAGATTTGAAAAAAATAAGCTTGCTTTTGACACCTCAAATATGAAGATCAGAAAAAAATTAATATATTAACCACACTACAAAATATGGCAGTGTTTAATTTCTGGAAGCATTCCCTAAACTAAGAATAAAATATAAATACACAGACCCTAAAACTCTAGTTAGCTACAACACAGACACATCAAACTTGTCTTGAGAAGTATTATTTGCTATCAAGGTTGCTCTAAGAAACACTTCATGTTTCTTGGGGCAATGATAATATATATATTCTCTTGCACCTCTATGGATTATAGAGAAGCTGTGAATGCAAGCTTGAACCCACAAAATCAAGTGGTTATACAATGAAATAAGATCCTACTAAAATTAACTTTAACTACTTTGTTCTTTATGATTCTCAAATTCTGTGAAACATTGGGAATGAATGCAAGCTTTTTAATTCAGATCTAGAATCACATGATGGATGGATGATATGATGGTATACATACATGTCAATGTTGGAAAGAAAGCTGGGATTGTTTCCTTAGGTAAAAGTTTCTGAGACAAAATAACACCATGATGCCAATCAGAAATTTATATTTTATTAATTATGTGATGTAGTGGATAGCCATCCCAGCTTTGGCCTGGAAGTTCCAACCCCCATTGAGGCTTCAGTAATGGTCACACCCACAAGGCGGGAAGGAGGAGGAAGCAGAAGACCCAAGATAGAGAGGAGGTCGCTCTCTTGGTTCTGGGATGCTGGATGCAGTAGTAGGTAGACTGAGCAGAGTTCTCCAGAGAACACTGCCAGACTGTGCCATACTTTTACCAGACCCTACAACCTATCCCTTCATTTGTAAGTTACCCCACAAAATAAACCTCCCTTTTAACTACGTGGAGTGGACTTAATAATTTCACCAATAATGTTTCTTCTCAAGAAACTTACAATGTGAAAACAATATCAATGACCACAGTTGTGAATTTCACCTAAGCTAGGAGTTCTTTGATCATCCAGGGATGTCCTTTTTATGTCCACTTTTCAGGACAGTACAAAACAAGAACAGTATAATTTTCATAAAATTTTAAATAAAACCATCAGGTGGTTGCGGCCCATGCCTTTAATCCCAGCACTTAAGAGGCAGAGGCAGGCAGATCTCTGTGAGTTCGAGGTCAGACTGGTCTACAAAACAAGTTCCAGGAAAGCTAGCACTGTTAAGTAGAAAAACACTTACTTGAAAAAAGATACCAAATTTTTTTTTAAAATAAAATCAGGGTTGGTTATTTAGCTCAGTGGTAGAGCGCTTGCCTAGCAAGTGCAAGGCCCTGGATTCGGTCCTCAGCTCTGGCAAAAGAAAAAAAAAAAAAAAAAAGGTAAAATTAATTAATTAATTAATTAAAATCAACACTATTTTTATGACTAATGACTTCACAGTACTTGATTTTGTTAATTATTTACAAATAAGTATGAAATATATAAAAAATGTACATATATACATACATATTAATTGATAAGAATAATAAAGCAAGAATACTGGATTATTTATTATGCAGAGTTGCATTCATCTTCTTTAATTACTAATTTAAATGTATTAAAGTTAAGTATATAAATCATGATAATAAATGAGATTTTCAATTAGAAAACCTTATTTCATGATGCTCAGCAAGAACCATTAAACTGATTATGGGAAACAAGAAAAGACTTAATTTTCCAAATAGAAGTATCATTGATATACATGCATTATACTATGGTTTCTATGATAACATGAGGATAATAAAATTTTCAAGATGTAGTTTAGACAAAGACTACAACATGCAGATATTCACAGGGAAGATGGTTCACTGAGTATTTCAGAATCCTATTTTTATTTGAGGAAATAAAAGGGTGATCAATGTTCCTCTGTCATCCAAAGGGATCACAACATGAGCACAGGGCCTGTGAACTCAAATATATTCATATATTTTTAGCTTCATTCATCTGCTTCTCATGATATTATACAAATAGTAAAATTAAGAAAATGATCAACAAAAACTTCAAATTACACATTTTTGTTCAGCCACTGCAAACACAAGACACAAGTCAACTGTCTAAGACTCAGTCTTCCTGTTTTATAGAATATAACCCACATGATTCATAACTACATGTTTAATAACCTTAAACATTAGTAGGTTTTATAATCAACTTAGCTTCCTGGTTCTTACAACTCTACTTGTGCTTTTCTTGGACAGAAATAATTTTGTGTACCTTTTAAGTTAATATTTTATTATAGATGATATACCGTCTTGTATAAATATTTTGGTGCTTTTAAGCTTCTGTTCCTGGTATTACTTCTACAGCTACAGAAAAGAGGCTTTGGTGTCTCCCTATCAAGTATTTCAACATTTTAAACGTTTAGATGGAATACAAATACAAAAATCGACTAAATCTTTACTAACACTTACTGTTCTAAATGTCATTTTCTTTTGTAGGGCAGATTGGAAACCTATACTTGACAAAAGTCAAATGAAGAGGGAAATGTCAGCTCTGAAGTCCCTGTGGAGCATATGCAAGGCTTTGTAGTTGTATCCCTAGCGTAGAAAAAAAAAGTTGTCGACAAATGTGTCACAAGATAGCACAAATAATTAGCATGCATTTGCTTACATAAATAAACCATGTAAATATGTATACATGATATATATTATATATTATACAAAAGCATAGCAAATGTGAAGCTATTTAATTTTATGAATCCATGAATCAAGTAAATATTTGCTTATTGACCATTACTTTCTTACAAGATCAAAATTATATACTTTGTGTAGTTCATCAGATATTTATATACTATTATTCACATTTCCAATTGTTCTCAAGTTAAGCAAGTAAATGGATTATAATTAGATGCTTATTTTAGATTTTTTTCTAAATCTTTATGCTGATCAATTTCCCTCTAATCTTTTCAGTTGCTCTAGTTTATTGAAAGGATTTTATAAAAATTAATCATCATGTTCTTCTTCCCAGCATAAAAATGTACTTTTTAGCCACTGTGTGTTTATTTTACTTCCCAATCAGCAATTATAATGCCAAATAATTTAAATTATCTTACAAATTTTGAGGTAAAAATTGATGATAATTGCTAAAATTCTAGAACAGGTGTATTGGGAAAATTGTCAAATGAATTGACCCAAATAAAGTTTCATATGAAATTGCTAATAAAGCATGACTGTTGAAAACTCAGCAAAATCTGTCTATAGTTATTTCCAGTTTAATGAATATGTGAACAAAAACACAATAAAAGTTTTAAATGTCTTGACTAAATTTTTTCTTATTATGTTCAATGAATGTGTTTTTGCCATTGCTTTTCATAGAAATTTATTACTCAAATTAAATATTCCAATGTATTCTTTGAGCCATGACTCACAAATTACTAACATAAGATAACATTTCAGTAAGAAGACTTTATTTGTTCAATGTATGAATAAACTGTTTTTGGGTTCTATTATAATTTGTAAAGTGCTTTGCAAATCAATTTTGTATGTAACATTTGAAGAAAGAAAAAAATCAACTTTAAACTTTGTATTTGAGTCATAATATTTTTGCTCTCCTGTGATGTATATACTGGATAAAATTATTTCTTTTTTTTGTGTTGTCATATATATGTGTGTGTGTGTGTGTGTGTGTGTGTGTGTGTGTGTATAACTTAATTTCACATATCAGCCATGGATTCTCCCATCCTCCCTCCTCCCAGCCCCCAGCCTTCTCTCCTAATCCACTCCCTCATTCCCACATCCTCCAAGGCAAGATCTTCCGTGGGGAGTCAGCCCAGCCTTGTAGATTCAGCCTAGGCAGGTCCACTACCCTCCTCCCTACACCAAGGCTGAGCAAAGTGTCCCAGCACAGGCCTCAGGCTCCAAAAGGCCAGCCCAAGCACCAAGGACAGATCCCGGCCCCACTGCCTGGGGGCCTCCCAAACAGTTCAAGCTAATCAATAGTCTCACTTATCCAGAGGGCTCAGTCTAGTTCCATGGGGGCTCCTCAGCCATTGGTTCACAGTTCATGAGTTTCCTCTAGTTTGGCTATTTGTCCCTGTGCTTTTTCCAATCATGGTCTCAATATCTCTTGCTTATACAATCCCTCCTCTCTCTCACTGATTGGGCTCCCAGAGCTCCACCTCGGCCGTGGATCTCTGCATCTGCTGCCATCAGACACTGGATGATAAAATCATTTCTAACCAGGAGAGCAGACTTTCAACAGGCCTACTTCAAACGTAGCCATGATCGCTTTCATTCAGGTATCAATCTAAAACTACCAATGACTTTGCTTTTGCCTTTCAACAACATGCTGATTAAAATATTTGAAACTACTGATCAATATTCTTAAATTTTAATAGTCGTTGAACTTGATGTCAGGAATAATTATTATCCACTTACTTTAGTTATTTGTAACCCTTAGTTCTGACACAGCATGTCACTCTCTCAGTTTTTGTCTACAAACAGCATTATTCAACAATTTCTCACTGACTAACTTGTATTACTGGTTGCATTTATTATCTGTGGTTCTTGTCAGTGTGGTGGTAAATATATCTCACAGTTGGATTCACAAAATTAAGTTATTTAATGGATTTGTAGTTCAGTTGATTGAGGTCCACAGGTCTCTGTGAACTTCTGGAAGCCATTTTATTTTTCCCGTAATTGTCAGTCACTGTCATTTCCACTTGGCCGCTGGCCTGAGACTAGTCTCAATACAGTACACTAAATGTGGTAGCAGAGTAGAGATAGTGGGGCCTAAATTGACCAGGACACACACACACACACACACACACACACACACACACACAATCTCATGTACACTAAACCTGTTAAGACTCTTTATGACTTTTTGAATATTATCTTCATTTTACTGATAAGATAAAACTATATCTTTTTTATTCAAAGTACATAGCAATATGTTGCTTAGTATTTAAACACATGGAATAAATCATACCACATTGTAGAACAGAATCGTACATAAAAATAATTTTGATGATTTCAAAATTCAAGGCAAAATTCAATTGTTACAAAATGTTACAACAAAAAGCAAATCTTTTCTACTTCCATGTATTTGGTAGCTCTTCAAGAAGTAATGGCCATTTAGGAAGCTAAATTCATAGCTCTTCTATTTCCAGAAAATGTACTTGTAATTTTTTTAACATTATCTTAGGAAGCAGATCACACCTTTGAAGGGCAAGTTTGCTTCAAAATGATTTCCTGTGAATAGTTTGGTGCTGTTAGGAACTTGCTGGGATGAAAGGGTTTGTTCTTCATTTTTCAGTGCCAGCAGTTTTTGATGTAAAAATCACAAGCACAGCAAATTTTTTCCTTGTATTGACTCTGAGAACACTAACAAATCACAAATAAATAGAAGCTCTGTACTCCAGAGGAGCTCTGCAGAACAGGCTACACTCAACATGGAAAACTCAAGCTAGCCACCAAAATAAAAGAGTGTAAGCAAACATCGGAAGCTACATGCAAAAAAAAAAAAAAAAAAAAAAAAAAAAAACTTACCTATTATGCTCAGCATTTTCTTTTGTGGAAATGCTTCAGCTAAACATAATATATGTAGTTTTAAAGTCAGATTTACATATTTTATTGATATTTTATAAGGAAATAAATACAAAATTAGAAAGCTGTACTTTAAAATATAAGATACCAGAATTTTCTATTAAAATGTCAATATTGTCTTGAAAAAAAAACTTTTGTTCTCAATAGTAAAAGCATTATTAAGATATTAAACTTAGAAATGCTGGAGTAGATTCATAGGAGATATAAATGTACACACATGTAAAGGAATTCAATAGAATAAAGAGATTTGAGAACACTGGTGGTTTTATTCAGTAATAAAGCAAAGTCTACCATGCATGAGGATTTAACTTTTATGAGGTTGAAAAATACAGGAAAATCAGTGACAAAGTGCAGAGGGGTGCAGAAAGTGAGAATAGTCTACCACATTTTCACATGAAGAACAACATGCATGGAGTAAGAGATAATTTGATGAACTCTTAGTCAAACATTGAGTGACATGTTGGTACAACCATTGTTGCTAACATATAGTTATTATATTCTTCAATGTAGGTAACTTGTTTGAGATTTTAAGAATGACTTTTTTCCCAAATGAATAGTGCTCATTAGTAAGAATAGCCATGGAGAAAGAGGAAGGACTGTAAGAGCATGAATTGTTGAGCCCAAGATTGGAAAAAAGCACAGGGACAAATAGCCAAATGAATGGAAGCACATGAGTTATGAACCAAAGGCTGTGGAGCCTCCAGCTGGATCAGGCCCTCTGGATAAGTGAGACCACTGAATAGCTTGAACTGTTTGGGAGGCATCCAGGCTGTGGGACCAGGACCTGCCTTAGTGCATGAGCTGGCTGTTTGGAACCTTAGGCTTACAGAGACACATTGCTCAGCCTGGAAGGAGGGGACTGGACCTGCCTGGACTGTGTTTCCATTCGTTTGGCTATTTGTCCCTGTACTTTTCCAATCTTGGTCTCAACAATTCACACTCTTACAGTCCCTCCTCTTTCTCAACAATTGAACTCCTGGAGCTCCACCTGGCAGGGACACTGCTCAGCCTGGAAGGAGGGGACAGGACCTGCCTGTACTGAATCCACGAGGTTGAAATGAATCCCCAGGGGAGTCTTTGCCCTGGAGGAGATGGGAATAGAGGGGAGGGGATGGGGGGAAGGTGGGGGGGGGAGGGGGGAGGACAGGGGAACTCATGGCTGATGTATAAAATTAAAACACAAATATAATAATAATAAAAAAGAATAGCCATGGAGTAATGACTAAGGAACATGTTTATAGAGAATAAGGCATAATTAACTTAAAAGCCAAAAATGTATGAAGAAATTGCATATTTTAAAAGCATTGATGACCATAGTTCAGTGCCTTAAGCAGTCATCATCAGAGAGACTTCCAACAGCAGCAAATAGGAACAGATGTAGATACCCGCAGCCAGATATTATGCAGAGAATCTTTACTGGAGATCTCCATCAAATCCCTCTGCACTGAGCTCATGGATTCCCACAGAAGAGGAAGCAGAAATACTGTAAGAATCAGATGGTTGGAAGATACCAGGAGAACAAGGCCTGTCTGAATTAAGCAAGCAAGGTGCATATGAACTCACAGAGACCGAAGCAGCAAACACAGGGGCTTCATGGGTCTCTGATTTGTTTGCCTGCTCTTGGGACTCATTCCCTCATGCTGGGTTGCAGTATCCAGTTTCATTATTAAAGTTTTTGCTTCATCTTATTATATTTTATTTTAGCATGTTTGAGTGTCATCTCTTAGAAGTCTGTTAATTTCTAATAAGAGAAAAAAAAGGGAATGATTCCAGAGGAAGGAAAATCGGGGAAAAGCTGGTAGTAGTAGAGGGAGGGGAAAGGATTTATTTTCAAAAAATATGAGTTACCTAAATAGATTACAGATAAATGGAAAATTAATGAGATATATAGTGAAAAGTAAAAAAGAAAAGAAAGGAAGATAGTTAGATGATAGCTAGAAGATAGATAAATAGATTAGACAGATATGTAGATTAGATAGATGATAGAGATAGATAGACAGATAGATGATAGATAGATAGATAGATAGATAGATAGACAGACAGACAGACAGACAGACAGATAGATAGATAGATAGATAGATAGATAGATGATAGACAGATAAATGAGAGACAAAGGAAGATAGTTGTATATAGATAGACTTGTAAATGATAAGTGGACAAAACTGTTAAAATGTTTGCATGAGTAAATGGGGCAGTTATTAATCCTAAATGAAAGAAATACTAAATGAATCTTCAGAAAAATAAGTGGAATTATGGTCTTCAATCATGAGAGCAAAATTCCAGAATAATATAGCACTAGGAACAAATAAAAAATACATAAATAATGGCATTAGTTAGCAGGAATGACCATTGATGTGTAATAGCAATTCTGAAGTTACAATGTGATTACAAATAAGATTTTAGATCATGAATAAAGCCACAATGTTAAAAAAAGGTTGGGTGTATAATCAAAGTAAGTACTAGAACTCAGAGGCTGAGTCAATTATCCAACTTTGGTAATTCAAGTCTTCAATAAAATTAAAATGAGTAGTCAAATGAAATGTGAATTCAGAACTGTAAAATATTCCTTATAAGAAAATGCATAGTGCAATTCCATGGAGAATCTACAATGGAAAAGCATTTGAGGAATTATCTATGAGGAAAAAATTCCCAGTGGCACAAAAACAGCTGCTCCCACTTAGCCAAGCAAACAAGAACTTCATATATGTGAAAAAATAGGATATTCCTTCTTGATAACTCAAATATTCTCATTTTCAAATATCTGAGTATGATTTAGAGCTTCTGTTAGTAAGGTTAAGTAAAATTATTTTGACAAAACAATGACATGTGGTAAATATAAGTATAGTTTTTAATGGAGTATAGTTTCATGAATTAAGTTTACTCCACACACATAAATGTACACATGTGTTTATTTTGTGGTAAATAAAATTCTTTCATCAATATGTTTATTATGGAATACTACAACCATAATCATTATATGAAAATTGTATGACACATTACATAGAATAGGTGTAGAATAAACCTTCACCATTGAATTCTAATGGTAACTTCTAGGTTACTATCTGTCTTGTATTTTGTTTTCTACTTATGCAAGGTAAATGTAAAACTATATCAATATACTTAGCACATGTGATGAAATCCAAAATCAGCAATAGAAATATTTTATGCATTTTGATATGTGAGTCCTGAGGCTCCCATTAGCTTGCTTATGCTTTAGATTTCAGTATCAATGAAGACATTTAAATTAGAGTAATGTTAAACAAAATTCAGGTCTTAAGTATGTTACCTATACAGAAATTGCTAAATTTATACTAAATACCTTAAGATATTAAATGCATTGAACTTTGTAAATCTTTGCAAATTTATATGGAGATAGTCTATGGAAATATATAAATAGCAATGATCCACAGAATAAAATAAATTTAGAAAATATTGATACAAGAATAGATTTTTCAGCCTTAGAAATGTCTGGGTAATTTTTAAAGCATGTATGACTTTACTTATGAAATTAGGATCTTTATCTTCAGCCATTCATAGTTGACATGTTGAGTCAATTTAGTTGAATCTTGGAATGAGATATGAAGGTTCAATGACGTATTTCTTACTGTTTTTCATTCCTGCTCTAAGAGTGTATAAAAATACTATAAAGATTATAACAGAATGCTACAGAATTCAAAATTAGTATCTGAGGAAAGGCAACTATTATCAATATACTTATAGGTTGCCAAAGCAAGTAATGTTCAGTTTTATTTGCATATTATTTTAATAGTATCACTGATGGCAAAACAAAATAAGTAGAAAAGAGAGATTCATGAAACAAAAGTAAAAAAATGTATCTGAAAGAGGAAGTTTCATAACAAAAGTTAACAATCATAACAAAAATAAGTAACATAAACATCATATCATTAATATGAAAAGTACTACTTAAATGTTTTGTATCTCAGAAGTGAGTGTGTCATTTGAAATGGTCGTTCTTAAATTTAAATTTTGATGGTCACTTAACACTTTTAAAAGTAAATAATTAAGGGTGGTGAGATGTACAATAACTTTTCAATGAGATATATATGTTCAAAGGACAAGAAAAATTATATTTCATTAATTTGAGGGTTTTTTATTAAATTTGAGTTTTAATTTTACACATCAGCCATGGGTTCCCCTGTCTTCCCCCCTCCCACACCCACCCCCAACTTCCTCCCATCCCCTACCCTTTATTTCCATCTCTCCCAGGGCAAAGACTCCCCTGGAGATTCATTTCAACCTGGTGGATGCAGTACAGGCAGGTCCAGTCCCCTCCTTCCAGGCTGAGCAATGTGTCCCTGTGTAAACCCAAGGGTCCAAACAGCCAGCTCATGCACAAAGGACAGGTCCTGGTCCCACTGCCTGGATGCCTCCCAAACAGTTCAAGCTATTCAATTGTCTCACTTATCCAGAGGGCCTGATCCAGCTGGAGGCTCCACAGCCTTTGGTTCATAATTCATGTGTTTCCATTAGTTTGGCTATTTGTCCCTGTGCTTTTTCCAATCTAGGGCTCAACAATTCACACACTTATAGTCTCTCCTCTTTCTTGAAAACTGGACACCTGGAGCTCCACCTGGGGCCTGGCTGAGGATCTCTGCATCTACTTCCATCAGTTATTAGATGAGAGTTCCAACATGACTGTTAGGGTGTTTGGCCATCTGATCACCAGGCTAGATCAGATCAGGCTTTCTCTCAACATTGCCAGCAGTCTACAGAAGATGTATCATTGTGGATTTTTGGGAACCTCTCCAGCACTCTGCCTATTCCTGTTCTCATGTGGTCTTCATTTATCATGGTCTGTTATTCCTTGGTCTCCCTTTCTGTTCTTGATCCAGCTGGGATCTCCTGCTCCCCTAAGTTTTCTTTCCCTCAAGCCTTGCCCTTCATTACTCCCACTGTCATCCAGGTTGTTCATGTAGATCTCATCCATTTCTCTGTCATTGAGTGATCCCTTTGTCTTTCCTAGGATCCCGTTTTCTAGGTAGCCTCCTTGGAGTTGTATAGCAGTCTAGTCATCTTTGTATTACATCTAGTATCCTCCTATGAGTGAGGACATACTATGTTTGTCTTTCTGAGTCTGAGTTACCTCACTCAGGATGATTTTTTTCTAGATCCATCCATTTGCCTGCAAACCTCATAATGTCATTGTTTTTCTCTGCTAAGTAGTACTCCATTGTGTATATGTGCCATATTTTCTTTATCCATTCTTCAAGAAGATGTCAGAAAATGGAAAGATCTCCCATGCTCATGGATAGGCAGGATTAATATAATAAAAATGGCGATCTTACCAAAAACAAACTACAGATTCAATGTAATCCCCATCAAATTACCAACACAATTCTTCACAGATCTGGAAAGAATAATACTCAACTTCATATGGACAAACAAAAAACCCAGGATAGCCAAAAAAATCCTGTACAATAAAACAACCTCTGGAGGCATCACTATCCCTGACCTCAAGCTCCATAGAGATACCATAATAAAAAACAGCTTGGTACTGGCATAAAATCCCCCATGTGGACCAATGGAATCGAATTGAAGACCCTGACATTTACCCGAACACCTATGAACATATAAGTTTTGACAAAGAAGCCAAAAATGTAAAATGGAAAAAAGAAAGCATCTTCAACAACTGGTGCTGGCATACCTGGATGTCAATGTGTAGAAGGCTGCAAATAGATCCATATCTGTCACCATGCACAAAACTTAAGTCCAAGTGGATCAAAGACCTCAACATAAATCCAGTTACTCTGAACCTGATAGAAGAGAAAGTAGGAAGTACTCTTGAACGCATTGGCACCAGAGATCACTTTCTAAATATAACACCAGTAGCACAGACACTGAGAGAAACAATCAATGGGATCTGTTGAAACTGAGAAGCTTTTGTAGAGCAAAGGACATGGTCAACAAGACAAAGCAACAGCCTACAGAATGGGAAAAGGTCTTCACCAACCCCACATCTGACAGAGGGCTGATACCCAGAATATATAAAGAACTCAAGAAATTAGACATCAAAATGCCCAAAAGTCCAATTAAGAAATGGGCTATAGAACTAGAGAATTCTCCACAGAGGAAGTTCAAATGGCTGAAAGACATTTAAGGAATTGCTCAACATCCCTAATTATCCAGGAAATGCAAATCAAAATGACTCTGAGATACTACCTTACATCTGTCAGAATGGCTGAGATCAAAAACACAGAAGACAGCTTATGCTGGAGAGGATGTGGAGCAAGGCGAACTCTCCTTCATTGCTGGTGAGAATGAAAGTTTGTACAGCCACTTTGGAAATCAATATCATGCTTCCTTAGAAAATTGGGCATCCATCTCCCCAAAGACCCAGCTGTAGCACTCTTGGGCATATACCCAACGAATTCTCAATCATAACACAAGGGCATTTGCTCAGCTGTGTTCATATTAGCATTGTTTGTAAAAAGCCAGGACCTGGAAACAACCTAGATGCCCTTAAACTGAAGAATGGATAATTTGAGTTTTAATGGATATACATACATTGGAAATTAGAGATATACATGTATTTATGTATTTGTTTCAGATGAAAATAATTCATTGATGTTTTATATTGAATGCCCTCAAAACAGTCTTTCATAATAGACACATTTTCAGACTTTTTAACATTTCATCAACATCTTCACATCTAAACACATTTCTGCATTTTATATAGGCTGTAATTTAGAGTTTTAATGACACTCATTTAGTCACTAATTCTATAGTCAATGGTGGAAATTAGGAAACCTTAAATGTGTAGGTAATGAATTACAAGAAAATTTGTCTTTTCATGTTATTATTCAGATGAAAAGGTCTTTGGAAATAATTTAATTCCACACATATCAGTTCAATTTTTTGTAGTGGATATTATGTGTACTTAACAGATATTACTAGACACCTAGACTAATAATTTAATGGCAGGCTAATATCAGAAAAGGTTAACTCTTTTGAACTTGTTGGCCAGTGAGTTCTCAAAGAAGTCCAAACATGGCAGGCCACTGACAATTCTTAGTTAATATAAGACACTATTGCTCCATACAGATACCAACTAAAAAAGCAATAAAAAATATTGTGGCTACTTTAGTTCCTTAGATCTAGAAATATAACTCTATTAGTAAATATTACCTTGCAAACATGAAGCCTTAATTTTATCTCAGAATTTATGTTGAAATAAAAAAGGAAAACAAAAGGCTGAAATTGTTAGCACACACTATAATCCCAACATTGGAGTTATACAGATGTGTTCATTCCTGGGACTGGCTTAGGGAGGAAGTCTAACCTCTTAGGTGAAGTCCAGGTTACTGAGAGACCTGTTCTCTAAGAAAAATTACTGATGTCTGAAATTTATACTCAATGTTGTCCTCCAACCTACATATACACCTAGGTGCCTGCAACTGCATAACACATACACACACACACACACACACACACACACACACACACACACACTTCACAATTACAAGTCTAGTTTAGTCCAGCTATTTGATGAGTAAATATTTCCAGTGTTTATAAAACTAGCACTGAAATCTGTAGATTAAAAATAGATTGTCTCACTTTTCAAGATAATTGAGTCTCATAAACTTAATTGAAAGACATAATCAATGTAAAATGACTCTCTTCAGTCTATGGAAATGTAGAATTCATTTTTTCTGTTATTGAATATATATATATATATATATATATATATATATATATATATATATATATATATATATATATATATATATATTAGTATAATATATTCCAAAGATTCCATGGAGTGTAAGAACCAGAGGGGATGAAAGTCACCATGTAAAACTGGGTCCTTTAACCAGCAAGATTGTCTCATGTATAAACTCATAGATCCCAAGGCTGCATGCACAGGACCTGCATGGATTTGTATCAGATTGGGTCCTAGAGCTGAAAGGAAAAGTGGGTAGCCTCTATCCTTCATTTTGAAACCATCACCAACTGATAAACACTTTAAGATTAAAATATATTCTCCTCCAAAGGAAACTCACTGAGAAAACAAAGTGCTCTTTGAGAGAGGCTGTATGCCCCCCAGTAGCTGATGGAAACATTAGGGGTTCTTTTTTATCTTACAATGTCCTGTAAGTACTTTTCCTTTATAAATTTTTAAATTTTATCTTACTTTTTAAATTTTTATTTTATTTATATATACTTTCTTCAGTCTTTTTAACCTTTGTGCAAGCATTTTGTCTTTCAATGTTGTGTTTGAGATTTCTAATCATGTGGAAAAAAATGGTTATCTTTTTCTCTGGCCTTTTCTTGGGCTCTTTTCCTTCTGTTTATTTGTTTTGTCTATTCCAATGTTTCAGTTTTTCTAATTTAATTTTATTTCATTAATATCCCTTAGAAGCCTGTTTGTTTTCTCATGAGAGACAGAAGTGGTGATTCTGGTGGTTGGGAGGTAAGGAGGAACTGGAAGGAGTAGAGAAAGGGGGAACTACAATTGGAATATATTGTGTGAGGAAGAAAAAAAATCTATTTTCAATAAAAAGTGGGGAAAAGATATCATCGAGTTGTCTTTTGTTTTGCTTGATTACTTGTTTTTACTGTTGGCCATCTACTAATAGGTCATGTAGCCTACCCTTAAGAGTAGTTTGTTTCCCAGGTAAGACCACCCTAGAGAAAACTAAATTTCCCTTTGCAAGTAGAATTTTTAGTTGTTTCAACCTTGACACTAGCCATGTTTGCTAGACATTGGCATGTTTGCTGCTTCATAAATAAAAGGAAAGGTAGGTACTACCCAAACATCCCTGTATTGAAAAGATTAGACCCAGCTTGACTGTGGTGGGAGGTGTCATACTGGGAGGTCTTCAGTCATTGAACTCTTCTTTCTTTTCCCAACAAGGAATTCTGTTCCCTGCAAACTCCTTCCTGTGAGGAAGACTACCTTGCCGCAAGTTTAGAGCAGCAGGCCAAACAATCATACCTTAGAACTTATATCTACAGTGAGCTAAAACATTTTTTCTCTTTTTAAGTAGATTTTCTCAGGCATTTGTAGTAATGGAAAGCTGATGACTTCACAAACCAGCTCTGACACTCTCTATTAATGTGGTTGGGGTAGACCACGTATTTTAGAGTGCTTACCTTGAGTCCACAAAAACATAGATTTAATATCAAACATCCCATAAACTGGATCTTGTGGTACCAGCCTGAGATTACAGCTCTCACAAGATGAGGGCAATTTAATCAGAAATTTGTATACATCATCTGTTTCATAATAATTTTGACAAGTCTTGGGAGGAAACCTGATACAAAGCTTAGAGTTGTATGAGCAAAGCCAAAAGAGAGCAGGTAGAGAATGTGTAAACTATGATACTGATTGAGATATATACCACAGTATCTGCTCTTGGTGTTTCCAATGACAATGAGGATTTTTTGGACAGTCTATGCTTTAATGTTTTATTTTATTTATGTGTGGGCATGACTCAGTGTATGTATGAGAAATGTATTGGGAAAAGAGAGATACAGAGACAATGTGCAGGTACATTTGTAAATGGATGTTTGGGAAGGTCACAGAATTCTATGGAGCTAGAGTTATACTTTGTGAACAGCTGGATGTGTGTGTAGAGTCCAAACTATAGTCTTCATGATTGAGCAGCAATCAAAGTTAACTACTCAATGATCTTTCCAGCTCCTGGAAAAGATCACTGTTTTCTAATAATAAAAATAACCCATTTTGTCTATACTTGAAATTGTATAGAAGTGAATGTACAGATAATAGACTGCTTTATCTGATGAAAGAAAATCATATTGACCTGTAGTGGATAGCCATCCCAGCATTGGCCTGGAAGTTCCAACCCCCATTGAAGCTTCGGTAATAGTCATGCCCACAAGGCAGGGCAGAGGAGGAAGTGGAAGACCCAGGATCTAGAGGAGGGCTCTCTCTTGGTTCTGTGATGCAGGAGGTAGACCGAGCAGAGTTCTCCAGAGAACACCGCCAGACTGCGCCATACCTTTGCCAGACCTGACAACTTATCCCTTCATTTGTAAGTTACCCCACAAAATAAACCTCCCTTTTAACTATGTGTAGTGGCCTTAATAATTTCACCAGTATCTGGCACTCACATGGGGCAAATTCCAAAGGCCTAGGCAGGTCCCTCCCTCAGCCTCCTCCCTTGCTGGCGGGTACCTAAACCTGCCTGCAAAGTTCCAATTAACCAGGGGATCACCTACATTCCTGAAAAAGGGAACAGCTAGTCCTGTCTCAGTTCCCTAGCTTAGCCCCTAGATCAGCAAAAACCACTGTGAGTGAGGCCTTCCCACTCCTCCCTGAGTGCCTGCTCCCCGCCATCTTGGCTCCTGCCTTCAGCTGCCGCCAGCCAAGGTCACCCCAGGCCCTGCTTTGGAGCTATACCAATGCCTCCTGCTGGCTAAAAAGTGCTACTGCACCCCCCAAAACCACGGAAAGGTAAGCTTATTTCAAGTAAAAGTACTTGATAATTTTACACCTTAAAAACTGACTAACAAATTTTGAGTAATTCTTGTAATATGGCTGACAACATTACCTCACAATAATTTAAAAACCTTTTTGCCTGTATGATGAATGACATTTTCCTGGAAATATACAACCTCCCTAAGACATATCTGGCCTATACCATTTTGACATTCATTGTAATAATTCAAACAGTGTTCAAACACTGGTTTAATAATAAGAACAAAGATGAGTTATTATTGGGACTGATACAGGCTTTAAAAGAGAGCAATGAAGGCTTACAGAAATAGATTCTCTTTCTGGAATCTGCCAACCAGGATTTACAGGCTTTAAAAGTTAGCAATGAAGGCTTACAGAAAAAGATTCTTTCTATGGAATCTGCTGACCATTACTTACATAAAAAGATTCTTTCTCTGGAATCTGCTAACCAGGACTTACATAAAAATATTCTCTCTCTGGAATCTACTAACCAGAATTTACAAAACAAGCTTGTACCCAAAATTGCTTTTATTGATAATAAATATGAGTATTTAATGAATAGAACACTAACTCTCCAGAGTGAAGTTGTAGCTGCTACTCAGATACTATATTAGGAAGAAAATTATCATTACTTGATAAGATAAGGTCCATGGAATCATATGTTTCAGAAGAACATAAAAACTTCCATGATTCCATGAAAAATCTGGAATCCCTTACAAGAGAGGAGGTTTACTCCCTGGAACAGACCCTAGGTTCTCGTTTACAAGCCCTGGAGGAAACTCTCAATAAACATGACAAGGAACCTAATAAGCAGAAGGGCAAGACCATACAGGTTGTAACATCTCCAAATAGCTCTCATACAATGGCTTATCCTGTTATCATCCATGAGAAGCCAGCAGATGACACACACCCCGAGCCATATATGACATATACATTACAACCAATTTCAACAAGGGACTTTAAAAATATAAAGGAAGTAGTAGTTACATATGGGATACACTCCACATATGTAAAACAGATGTCTACCTCACATAGAATCATTCCAGATGACTGGCATCAGTTAATTTCAGCTGTTCTAGAATATAGCCAGCAGTTACAGTGGAAAAGCTGGTTGAGAGAAGAGGCAAGAAATTTAGAACAACAAGGTAAACTCAGAGGTTTTGAGATCTCCCAAGATCAAATACTTGGTGAGGGATGTTTCGCTGACAGGAATGTACAAGCCATTTATGATGAGCATACAATACCCCTATGCCGTATAGCAGCTCTAAATGCTTGGGAAAAAATTACAGAACCTGGAAAAGCAACTGAGGTATACACAAAGATATTTCAGGGACCACATGAAACCCTTCACTGATTTTTTACAAAGGCTGAACACAGCTATAACAAAAGCTGTATCAGATAAAGAATTAAGAAAAGTGTTAACTGAGTCCTTGGCATTCGACAATGCTAATGCAGAATGCAAAAGAATACTTACACCATTAAAGATCAGATCAGCTCCTTTGGAAGAATGGATTCAGTATACTAATAGTGTTGAATCTCTTAACTACAGTAATGAGGCTTGGATAGGAGAGACAAATCCCAGAGGTGTAAGAAGGCCCCGTGGTACCAAATGTTTTAAATGTGGTACACCAGGTCATATAAGTAAAAACTGTACATGGGGCAATCCTAGAAGTAATACTCCTTCTAGGAATAGCCTAAACAGAAGACCCCAACCACCTCCTGGATTATGTAGAAGATGTGGCAAAGGCCGACATTGGACCAGTGAGTGCAGATCAAAAATAGATATACGAGGCAACCCTTTAGTAGCGGGAAACACCTCAGGGGTCCTCTTGCAGGCCCCCAAATCAAATGTGGTAAGAACATTCCCAGCCACTGTGGAAGACATTCCTCTCCAGGACAACTGAATAAACCAATGTCTAATGTAAAAACTGATACTGCAATGGATGATAAAACAGCTCTGATAGATGAATCGCAGTTTACAAAGAACACAATAAAACAAATATTTTGGCAGACTTCCATAAATGAACAAAGGCCAAAGCTTAGAATTCGAATTAATGGCTTGGTTCTGGAGGGCCTGGTAGACACAGGTGCGGATGTGACTGTAATTACACCAAAATCATGGCATCCAAATTGGCCTCCTCAAGAGGTAGATGTCCAACTTTTAGGAATTGACACCCTATCTCAGATAAAACAGAGTTCGAGATGGGTTGAATGCATAGGGCCAGAAGGACAGAGAGGAAGGCTGAAGCCATATGTAGCAAATGTAACAGTAAATCTATGGGGCTGAGATCTGTTACAACAGTGGAATACCCAGATTAAAATTCCTACACTCTCAGAAAAGGAATACAGGCCAATGCATGTTTCTAGGAATAATATCATAACATGCTATAAAAACCAGTCACCAAACATCCAGGCTGTACACAAACAGAGCACAACTGCTGTTGAACTCTCAGAAGTACCAACTGCCTTACCTTTAAAATGGCTAACTAATAAACCTGTCTGGTTTGGACAGTGGCCTTTGACAAAAGAGAAGCTACAAGCTTTAGAACAGCTGGTTCAAGAGCAGTTGAATGCTCAACACATTGAGGAATCTACCAGCCCTTGGAATTCTCCTGTATTTGTTATTTAAAAAAATCTGGTAATTGGAGAATGCTGACAGATCTGAGAGCTATTAATAAAGTAATTCAGCCAATGGGCTCCCTACAGACTGGGATGCCCTTGCCCTCTCTGCTACCCAAAGAATGGCCTATAATAGTTATTGACTTAAAAGACTGTTTCTTTACCATACCATTACAAGAAAATGATAGAGAAAAATTTGCCTTCACAGTTCCTAATTTAACAATTCTCAGCCAGTCAAGAGATATCAATGGAAGGTCCTCCCACAGGGAATGTTAAACAGCCCTACCTTATGCCAATACTTTGTGCAAAAACCATTGGAGATAATTCGTGTAAAGTTTCCACAATCCATAATTTATCACTATATGGATGATATCCTATTAGGTGATCCAAAGTTAGACACATTAGAAAGCATGTTTGAAGAAGTAAAAAAAGTTTTGCCTCACTGGGGACTGCAAATTGCTCCTGAAAAAATACAAAGAGGAGATTCTATTAATTACTTAGGATATAAGATAGAGTTACAAAAAATTAGACCCCAAAAGGTACAAATGAGGAGAGATCGATTAAAGACTCTTAATGATTTTCAAAAGTTGTTAGGAAGCATTTCCAACTTATTGGGTATCATGGGAATACCCAAAAATGGACTACAAAATTTGGCTAATACTCTAGAAGGGGACAAAGAATTAAATAGTGCAAGAGAATTATCAGCTGAAGCTGAGAAGGAATTGGCTCTAGTAGAAAAGACAATTCGAGAAGCACATGTGGATCATGTGGATCCAGAACTTAAATGCATTCTTGTCATATTCCCCTCCAGACATTCCCCCACAGGTATTTTGATGCAGAGGGAAGATATTATATTGGAATGGATATTCCTACCATGTAAACCAAATAAGAAATTAAAGACTTATATAGAAAAGATCTCTGATTTGATTCAAAAAGTTAAATTAAGACTTTGTCAGCTGACAGGAATGGACCCAGCAGAAATTGTAGTACCTTTAACTAATGAAGAAATTTCATCACTATGGAAAGGTAATGAATACTGGCAGAGAGCCTGCAGTAACTTTTTGGGAGAGATTAACAACTATTATCCCAAAAGCAAGAGGATAGAATTCATAAAGAAGACTGAATGGGTCCTTCCTCACATTGTATGACACAAGCCAATTTCTGGAGTCCTCACATTCTATACTGATGCAAATAAATCATGGAAAGCAGGATACAAATCAGGAGACTTAAGTAAAGTGGTACAAAGTCCATACAGCTCTGTACAAAAGGCAGAACTGTATGCTATTCTTATGGTACTGATGGACTTCACAGAACCCCTCAATATAGTCACTGACTCTCAATATGCAGAGAGAGTTGTTTTACACATTGAAACTGCTGAATTTATTCCTGTTAATACAGAATTAACTTCATTATTCATACAACTGCAGGAAATCAGAAGAAAAAGGGAGCATCATATATATATCAGATCCCATACAGGTCTGCCAGGACCTCTAGCACAAGGTAATGATGAGTTTGATTAGTTACTAATAGGTAATGTGCTAGAAGCCTCAGAATTTCATAGGAAACACCATGTAAATAGCAAAGGTTTGAAGAAGGATTTCTCCATTACTTGGCAACAAGCTAAGGATATTGTCTGAAAAAATGTCCTTCTTGTTCCTTCTATAACCAAACTCCATTACCTGCAGGAAGCAATCCAAAATGTATACAAAGAAATGAAATTTGGCAGATGGATGTGTTTCATTTTGCAGAATTTGGAAGATTAAACTATGTACACCATACCATTGACACCTATTCAGGATTTCAGTGGGCAACTCCTATGAGTTCTGAAAAGGCTGATTCTGTGATTACACACCTATTAGAAGTTATGGCCATCATGGGAATACCTGTACAAATTAAGACAGATAATGCCCCAGCATATGTCTCCAATAAAATGAGACAGTTCTTTGCTTATTACAATATAAATCATGTTACAGGTATACCACACCATCCCACAGGCCAAGCAGTTATAGAAAGATCCAATCGAACTTTAAAGGATATGCTAAATAAACAGCAACTAGTAACAATGACTCCTAGAAATAGATTGCATAGTGCTTTATTAACCTTGAATTTTCTCAATGCTGATGAGAAAGGAAGAACAGCTGTGGAGAGACATTGGATGACAGACAAAACCCCTGAGCTAAACCAACCAGTTTATTTCAAAGATGTGTTGACTTTAGAATAGAAACCTGGATATGTCCTACATTAGGGAAGGGGTTTTGCTTTTGTTTCCACAGGAGAAGAAAAGCTATGGATACCAACAAAATTAATAAAAATTCGATTCAAACAGGAGAAACCTCTTGATGAGGAGAAGTAAAAGATCATCCACCAATGTGACATCTCTTCATGTTGTAAGAAATAATTAACAATCAAAGGTTGGGGTAGGGTTCTGTTTTTGTCCTTCCATGATAATGGAAACACCCATCTTCCAGAAATCATAAGGCCTTGGATATCCAGATGTTTACAGCAGAAAGAAAGACTCTATTGTTACCAGTCTACACAGGGTAAGATATCACTGTCTAACATCTATATTTCTATCAATCTAGAATAGTTGTGATTCCAATTTAATTATAAACCAAGCTGGCTTTGGAGATGGCATTGGCTCATTCCTTCTCTAAACTCAAGCATATTGATAAAAGAAAAGGTTGAGAGATTCTTCAGTCCCATATCAGAAGAGCCCTCTGGTGTGAGACAGAAGGAAACCAATTATAAGGGACCATTACCTTCAAGATTCTAATTCTCAATATGCTTACTCTTGATTTCTTAGAATCTTTTCTTACATGTCATGACTTCTTTAAATCCTAACCTTCTATTCTGATAAAAAATAAGTTTTTTCCAATAGCAATCTCTGAAGTCTCCAGAAGGAAGATGGGGCCTCAACAACAACAACTCTACCCAGTCCAGAATGATGCCATGGTAATCATCATCACACTACACTTCTTGCCAGAATTTCAGACAATCTTACCCATTACTCAGAGAGTTGCTGCAGAATCTACAGTTAGTCTAACTGAGATGTAACTATCTGAGCTTTCTCACAATACCCAATAGAGATACCATTGCCCCATAAACAGCAGGAAGCAATTCTAAGAAAACGATGCCCCTTATCCCTAAGGTTTCATATTTTCAGGGTTATGGATAATGGTTCTAGGGTTGGGGGTGGAAGAAACTGTTAAACTCAGTACTCTCCTTAAGGAAAGAAAATATGTCTCCAAAAAAGGGAAAAGAAGAAATGGAATAGATAGGTATAAAATATTATGGTAGGCTATCATATACATTAGGAAACAAATTTAGTAATATAGCAGCCCTTGCACTGTTATGAATTCTTGTATGTTGATACAAATATAAACTTTTTATATTCCTATTTAAGATAATTTGTATATTGATACAAATACAGAACTATGTTTGTTATATTGTACACATATTTTTACTCTTATTTGAAATATTTGTATATTGATACAAATGCGAATTTATATCTGTCACACTGTATGTATGTTCTACTTCTGTTTAAGATATTCTGTATACTGATATATATTTAGGATTATTATCATATTGTATATTGCACTATACATTCCTACCTCTGTTAAAGATATTTTTTGTGTATTGTCACAATTTAAAGTCATTGTCCTTTTATTGTACATTGGCTTACAGACTGTTTGCCTTATTTATAGGAAGCCTTAGTCCTTAGGTTGTTTAGGTAGATAAGACTTAATAGATTTATTGTCACCTATGCTTGTCATCTCTATAATTACGTTAGTTAGGTTATCCAGAATTATAAATACATAGGTCAGATGGACAGGTAATCTTCAAACACTTCATGGACCTAGAGAATATAGCATTTAAATAACTTAGAATTCTGTTGACGTGAGACACAATTGCTCCTGGCAGCACCAATTTGATCCTGAGAGAATGTGGGGCTTCTAAGACATTTCCATTTGGAAGTTTGTCTTCTTGGCACAAAATGGACTACTGGGCAAAGAACTGCCCTTACCTCAACTGCTGACAGTACAAATGCTGTCCTTTCTGGACAAGTGGGACACAAGGAAAGCGACCACTAACTATACTTTGCCAAGACAGGGTAAGATGGTCTTTCAGAATTCCTGCTTCTGAAAATGGTCTGTCAGATACTTTAGGCCTGTAGCCAATTTGAATGCATCAATGATGCTGAGAAACATTAGGTGACCGTCCAGTCTGCCAGCTGTCTCTGTCTACTCTTGCAAGACTCCCGAAAGTTGCTTGCGTCCTTGTCCCATTTCTCAGGTATTATTATATTCCTTCTCAGGTCTTTGATGAGGTAGATTAAAGATTAACAGTTATAGTTACAACTTAGTATCTATACATATATAATATCTTAAATAGAATATATTAAGTATTAAACTCAGGTTCTTTAGGATAGGACACCTTTTAGAATGATCTTTGTAACATGCCACCTACCCATGGTCTAGACTTCCCTGGATTTTACTATGTGTTTTTTGCTTAATATTGTTTGCTCTTATTGTAATTCCAACTTATATAGGTCATTATCCCTCATTACTCCTGGACAATATTTGATAACCATCTCTTTGTATATAGTCTTGTATTAGGTTAGAACTTTCTTATTTAGACAAAAGGGGGAGATGTAGTGGACAGCCATCCCAGCATTGGCCTGGAAGTTCCAACCCCCAATGAAGCTTCAGTAATGGTCATGCTCACAAGGCAGGGCAGAGGAGGAAGCGGAAGACCCAGGATCGAGAGGAGGGCTCTCTCTTGGTTCTGGGATACAGAAGGTAGACCGAGCAGAGTTCTCCAGAGAACACTGCCGGAATGCGCCATACCTTTGCCAGACCCTACAACCTATCCCTTCATTTGTAAGTTACCCCACAAAGTAAACCTCCCTTTTAACTATGTCGAGTGGCCTTAATAATTTCACCAATATTGACCAGAGCATTCATGCTTGGGAATAAATCTTCCTGATTGCTTTTGACCAAATTCACAGGGAAGACAGCAAAATAGAACAGAGAAGAAATATTTGAAAATCTTGAGACTTTGGTATACAAACATAAAATTTCATTCAAGGATAGGAAATTGTGGTTTAAAAGCTAGGTGCCTTGTATGAGAGAAAGCAAAAGATGTCTATAGGGGATCTTAAAAGTCACCAAACATGTGGTCATCATTAAATTATGGATATGGAAATTTTCTTGGAAGATCGCCTTTGGAGATTGGAGTGCGGAGCACTCATAGGCTACTCCAAGGCTGGTCATGTGAGCCCAGATGAACCTCAAACAAGTGATGGACTTGTCACATTCCATATAGTAATAGTCTATAGGTACATGTGACTACAAAAATAGTCACATCACAAAGTCTTCTGCTATAATTTCTCAGGAAGTTCTGGGATGCTATCAGTGTGATTTGGACCATTTTTCCATGGAATTTCCCCTCCACACAAATGTGTGGCACTGTGATAGGTAAAATGGTGATGCAGTGAAAACCTCAGGACACTAAAGTCCCCACAAATGTGCAGTGCTTGTCAGGTATATCTAAAGTCAATGAAATAAGGCAAATCATGAGAATGGCTATGTAGCCTGGAATTAGCAAAGCAATATGAATGGGGTTCTGTAAGACTTGGGTGTATTTTCATATGATCTGCAAATAGATACTTTGATTTCTCCATTTCCTCTTGATGTCCTTCAGTTTTCCTATTGTTCAAGCTAAGATTCAATTACTCTGCTGCACAAGTATGGAGAGAGTAGACAGCATTGTCTTGTTCCTGATTTTAATGGAATTGTTTTGAGTTTCTCTCCATTTAAGTTGATGTTAGCTTTAAACTTGCTATAAACTGCCATACTATGGGCACTGAAAACAACAATTAATAAATAGGACCCCAAGAAGTTGAAAAGCTTTTGTACAGCAAAAGACATTGCCACTCAGACATGGAAAAGTTTTCATCAACTCCACATCAAATTAAGGGCTAATATGTAAAATGTATAAATAATCCAAAATATTATCAAGAAAACTATCAGTACATCAAGAAAACAAATAGCACAATTAAAAATGGAGTGGAGATCTGATTAGCATTCGAAAAAAGAAGACAAAAAAGGACTGAAAAAGACTTAAGGGAATATGTAATATCCTTTAGTCATCAGGGAAATGCAAATCAAACCTACTTTGAAATTTTGTCTTGCACTACTCAGAATGGCTAAGAACAATAAAAACAAGTGAGAGCACACGATGGAAAGCATATGGAGTAAGGGTAGCACTCATGCACTCCTGTTAGATGTTCAAACCTGTATAGTCACTATGGATGAAAATCACTGTGACATTTCCTCAGAAATGTAGGAATCAATATACCTCAAGATACAGCTATACCACTGTTAGAATGCACCCAAAAGGTGCTTCATCCTACTACACTTGCTCATCCAGGTTCATTTATACTCTATTCATCAGAGCCAGAATTTAGAAACATCCTAGATTCGCATCAATGGATTAGTGGATAAAGAAATGTGGCATGTATTACATAATGGGATATATGGTGGTTTGAAAGAAAATGGACCCTAAAGGAGTGGCACTATTAGGTGTGGCCTGTGGCCTTAATGAAGGAAATTTGTCACTGTAAAAGCAGGCTTTGAGGTCTCATATATGGTTAAGACAAGCCCAGTGAGAAAGTCCACTTCATATTGACAATTCATCTGTCTCCAATCACAAATTCTTTGTAATATATAGAAAATTTATTATTTTATACAGTGTATATACACATGAGTACATGCATATATAAAACATAGGAAATCTATAAAAATTGTGGTGTGTAGGTAAATATCCATTAAATTAATAATTATCAATGTGTAAGTTAGATTTAAGATATTTATACTGAGAATGTTTATTCATTCAATTTATACCCATTTAAAGATTTTCTCAATTATAAGATTTTTTAAATTTCAATCTTACATAATTTCACATAAAATCCATTTTTCTTATATTAAATTTATTCTAGTATCCAGATATAAACTGTTATTTGACTGTTCATATTCTAGTACATAATGTCCTTTATTTTAGTATAAAAGTAAGAAGCATTTTTGTTCACAAATGTTCTTTAAACATCAAATCCTACAGGTACAACCCAGCCCAGGAGATTTTAACAGTACCAGGTGTGAGCAGGCTATGTAGAGTGTGATACTCTTATTCTTCAACACATAAGCATAACAACCTTTTTTAACTAGAGTTAATTGTCATTTCTTACCTACGACATGGTATAATTGTATAAATTACAACACCCTCCTTTGTCCTCTGTGCACAAAAAGTATAGTAGTGCCCTGCCAGGATCAGTGTAATAGAATGCCTTGCTCTGTCTCTCATTCTTTATGTCCTTATTGGCCAGGCTACAGCAGGACACTCAACTGCTTTTAATGACTTTCATTACTCCCTCTTATTTTCTGGGTTAATGACATATTGAAAGTGCTAATGGCATAAAATTTTCAAATAGCTCGCACACTGTTCATGAAAAAGGCAGTATATTTTACTTTATATGCGTATAATTTTTTTTCCTACTGGATTAACTGCAACATTTTGTTGCTGTGTAATTTCTCAATTTAATTGAGGAGAAAAAAAAACACAAAAGCATCGTGTTTCAGGGTGAAGCTCTGCTTATAAAAGAGGTCACATTCCATACCCTGCCCAGCAACTGTGGGGATGTCATACAGACAGGAAAGAGACCCATAGGCTCCAGTCCTCTGATGCTTTCATGTCTAAAATCTGTGACATATACTCCAAAATATGAGAACCCACTGATTATTGTACACACAGTACCAGAAACTATACAAAATTAAACTATTTGTTGGCAGCAACTACTTTTACCTTGAATATTATGTTACTTTTCTAAGTAAAAATGATCAAAGTAAGATTTAATTTAATTATATTACAATAATTCAAAATATGGTAGTTTCATTTTTATAATTTTATATCAATTTTAAGAGGAACAGATGATACCATTTATGAGTAAATCATTTTGGATCATATATTCTGGTTATTATCATTCATAGTTCAAGATGTATTAATACAGTGGAACTATTTTATATCAAGAAACTTTTGGAGTTAGTGTCAGGCACCAAAGAGGGCAGCAATAGCATAGCATTGCCATCATGCCATGACAAAAATAAATGTGTCTTATCAAATAAGTCCCTTAGAAACTTGAGCTTTGTCAGTTGAGATTTTGGTCAAGATATAACTCAGCTTTAGGATCCCATTATCTTGCTTCAGTAGTGGTTGAATGTTACTCCAATGTCTTACATGTGTTTCTGTAAAAATTCAAGAGCTAATGCCTTTTACCAGTCTTCAGCAAGAAGAGCTTCTAATAAGGGTCAATAAGGAAAGACAGACAGGGCAGAAAAAAAGAGTAAACAGTGATGGGGTCTGGTCTAGGGATTACTTTTTCCCAGGCACATTGAATTTCTCTGAAACACAATTAGAACCATTGACATAGCACAACTTTTAGAACAAGAAATAACCTCTTGTTTTCTATCACATTGCCAGTATTTAGTCTTTAATTTCAGATCCCCACTCCCTTCCTCTGTAGCTGAGGTTTTCCTGGTCCCACCTGACCTCTGGACAGGTCAGGACAAATCTCTTTCACCAGTCAGTCCTGCAGGCACCCAGACCCATGTAAACACTTAGAGGTTTATATTAGTTATGAACTGTATGGCCATTAGCTCAGGCTTATTATTGACTAGCTCTTACACTTAAATGAGCCCATAAACCTTATTTATGTTTAGCTACATGGCTTGGTACCTTTTCTTAGTTCTGCCTTGTCATCTTGCTTCCTCTGTGTCTGGCTGATGACTCCTGACTCAGCCTTCCTCTTCCCAGAATTCTCCTTATCTGCTTATCCTGCCTATACTTCCTGCCTGGCTACTAGCCAATCAGCAATTTATTTATCACCCAATCAGAGCAACACATTCACAGCATACAGAGTGACATCACTCATCACTCCTCCATGGGGGTAATGTGCTTTGTTAATATGTGCATATGTATGAGTACCATATGTTTTAAGAGTCTGCAGTTAGAACTGGATCCCCTGGGACTGGAGTGATGAACCATCATGTGGCTGTGAAGAAATGAACTTGTGTTCCCTGCAAGAGCTTTTAACTTCTGTTCCATCTATCTAGCCCCGATGGATGGAAGAATTATGGGAGAGAGAACTTGGTACCCAAAGATAATGGCAATTGTGTGCATATCCTGAGAAAGTCAATCAAATTGGTTGTAATAGCCCATGTTATCAGTAGTCATGCTTTTTAAAGAAATATTTCTGAGTACAGGTAAAGAGTTTAGTAAGTAAAGTGTTGCTGTACATGATGTCTGATTTTATTTGTCAGGTTGGGAAATTCTAGAATAGCCTATGAAGGAAACTCAGTCAGAGATTGTATATATGAGGTTGGCCTGTGGCTGTGCTTGATAGAATTACCATGAATGGAATAGTTAAATTGTAAAGACCCGTCCACTCTGAGTGATGTTATTTCCTAGGTCTAGGTTCCTGGATTGTGCAAGATGTAAGAAAGCAAGCTGATCATGAGCATGAGTGCTTCCGTTCTTTGCCCTCTGTTCTTGGCTATGATATAATGGGACTGCTTTCTCACTTTCCTTCCACTGTGACTTCCCAGCCATGATGGAATGTTATCTAAGCATGTGAGTAAAACAAATGCTTTCCCCTTTATGTTATGTTCATCAGAGTATTTTATCACTGCAACAAGAAGAGAAACTAAGACAGCGTGTAAGCATGAAGACCTGGGTTTGGATTTGTAGTTCAGTATAAAAAGTCGAACATGGTGAAGTACAGCTATGACCCCATCACTGGGGAAGAATATAAGGATGGGGCTTTCTGTACTCCTAGTCTTGCCTAATCTGTTAGCTTCTAAGGTGGAAAGAGAAGACATCTAACATCAACTTCAGGCCTTTGCAGGTACATGCACACATGTATATACACAGCCATGCACAATCACCATCTGATAAACAGTATGTACACAGATAGAGAACCAGAATTCCCCACCTACACACACACACACACACACACACACACACACACACACATAAACACACACACTCATTCACACACAATCACACACTCATACACACTCATTCACACACAATCACACACTCATACACACATGCACAAACATTCACCACACTCACACACACATTCACACCCACACCCACATTTCACACAAATTCACACACAAATACAATCACACACACACACACACACACACACACACACACACACACACACACACACATTTTCCCTTTTCTGAGAGTGTATGTGCACACCTACCCATACTTTCATACATACATTCACACACACACACACACACACACACACACATACATAGAGTATTTCTGTGATGGACATTGTAGTTGGTCATGGCCAATCTCTTTTGTTTCAAGAGATTCACTTTTAAGTCTGGTAGACACAAAACATGCCATCTTAAGAAAAACGGTATTCAATTGTTTATCTTTGCTTTATTGATAATTTCTTTAAATCGATAAATGATAGATTCTCCTAGAATGGGCACAGAAAAATGCCTATATATCATGTTTCCTTCAAAGTATGCCCTTCATTTAACTCTGTAACTTAAACCTTTCTAATTGTGCCTCCTAAACTGTCAAGGCCAATGTGCTCTGCTTAAAGCCTTTGAAGATGGTCATCTTGCCTAAGATCATGCCTCACAAAAATGAAAGTCAGGCACATTTGACACTTAATTAGCCTTTGATTAATTAACCAACTCAACTGTAGGAACTCCTCCACTCCAAAATTCCTACTTGAATTTCATTGGTATTTTCATAGTTACTCTAAAAAATATCTATATGACTAAATATGAAGGAAAAACTGCAGAAATCAAGTGCTGTTCTTTTATTTATCTGTTTTAGATTTTGTATTATATCAAGAGTCAATAAATACTTCCTCTAGTACTTAACTCTTCCTTCTATGATCATTTAATTATATGAATTCTGGTAGCATTCTTTGATGCTTCTCTTAGCTTCCTTCACTAATCAGGGTATAATTTTCTACTTAAGCCATCTCAGGGGATGGTAAATGATAAACAGAAGAATTCATTAGTGATCTACTGCATTGTGCTTTGAAAGCAAAAGTACATTTTCATAACTCTGTGGAAAGTACATTTATAATGCAATATGATATTTTCCATTCAGTTCTTAAATAAAAACTATAATTCATGGGAGGACGTTTTGTTTTTGAAATCACATTCTAATTTCACATCAGGAAGCAGTTTTTCATCTTAATGTTGGCATGTCTGATGTATAAAAACATAGAACATGGAGCTGAGATTTCCTGTTGATCTGCTGTTATGTTACTTAGTCTTCTCAGGGGAATGGAAAGACAAATGGCATTTCCTCAGACCAATGTATTACTGTGCCGTTTTCAGCTCTGGGCATATACTGGATTTGGTGATAATCAGTAAAGAATAGAAATCCCCTTTGAATAGTAGCACAGAGAAGCACTGCACATTTATACAAAAATATTATCTGTAAACATCTATCCTCTAATTGCAAATGTGCAAACACCCACCAGATTACCTCTGAAAAAATTTTCTGTAGAGCCATTACTCTTAAAAATGAATGAAATTAAGGTGATTGAGCAGCAGGAATATCATTTCTAGACAGAAGCTGTCAGGCTTTTCTCATCCATCTTGGCAACAAGGATATCAATCATTGTTTTTTCTCTGCCTACAGTCACAGGTTTCATACTCCCAGCTGTGTGTGGTAGATCTGTGAGTGGATTGAGTTCTTTCTGCCTTCCTTGTGTTTTCTTCTTCAGTACTTGCTAAGTTTTTGTAGAGACATGAAAAAAATAATAATGCATTGCCCATAAATAACAAACAGTCTTTGGAAAGTTGTAAGCAAAATTGCAGAAAGTAATCTCCATTCCTTCTTGCTCGGAGGATACCTACAAATAGGCAAAATATGTTTTAAATATGTATATGTCATATACTATGTTCTTCTATTTATAGCTTTAAAATATAAATCAGTTCTGCTTTTTGTAATAGGTTCACTTCTGAAACCAAACAGTCTTGATAAAGAAGCCTGTAATATGTGTAATAACCAGTCTTTTTTCCTTCCTTCCCTTGCTCTTCCATATCTCTACTGTTCCCTGATGACTCTCGTTTTTTGTGAACAGAATTCCATTACACATTTTTTACTTGTCTCTTATGATTTTTACCTTCCTCCTCAAGCTTTTCTTTCTTTTTTTTTTAGCTGAGGATTGAACCCAGGGCCTTGCACTTGCTAGGCGAGCACTCTAACACTGAGCTAAATCCCCAACCCTTTCTTTCTATTTAAATAACTTTTGAAAGCATACATACACACACTCATGCGTGTTTAATTTTTTTTTAATTTATATTTATATGTTCATTTTGTAGGGTGCAATTGGAGGTGGGTAAAGGAGAATGGTGGCCTGCATAAGAGGTCAGAATAGAGCTTGTTTGAGTTCTGTCTTTTCACCATGTAGGTTCTGGGGACTGAACTCAGTTTTTTGTTTTTGTTTTTGCTTTTTGTTGTTTTTTTTATGCCTGGTGGTGACCACACATACATGCTGTGCAATCCTGATGGCCAACACCACATTTATTGTTTACCCAGTTTCCTGCTCAAGGATATCTAGGCTGGTAGAAATTCTTAACTATTGTGACCAGTGCAACAAAGGTGATCATGACAGAATCTGTGATATGTTGACTTAGCATTCTTCATTTTACAATCTGAGAGTGGATAGCTAATTTTTGTTTCTAATGGTTCTCTAAAAAAATGTCACAGTTGTTTGGATGGCAATTGAGTTGAAACTGTAGATTTCTTTTATTAATTTAGCATTGTCATAATATTAAATCTACCAATCCATAATATTAGAAGTCTTTCTACCATGTATTGACTTTTAAATCTCTTTAATCAGCATCTTAAATTTTTCATTGTAAATATCTTTCCCTCTCTTTATTAGGCATATGCCTAGAAAGTTTTGTTGTATTATGGAGCTTTTATTTGAATATCTAGAGTTCTTTATTCTGTAGACAACGTTTAGCTGCAATGTAGGGTAGTATTAGTATATGGAATGTATACTAATTTTTACATATTGAGTTTGTATCCTTCAACTTCACTGAAACTGTGTATGAGATTTAAGAGTTTTCTGTTACACATTTCATCATCTGTTAATTGTAGATTTTGTCACATGTAAGTAGTGACATTTTAACTCCTTCCTTTCTTATTCATAATCTTTAAACTGGATATATCACTATATTACTGAGTTATTTACTTCTATGATGCTATGTATCATGTATTATTACAGCTTGCTGTTAAAAGTCTTCCATGCAAAGCAATTGTGTTTATAATCATTAATTTGTCTTATGCCATTATAACAATTGTGTTAATTGAATGCATTCTCTTTTCTGGCATCTTATTTGTTTATTGTCAAAACTGTTTTATTAATAGTGTCAGCTAGGCATTTATCATATATGGAGTGTATGTGACAAATTATAGACATTTTGCCATAACAAATCAAATGCTCTATTGCTAAAGAAAACTATTTCAATACTCTGCTTATTGAGATATTTAAATTACAGACCAACCATTAAGAAAATAAAGATGTAATTTTTTCATGGAATCTTTGTCAAAGAATCATGCACAGTCAATGAGTTCATTAAAAGATGTTCTATATCACAAGTCATGAAAATGAACCTTGCAACAAAAATATACCAATTTTCAAATATAGTTGTGGCTATAAGAACACAGTGGCAATGACAGGGCCACAATGATGCAGTGGATTGAGGGTATCCATATGTAACTGGTAGAGTAAAAGGGACAGCCACGTAGACTATGACAGTTTTAAAAACTAAACATAGTGTTTTGTGTGACCGTATGATTTATGCTAAATATATATGTAGACAGTATTAAAGAATGGAAAGTGTATATTTTTAGCATAATACTAGAAGACATCTTTCTGTTCTGCCACTCACAAGAAGTCTGTTTAGGATGATGATGTCTCTTCAAAAGTATATCCACATATCTGGTATCAATCGCATCCCTTGGCTTTTGTATTAGCTCCAGAAGAGCTCATTGGATTAAAACAATAAAGTCTTAGGTTTCACATATCGGAAGGCCAGAATGCTGAAATGAAAATCACCCCAGAACAATTTTCTCCTGAAAAGTCTATGAAATAGACATTTCTGGCCAATTAGAGCACTTTGTCATCTTAAGCATTCATCGTATCTATGCAGAAGTCAATGTTTACATCCATCTTCTTACAGAAGTATGCCTTAGATTAAGTGAAGGCTTTTAGATTGATTCTGTTGACAGAGGAAATCTCAGAATAGCCTAGTATAGACTATGTTCTGAAGTTATTAGTGTTAACACTGATGAATATTTATAATGAAAAGGAACAAGCTGAGCAAGTAAAATTCAAAAAGTACAGATTGAGAAAAGGCACATGAGGAAGTGGAATGGAATTATGTCCTGTATTCAAGGTGATAAACAGATTATGATACAGAATGAAGGGAGTGATGATTTCAGGGCAAGACACCACCCAGCTAAGTTTCCAACTAGTGATAAGAAGTTCAAGAAAATCTTAGAGCTGGGAAGTGGTGCACACCTCTAATTGAAGTTCCCTGAAGGCAGAGGCTGGTGATTCTGAGTTTGAGGACACCCTGGTCTACAGAGCAAGTTCCAGGACAGCCAAGGTTAGGCAGTGAAGGCAACCACTGAAAACAGATAGCTAGTGAAGATGTAATTGGACAAGGGGCCATGTTTCAGCCCTAGCAAGCAGCAGAATTTGGCAGCTTCAGTCATGTGGTTCTGGCGTTAGAGTTAAGGATAGAAGAAAGGGGTATCGAATTTGCCTCTGCATCTAAGGAAAGATGCCCAGGCCAGGAATTTGTCAGGGGTGTCCCTGATTAGAGGCCCAGAGAAGCCATTGTTTGAAACTGCAAGTTGAAGCCTGGATTGCTGTGGGAACGCAAAGATGTCGGAAATACTGGACCCGTGTATTACCTGCTAAGAAAAGCTGCTGACAGGAAGTAGAAACAGGCCAAGAGAAAGTGTATTGCTGTCAAAAAAGCTGAAAGAAGTCAGAGATCTGAAGAGCATTTTGACAACAAACTTAGTTATGCAGAGTTTGAAGTTTGCCCAGCTGGTTTTAGTCCAGTGTTTTCTCACTGTGCTCTCTTCTCTGTGTTTTGAAAAGATAATGTATATCCTGTGTCATTATCAGTTGGAAGTATGCGATCTGCTTTCTGGTTTTGATTTTATAGGGGGTTACAGTTAAGAGATTGTTTGAGTCTCAGAAGAGACTTTGAACTGTAGACTTTTAAATAAGCTTGAAGCTGTTATATGAGACAATGGGGTCTTTTAAAGTTGGACTGAATGCATTTTTGTTTTACAATATGGCCATAGCTTTTATGGGCCAGTTAGTTGCATATGGTGGTTTGAAGAAAATGCCCCACAAAGGAGTGGCATTAATGAGAGATGTGGCTTTGTTGGAGTGTGTATGATCTGGGAGTAACTGTGTCACTGTGGAGGTAGACTTTTACCTTTCTTTCTTTCTTTCTTTCTTTCTTTCTTTCTTTCTTTCTTTCTTTCTTCCTTACTTACTTACTTCCTTACTTCTTTTATTAGTATTATTATTATTATCATTAAATTTTCTATTCATTTTATATACCAACTATAGATCCCCCTCCTCTCTCCTCCCCCCACTCAGCCTTTTCCCCCAACACACCCCCCATTCCCACCTTCTCCAAGGCAAGGTCTCCCCTGGGGAGTCAGCAGAGCCTGGCCAGTCAGCTGAGCCAAGTCCAAGGCCCTCCATCCTGTACCAAGGCTGTGCAAAGTGTCATGCCTTAGGCACTGGGCTCCAAAAAGCCTGCTCATGTACCAGGGTTAGATCCAAGTCCCCCTGCCTGGGGGCCCCCAAAACAGTTCAAGCTAAACAACTGTCTCACATATCCAGAAGGCCTAGTCAAGTCTCATTGGGGCTCCACAGCTATTGGTCCACAGTTCATGGGTTTTTACTATTGTGGCTGGTCATCTCTGTACATTTCCCAATCATGATATCAATGCCCTTTGCTTATAGAATCCCTCCTCTCTCTCATCGATTGGACTCCCAGCCATGGAACTATGCATCTGCTTCCATCAGTAACTAGATGAAGGCTCTATGATGACAGAGCATTCACTAATCTGATCACCAGAGTAGGCCAGTTCAGGCACCCTCTCAACTACTGCTAGTAGTCTAAGGTGGGGTTATCCTTGTGGATTCCTGTGAACTTCCCTAGCTCTCTGTTTCTCCCTGTTCCCATGATGTCTTCCTTTATCATGGTATCTCTTTCCTTGCTTCTCCACTCTGTCCTTGTTCCAGCTTGAACCTCCCATTCCCTTATGTTCTCATCCCCCATTCTTTGCCCTCCATTACCCCCCTTTAACCCCAGTTTTCTCACTATATATCATCTATTTCTCCTTTGCTGGGCTATCTATGTGTCTCTCTTAGTTTCCTCCTTGTTAGCTAGCTTCTCTGGAGCTGTGGATTGCAGTCTAGTTATCCTTTGCTTTATATCTAGTATACACTTCTGAGTGAGTACATACCATGTTTGTCCTTCTGGGTCTGGGTTACCTCACTCAGGATGATATTTTCTCGATCCATGTATTTGCCTGAAAATTTCATGATATCATTTTTTTTTTAAGTTTCATATATGCGCAAGCTATGTCCTGTATGTCAGACTACTTCTGGCTGCTTGTGAATCAAGATGTAAGAATTCTCAGCTCCTTCTCTAGCACCATGTCTGGCTAAATGCTGCCTTGCTTCTTGCCGTGGCATAAGGGACTAAATCTCTGAACTGTAAGTGAGCTACCACTTCTAAATGTTTTCCTTTATAAGAGTTGATGAGGTCATAACATCTCTTCACAGCAATAAAAACACTAAGTAAAACAGCACATCCCACAGGCAAAGGGCAGAGACAACTCTCCTAGGCTCATCTCATCAAGGATAGCTCTCCCAAGGTATGGTGAGAGATAGAATCATCTTTCTTGAATGTACAAGGTGGAGTGTGGAAGGTGAAGCTTTCTCATGAGGGATAGAACCTTTATCCATCAATAAATGTAGCTCTCACCTGTTATTGAAGATTTTTATATTTTTCCAAAGATACAGGCCATTCCAGAAAGCTAGCACTCGTCAAATTGGAGAAAGCAATTGACCATGGGATGCACAAATAATTATCCCTATACCTTGTGGATAGGGAAAGATTTAAGAGACTGAGGACCATGATGTCTCCTGCAAAACAAGTCTTCTCTATATGGCAGAAAAGCTGGATCAATGATATGGTTGCCAAAATAAAGCCTAAAAGATGATATAATATATAATATAAAAAACAATATATGAGAATCTTTCTATTCTAGAGTCCAGGTAACATTAGTTCAGATAGACTACTTTTCAACTTGTATATCCAACTACATAAGTTGATTACAATTCCTCTGTTTAATTTTTTCACTTATTTTTTATATTTATTTATTTATTTATTTATTTATTTATTTATTTATTCTAAAATTGTATTTTGAAAATCTCACACATGAGTTCTGCATTTTTGTCATTCTCACACCTGTCCCCAACCTCACCCATGTTCTTCCCACTGCCACACAAATTCATAACCTTGTCATCATTTATTATTATTGTTATATGAGAAGGAAGTCTGTAGGTCTTTCTTCCACCTTGCAAGGGGAATGAACAAGGTTCTATTGTATAGTTCTTGCTCAGGGATCTGACTAAAAATGTGCATAAGATGTGAAAGGTTCAGCATGAAACTCCACAATAACTATACATCAGTGAAAGGATATATATACAGGGTCATGGCACAATAGTTTCTAGATTGAGGAATAGCAAAAATGTCACATGAGTAAAATGCATCCAATAACAGAATCCAGAGAAAACCAAGTATTACAATGGCCCTTTTTACTTTTGGGTCTCAGCTTAGCCTGGAAAGAGAAGTTTGCTCATTATAGTGTCAATATAAGACTTCAAGAATCATAGTGACCCTGTAGCCTCATATAATAAATTTTAATATTATGACATGTTTCTTCTTGACAAAAAGATAGTGCTAAGCCTATGAGTCTCAAAGAAGATATAACAAAGTTATTTGAGTGGCCAAGTTGACATATTTAATTTTCCTTGGTCTTCTGAAAAATAGATTTGAACTTAATATTTTCTACGAGAAATTTTACAAACTTGACTTAGATTTTGACATATTATCAAGACCTTTAGAAAAGAACTTCTAAAAGACTGAGTATAGCGTTGTGCTTACTTCAGTCACTCATTCTTTCCAATCATCCTATCTTAAACTTAGCTATGAAAATTGGTTTGAACTATTTCATAGTCAGCACTGTTATACAGTCTGATTAATTCTCTATCTCACTCTCGATAGATAGCATATATACAAATATGCAAAATGTTTATTTATGTACAAATATATGTATATCAATTAAGAAATGGTAAACGTTCATTAAAAATGTTATCCACTTGAGGACTGGGAAGATGGCTCAGCAATTAAGAGCACTGGCTCTCCTGTAGAGGATCTGGTTTCAGTTCCCATCATTTACACAGTGGCTCTCAACCACTCATCATTTCAGTTCTAGGAATATGAACATGGTATAAATTCACAGAGGCATACACATATGCACAAAAAATAAATTAAAAAAATTAATTCCACTAACTAAAATTAATTTATGCCATTCATTCAAATACATTTTGGAACACAACTTAGTTGTTTTTAGAGCCATAATTTTTTATTATTATTATGTGTTTTAAATTTTATACATCAGCCATGGGATCCCCTGTCCTCCCCACTCCCACGCCCACACCCACCTTCCCTCCATCCCCTACCCTCCATTCCCATCTCCTCCAGGATCAAGGCACCCCTGGGGATTCATTTAAACCTGGTGGATTCAGTACAGGCAGGTCCTGTCACCTCCTTCCAGACTGAGCAAAGTGTCCCTGTGGAAGCACAAGGTTTCAAACAGCCAGCTCATGCACTAAGGACAGATCCTGGTCACACAGTCTGGGTGCCTCCCAAACAGATCAAGCTATTCAATGGTCTCACTTATCCAGAGGGCCTGATCCAGCTGGGGGCTCCATAGCCTTTGGTTCATAATTCATGTGCTTCCATTCGTTTGGCTATTTGTCCCTGTGTTTTTGCAATCTTGGATTCAACAATTCACGCTTTTGCAGACCCTCCTCTTTCTCGACAGTTGGACACCTGGAGCTCCACCTGGGGCCTGGCTGAGGATCTCTGCATCCACTTCCATCAGTTATTGGATGAGAATTCCAGCACAACCATTAGGGTGTTTGGCCATCTGATCACCAGACTGGGTCAGATCAGGCTTTCTCTCGACCATTGCCAGCAGTCTACAGAGGATGTATCATTGTGGATTTTGGGGGACCTCTCCAGCACTCTGCCTATTCCTATTCTCATGTGTTCTTCATTTATCATGGTCTGTTATTCCTCATTCTCCCTTTCTGTTCTTGATCCAGCTGGGATCTCCTGCTCCCCTAAGCTTTCTTTCCCTCAAATCTTGCCCTTCTTTACTCCTACTGTCATCCAGGTAGTTCATGTAGATCTCATCCATTTCTCTGTCATTGGGTGATCCCTTTGTCTTTCCTAGGGTCCCATTTTCTAGGTAGCCTCCCTAGAGTTGTATAGCAGTCTAGTCATTTTTGTTTTACATCTAGTATCCTCCTATGAGTGAGTACATACCATGTTTGTCTTTCTGAGTCTGGGTTACCTCACTCAGGATGATTTTTTCTAGATCCATCCATTTGCCTGCAAACCTCATGATGTCATTGTTTTTCTCTACTGAGTAGTACTCCATTCTGTATATGACCATATTTTCTTTATCAATTCTTCAGTTGAAGGGCATCTAGCCTTTTTCCAGGTTCTGGCTATTACAAAAACTGCTGATATGAACATAACTGAGCAAATGCCCTTGTGGTATGATTGAGCATTCCTTGGGTATATGCACAAGAGTGCTATAGCTGGGTCTTGGGGGAGATGGATTCCCAATTTTCTAAGGAAGTGCCATACTGATTTCCAAAGTGGCTGTACAAACTTGCATTCCCACCAGCAGTGGAGGATAGTTCCCCTTGCTCCACATCCTCTCCAGCATAAGCTGTCTTCTGTGCTTTTGATCTTAGCCATTCTGACAGGTGTAAGGTGGTATCTCAGAGTCGTTTTGATTTGCATTTCCTGGATAATTAGGGATGTTGAGTAAGTCCTTAAATGTCTTTCAGCCATTTGAACTTCCTCTGTGGAGAATTCTCTGTTTAGTTCTATAGCCCATTTCTTAATTGGACTGTTGGGCATTTTGTTGTCTCATTTCTTGAGTTCTTTATATATTCTGGATATCAGCCCTCTGTCAGTTGTGGGGTTGTTGAAGACCTTTTCCCATTCTGTAGGCTGTTGCTTTGTCTTGTTGACCGTGTCCTTTGCTCTACAAAAGCTTTTCAGTTTCAAAAGGTCCCATTGATTGATTTTTTCTCTCAGTGTCTGTGCTACTGGTGTTATATTTAGAAAGTGATCTCTGGTGCCAATGTGTTCAAGACTACTTCCTACTTTCTCTACTATCAGGTTCAGAGTAGCTGGATTTATGTTGAGGTCTTTGATCCGCTTGGATTTAAGTTTTGTGCATGGTGACAGATATGGATCTATTTGCAGCCTTCTACACATTGACATCCAGGTATGCCAGCACCAGTTGTTGAAGATGCTTTCTTTTTGTCCATTGTACAATTTTGGCTTCTTTGTCAAAACTTATATGTTCATAGGTGTGCGGGTTAATGTCAGGGTCTTCAATTCAATTCCATTGGTCCACATTTTGTTTTTCATGCCAGTACCAAACTTTTTTTTATTACAGTATCTCTATAGTAGAGCTTGAGGTTGGGGATTGTGATGCCTCCAGAGGTTGGTTTTTGTTTTTGTTTTTTTTGTTTTTTTTTGTTTTTTTGTTTTTTTGCAATGTTGGGTTATTTATTTTGTGCATCTCTGCCAATAAATGAGATCTCAGTGGTGGCATGGGTTTTGCTGATCTCTGTACTGTGCAGAGCTAGAGGCCTGGAAGACAATACCCAGATCCCAGCACCAGCTGGGGAGGGCTGAGAGAGCAAGACAACTGGGTTGGTAGAGACATCAAAGCCTGGGCATGAAAGGGTAGGAGTGTACTGCAGGGGCCTGTCCGCTCATTCTTTGTTCTCACTCTCTTTCCTTTTAGGGACCCAGGCCCCTTGGACAACAGTGCTGAAGCTGAAAGATTAAAGGCTGAGAAAATTGTTGGCTCTAAGTCACTGGTCTGAGCCTGCTTTGTCAGAAAGGTTATATTCAGGTCATGACTATTTTGGGGTCCACTTTCCACTAGAGGTGTGATAAAGACCTCTCCTAGCTCCTTTTAAGTTTAGGAGAAGGGCTGGGGAACCCTATGGTCTCCACAACCTTAGTTCCCACAGGCAAGGACTGATTTAGGATAACTGCATAAGTGGAAGAACTGTAGGCCAGGATTAAAATGCAGAGCTGGGGTACAAGATTGCCTGGAATCTGACTGGGGTCCTGGCAGTGAAATCTGGGACTGTTGAAATCCCAGTTTAGGTGCTTGAGACTCAAGCTAAGGGTGCAGGTGGCCAAGGTAACTGGATCCCAGGACAGGTAGTTTTGCAGTGAGAATAAAAGGGATGGCCTGGGGCCATGGATGGATCCTGGACAAGGGGCAGACTGCAGGGTAGAGGGGACTGGGAGAACCCAGAGCCTGGATTCTGGAATAGTAGCAAGTCAGAATTCCAGGATCTCTATCTGCCCTCCTCCTCCTCTTCTCTATCAGGCAGGAGAGGGAAAGAGGGTGCAGGAGAAGGGATCAGACCATGGGTTGAGTCCCTGTAGCCAGATGGATACATTTGGGGCCAGGGAGACACATGAAAGGTGAGAGGGATTTAATGCTGCATAGGTCCTGGAGGGGGCTGAGAGGGGTCAGGAGGCTGGGGGGGGAGTGGTTGGGGTGGGTCCTGGGGTTGTATGACGCAGTCCTTTGTGGTGACCCCAGACACAGTGTGTATGACCACAGCCTTCCTCTTCGTCATCATCACTCTCGGTGGAACTCTCACCAAAGGCCCAGAGGCTTCTCATAAATACAGCAGCATTTTGAGGAGGGCGCCCCATGTGCTCATTGTCCACTGTGTAGCTTGTCCATTCTCCTCTGGTTTCTGTGGAGTTTGATCGTTAGGCTCCGAGTCTGGCTAGGTTGTCACGGTAACCGTTGTCTCAGTGACGGTCTCACCCTGCCCGGCCCCTTCCTTCGCCATGGCTAAAGCAAAAAGCCAGGAAGCAGGATGAGACACCCTTCCCTTTTTCTGCGCCTCTGAAACCTAAGGGATCGGGTACAGGATTCGGAGTAGCGGCCAGGATCCTCTGGCTTCTTATTCTCCCCCTTCCTCCAGGGCCTCTCCAGAGGTTGTTTTATTGTACAGGATTCTTTTGGCTATCCTGGGTTTTTTGTTTTTCCATATGAAGTTGAGTATTATTCTTTCCAGTTCTGTGAAGAACTGTGTTGGTAATTTGATGGGAATTGCATTGAATCTGTAGATTGCTTTTGGTAAGATTGCCATTTTTACTATGTTAATCCTGCCTATCCATGAGCATGGGAGGTCTTTCCATTTTCTGACATCTTCTTCAATTTCTTTTTTCAGGGACTTAAAGTTCTTGTCATATAGGTCCTTCACATGCTTAGTTAGCAAAGCCCCGAGGTATTTTATATCATTTGTGGCTATTGTAAAGGGTGATGTATCTCTGAAATCCTCTCAGCCTGTTTGTCTACTGTATATAGGAGAGCTACTGATTTTCTTGAGAGAGCCATAATTTTTTAACTCACGTATTTTAAATTAAGAACTAAATGATAAACATGCATATTTGGGGCAGTATTCATGGATTCAAGAACACTTCCTAAGCTGAGTGTTGGAAGTTTCCACAGTTACCACATAGCATTCTTCATAACTGCTTTTGTTTTCTTTTATAGAATTCCTTGAATCAAATAATTTCAGAATACATTTTTAATATCTTGTACTTTTTGAAGTGTGAACACAGTTTCAAACCAATATGTTCATAAAAGACTCTTAGCTAAGGGCTAATTCATTTTTCTATGTTACACCCAAAGGACAAGTCATCCAGAAAATTCTACATATTTTACTTTTTTTGGTAAAAAATACTTTGTCTTCAAATGCAGTAATATCTATAGAAAATTCCACATGTAAAGGCATTAAAAGACACATTATTATGAAAAACTTTGCATTATCTACTTTAGATAATATTTGGCTTCACTGATTTAAGGCTGCATTTATTTGTACTGAGGGATTCAATTCTCTTTGTCTAACATATAAGGTTAAATATTTTCCAAAGCAAGAACAAGGGTGATGCAATATACATGTGAAAGTTGGAGAGGCACAAAAGTTGTGAAATAAAAGAATTGATTTCAAAGGGGGAAATTAAAGATGTTCTGTAGGAAAATATGTCAAACTTGTAAAGATGCTCTGAATGAGAAAAAGGAAAAAATACTCAGATTGAATTATGGATTGGTAATATTTCAACAAATTATTTTACTTTAGCTTAGCTGACGCAATCTATTTCAGACAAAACACACATAACAGAAATGGATACACATAGACTAATGCAACATTTTGTAAAAATATTGCTGACAATTTATATGTCATTGAAAAGCAATGTTTAGCTTCAAATAATTCATATATATTGATACATCAAGAATATAAAATGAACATAAATATTAAGTGGTATTATTAAAGTAAACAATGTAAGGTATTAAATTTTCATATTGCTTGAGAGAAATGCTTTACAGGAATATACATAATGCTGTAGCCTTCCTATCACTCACTCCATAGTTTTTTTGCAAGATAAGCCAGTTGATGTGCTACCTGCAATTGCCATTTACAAGTAAATGATGCATGTCCATTCCTGGATTACACTGACTTTTCATATCAGTTCTTACAAGTCTGAGCAACTTCTAGAGTTCTTCACTCTAGCCTCTCAAAGATAGGTCAAATTTAATGAATTCATAGTAAAACAAGACAATCAAAGACACAATTGTATTCTTTTGCATCTTTTCCTGATGGGGCCCCTATATATTTTTCCAACAGCACATCATCTGTCAATCATTTTTATTCAAATAACCTTTCATTTTCACAATCGATTCTCCCCCTGTAACTTGCACATGGCAATTGATTAAATACTTGCCTTCTTCACTGCTTGTATCAGTATCTTCGTTAGGGTTTCCATTGCTGGGATAAAACACCATGACTAAAAGTTGGAGAGGAAAGGGTTTATTTATTTTACACTTCCACTGTTCTGTTCATCATTGAAGGAAGTTAGTACAGGAACTTAAATGGGGAAGGATCCTAGAGAAAGGAATTGATGCAGAGGCCATGGAGAGGTATTACTTAACTGGTTTGCTTCCCATGGCTTGCTCTGGTTTGCTTCCCATGGCTTGCTCTGCCTGTTGTCTTATAAAACTGACCACCAACCCAGGGGTGGCCCCACTCATAATGGGCTGGGCTCTCCCCCATCAATCACTAATTTAAAAATGCATTTCAGCTGTATCTTATGGAGGCATTTTCTCAATTGAAGTTCCCTCCTTTCAGATAACTCAAGCATGTGCCAAGTTGTAATAAGATTAGTCTATACAAACCTGTTTTTTGCTTCTTTCACAATTATTTTAATTATTATGGTAGATAACTTTAATTTTGCATTTTCAAAGAAATAATAAAAACTCAATTTGATTTCTAGGCTCTGTTCATTCCTTAAATCACACAATAAAATTTCTTGAAATAGTTTACTCTTTAGGAAAGGCTAAGTATCCTTTCTCCCAGTATTTCCAAAGACCATTTCAATAAAAGCTTTCCAATCCATTTACCTGCAACGGAGAATATTTTCAGGCTACCCATTATAAACAATTCGGGAAAGAGGTGACCATGTACCTATCATTTGGTTTAAACATTCTTCTTACTTCATCTTTTCATCACGAATTTGGGGACTTTGTTTCCTTTATCTGTGGTGATTTTTGTTTGTTATTCAACAATTAAAGCTTGCTTGAAGATCAGAGTGCAGAGCTAAGCCACTAGTCAGCCATAGAAGCCAGCCAGTCAGTGGTGGCATACACCTTTAATCCCAGCACTCAGGAGACAGAGGCAGATGGATCTCTGAGAGTTCAGTACCACCCTGGGCTTCAAAAGATTGATCCAGTCTGACAGAAAAACAGCCAGGCAATGGTGGCACACACCTTTAATCTCAGCACTTGGGATCTCATGCCTTTACTCCCAGTACTTGTGAGGCCCACATGCCCTTAATCCAAGCACTAGGGAGGTTGAGATGGAAAGTGATATGGCTTATGTGGATAAAGAAAAAATGAGCTCTATCTCTTTCAACTAAAGATTTCATTTTGTAGAGATTAATAACTTGTGGGTGGTCTAATAAAGAACTGGCCAATAGCAAGGCAGGAGAAATGATAGGTGGGGCTGGGCTGGCAGACAGAGAGAATATGTAGAGGGAGAAATCTGGAAAGGGGATCAAGAAGATATAGCAGTCAGAAGAGGAGGACCCCAGGGGCCAGCCACCCATCTACATGGCAAGTCATGGTGTGAGAGTAAGATTTACATAAGTAAGAGAACTAGAAAAGCACAGAGGCAAAAGATAATCAGGATAATTTTAGTTAAAGCAAGGTTGCTAGAAACTAAGCCAAACTAAGGGTGGGCATTCACCAATCTGTATTGACAATTTCAGGAAGTTTGTTGTTGGTTTTGGCACTTTTGCTCTCTTTGGGGTACCAAATCAAACAATAACATTTCCTGTCATAGTCAATAGAAATTGGTGAGCCTCCAAACATTTACATAGAGATGACATGATACAGACTCAGTAGGTTATATTCATGTATTTAAGAACACACACACACATATACATACATATACACATACACATATGGAAAGAGAGATCAACAATTAAAGGGAAAGAGAACATGAATTTGAAAGAAAGAAAGGTAATGGATGCTTGGGAGGATAGGGAGGTGGAAAGGAAAGAAGAGTGATTGAAATCTATATTTTTTAGGTAGATATATTCAAAATTGGCATTGTCAATAATATGTCATGGTTATAAGAGTCATTAATCAATGTAGAAAGCTGAACTGTGGAATTTTTTGTCTAGAATGTTTTGCAAAATAATCCTAGAGTAACATGTTGACTTGGAAATGTAAAGAAAGAAAAAAAAAAGAGAAGTCGAAAGAAAAGGAAAAGTAATAATATGAAAATGTAAGTTTAAAAATATAAATATGATGTATCTCTAAGGAAAATTTGGTAAAAACTTTATCTGAGATACACAGATTTGCTTGTATCCCTCCAAGACTAATGACAATGGACCTGGTTCGATAGGACATGATAATGTTCTTGTCAAATAAACTATAGTACTCATTTTCTCCTGTCCATAGACTGGGACTATTTCTGAGATATAATCTTATGGTGCTCAAATGCTACCTTTGTATTTTTGTAGTGTTAAAACAAAGTTCCTGAGGCTATACAATTCATAAAGAATATTTTTTTTTGTCTGTGAGTGCTTATGTGAGGAATTCTAAGACCAAATGTGATGTCTTGGTTCTTTTGTGTTGCCTTGAAGGTATAGCTTATGAATCCCTATGCAATGTGAGACATAACTAGAAATCTGTGAAGTTAAAAAATACTGCATAGCAGATGTCCAATAAAAGCTTTAACCTTACTAATAAGGAAAGAGGTCAGAATCCTAGTCATTCCACTGTGTAACTCCATGGTGCTTTCAAAGCAACCCTTGATGAAAATAAGAACTTAAGCAAGCAAACTGTGTGAACAGATTCCCAGTTTTCTTACTTCTTACCACTTGTCATAAAAAAATTAATGAGTTCTAATACTTCTCTAAGACCTTGGAGTACCACTGAATAGAATACCCATTTTCTAATGTTGGCAGCTTGGGAGGAAAGATGTTCCAGATGATTTTAATCACTAATTTGTTTTCCCAGAATTACTTTACCTGCAATTCCTCTCATATTGAAACCAAAGACTCATATAATTGTACAACAAATGTAATATGATATATACATATACATCACATATATATGGAGAATTTTATATATACATATATGTGAAGAATTTATGTGCTCTGGAGAATTATAAAGCCAATAATTTTGAAGTTTTAGAACATTTACCCCCGCCCCCCCATTTAACTTAGCATATATCTGATAAACACTTCTTTGTAAAATCTGCTGAGAAAATTTGGTTATTACTTTTTGGTTGACTCTAAGGTACAGTGTTTACATTGAGTTCTAAGTATCTGGTAAATTTCACTATCAAATTTTTTGACAAGTATGGATGCATTTTTATTGAAGAAGTAAAAGCAGACAGGCATGTGCCTTGACTTTACCAATACTTAGGTACCAATAACTCTTTATATGAAACATTAGTGTGCCCCAAACCTTCATTTTACTCTTCATATACAGATGCAATTATTTCCTTATCTTCACGTTGCTTCCATATTCCTCAAATTCTCATTCCAAAAGAGAGCTCAATTTCCACCTTGTCGAGTCACCTGTGAACATTCATTTGCTTTATTTGAACAAAACAATGCCTGATCAAACATACATACTCCCCTACTGAGTCTGCACACAGGCAATCCAGTAGCTGTGTCAATAGCAACAGAGGCCAATTGAAGATGGAAAATGACAAATTCTTCAGATGGAAGTGTTTACATTGGAGATGAGTACACATAAAAGAAGAAAATTCTCCCCAATTAGTATTTGAGTGACAAAACTTACATTTTGATTAATAAATATATGATTTAGTATATATACTAATGGTACAGTGATCCATAGTTATGTTGCTATTATGGGAAATAAACAACAGATTTAATTAGGTGCTTATATTTTTATGCTAAAAAAGATCTAAGTGGTTCATATAGTCTGAAAAATACTAATCAGGTATATTATTTTTACTATGTTAACATTTACCTATATAAGGCAATGCAGTGATATTGATCTTCTACTCTCAGATATCTTTGTCTTCATTCACTGAATGACTATTGTTAAGTCCATTCCGGATTTGTCACAGTTTATCTTTAAAGTATCACTGTTTCATTTTCTCCCCTTAACTGAAAAGCAGTTTGAGCAGACTGCTATGAGAAGCCAAAGGCAGGCACAAGGCAAAATGAGTGTATAAATGATTCTGTATCCACCTTTAGTCAATGATCTTTGAATACGTAGAATATCAAAATGAAAAATAAAAACCATCACTGACCAACACAGAACACTGTCTGATGCTTTTCACAGAATCGTGATTGTCAGTGTGAATCAATGAAAGAATTGAACACACAATGATGACAGGGAGGAAAATGCTGTGTGCAGCAAAGAAGCAATGAGCAGTTATAATGTGGGGCAGTGGAGGAAGCTGTCAGAGGCACTGAAAATGCAAATAAACAGGGGACATATAAATGTGGGTACTCAAATGAAGAAATTCTAAGGATAACTGCAGGAACAGAACATAATGTTACATAGAGTTTGTTAGAATTGCAAATGCCAACATTCCATCAGTTGGAATCTGTTTACAAGTATATTTAATTCACAAGAACTCCCTTTCAGGTAACAATGCAATAGTGATTCACTTCAGCATAGAGACTGTCATTGTGTGTTCATGTTAAAACCAACTACAAGTTCTAAGGAAGCTGCCATGCAATTCTCAAATTTCCTTCGATAAACTCTCAAAATCATATATGTGCTTACTCATTTATATTGGCCTTAATTATCTCATGCTTCCACGAGACTTTTTGTACTTACAGAAAAAAAGCTGAAATCATAAGTTGTTTTAATAGGCCAATAGAACAATTAAAGTGAGCTTAAAAGTACTGCTATAGGAGTGAATATTGATTCAGTTATTATAATGTGGTAAGTTGAAAGTGAAGTACTCTAAGAATCTACTATACCTATGATAAAAAAAAATCCACTGGAAAACATTCCTTCCTCCTCTAGCATCCAAAAATACTGTGTTAGGAAAGTTCATTTCCATGCCCCAGTTCACCTTGGCTTCCTCCCCATGGTCCAGACAGTTCCCAAGTCCTGTTTCCACAGTAATGTTAACATCAATTTCACAACTTTACAAAATTTCCTCAGGGCCTTCTTAAAAGAAAAAAAAGTATTATTGCAGTGATAACATCCACTTTCTCAGTTATATATACAGGAAACTAAAAGAAATTAATCTTCCTGAAGTTATGCTATCAGAGTATAAGACACCAGGATCCCTCAGATTGCCAATGAGACTGATAAGGCTTAAGTCAGAAAGTCCAGGATTCACAAGGCCCCTTCCTGTGGCCATAAGAGTAGGCACATTTGTGAAGAGAAGATGCTCTCAAGTGACCTGACATGCCTAATAGTTGTGAAGGGAGCTCAAAGAATGCAACTATCACAAACCATCACCCACATTGCTATACCTTTGAATTATATATGCTAACCGAAACACACACCATATATGCTTCTGTAAATAGCTCCAATAAAATCACTGGTTTCCTAACCTAGACTTGCTGCAGGATGTCTTTCTGTATGCTATGAATATGTGTTGCTCTGATTGGTTGATAAGTAGAGCAGTTTGTCCTATGGCAAGTCAGGTTATACCTAGGATGGAAATTGAAGGAGAGAAAGGAAGGAGAAAGGCAGAGTCTAGGGAGACACCAGCACCACCAAGAGAAGCAAGATATGAAATTATTGGTAAGCCATGGCCACATGGCTACTGATAGGTTAATAGAAATGGGTCATGTTATTAGAGTTAGTTAGCAAGAAGCCTGCCATAGGCAATGCCATTGGTAATTAATATTAATCCTCTGAATGATTATTTTGTAAGTGGCTGTGGGACCATGGGGCCAGGCAAGACTGGAGAAATCTTCCGGCTACATAGACTTGGGAAGGTTCATACCTGAGTCTGTCAATATTTTCCTTTCTATTATGAACAAAAATTTGTTCAAGTCCCCCAAAAAAGATATACCACAAAATTTGTTACCAGCATTCAGTAATGATACATACAATTATAGCTGATCTAGCTGAGCACAGGACACTTGGGTGCAATCAGTATGGCTCTTTTTCTCCAGGTGTTATGAGGTAGTATATAAGAACCTTTTCCATATGTTACTACATTAAAATGTTACTACATTAAAAATTCCCTGATGAAAAATTCTCTCTCAACTCTACCACAAAAAGATTCTGCTGAAGGCAAGTTCATTTCCATACCATAGCTCACCATGGACTCCTCCCCATGGCCTTTGCAGTCCCGTTTCCAACTGTAATGGAGTCATCATCTTTGCAAGGGTCTCCTTAAAGAAACTGACACATGTTGCTTACCTACAGCTGCTTTCTAATACATGGGCCAAATCTTGCAACCTCCTTAAATGTGTACATTCCCTACCTTCAAAATTAGTACCATAATGTGATAAAGCCATGAGGTTATTTTTTTTAATCATGTTGACCTCTTGAATTCTTACAACTGTGTTTTTTTTCCCCAGAACTAACATAAATACATTGTTGTCTTGAAATCCCTTCTTTCAGAAAATGCACTAACCATAAGTTCAACCAGAAGTTCTTAGGACTTGGGCAGAAGGAATCTAGACTCTTGGTCAAAATGTATTAATTATTTCTATTTTAATTCCATATAGAGTCATTGTTAACCTCTGCAACCTCAGGAGCCAGGCTTCTGTTGTCTATCATGATGGAGAAATCAAGAAGAACATAGGAGCTTCAAACCCTAGATGACAACATTTATAATGACACTATTCATAATCAAGAAACAAATAGTAATGAAAACACGAGGCTTCTCATTGCTTTCACTTCTTATAAACTCTGGGATTCCAGCCATGGAATGGCAGTACACATAATAGGCCAGTCATCCCACCTCATTTAATAAAGTTAAGAAAATCCTTCACTGGTAGATACAGAATTGCACCTCTCAAGCAGTTCTGGATTATGTCAGGATAGCAATTAATACTACCCATTATACATGGTGTTCTATCTAGCTATCATAGCAGTTGCATCCTTCTCTAGGTTACTGATAGGACAAGCAAGGAATAATTACTCAGTCCTTGGTGAAGGGTAAACACTCAATAGCCATCTTTATCCATATGATGTGTAGTAGCAGGACTCCTTTAAGAAGGAAATTCAGTGTTTTAATACAGAGATGTTGCCCAAATGGCAAATTGACAATAAAATACAGTATAATATTTAAAAAATCCATATATGTTGTAATAAGCAGGTTGTCTTTGCTCTATATGGCATTTTCTGTTTGACAGTCAGACATGCAAACGAGACTGAGCTATGTGCCTGAAAAAAAAAAAAAAAAACAATTACCAACTATCTTTGCCTTCTATTCTATTCCTGTGAAGAGCCACCACAGCCACAGCAGGTTTTATAAAGGAAAACATTTACTTCAGGCTTGCTTACAGTTTCAGAGGTTTAATCCACTGTCAACATAGTGGGAAGCATGATTGAATACAGGCAGACAGACTTGATGCTAGAGAAGAAACAGAGTACTGCATGGGGATCCTCAGGCAGCAGGAAGAGAGAGATCACTGGGACTGGAGCCAAACCCCCATGACACACTTTCTTCAATAAGGCCACACCTATGCTGACTGGCTTGAATTTACAGTACCAATAGATGAAATGTTGCCTTCTGAGAGAATCGTCATCAGTTAGTTATAAGAGAAAAAAAAAAATAATGTGTGTTCAACTACAACTAATCATAACAGATCCAGCTTCTGAGAATGAGTGACTTTTGCTATGGCATAATGGCCAAATGTTCAGTAATAAATGGAAAAGAAAGGGAATTTGTTGTTAATACTATCCCCTGAAGGATTCATCAGACAGGAAGGAGCAAGGAGAATGTTAAGCCCCTGGCAGAATGTGGTCTGTCTTTTCCTCCAAGTTGAGACATTTCCTCTAAGAAGAAGGAGAGAGGGAAAGACAACAGGAAACAGACAGCATTTACAAAGTACACTAGGGGAATGAAGTTATGAAGCTTAGAAATTTGTAATAGACAAAAGCTCCTATCTCTAGGTTTATATAATAAACATTTTCTGGAGAGACTCCAAATAGGCTGCCTATAGTGATGTGCCGGGTTACACAGATGAAGCTCTAATGACATACTCGATTGTGGTGAGAGATTTGGTAATATAGTTGTGTTTAAGCTTATCAACCTCTTCTAAGTAAGTTACCTCTGATGGATCCTAAGTGGCCTTTACCAATTCTTTGGTTCACTAAGATAACTGATAAAGGAAATGCTTCCATTAAAGGAAAGTGTCCTATATAGGGTAAATAAGCATTTGTTTATTTCACCAAAATTACCACACAACTGTTTTTAATATTTTTTTAATTACAAATGATGAAAAGAAACAGAGAAAGTCAAAAAGAAAAGAAAGAAAACAAAAAAGAAAGCTATAAAACCATCATCATTTAAGTATGTCTCTATTAATAGCATGAGTATCTTCAAAATACTTGTACATGTATACATACATACATACATACATACATACATACATACATACACACACACACACACACATACACACACACACACACACACACATATATATATGGTTGTGCTCAGATGGTGGGGACCACAAAAGACCACCACAGAGACCAAATCCCATATCTAAAAGCAAAAAGCCTTTATTTGCATGCTCAGAGCTTAGACTCTGCCTGACATGACAGTGAGATCAGAGAGCCCCAAGTCCAGACAGGATGGGGTCTTTATCATAGTAGAGGTTGGGGTGAGAAGATTTCCAGGGTTCAGGACCCTGATTGGCTGACATTTGTCTAGGGGTATAGAAATGTTTGGAATATCAGGTATTTCCCCTTAGATGCAGGCCTCCCTGGGTGGGGTCAGCTTACGGCTTTTCCTGGGTCCAGGCGTTGCCTGGCAGAAGCTGTGTCTGGGCTTCTAAGCCTGTCATGGCAGCTGTGTGGTCAAGCAGTTTTTAGCCACCCCCTACTTATATGTTTATATCTACATTAAAATATACTTAATATACATTTTAGGCTTTAGCCCTCAAACAGAGAATATCATTAATGTTTATAAGAGTTTGATGCATGGGAAAAATAATCTGTATTTGAAGTAAATTTTTCTAAGATTTCAAAATTCCCTCATATTACTAAATTCTTTAAAATTTAGATAATATCAAAATGAATCATATGTTTATAATTCTTATAGTGGGAAGCAACATTTTAAAAATTTCGTATTTATCACTCTATGTGTGAGTAATTATGTGGAACTGAAGAAGTAAAGAGGAATATAGGATAAACATCTAGTATTTTAATGTAATAATATTTTAACATAATCTAACTATTGCATTATACTATGATAGCTTAGAAATTTCTGTCCAAGAGATATCAGACTAAGTAAAGACAGATGAATTAAATTTTTATTGGGCCCTGCTTTTCTGTTCTCCTACCTTGTCTGAGTTACTGTTCCATTGCTGCGAAGAGACACAAGACCACAACAACTCTTACAAAAGGAAGCATTGAATCGGGGGCTTGCTTGTATTTTCAGAGGGTTAGTCCCCAGAAATCCACAATGATACATCCACTGGAGACTACTGGCAATGGTTGAGAGAAAGCCCCAACTGACCTAGTCTAGTGATCAGATGGCCAAACACCTTAATGGTCATGCTAGAACTCTCATCCAATAACTGATGGAAGTGGAAGCAGAGATTCTCGGCCAGGGCCCAGGTGGAGCTCCAGGAGTCCAACTGTCAAGAAAGAGGAGGGACTATAAGAGTGTGAATTGTTGAGACCAAGATTGGAAAAGCACAGGGACAAATAGCCAAACTAATGGAAAGACATGAATTATGAACCAAAAGCTGAGGAGTCCCCAGCTGGATCAGGCCCTCTGGATAAGTGAGACAATTGAACAGCTGGAACTGTTTGAGAGGCTCCCAGGCAGTGGGACCTGGACCTGTCCTTACTGCATGAGCTGGCTGTTTGGAACCTTGGGCTTACACAGGGACACTTGCTCAGCCTGGAAGGAGGGGATTGGACCTGCCTGTACTGAATCCATCAGGTTGAGCTGAATCCCCAAGGGAGTCTTGGCCCTGGAGGAGATGAAATAATGGGAGGGGCTGGGGGAAAGGTGGGGGCGGGAGAGGGGAGGACAGGGCAACCCATTGCTGCTATGTAAAATTAAAACACAAATATAATTAAAAAAAAAGAAAGAAACTGCAGGACCTAGCTAGACTTGGAAAGCTGTAGTGGGATCTAAGCAAGTCCACTGGCAAGAGGAGAATAAAGCTGAAATCTCCAATCAGAGTGATACTTAGTTTCTCATTAGTCAAATTTCCATAACAAAACTATCAGAAGTTTGTATCACATTGCCTTTAAGTAACAAGTTTGTGCTTGATATGAATCTGAGATGGGTGTCAGTCACCCATATTAGTCATTACACTAATTCCAGTGTCTTTGAGTAAGAAAAAGTTCTGGTGAATACTTTTTTTTAGACAACTTTACTATTATTGTTTTTTTTCTGAATTGAAAAATTATTAAAGAGAAATGTAATTATATCATCTAATTACCAATCTATGTAACTATGTACTATCCTCTAACTTTGTAATTATTTGTGCATGTTATCTTAATAAACGATATAGAAATATAGGATATATATATGATAGGATAAAAGGGTGAATTGTTGAACATACTTTTAAAGGTCAACTTGTATAAAATATTTTATATTGGTATATATTTTAGTTTATTTAGAAGATTTATTTAATTAATCAAATTAAAATTGATTTTGTTATACTTTATGTATATCTCTACTCTTGTTTAAGGTATTATGTTTGTATAGCTCATTTAAATTGTAATGTATAATTAATAAATAAAGATTAATAATTAGTCTTCTATGATAGTCAAACTTATAGTCATGGTAAGTTTTCTAGGTATACATAGATATAATTCAATTAGGTAGATAATCTTCAAATACTTCAAAAACCTACAGAATGTGGCATTTAAAATGTTTTAAAAATGTAGACTTTCCTGGACAATGATAACGTCTGCTCCTGGAAGCACCAATTTACTTCACAGCGAAAGACTGGTGTTGAAGACACTCCATATGGAATTTATCTTCTTCTTGGCAAAGATAGCAATTTGGGCAAGAAACTGTTCTTGCCTACACTGCTTGACAAAATGTTGTATCGACTGGACATGCAGGACCCATAGGAAGGTGACGACTGAACTTTGCAAGACAAGATGGTTCTTCAAGTTTCTGTTTCATAGAAGAAACTGCCAGATATACTGTCAAGAAGCCTGAAGCCATTAGGCAAAGATAATTTAGATATTAAACTTTAGACTCACAAATATAGGATAGATGATAGAATATTTTCTTTAATTTTGCCAAATACAAATAGACTAGATGTTGTAACAGTAATTCTTGCAAGAATTCTTTTGTTATATGTAATTTTACTACGTTGAAGTTAAAACCTTTCTTTGGAATAGAAAGAAGAGGGGTAATGATGGGGATGTTTTTCTGTATGCTGTGTATATGTGTTGATCTGATTGGTTGATAAAAGCAGCTGTTTGGCCAATGATAAGACAGAATAAAGTCAGGCAGGACATTCTAACTGAAGAGATAGGAGAGAAGAAAAGAGAGCAGAGGAGACACTGCCAGCTGCCAAAGAAGAAAGAAGACGTTAAGGTGCTGATAAGCCATGACCCTCCTGGCAAAATATGGATTTATAAAAATGGGTTAATTTAAGATGTAAGAGCTAGCTAGCAAGAAGCCTGAGCCATTAGGCTATACGGTTCATAATTAATATAAATCTCTGTGTTTATTTGGGTCTGAGCAGCTGCAGGACTGGCAGGTGAGAGAAGTTTGTCCTGACTGTGGGCCAAGCAGGACACAGGAATACTTCTAACCACAAATAACACCTTAAAGTTATTTAATTTATACAAGTATTATATTGATAATAAGGCTTACATTTTGAATGATAAATATATGCCCTCAAATGAAAACTAATATTTTGTATTAAATATTATAATAAATTTTAGTTATGTTTATGATGTTTATATTGTGAATAATTATTTGAATGTACCTGCTATAGCTTAATTTTCTAGATTTTGGGTTTTTATTGGAGTTGAAGATTTTTTTAAGATACTTTCAGATAAAATAGATAAATTCAAATGACATGTATTGAAAATGTACAATTTGTACACAAGGTAAGTGTAAGCCACATAATATTCTTTGTAGCAACTCAGTAACTTGTTTGGACATTTCTATTCTCACCCATAATAATGTTTTACCTCTGCAATGTCTCCTTTGTTAATCGTTCCCTCTGATTCTTCAAGGTGCCTCATGTTCGTAATAGGCTCAGGTTTCTGCATTGTTCTTACTGATACAATTAGAGTGAAATAGTAATACAAAAATCAGTGATTGAAAAATGATGTTTTATTCCAATATGTATGTTAATTAATTCTAAATATATAATCCTTTAGATTTACCAAATTTGAATGCTGTGGATACAGGTCAGTATAGAACATTTATTTCACATGCATAACCTCAGGTCCCATGCCTAGAATCTCATATACAGCTGAAAACACACACACACACACACACACACACACACACACACACAAACACATCCATTTTTTAAATTTTTAACTGTGCTATAGATGCCCCAGAGCTTCTTGCCATATTCGAGATATGAGGCTATTTCTTTGAAATGACTTACTCTACTATTTTACATATAAAAACTTTTTAAATATTTTACCTGTCAAATAAAGTAATGTCTGCTCACTGCTTTTCCAAATTAAACATGGCGGTTGCATTGCACCAAATTTGTCTTTCATATTGATAGTGAGTTGTTGCCTTGAGATTCATAATGGAGAAATCTGTCTTTAAAATGTAAATGATTTTTTTTTCTTTTCATCCTTCTTCATATCTGAGTGCCAAGATAAGCAACTATTACTTTCTCAAATGCTTTTATTTTTAACTTGAAAAAATGACTTGAAACATTTCATTGTTTGTCAAAAAATGAAAATACATGGAGAAATGGCTTCGAAGGTAATTTTTCCCTGACATTTTATTCTATTTGATTTAGTTAAAACATTAAGTAGTAGTAACATGAGCCATCTCTTAGAAAAAAAAAAGTGGCTTCTAAAATATGTAACCTGAAGTACAATCTGACTTCCACCTTTTAATACTCTTGACAACTTCCCTATATTGACACATAAATCTGCTTTTATTTTACTAGATAAAAGCTTTTCATGTTTTATATATGAAACAAGTACCCAAGATCTATTCAATTCTAAGGAATCAAATTAATAACTAATTATATGAAGAAAAAAATAAATGAACGACTTTTACATAATTTGTGGAAGGTAGAAAAATTGATTCTATGGTTCATAGGCTATGTAAGGACCAATCAAGCTGATTCCAGTGAGAAAGGTCTGTCATCTCAGTTACTTGGGAGTCTGAGGCAAGAAAATTATGACTTCAAGGCCTACCTGTACTACAGAATGATTTCAAAGACAACTTGGACAACTTAATGACATCTTGACTCCAACAATACTGTAAAAGAAAAATGGGGAAGTAGCTTAGGGATGGTAGAAATACATATTTGTGCTGTAATTGTTCACTAGACAATTGGTTGAATATCTATGCTTCACTTACTAGAATATCTGATTATCTATACATCATTATTTCCTTTTCAATTTATAGAAGAGTGGAAAGTGGAATATTTTAATAAGTTATGGGATGAATAATAATGAGTTAATGAATTGGCAATAGGAATAACATTTCTCTTTGTAGCATTTCCCATGGAAGGAAGAATAGAACAGAAACTCCCTAGTCTACCACAGACACAAGCTGGCCTTTTCTGACTTGCTAACAAGATAGTTTCTCTTTAATTCACACTTCATTACAATGTGATTTTTCTATTGAAAATATGGTATATTTTTTTTAATTATTGAGATTTAATTTTGGTCTCAGGTAGTTTGGATTAAACCACTACCCCACTAAAGTTTCAAGATTCCTCTAGCAAGACAATGAATCCAGCTAGGAAACAGAATCAGGTGGAATTAGCAACCTAGTAAATGCATGGTTTTTGTTTTGAAGAAAAATTACTTAAATTATCATATTTAAAGAAAATAAAGAATGATTATGTACAAACAAATTAAATAGTATGATATTTTTACCCTCTCCCCTATTTCCCTTTCTCAAACTCTCATCTGCATTATAAAGAAGTACTCAAGCTTCCTTTATCCTCATACACTAATAGATTAAGTTATTGTGCATATATTCTTTTATTTCTTAAATATTGATGTCTTTAAATTCTGTGTTTGTATGGGTATGTGCACTTGGATACAGGTTACATATTTTAGAAGCCACATTTTTTTTCTAAGAGATGGCTCGTGTTAGTACTACTTAATGTTTTAACTAAACCAAGTAGAATAAAGTAGAATAAAATATCCAGGGAAAAAATTGCCATTTGGATATTTATCTTTGGCACATATTTAATTTAACATAATCAAAATTGAAAGGACATATGTTTTTTAAAGTTCTATTGATACATTCAATGTATTTTTAATTGTTGGGACTGGCTGTACTTAGAGATAGAATAATGAACATGAAACTGTCTATAGAATGCAGAAGTACATCATTTTCAGAACTACAGAACAGAACTAATATGTGGTGACTTCCGGAACTAGAATCCATCAGAAAGAAATAGAAAAGCAAATATGTGTATGTGGTACTCCCTGCTAGATGATGACAATGAATCATTTTCTATTTTCACATTATTTTTGGAATGGAAACTTAAACCTATGGTTTGCTTTGGTTAGTAGTAAAATTAGTATACATTTGAAATCAATGCTACAGTAGCTGAACATAGTCAAGAATTCTAAGTAAAATTGCTGATATGTGGAGTAAACTCTGAGTTAAATCTAAATAGTCCCTAATAAAGACATGTTTTAATTAAAATATCCTATAACATTTATTATTCAGTAACAACTATGAAATTTTTCATGCAAGAGATATTCTATTTTGATAAAACTCTGATACAGTCATGAATATGTCTTCAAACTTTTATCATTGAAAACAAAAAGATCATGAATGCATATGAAATCATAAAGATCTCTCCCATGAAAACAAAATACATATACATGAAAGTATATTATAAAGTGATTTCACATGAAAATATTAAATTCTGGTACATACAACTGAGAGTCTTCATGTATATTTAGTTGACAAAAATACAAGACATTTGACATATAGGTAATAATATTCACATAGCATTGCCATCAATAGATGTCATAAATAAAGAAATAGATATTATCTATGAGTTTAAAGCAGGAAGACAGGTAGTAAAAACACTATTAAAATTGTTTGGGGTCTGAAATTAAACCTGAATGATAAAGCTTTTGCCTAGTAATTGTAAGTTCTGAGTTATACTTCTATAATGCAAGCACAAAACTAAAATTATATGAATTACTATGTGAGTGGTTCTGGAACTATCTAGACTATTTTTAAATTAACAGGTGAAAATTAAAGTAAATAAACATTCATGATTTATTATTAGTTATTTTTAAAGCTTTTTTATAAACAAGAATATTTGGTGTCTTACTTATGGTTTCTGTTGCTGTGATGAAACACCATGGCCACAAATAATTTGGGGAGGGAAGGGTTTATTTGGCGTAGAATTTCACATTGTAATCTATTGTTGGAGGAAATCAGAACAGTAACTCTAACAGGACAAGATCCTAGAGGCAAGAACTGATGCAATAGGGTGTTACAGCCTTCTGGCTTACTTACCCTGGCTTGCTCGGCCTGCTTACTTATAGAACTGAGGACCACCAGCCTAGGGCTGGACCCACCCACCATGAGCTGGGACCTACTACACTAGTCACTAATGAAGAAAATGCCCTACAGGCTTTCTTGTGTTCAGTCTTGTAGAAAGCTTTTTTTTTTTTTTTTTTTAAAGTTAAGGCTCCATTCTTTCATATGATCCTAGTTGCATCAAGTTGACATAAAACTAGTCAACACAGTGGCCATGGCAAAGAACATTATTCAATACAGTTAGTTCACTTTCTATTTTAATAATTTAGGCCTAAAATGTCAGCTTATCAGGACCCTTGCTGCCAAAAACGACAAAGTGAACTTGATTCTAGGTACTCATGTACTGGAAAGAGTAGAAAACCAAGTTCTGACAGTTGCCCTCTGACCTTTGAAATGATACATAAGCACTCTTCTCATTAGCATACTAAGAAAGAGGGAGAAAGGATGAAAGAAAGAAACTTTTGAAAATTTACAATACATTTAAATTCATAAGTGGCAACAAATTCATTTTATGTTTTCCTGCATAATGATATAAAATAATAGAGGATAAAAGAACCATCTTAGAAAATACATAAAGGAACATTACCACCAAGGTACAAATGAAATCTAAAACATACACAAAGGACAATAAAAATCCAAGCAATTATAGTCAAATATTACAGGTGAGAAAGTAGGAAAAAAAACTTTTAAATTAAAAAAAAAAAAACTCTTTTTACTTGTTCTTTGAGAAATTCACACATGTATTTTCCCTTTCCTTTTTTATTCATTTAAATACAAACCACAGATCCCCTTCTCAATCCCTCCTCCTACTCCCTCCCACCTCCACCCCAGCCCCTCCTCCAACAGGGTAAGTTCTCCCATGGCGGGCCACTAAGCCTGGTACATTCAGTTGAGGCAAGACCAAACCACTCCCCACTTTCTTAGGGGCAAGCAAGGTGTTCAACCATAGGTACTGGGATTCAGAAATTCAGCTCATGCACCAGGGATAGATCTTGATCACACTACTGGGGGCTCCTCAAACAGACCCAGCTACATAACTGTCTGACATATGCAGAGGGTCTAGTCTGGTCCCATGCAGATTTCACAGCTGTTGGCCTAAAGTTCATGAATTCTTTTGAGCTTGGTTTATTTGTCTCTGTAGATTTCTCCATCATGATCTTGACCTTTCTCCCCCTTCCTACCACCTTGCTCATGTAATCCCTCTTTAAAGAAAATGTGGTACATAAAACTAGCTAAGAAAGTGGCCATGACAAAGAACATTCTTCAGTACAGTTAGTTCACTAGAAAATATCATCCTGAGTAGGTAACCCAGACTCAGAAAGACAAACATGGTATGTACTCATTCATAAGTGGATACTAGATGTAAAGCAAAGGATAATTAGACTACAATCCACAGCTCCCGAAAATCTAAGAGTCAAGGAGGACCCTAAAAGGGACATACAGATCACCTTTGGAAGGGGAAACAAAGGAGATCCCAATGAGTAAACTGGGCATGGCAGGGGACAATAGAGGGTAGAGGATAGGGGATGAGAACATGAGGGAACTGGATGTTCAAACTCAGGGAGGGATGGAGCAGGAGAGCAATGAAAGAGATAGCTTGATAGACAGAGAAATTGTGGAGTAAGGGCAAAACCTGGTGCTAGGGAAATTCCCAGGAATCCATAAGGACAACCATAGATTAGAATTCTAGCAACAGTGGTGAGGGTGCCTGAACTGGCTTACCCTGGTAATCAGATTTATTAATAACCTGTCATCATAGAGCCGTCACCCAGTAACTGATGCAAGCAGCTGCAGAGATCCACAACCATGCACTAGACCAAGCTCTGGGAGTTAGCACACATATTTGATCATATTCATCTCCCCCACTGCCAATTGTTCCTGATTTAACACTCCACTTTCCTACATTTTCTTTTTCTTTTTTTTTCTCTTATCTCTCAAGACTAAATGATGCTACCCAAATATTCTTTGATGATTGGGCTTCTGTTCAGTTATTGGTCTACCAAGGGCTACACTCTTAGAGAACTGCCTCTTCCTCTCCAAGCAAGCTAAACATTAGTGATCATTCCGTGGCCATGGTGGGACTATATCCCCAGCTCCCATCTTCATGCAGTGATTTGGTCTGCCTTTGGTCTTGCACAGGTTTTGCAAGTGTTCTCTCAACTGTTGTGAGTTAATATGTGGAACAGCCCTTCTGTGTCCAGGACATAGTGTTTCCTGGTAGTGGCCCACTACCTCCAGCTTTTACACTCTTTTTACCTCCTCTTCCACAATTATCCCTGAGCCTTGCTAGATGGAGCATAGTGTTTATGTTGCATTTAGAACAGAGAATTCTGCATTCACTTTTACTCTGCATTGTAACTTTTGGTGATTGTTTTAATCACCAACTACTACAAACAAAACCTTCTTAGATGAGGGCTGAAAGATGCCTTTATCTAGAAACATAAGGACAAGTAATCAGGTGTCTGTTTAATACTATGTCCACTTAGCATCATAATAGTAGCAGATTTCCAACATTGTGTTATGTGTGGTTTGGTTTACTTAGGTGAAGAAGGTGCCTTTGGATGGCAGACATTTTAAATTCCCATGGATCTAGGTTTACAACTGATTGTGATCTGCCCAATAGAAATGTTGGGAACTAAACTCTGTTCATCTTTGAGAGAAATAAGTCATCTTAGCTACAAAATCATTAACCTCTCCAGGCCCTGGGTGTTTTAACTTTAATAAAACAGCAAATTTTACCAAGTTCACATAAACATGAAGAATGTAGAGGATATTGGATATAGCAATAAGTAAACATAAAGAATGTAGAGGATATTGGATATAGCAATAAGTAAAAAGAGTGAATAATGTATTGTGTAATGCAAGGGACGTGGGGTTAGATGCATGCATTTTTGTTGTCTAAGTGGAGAGAGGGTAAGATCATTACTTGAGTTTAAACTAGGAAGGAAAAATACACATCCTCCATAAAAAGACAGTACATAATTTCTTTCAAGAAAGATAAAAAACGGAAGAAATATTAGAAAGAGATGGACAAGGGGATATACGATGAAAAGTAGAATGATAATCATTGAATGTGATGATTGAGTATTAGAACACATAAGAAAGCAGAAAAAAGCAGGCAAGAATCCCTAGGGTAGTACTTTATTGTAAATATGATATGCTTTGTAATCTTATGCAAACAATTTAGTGCCTTGGGATCTCTCTTTCCATATGTAATTTATAGTTAATAAACATGCATGACTCATCTACATAGCATAGCACAATATGAAAATATAGTGAGGAATAAGGATGTTTCATCAGTTTAAAACATTACCTGACATTATTTCTCTGTTTCAAGCTTGGGAACAAAAATGACCAAAAGCAAAATATCCTACAATTTATATTTTGTCATCTTTCACTGTTCCTAGGTTGGTTGATATGCTACATTTGCTTAAAACATTTATTTTTCCCATTATAGCGTGCACCACTTAATGCCAGTTAGCAGAAAACATAATATCCCATTAAAATTATTCTCTGTTGGGATATTTTATTAAAATTACCTCAATCGATGCACTCTTACCAACTTTAAAATAAATTCCACTTGAATGTCCTGAAGTATATGAAATAAAAGACTCTCTTAATTGGCCTTGTGCATTCATATAATCTGAACACAATGTAAGTGGCCATAAAAGTTGCAATAACCCTTGGGACATACATGTGACAAGTAGCTTGTGGTATGCAATAAAGACTCAAGGATAAGAATATGAATCAGTTTTCTAAGTATTCTGTTCACAGTAAGACAGCAAAAGCACAGAACATATTTTTATTTGTACATGCAAAGGAGTTCCTGATAATAAAAATGTCAGTATGTGATATTGCTAGAAATACTTCAACTCGCTGCTCCTAGAGGAATCCATAACAGACTAACTAGCAATGCTCATTCTCTGTGGAATTCAAAATGCAAATTGATTTGTTCATTTTCCTGGTGTCGAGAAACATAATATGTCCCTGCTACCCATGAGATTCTTCAGATTTTCTTGACTGAAGGCTAAGTTCTTATTAATACTTATGAATAAATGCCCCTGGAGTCACACTAAACACATAAAAAAAAATCTCACTAGCATTCATTGAATAATGTTTAGAATGATTTGGAATTTCAAATGATAAAGATTGAAGACTTTAAACAATGTTTAAATTTTTAAACTAACCAAAATTCTCTTTATTCTTTTTCCTCTGGCTCAAAGCCTCACAAAGCTAAAGCTACCTTTTAAATTCTTTATTTAAAAGTACTTGCACTGAAGCTAAACCCACTATTAAAGGTGGTATTTACAATAGTCTTTTCTATACAGATAGAAATTTTTTCAATGATATAGAATGTGACTGCTTACCTTAGGAACTAATTCTTAAGCACTCTAGGGCAGAATGATCTTAGTTAATAAATATGTGCTCTATAGACTCACACAGTATACAATATAGAGCTGCTGAAAAGTAAGATTAAAAACATTACATTTTCTCTTTGGGAAGAGAGTTCTTTTTGTTGTTGTTGTTTAGAGGAACACTGAAATAATGTTGGCAATCTATATTCTGTTTATAAATCCTATATTGCTATGGGAAATAAAAGGTTTGAAGCTTGCTTGGCACAGGAATATCTAGAGCAATATATCTAGATATAGAGAGATAGATATAGATGGATATAAAGGAAATCATAGAAAAATAATCAATGTATATTTTGTTATGATTTCATCATGGAACACACACAATGCATGTGGGAATGAGTAGAGTCAGACAGAGAAGGAAACTACAGAGAGTCAACTAGGCATTACTTAAAGATGAACATGACAGGAATAACAGATACATCAAGGCTTCTGTAGCTGATTAAGACACTAGATACATAATTCCATTAGTTAGGACATTTTAATAGTAAACTGTAATTTCAAGTAAATAAGTAGAACTGATAATACTGACATTAATATTGTGAATAGAAGAACAAGGATGTCCAAGGCTGTGCTTTGTAAAATGTGATGATGAACATATGCAGCTCTGTACATGAGTAAAACTGACAGAGAGAAAGAGAAGCACACACAGATCCTCCCTTCCTCTCCCTCTCCCTCTCCCTCTCCCTCCCTCCGTCCCCTCTCTGTGTGTGTGTGTGTGTGTGTGTGTGTGTGTGTGTGTTTGCATGTGTGTGCGTGTGTGTCATTGAGAAATGAAGCATTCATCCCTCTGTATTTCCTACTGCAGACATAAGGTGACCAGTTTCTTCATGTTGTGACTCATCACAAGTAGAACTTCACTCAACACCATAACATGATAGCTGTTTCCTTGAATTGTTAGTAAATAAATCCTTCCTTCCTTAAGGGGCTTGTCAGTTGATTTTGAAGCAGGAATAATATGTTTGGGCCTGTGGAATACAGTGAGGCTAGAGTAGTCTAGAGCTGGCCAACTATAGCAGGAATTTGTAAGACAAGACTGCCAACAGAAATACACACCTTGTAAATTCCCAGTTAATAAAATTTCAAAGGGGAAGGAGTCAATTGTGAATTGAAATAATTCCATTCTTTTTGCCCTCTGCAAAACCATGTGTGAATTTTGAGTGATGTTGAAAATAGACACCTGGCACCTAAATGGCATTGGAGACATTAGGGTGTTAAAATTCCAAGGCTATGCTGTCTACTTCCACTGAGGAAAGCTGCATGTGTAGAGTGGAGCTAGCCAAAGTAGAAAGCCAGGTTTGCTATTCAGTTATATATTTATAGTATCAATTAAAAAAAAACCAGAAGCTCAAATTTAGGAGACTGCATAGTGTCTCAATAGACATTTTGGTTTCCAGACAGTTTAAAAACTCTTACTACATAGGGTGCTTTCAAAGATAGACAAGATGCCCATGTGAGTATAATTTTTAAAAAGTTAAGGTTATAATTGGAAAGTGATATAACTGAGTGTCACGTAGGAAATGTGTAGACATGAAGTTTATCATTTGTTACAAATGTAACTAATTTACAATAATCTGGAAGACCAATGTGGATTTCAGTGAGCAGAGAAGACCGACCCTGAATTTGGTCATCGCCTTCTCATCCTGTGTTCTGAGGATTAGAACCCAGCACTAAGGGGCACCGTGTTTTATTTGTGTGTCACTTTGATTTGTTTTGGTATTTTCATCTAATTGATTTTCTTTTTCTCTTTTTTTTAAGTTTATCTGTTTTGAATTTTGTTGATATTTTGCCTGTTTTCCTTTATGAGAGAGAAAAAATGAAGTTAAATGAATACGGACATGGGGATAATTTGTGAGGAGTGAAGGATAAGAAAGCATATGATCAAAGTATATAGGAAGAATGAATAAAAATTAAACAGTAAAAAAAAAGAAAAAGAATGTGAACTAAGAATCATTAATTTATCTTTACCTTCAGACTGTGGACACAATGGGAACATCTGTGTCGTGATCCTACCAAGATCTCTATAGTCACTTCACAATTTTTATACTTCTCTCAGCATGATAGATTGTACCTTCAACTCTTACCCCAAACGGACATTTTCTTCTTCATTTTGCTTCTTTTTAGGTATCATGACATTACCACTAAATAGTAATACAAATGAAAAAGGCAGATATATACTTACAATAGAAGAGTTGGCCTAGGCAGAGATTTATTAACATATGAAATTGTTGGTGACCATTCAAGAGGAACAGAAAACACCTTTGGAACTCATGAGAAAAGGCTCACCATTTAGCATAGACACAATTCGTGTTCCTTGGAGAGGCAGAGCCCCGAGGATTGTGTTTCCTGAGGACTGCATGCTGTTTTTGAGCAAAGCTCTGCTTATTGCCTTGGTGGGTCACCATGTCTCTCATAATCTACAAGTTGTATGAAATTTCTAAGTGGGTTTCTAGCCCTTCACTGTACAGTGTAAACTGTTACTTACAATAATAGTGATTGAGTTTTCCCAAGCTATTGTTGATTAGAAAGAATTCAGAGATGGAAATTGTTAGTAAAGTTGGGTTAAGATGTTTTTGTTAATGGCTTTGATATAGAAAATCTTGGGGAACAATTTAAAGTTTAGAAAGGCACACAATTAATAGTTGAGTAAGGGACTCATTGAGGTCGAGGAATAAGAACAAAGGCAGTCTGATTATTATTAGCTGACATGCCTTTCTTGCTAAAGATGGGTTGGTGACCAAAGGTGATGATTAATTTCTTGTACCCTTTTTTGCCATCGGCTTCCTGATGTGATTTAATAAAAAACTGTTGATGACTGGGTGTAATCTCAGGACTTAAAGTAGAAATGACAAATTGATTATATATATATATATATATACATATATATGTACACACACACACACACACAAATATATATATATATATATATATATATATATATATATATATATATATAAAGTTTAGATTAGTTATTTTTTAAGATTACTTTTGGAGATAAATAATAAAATGATTGACTTTTTTTTTTAAAAAACAGCAGCTGTCTGCCATTACAAAAGGGACTGGCTGAAATATACTTGGTTTGCTTAAGACTTTGTTAATCCAGTATAAAAGAATCATTGCTTTGGGGTTAATATCTTATGGTGGGAAAATTAATACAAAGAAAAATGTTTAACTACTTGTGGGCTTCTAAGAAAAATAGATAACTTGTGATCATAATATGATTTCTTCCTGTGTAAAGACTTTAATTTGGTTTTGGAAAATAAATAATTTGTGGGTGTGAGGTAATCTTTCCTTGCTTAAAATTTTTTATCTTAGGAGGTATAAAAGGAATAAGAGGAAAATAAGAGAAGAAGAAAAGATGTAAAAGAAAACATCACGGAAGATGTGGAAGGGGAACTATGGGGAAGAAGAAGTAGAAGCCAAACCATGGGGTAAAAGAACAATACAGAGAGAGAATGGACTAAGAAAAAGCAGCAGGAAGAAAAATAAAATGAAGAATTCAGCTTTGGCCCTCAGAAAAGTGTCCTGTTTGTGTATATAGTTGTGCCAATTCCATGCCTCCTCTTCAGTACCTGACCTGCTGAGAGCTAGTTCTCTTGGCATAAAATTGAATAAATTCACTGTATAAAAAACAGAAAGCTAGCAATTATCTTACAATTATCTTATTATATCTATAAAATGCCTAGGAACATTCTAACATTCCTTCATGATAAAAATCATAGAGAGTTAAGAGAAAGTTTCTCAATATAACTGAAATGATATACAACAAGCCTGCAGCCAACATTATGCTAAACACACACACACACACACAAAAAAAAAAAAAAAAAAAAAAAAAACAAAAACAAAAAAAAAACTGGAAGTATTCCCAATAAAATAAAAAAGACATGATGGTCACTTTCAGTATGGTACTTTTCAGTATGGAAAAGAAAAGAGATATAGAGAAGATGAATGCAAACAGGAATGAAAGACAAAAATATTTTTATTACAGATTGAACTGGCTTATTTTTTTTTTGTCACTTGATACAAGATAGAGACATCTGAGAAGATGGAACATCAATAGGAAAGCACCTCCAAATGACCAGCTGTAGGGAAGATTTTAATGTATTTTCTTAAGTAGTGATTGATGTGAGAGAGATTGGCCCATTGCCATACTACTTACCCATACACTGATGGTCCTAATTACTATAAGAGTAAAGGTTAAGGAGACAGCCTTGCCTTGTTCCTGATTTTAGTGGTATTGCTTTGAGTGTCTCTCCATTTCATTTGATGTTGACTGTTGGCCTGCTATAAATTGCCTTTATTATAGTTAGGTATGTTGCCTGTATTCCTGATCGCTCCAAGACCTTTATCATGAAGGGGTGTTGGATTTTGTCAAATGCCTTTTCTGCATCTAGTAAAATAATCATGTTTTTTTTTTTCCTTTGAGTTTGTTTATATGGTGTATTACATTGATGGACTTTCATATGCAAGCATCCCTGGGATGAAGCCTACTTGATCTCCACTGCAAACTACTGGCAATGGTGGAGAGAAAGCCCCAACTGAACTAGTCTGGTGATTAGATGGCCAAACACCCTAACTGGCATGCTAGAACTCTTATCCAATAACTGATGGAAGTGGATGCAGAGATCCTTGGCCAGGCCCCAGATGGAGCTCCAGGAGCCCAATTGTCGAGAAAGAGGAGGGACTGTAAGAGTGTGAATTGTTGAGACCAAGATTGGAAAAAGCACAGGGACAAATAGCCAAACTAATGGAAACGCATGAATTATGAACCAAAAGCTGAGGAGCCCCCAGCTGGATCAGGCCCTCTGGATAAGTGAGACAACTGAATAGCTTGAACTGTTTGGGAGGCACCCAGGCTGTGGGACCCCGACCTGTCCTTAGTGCATGAGCTGGCTGTTTGGAACTGGGGCATATGAGGGGACACTTTGCTCAGCATGGAAGGAGGGGACTAGACCTGCCTGTACTGAATCCACCAGGTTGAGGTGAATCCCCAGGGGAGTCTTTGCCGTCTGGGGAGATGGGAATGGAGGGGAGGGGCTGGGGGGAAGGCTTGGGCGGGGGCAGGAGTGGGAAGGAAAGAGGACATGGCTTATATGTAAAAATAAAACACAAATATAATTAAAAAAAAATGATTAAAGGTTGAGCCAGCCCTGAATAGGCCAGCAAGCAAAACTTTTCCAAGACTTCTTTCAGTTTCCAGCCTCTGGGATCCTGCTTTGTCTTCCTGCACTCACGGTCTTCTGTGATAAACTTATTTTTATTGTTTATAGTTACATTAACTATTTGTAATCTTTTGTAATTCCATGTGAGTTTGTAAATTACTATTTTTTGAAGAATGCTATTATAGTTTTTAACTGAAATTTAATTGAATGTATCTGTATGTGTGTGGTGAAATAAGCCACTTCCTGCCCAGTGCCATTTGGTCCAGTTATTTATCAAAATAAAATCAACTCTAAGGTACATATGATATGGTTATATGCATAAATAACCATTAGAGTATTCTCTAATAGAAAACTCCACCACCTGATAAACTCTTTCAACATAGTGCCATAATGCCAAATTGGATCAGAAAACCAGGACCACGCATACAAGAAAAATTCTAAAGACAAATCCCACTCTTAACACCAACAGAATAAACAAACAAGCAAGCAAAAAGACAAAATACAAGCAAAACCCCTTGAAATAATCCTAACATAGAAAGTCAACAAGCTGTGTGATAAAAAAACTTTGAAATTCTGAATCCAGAAAATAGTAGAAGACACTAGAAGCTGGAAAGACTTCCCATATTTGTTTTTGGGGTGAATTTATATGCCAGAAATAGTTATATTACATAAAGCAATTGATAGATTCCCCACAATTTCAGTTAAAAGTGCAGTAGCAGACTTCAAAAAATAGAAATAATCCTCAGTCATATGGAAACACAAAAGACTTCTTTTAAAATAATAAAAGTATTATTAGATCTACTATATAACTAACTTATACCATATTTCAGAATCATAGTAATTAAAGACAGTGTGGTGCTAACACGAAACCAAACACGTGTCGTTGGACCAGAAGACAGATGACTTAGACATAAATCCACACAACTATAGCCTCCTGATTTTGATAAAGTAACAAAAGAAGCTTACTGGATAGAATGGCATAGCTCATTGACAAAATGGAGTTGGAGAGTTGGCTATCTACATGTAGAAGAATGAGACCAGATCCTTCTCTCTTACACTTCTCAAAAATCAGCTGCAAGTAGATCAAAGGCTCAGTGAGAAACTTGAACTCCTAGAAGGAAAGCATACTAGGTAACTCATGACTTCTAAGAAAGAAGAATTAGATGCGAAGGAGATGAGCCTCTTTATATTTCCAAGGTAGAGTGGTCAGTCTTCAAGCCATATACACAGACACAGCACAGTCTATACGCAGTCATACACAAATGACGTAAAAATCATAGTCAAAGGAAAAGAGAGTATGAAGTTGAGCATTGGGAGGGATGAGAGAGGTTAGAAGAAGGAAAGGCAAGTAGGGAAACTGTTGTTATTCTATTTCAATTAAATTCATATAAAAAACAAGATTAGAGTATACTACATGATGGAAGAATAGATGAGGACTTTCTAAACTGAATACTGATAGCCCAGAATAAAAGTGACTTCTATGAAAAAAAAGTCACAATTATGGCAGACATAAAAAACATTTGTATTTCATTATTTAGAAATAATTCTCATAGGTCAAGTTAATATAACACAAATTAACTTATTGATGCTTTAAAGAATTTCATTAGAAATCCATCATTGTTCATTTGAAAGAAACTAAATTCTAAATGGCTAATATACTTAATGATATATTGAAAATTTTACCCTGCATATGTGATAAATCCTACATGAAAAATCACCATTCCTGAGGGCTTATATTCCTATAACTATATCTAATACATGTTTATTATAGTACACAGAAGTATCTATGTTCTATTATTCACATATTAATATTCAAATTTATCTGAAACTCTTCTTTTATAGATGAGAAATTGTTTCCATAAGACTCTGTTCATACAATATGTAGGCATAAAATCCATATCTAAAACATGACTTACAAATAATTATAGCATTTGCATATTTTCTTGTGCATAAAAATTGCTAAAAGCAAAGAATAAACTTAAACATAATCTTGTATCCTGTTTTGTAGTGTCATTTTTGCAGTTATTAGCTATTAAGTATTATTTAGTAAAATGATCATGGGAAGCCTCATTCATTAAGGAAGATCAGGTCTGGATAATTGGAAAGTGCTTTGGGATACTCAATAACAAGACAGTTTTCTATTACCTCCATAATCTCTGTGTTTATGGAGGTGGAGAATGCTAAATTTATCCCCTGTACTTGCAAATCACCTCCCTCTGCAACCTTACCACGCCACATGAAAGCTTCAATTCAATCTTTTGACATGTTGTAATTTCAGTTCCTGCTAGTAAAATATTATCTGGACAGAATACTGAATTACAATAACTTGGGTGTTATAATTTTTATCATATTAATTTGTTAGGATTTTTTCTTTTTGTCTAGAATTCTGAGCAAATTAATTGCAGTTATGACAGTCTTATGTTTCCTAATGATAAAAACAAGTTTCTAAGCCCTCCTAGTATCACTTTATTGATTGATGGATTGCTCATTTGTGTTTGTATGTGTGTAGTATGTAGTATTTAGTGTGTATGAATATATATATATATATATGTGTGTGTGTGTGTGTGTGTGTGTGTGTGTGTGTGTGTGTGTGTGTGAAAATGTGTACAGGGACTGAGTCAATATCCATTATCTTCCTCTATAAATCTCCATCTCATTTATTTAGACAGAGCTTCTAACTGGGCCAGGAGCTTGATGCTCTGAGTTAAACTGGATGAGCAATCAGCTCTGATGTTTGTGTCTCCACCTCTCTAGCTCTGGGTTACAGATGAACACCACAAAATCACACTTACACTATCATTTTTATAAAATGGTGTTCTTGCTGTGATGTCTGTGCTTTACTAATCTAGTATGTAGTTTGGATATAGGTCAAATGAAATGATAAATATTTATTTATAATTACCATTTTTTTCTATAAGTTGTACATTCTTCACTATGTGTATGCGTGTAAGCATAAACATTTGTCTTTACAATGGAACCCTATTTAACACTTCCCACTGCACATACTCTACCTTACAAATAGAAAAGTTCACGTCTCTGTTTAGAAGCAATATCTTCTTCATATTTCTTTCTCTTCCAGTAAGGTGCAGATTCCTTCAACAGCCAACTACAGTTTCACTAGTAGTCATCTCTGATGATCTTCATTTCCCATGTATGGACCAAGTCATGGGACATGATGATGGAAACATCTAAGCCATCATTACACTTATACTTCTATAGTATACATGAATTAAACAGTGAATGGTTGAGAATATATATATATTCTTAATAAGAAGTATATCTTTCCCCATTCAAAATATGCACTACTACTGACAGCAAGAATATTAAGCCATATGTTTAGTTGCAAAAAATATTTAGACTACTGAAATATCTTACAACTTACAGAAGTAGTGCTTTGGAAAGTCCTACATGAACTTCCAAAGGAAGATTCTAGATTCATTTTTTAAAAGGTTTTGTATTGTTTGAACTTCAAAACAACTACCTAGACCCATGTAAGATTATCATTGATTTTTGTCACCTTTGAAGAGATCAGACAACAAAACTATCATTCATATGAATTTAATATAATTCTTATAATGATAACTATAAGAACAAGTGTAATATTAGAAATCATGGAATAGAAAACTAACCAAGGCTCACTTCTTTGAATCATTAATTTTACAATACTTGTACTTGAATTGTTCATTAAGATGCCTCAGCACCAGATACTATCAAAATTGCAGGGCAAGCCTGTTTATTTTCCATTCTTTCTTCATAGAGAAAAATAGTATTATTCTGCAAATGGTCTTCTACCTTTAGTAGACCTGTAGGGCTAAGAAAATATATAATATTTCTTCATAGTGAAAATAGGATTATTACATTACACATTTTGCTAATAGTCTTCTACCTTTAATAGACTTTTGAGCTAAAAAAGTATATGCACAAACACTTCATATTCATTACATATGAATAAAACCCACAGTATTATTATCAATAGAATAATAAAAGCATTATCATTTTAACATTCTGAAATAATATTGTATATTAACAATACAGGAAAATAAAATTTATCCTATAATAACACAGTGTTAATTGAACAAACTGTAAATATGAGTATTTATAGACATAAAAATAATATGTAAGTAATAATATATTCTTGTGCAAGATATTCCAACAAAATAAATACTTAAATTTTAAATGAATATATTTGATTTTATCTTTCATAGCCAGAATACATATTTAATTGATGTTTACTATATGTATTATGCATACAGATTTTGCTATTCTACTAGGAAAATGGGATGAAATATCAATTTCCATAGAGATGTAATGTTTGAATGGACTGAGTGCATAGATTTTACAGAAATAAAAACAGAAGCCTGATAGAGAAGGGTTTATGGAAATAAAATCAACAGTAACCAAAAAAAGACCAAAGAGAACTTTTGGGTTCACCTATCCCAGCCCAGATTAAGCATACTGCACATTCATTCTAAGCTGGTGCAATCTCCATCAGCATGTGAAGCAATATTAAGTCAAGTCTGTGTTTCCTGATCTTTAATTTTAGCTGAATAAAAAATTTCTTATTTTCAATATCTTTATTCACTCATCAAGATGATATTGTCTGTTGTACTCTGTTAAGAAATCCATTGAAAAAGCTCAAGAAGTACTTAAAATTGACACTCTAGGTTGTTGCTAAGTTCATTAAAATTATTGAGCTCAGATCAATGCCTGGCTCCAGGGATATTGTACAAATTAAAAACAGACTGAAAATGGCAAACAAAATCTTAAGAACAGTAAAGACAGGGTATTATTTGAAGGCTGTAATCATAAAGAAACCCATCCTATACTTTGGAGCTCCAGACCATGAAGGCTTTATGATTTTGAAAAGGTGATTTAGATTATATGAGTCTAAATTAGGCTATAGCCATAATAATTTGTATAGAACAAAACTTCACTCTCCTATATGAATGAGCATATGCTGTATTAACATAGCCTGGCAACTAAGTCAATGCACTCACTAAGCATGATCAAGTGTGCATTACAGATACAAGGACCTTTTTCTGTTGCACTAGAATATTAAAAGTTTTTTTTTTTTTCAGCATGTCATCACTAAAAATTTTAGAGATAAATGAAAACATGATTGTCAGGTCTTGACATTACTACAAATTTTGCTCTTAATGAATAAGAAGATCCTGAGTAGCTCCCAAAGCTCTGGGCATAGAGTCTTGAATACATGTTACCAGGCAGATCTGTCACTATTATTACAAGGGGACAAGGTTGGAATGGACAAGCTATAGCAGCTGTGTTCTCTGTCAACACAGAATTTAGATAGAGAAGAAAGGAATACAGAAATTGGGAGGACAAACACATATTATTGAACAAGTTAGATTTTCTGGCATTCTTCCTATCTATTTAAAAAAAAATCCAGCATGGCGGTGGTGGCACACACCTTTAATCCCAGCACTTGGGAGGCAGAAGCAGGTGGATTTCTGTGAGTTGGAGGCCAGCCTGGTCTCCAAAGTGAGTTCCAGGAAAGGTGCAAAGCTACACAGAGAAACCCTGTCTTGAAAAAAAAAAAAATCCAGCTCAAGCCATTGCTATTTATAGTTTTCCTAAAAATTAACACTTTCAACTCTATTATTTTTCTATATCACTACAGATTTAAAGCAGAGTTCTCTCATAATGTATAGGCAACAATATTTTTAAATATTAAATTAGGATATTGAAACCAAGCAGTGTTGGTTAGAATAAGTTTAAATAGGTATATTTTGTAACTAACAGGCTGGACTGTGAGATAGGATTGCTAGTTACTGAAGTATAATCCTCTGCAAAACTGATAGGTTAACACCATGTAGTCGGTATTTTCTTGTTTTCCTTTTTTTTTTTTTTTTAACCCTGTGTCCATGGGAATTGAATCTAAGAATTCCCACACATATGAAGATCAACAAATACTTGATTGCTTTAAATAAAATAGTGAAGAATTTGAGATTGACCTGAGTAATTTTTTTACTTGCAATCATGTCTAAATTACTGGCAATATCTAGCATAATATGAAAATTACACTAATAGACAATATATAGTGTTATTTAGGAAATGGCAAGAGATGAAAGTGTGCACATGTTTAATATGCAGGCAGCCAATGTAGGCTGAGCTTCTTAGTTTACAGAAGAGTTTTGGGGCCAAGACTGCTCAAGAAAGTATTGGGCAGAGCATGCAAAATTAGTAGAAGATGTTTCCAGAAGGACCTACATCTGCATTACCAACCTCTATTCAAATTGTTGATCGGGGCAGTCCAAGAGATTTCCAAAATGATATTGGTTATTTGTAGTGGATAGCCATCCCAGCATTGGCCTGGAAGTTCCAACCTCCATTGAGGCTTCAGTAATGATCACGCCCACAAGGCGGGGCAGAGGAGGGAGCAGAAGACCAAGGAGCAGGAGGAGGGGGCTCTCTTGGTTCCGGGATGCGGGACGCAGGAAGAGACCGAGCAGAGTTCTCCAGAGAACACCACCAGACTGCCCTATACCTTTGCCAGACCCTGCAACCTACCCCTTCATTTGTAAGTTACCCCACAAAATAAACCTCCCTTTTAACTACATGGAGTGGCCTTAATAATTTCACCAATAGTTATTGCCATTGCCCTTAGTTGCCATCCCCTAAATACAAAATTTGGAAGAATTGAGCAGGAAATGAACTGGGAAACTTCTACATGAAGATAAGCATTCTAATACAAAGCTTGGAAGAAGTGAGCTGAAAATGACCTGGAAAATTCCTACCTGAAGACTAGCTTTCATAGCATCTAAAGATACTAGACATGCTATCAAAACAGAAGAAAAGTAAAAGTCCTACTCAGATGTGAAGTCTACAGACTACAGAGATGAGCAGAACTGCAGGATATAAGCACAAAGCCGATAAAGACACAAATCTCAGCAGTAATCAACAGTCACCTAATTAGACATGACTCTCCACAGAAGGAAATTCATGACTGTTACAGTAAGTTCAGACAACTACCTGTGGTTGGCAAGGTCATAGACCCTGCAGTATAACCTATGATTGCCACATTTCTAAGCCAGTAGAATTCCCAGCTGCATTTTAAGTGACTGCCTTATATTCACAAACAAGTGTAGCTTTAGCCCTCATCAAAGAAATATCTTTTTGCAGCAGACTGAAGCCATTAAAAGCATTCAAAACTAGACAAAACTCATCCAAATATTACATACAATCCCTGCAACTAAGACTCAGATAACAGTGAAGAAGAGGATGCATTTAAGAGCCAGTGGACCAATAGACCTGCTGATAGATGGTGTCCTCTTCTAGACATAACAGGGAGGCTGCACCCAGGAATCACAATCACATGGTTGCCTAAACCAGACACACATAATGAGAATACACGTTGACCCCACTCCTAGATGAAGAGCTGGGGACTCTCAATAGCTGCTGAAGGACAAATAAGCAGATTTTTGCAAGGCCAGGCCTACTTATTCTTATGAGATCAGCCCTAAGCACATATACATAGGGACACTGCTTCATGGGAGGAAGGAAAGAGAGAGAGAGAAAGGGAAAGAGGGAAGGGAGGGAGAGGGAGGGAGAGAAGGGGAGAGAGGGAGGAAAGGGGACAGTTTGGGAAGAAATGAGGGAATATAAATAGTTTTATGACTGAATATTTTCCACCTGAATTTTTTTTTTCCTGTAGATATGATTGTCGGGTTTTGTTGTTAATTAAAAGTAAAGATGAAGCACTGACTAGTTAAATGTCCTTTTCCAAGTTATCATTAATCTTTGGATTCATACCACACTAGTGTAAATCATCTTACTTTTGCTTGTGATCAACAGTTCACTTTTAGTCAAAATGTCAACTCTTCTCCATTGTGCTTTTCCTTCAATACTCATTTCCAGCTACATTGCATGGCCACCAATGTGTACAGGAGGGAGGCAAGAGATATATATATAATTTTTCTGTGTCAGGCAAAGATAGATAATCTGCATTAAAAACTCTGACATTTATGTTTAATTCTGTTTGTCAGAAATATTAACAGTATAGCTGTCATGAGCCATTTGTGTTTTCCAGTAATGGCATTGCTGACAGAAGGGGGAACCTTGCCAGATTTATAATAGTTAGCTGTAAAATCCATACGCATAGCAGTTTGGAAATCTGTTAGTGACTTGCCACCATATCTGAATATTGAACTTCACTATTGTCTCTAAAGCATTTACTATATGTTTAACATTTAAAGCCCTTGTATATCATGTGAATATATAATGAAGAATGGTTTATTCTACAGCTCTTTGTGGAGCTCTATTTCATGGTACAGAGGTCAAAATGCATTCTGTAGTTTAATGAGATTGCTCTGCAATATTAAACACACAACCTGACCAGAAGTTTAAACAACACAGATGCAAAAATGGAAACATTAACTTTATTGGCATGTGGATTTTATAATTAGTCATAAGGTATGGAAGCATATTAAGGAAGAAAAGAAGTAGTTATTGTGAGGAAACAGTTTAATTCTTTTCTTCAGAAATAGAACACATAAATCATGAGAATAAGTAATCAGAAAAAAGTATGTGGATTATTGCTGCCTGAGCAGGATTGGTTGGTAACAGTCAGAAGATCAAAAGTAAAAAAGTGAAGGATACTTGAAATTTCATAGATTATTTTAATATAAATATCTCTATATAGCTTAAAATTGTTTTAGAAATATTTTCTATTTTATTATTAACTAAATTTATTCATTTATTTTATGTCCAGAAGATAATTTTTTCTCCCTCCTTTCCTCCCATTCCCTCATTTCACCTCCTCCACCCAACTCTCCCAATCCACACCTCCTCTGTTTCTGTTCAGAAAAAGACAGGCCTCCCATGGGTGTCAACAAAGTGTGGCAAGTCTAGTTGTGGAAGAACTAAGCTCCTCCACTTGTATTAAGGCTGGACAAGGAAACTCAGTATGAGGAATAGGTTCCTAGAAGTCAGGCCAAACATTAAGGACAGGCCCTGCTTCTATCATGAGGTGTCCCAAAAGTAGTTCAAACTACATAACTGTCACACATATGTAGAGGGCCTAGTCAGTCCATGAAGGCTCCCTAGCTGTTGGTCCAGAGTCTTTGATGACCTTGACCCCTATGGCTCATACAATCCTTTCTCCCTCTCTTCAACAGGATTCCTCCAGCTCAGCCCAGTGCTTGGCTGTAGATCTCTATATCTATTTTCATCAGTCACTGGATGAAGACTTTCTGATGACAATTGAGGTAATTACCAATCTGATTACAGGAGATCAGTTCAGGCTACCAATCTGCTATTGCTAGAAGTCTTAGCAATAGACTTGTAGATTTGTGGGAGTTTCCTTTGCACCAGGTTTATGCCTGACCCATAAATGCCATCCTCTTCCCCCATCAAAATATCTCTTTCTTTACTCTCTCCTTTGATCCACCCCCTCCAACTAAAAGCATATTTACACAATGGAGTATTACTCACCTGTTAAAAACAGTGACATCAGGAAATCTGCAGGCAAATGGACAGAACTAGAAAAAAATCATCCCGAGTGAGATAACCCAGCCCAGAAAGACAAAAATGGTATTTACTCTTTCTTAAGTGGATATTAGCTATAAAGTAAAGGATAACCATGTTATAATCCACAAACCAAAGAGGCTAGGTAATAAGGAGGACCCAAAGTGGACAGGGACTAATGAGCTCTCCTGTGTATACAGGGGTCCAGCAGGGATAGAAATATTTTCAATGTTATCTGTCTCTGCCTTCACCTGCTCCTCTGTCCTATGCTATCCACTCCCTATTTACAAGCTCTTCCATTATTTACGTTTCCACCTAATACCACCTGGATTTCCCTGTCTCTTCTTTCTTCAAACCCTCCACTCTTTTCACTTCAGGTCTCCTTTCTGGTTTCTTGGCTTCCACAGGTGTTACAAGTTGATCACACAAATCTAAACAATTGAAGCTACAAGCCACATATGAATGAGAACATGTAGACATTTCTTTCTGCATCCAGGTTTCCTTACTTGTTATATTTTTCACTTGTAATCATTTACCTAATTTTTTATAATTTTAATTTTTTAGAGCTACATATAATTTCACTGTGTATATGTAATATGTTTTCATTGAATCCTTGAAATGGAAGATATTTTCATGAAATTTCTTATAAATTATTTTTTTAAAAGCCTGTTCTTCAGAGGATAGAGAAGCCAGGTTACTGATCACTATGTTTAAAGTAAAGCCTTATGTTAACTCCACATTTATTTATTTATTTATTTATTTATTTATTTATTTATTTTTATATTAATTTTTTTATTATATGTGTTTTAATTTCACACATCAGCCATGGGTTCCTTTTTTAATTTTTTTTTTTTAATTTTTGTGACAGGAGTTCTCTGTGTAGCTTTGGTGCCTGTCTTGGAACTCACTTTGTAGACCAGGCTGGCCTCAAACTCAAAGAGATCCATGTGCCTCTGTCTTCCAAGTTCTGGGATTAAAGGTAACTGCACATTTTAACACCTTCCCCACAGAATATACAAAAAAAGAAAATTGTCTGGGCTTGCAAGCAAAAGTTAATTCATGATTTAGGTTAATGGGATTATTTTGTTCATTCTGACGTGATTCATCAGGATGCTTTTTCAGGCCTGTGAATCTCACAGAACTGTTGTTTTCATAAAGACATGAATGGATGAATATATGAAGAGTTCTGTGATGGTCTATTAAATGATCTCTTACATTGAAGTCTGGTGCAGCCTTAGATTTGTATGTGTGTGTGTGTGTGTGTGTGTGTGTGTGTGTCTGTGTGTGTGTCTGTGTGTGTGTGTGTGTGTGTGTCTGTGTGTCTGTGTGTGTGTGTTAATTAATGGGCTTTTTTCATTGCACAAGATGCAGACGACACTTGTAGCAATGGTATAAGGATGTTTAGATCTCATTCACATCTAATCTTTCTCAGTACTCTTCTATGTCCTTTCTTATTTCAATTAAATATGGAACGTAACATGACAGCCTTGAGCAAATGACGGCTGAATGGAGTGTTGTAATTTGTAAGTCAATTAGGCCATCCCCACCTCCATGAATTCCTAGTTCTCAAAAGATACAGAAGACTGTTCACCTGGCTGAGGTTTGGGGTCTCCAAGATAACTGAAGTCTTATTCAATCTGTGGTCTGGAGACTATGAACCGCATAATTACAACTGTTGTACTTGGAGTAGATTAAGACAAAAGATCAAATAAGCAAAGAAACACATAACAACAAACAATGCTTAGCCATGAGTATTTCAAAGGTGAACTTAAAAGTTCTATATTCTGCCACTTTTTACTACAACTTAATACCCTTTCCTAAAAGTATTTATATATAATAAGTCTGATTTCCCTTTTCATAATTAGACTCATCGATGTCATCATGAGAGCTCAGTTCAGGAATGAAGTTCAACCAAAATATTAATGTTTGTTTAGAGATTTGTAGCAGAATTGTTACAAGTTCTTATTAATAAAATAAACTCGAAGCCAAGTATTGGGGTGAACGCTGGAAGATCAGAGACACAGAACAAACCACAGCTTCCTCACCTCGCCAGTTCCTCAGCTGGTCTTGTTTCCTCAGACTGCAAACTTCTGAGTCCTCATCCAAATGAATCTCAGTTGAACTGTGCTGCTCAAAGCCTAAACGCTTAACCAGCCAAAATACTTAACCAGCCAAATGCTTCTAGTTTCTGGTCCTCACGCCTTATACATCTTTCTCTTTCTGCCATCACTCCCTGGGATTAAAGGCTTGCTTTCTGGGATTAAAGCCTTGTGTCACCATGCCTGGCTGTTTCTAATGTGGCCTTGAACACACAGAGATCTGCCTGGCTCTGCCTCCCAAGTTCTGGGATTAAAGGTGTGTGATCCCACTGCCTAACCTCTATGTTTAATATTGTGGCCATCCTGTTCTCTGACCCCAGATAAGTTTATTAGCATGCACAATATTTGGGGGAACCCAATACCACCACAGAGAATAGTTACTGTTGAGGGGTTCTTTGGATAGACATAGATAGTTAACTTATACTCTTAGTTTTTGTGTTCCCTAAATCCAAGTTACTTATTTTTACATTTCAGTAGAGTTTCAAATACTCCAATATCGTTGACAATACATGATGTCTGTCAATGTCTCCCCAACTGTGATATTTTATAGGACAAAAATCATTTTACTTTAATTAAAAAAGTTTCCACACCTCATTCTGTTTCCCCTTCATAGTGATTCCATTCGGTTCAGCCTAGAGCAGGATATTAACGATTTGTGAACATTCCAAGCAGCAATTTCCCAAACAGTTATCCATCAGTAAATGTTATAATATTACTTCTTATTTAAGATTCAAGGTTTTCTGTTTTTCCCTTTTATGTATGAACATGGCTTAAACATTTTGACTGAAATGAGCAGACATTTAAAATATACAGGTTTGGAAGTGAGGTGAGTAAACCTGGTCTCAATTGTAAGCCACTACAAGGAATCAATACATTCCATTTTGTCACTGTATTGGCTTTGTGAATGTTATCTTATAGGAAACAATGAATGCTAGAAAACAATGCAAATACAGTAATTTCAAGTGTGCTGGGTGCAATTTTGTCTATAATTTCCATAAAATTGTTTGTCTAACCATAGCCAACAGGGAATACATACAACATGCATGTGTTTACACTCTTATCATCTACCTCTGACTTAGTTCACTGCAGGTGTGATGAGCTAACACTTTCACACCTGGAGTTATATTTTTCAGTCAAAAGCAAACAGTTCCTTCCCATTAGAATGCAATAAGTATAACTTGTCTTACTGCCATTTCTACAAGTCATTGCTAGATCTGTTCAAGGCTGTACCACTATTTTGCAAGCATATTTAATATGTAAAACTTATTAAGTGTTGTTTCAATCATCTATTGCGTATGTCAACATAGAAGTTTTGAGTTAAGGCCCTCACTCATTTTTCTCCATTAAGCCTATGAATTCACTGCACAGTTTTGCATGCTTTTATAATAAAGAAAGTATTGCTCAAGTGAAAAGGAAGTGTGGGGACTGAGAAGGAAGCACACAGGATTGTAGTTTAGATAAACAACAGTAGCGAACACAAACACCTTTCCCAAAGGTGGTATGCAGTATGTGACTACACACAGAGGAGAGCCCCTAAGGAGTTACTCTAGTGAAAAATCAAGTGATATGAGTGAGCTGAGCAGTACTGCAGGCAGACAATGCCAGAATGCAGCCAGCGGAAAGGAACTGGTACAATTCAGAATCAAAAGCAATGGACACTGAACAGTATGCTGCACATGGAAAAGAATCCTCAATTTTTTCTGATAACCATCTACTGGGGAATGACACTCACACATAACCCACGTGCTCCCAGTGGCATGAGTTCTTTCTAGTCTGCTGAAAATACTGAAAGAAAATACTGAAAAGTTACATGGGAATTCTTATTCAAAATGAGAAAGCTTGTACTACATGTTGGAAAAAGTCATTAAAATGATAAAATCCCAAGATCTTTAAGTAAAGATAATATATATATATAATTTTGCCACAGTACATGTAGAAATAAATGTTTAGCCCTGGATGTAATAAACTGTGCTGCTGACATGTTAAAATTCTTACTATTTTTAATACACATCAGATAATAGAAAATGCATAACTTAGTTTCTTTATTTAAATGCTGGCATGTGGTGGGTGATATTGTATCTCCCAATATATTGTACACCCTAATAAACTTACCTGGAGTCAGAGAACAGAACGGCCACTAGACAGACATAGAGGCCAGAAAATGGTGGCGCACACACTTTCTATCCTATCACTTGCAGGGCAGAGGTCTATCTGGATCTTTGTGAGTTCAAGGATATACTGAAAACAGCCAGACATGGTGACACATACCTTTAATCTGAGGTATTGATGGCAGGAAGCAGAAAGGTATATAAGGCATGACACTAGAAGCTTTTGTTATGGGCCATGTAAATTTTATTAGGGAAATGACATCAATATGATACACTCACAACACAGAACAAAGTAGATGCTACTACTACTCCAGCTGTCCTTGTCCTGCCATTCTGCCCAAGGGCGATGCAAACCACCTGCAAGCCATACTTCTCAGCCACTTGTACTTGCTTCAACCACCCAAGTTGCCTCCATTCTTATTCTGTCATGTCCTCAAAAAAACACCATGCACCACAGGGCTAGTCACCCCAATACCATTAGCTGAATGGATCAAATTCCCACAACACTTCCCCTTTTTGGTCTAATTATGAACGTTCTAATCTAAATATAAATCTATATAACAAGAACAATTATCAAGTATTGTCCAGAAGAAATAAAAGGTATTGTCATAAACAAAAATGGAACTACAACCAACAAGAACAACATCAGGCAAGAAACACTTTCTAGATGTGATTGGCAAATTACAGAGATTACGCCAATAGTTGTCCCATTCTGAGGAGTCTAAGTCTTGTATCGAATATGCCCTTAGCTAAGATTCCAGAGGACTGTAACTGTCACTGTCTAATCTTCAAATCTTCAGCCCCATCAAAGATCTGAGAGGGAAAGTAATATTACCCGAGTAAGCAAGACATGCAAGCAAGCAACTTCCAAAACAATGTCAGAAAGGACAGAAACATCTAGCTGCCTGGACTCACCCAAAATTCCCGAGGCTTTTAAGCTTTTAGGCTTTTAGCAGCAGTTCAGCTGAGATCCATTCAGATGAGGACTCAGAGGCTTCCAGTTTGAGGAAACAGTGTCAGCTGAAAAGTTGGGAAGGTGAGGTTGGTTGTGGCTTGTTCTATCTCTCTGATCTTTCAGAATTTATCCCAATGGCTGGGACTGAGTCTTTTAGTAATAAGACCACTTTAGATTCATGTTACACTGGCAGTATATGTTTTCCTTTCTCTTGCTTTTACTTCCGTTTGCTATTTATTTTGTCTTTGATATCTTAGATCCACATAAAAAATGTACTATGTTCATGTACTTTTTTGGTAATTTTGTTTGGGAGGTTTTTAGATTTCATTATGAAAAATTATTTCAGTAATATTTTATTGCATATATTTTGCTCTATAAAGAAACTGAAGAATTTAAGCAATATGTAAATCAACATGCATTTTTGACAAGATGTGTTACATAATTTAAAAATACTTAACATTCTTCAATGAATTTAGACATCTTAAAATTATCATATAAAACATGTAGTTTATGCACAATTACACATATAATTGAATATGACTCAATATATACAAATAATAAATCATAAATACTCCACAAGAATTCAGTGAGGAAAGATAGTAAAATCTATATTAAAATTAATATATGTATCTACAATATACTGAGGTTTCCTATTGAATGATAAAAGGCAACATATAAAAAATAAGGTTTAAGCAGTGTTCATATTAAAACACTACCCTTAGTTTAATTTACTCATTAATAGTCTCATTTTTAAAATTACCTATCAATGTAAATTCATTTATTAAACATTAAAAATTATGTTAATTATTTGTTGAAACAGGGCTATCAAACTTCATGGGTTTTTAATATAAATTGCCATGACAAAATAATATACATATGTCATAGATCATAGTTATTATGTTATCTGTACCATATGCAGTTATTTTTTTGCCAAGATAAATAGGAAGACCTGTTGAGTAATTTATATTGTGAAATGGTGTAAAAGATAAAAGTAGCATGGCTGTAAGGATTGCATCTGAGAAAATAAATAAAGGAGATACCACAGAAAGCTCTAAGATTTTGAAGTTGCTAAAAAGAAGAAATAATGAAACCTAAGGACATCAGGTGCTGAAGTCTTTGTAGAAAACATGGAGACAGGGTATATTGCTGGTGATGGGAAAGTATGAATGTGCTGCCTGACTGAGTCTTGTAGCATCCAGACAAGTGACTGTGTGTTGACTGTTAGTACTGAAAACTTTAGAGAGAGATGGGAAGCTATGGTGAGGAAGGAGTATTAACACCTAAGATTGAGAGGGTTTGACTGAAGCATCAGCTAGGTTCTAGATGCCCTATAAAGAGTAATCAGTGGGATGAAAGAATCATTTACATTTTTATTGCAATAATTCAGGAATTCATGGTAGTTTGGAAAGTTGTTCAGGTGTGTCCAAGGATTTAATGTTGTGACACAATATTGAAATTCATAAAGTTTAGGTGATGAAATAAATTATGCTTAGTACTGGGGATTAGGATACCAAAGATAAGATACAGATTTGATGTCTGGTAAAGTTGACTTTCTTGTAGGCGACCATAGTCTCATTGTAACTCACATGGCTAACTGGGTGAAGAGCCACTCAGAGCTGTTTTGTCAGACACTAATCTTGCTCTTGGAAAGGGTCTTCAAGATGTAATTATGTTCCAAAGGCACAATTACCCAACGTCATCACATGAGGATAAAGATTTCACTGTGTAAAACAGGGAATCTATGCAATTCTATGCAACATTAGATTTAAAATTGGTTGTTTAGGCTTGGGCTTTGGTTGGTTGGTTCAAAGATGAATAGTTATTATAATACATTCTAATTTAAAGGTACTTTAGAAGATAACATAATAAAAATTGACTGGATTGAAGTAATGTTATAACTCCACACTTTGTGTTGAATTTCAAAATCAGCATCAGGAACGTGATCAGATATGAAAAGACTAGCAAGAAACATTAAATAATAAGAAAATTAAGAGAAGTAAGTACATATAATATTTCATTTAAAATGATAATGAGTAGTACAAGAATGTGTGTCCTTCTTAGTGTCCTCACCTTTACCTAGCTTCTCTGGGGTTGTAGATTGTAGCCTGATTATCCTTTACTTTGTGTCTAATATTCACTTATGAGTGAGTACATAACATGTTCATTTTTCTGTATCTGTGTTACCTCTCAGGATGATTTTTTTCTGGGGTTGGTATGTAAAAGGAAATTATTTTTAAATAAAATTTACATAAAAAATTAATATTTGTGTAAAATTGAAATGATTACTATATGGGATATTCATGAAAAATTCAGAGAAATAGTCCTTCCATCTTCCACAAGAAAAACCTCCTTGAAAATAGATCCACTAAAAATAGATTCTGGTTCATGAAGAGCAAATATAACCAAAGGTACAGGATCAGCAGTCTTGGACACAGGACACAGGAAGAGATTCCAAAGGTTTTAATGATACTGGGAGTACTATGCACAGAATGACAACTTTAGAAAAGGCCATGTCTTTATATTCCAGAAAAGTGGGCAAATTCTTGGTGATAATTTAGCTTACTTACATCAAGCAAGATACATGATAAGGTGTTTCTACAATCCCTTAGCTGGGGTACACAGTAAATGCAAATCTTCTATGCAAGTCTTCAAATGGGGTTGTCAAATTCTTCATAATTCTGTGACTCTATGGATTTCTGAAAGCACCATTCATAAAGATGAGGAAAAATCACCTCAGGACACATCAAGGATGAGTTGGTAAGGAGCCTATCATAAGACAACTGGTTCATTCTCATGACATATACTCATGAACATTGACCAGAGCCAGGACAAAACTGTAAGTGGGAAGAAATATGATGTTTCAAAGGAAAGCTTAGAAAACTCACATTCAATGATATTAATAACCAAGATATGTGGTTGTGTTCCATGCGGATATCTGGGTGACAAAATACCTGTTCAGAGTGATAAATGAATGAAATCTAAGGAAGTCATAAAGGCAAGATTCCTAAGAAACATGACCAGCATGTTTAAAAGTTTCTAAGGCACACATTATTGGTAATAAATGTGGGAGCCTGCATACTGCATGAATGTTCCTCTTCTCTTAATTGTGTGGAATGACTTCAGAGCAGCTGTGTGTTGATGGATAGAAATGATGTCTTTAATGAAATGGTTAATTATTGGACTATAGAATCTTCCAAGGGCTATATATACTAGGGAGTAGGGGATAAATTGTCTAAAGAGATTAAAAACAAGACCTACACAATACATACATGGAAGAACTCAGGGCCAACATAACAATACCTAGCACAATATTTTGTTATCTTGTGAGATCTTAAAATTACATAGTAGTACTTGGGTGGATGGAGGGTAAAAACACTTTGATTAGCTTTGAACCTTGCTTTTGGTTTCTATACTCTAGTCACAACCAAATACCTGGCTTAACCTCTACAATGGGATTGCAAAACACTGAATACATAGAAGATAATGTAATCTATACAAGTATAACAGCATTAATAAACAATATGCTTTGAGTTTCTAGTATAGGACTGGTTAGAAGATGGGTGTTACAATACAAATAATAAAATAATATATAGCTGTTGGAACACTGTCCAAAGATGGAATCATGTGAGGAGAATTCTGAGGGTTTGTGAGAAAACCCAAAGAAAGCAACCCAAGAGGTCTTTGACTTCAGTTTCTTCAAAACAAGTAATTGTTCTTTGTAGTAATTTGAATGTAATTGGCCCACATAAACTCATAGGTAGTAACACTATTAAGAGGTGTTGCATTGTAGGGGCAAGTATGGTCTTCTTGGAGGAAGTGTGTCACTGTCAGGACAGGCTTTGAGGTCTTATATGTGCTCAAGCTATGCTCAGTAAGACAGACCACTTCTTGCCTCTGGGCCAAGATGTAAGATCTCTCACCTCCTTCTCCAGCGCCATATCTGCCTCAATGCTCCCTTGTCATGACAATAATTAATTAAGCTACAAACTGTAAGCACATCACCCCAATTTATGAGTTGCCATGGTCACAACATCTCTTCACAGCAAGAGAAACTCTAAATAAGACTTTCTTGGAATGTGTTTTCATACTCCTCTATAGTGTAGCAAATAGGAGTGAGTTTACTTCATATTATTTATTATAATTAGCTATTGGTATTTGTTTATATGCCTCCACAAAAGCACATGTTTTGGCTTCTCCACCTCCTGTGGTTTGTCCTTGTGATTGGACACTTTAGTCATGTGATTCCTCATAATCCTCAGAGTATAATTAGTATGATGTTCTGAATAAAGTTGACTATTGAATGAGACTTTACCTCATATATGGGCTCCAATCTCTCAGGTTCAAGTGCCTGTGGAGGGGTATGTGTATAGCAAGTAAAATATTGTAGATAGAGGAAGCCACTTTTGAGGTATTAGAAAATATTAAATGTTAATTTCAGGAAACAGGTGCTAGAATATGGGAACAAATAGAAAAATTAATGTTATATAGGCCACTACTTATTTGTAGAGTAAGGCATTGATGACTTTTCTCCTGGTAGTTTTCTAAATATTTTGATATTCTATGGGAAAATCAGCATGGCTTGATAATGGACAGAAGAATTTTTTTTAAGTGCAACACTGATAATTATACAATACAACCAACAAAAGCAATAAAGCAGCTTGAAGGGATTCTGTGAAATAATGTGTATAGTAACTCTTAGAACTTTTTTTTTTTTTATTTTGTGTTTGAAATACCAGTGAGACTGTGAGCATAGTCTTACTTCACCAATGATAGCTTTCAGGGAAATAGTCTGATTCTTTTATTCACATTTGGCAACCACTGCAGAAGCATACTATAAATTGAAGTCTTGATTATCATGCAATGTTTAAAATAGTGAAATACTCTACAATAGACTATGCTCTATTTATTTAATATAATGGAGTAAGGTTAACTATATTTCTTTAGAAATTAACAGCATTTATACTGTGACATGTAAAGAGCCTGATTCTAGAATCCTGACTCTCAGCACAAAAGTGTATCATTTTTTCCAAGAGGTTAGATACCTTCCTCAGGTTTCCACTTGTTAAGGAGAGCATTCTGTCTTCCTCCAAAAACTCAAAGATGATGTTACACCTCCTATTCTCAAACCCAGCAAAGAGCATTCAATCATAGTCAATGAACCATTGTTTGTATCTAATGTAAACCACACTAAGGACAGGATTGCTTTTCATCTGAAAGACATTGGATTGGTGTCTGTTGACAACTAGGAATGCTACTAAAGGGAGGGTTGTTCTCTTTGCTGATTTAAAGAAACAGCAATGTGGCAAAGAAAGCAGAGCAAAACAACCTAATGAACAAACCAAATTCAAGCTGAAAATAATTCTGGCATCTTATGATGCAAACAGGTCCTGAAAAGGCACTCAGTTTAGTGTACCTTGTATTTCATACAAATAGCACTGATTAGTAGTAGTCAATGATTTTCTTGCAAAGTCAGTATTTAAATCTTTAATTTGTATCCATGATCAAAATAAAAAAAAGACATTGCTTCACTAGTATGAGCATTTAATAATTAAGTACTATAACATGCCAGTCTTTGATGCTATGAAAACATGTTGACATAACAGGTCAAATGGGAGATAAAGTCTGACACATAACATAGTTTTAGATGAGACTTCCGTGCAGCTTCCAATTCAGAGGGCAAAAATTACTTTCCCCTCATAGTAGACTTGCTTTATATTCTAGTTCTAAAAATCAATTAGACTTGGAGCAGAGTAATTAAATGAACTAATTACATGTTGATTCAAATTATAACTATACTTCCTTGGAAACTTTCTTTCACTAAACGGTGGCTATCAACTCTATTCCAGTATGTTTTCTGAGAGTGCTGCACTGTTTTCTAGAAAATATAATTGTGAAGGGAAATAGTGATCATATTTAATTTATCATTATTGCTTTCTCAAACTTAGTGGGTTGCTATAAGTTTAAATTCACACAGAAATTATGGCTTATTACATAGATCTGCTGACAAGTTTAGCACATAGGTTAATCTTGTTTCGTTCATTTTGGTACATACAATACTTCAAAATGATTTGAATTTCTTTCTGATGCATCTCTGAATTATTTTATTCATGCCCAGCTTATATTAAGGTGTGCATTTTGTCTAATATTTCTGCATTAGTTTATGATTTCCTTAAATCCTTATCTGAATTGATAATGTAGTTGTGTTTTTCAAACACTATGAAATGTATAATGCTATTAGGTAGAAAGTCAAAAGAAATCACATCACAATGAAGGATAAGGCTAGAGTAAATATGTATTATTATATATGACTAAAAAGATTACAGAGGTTTATTATGTTTTGTAATTTCATTATATTCAGTTACATATGGATGCATTTGTCTCTAACAATAAATATATCTTTTTCTTTCTTACAAAGATAAAATGCTTCCAGGTGTAAACAGATGACAGAGTGAATTCATACAGCATGGCACACATCAGTTAATACACCCTAATTCAAATTTGATGCAGAGCATTATTCTTTGATATCAAAGTGCTCCAGAATATCCTAAGAGGGAGGCTGTTTCTTCATCTCATTTGTATGTATGTTTGTGGTTACATGTATTTTAGATGTACAATTCCAACATTGCATAGTGGTGAAAATCTAATGTGTGGTAACCATTTATCCTGATGATCATCATAAGTATTTGAGTGTATTGCTTTATGGCTCTTTCAATCTGTGGGTAATCCCTTGATTCAGTCCCTGCATTATCATCTAGGAAAAGAAAGTGTCATTGACCTTTGCCAAAATGTAATCTTCTCATCTCTTATAGCATTACTATATAGGTATCCAATATATCCAATAATCCTCTGCTAAGCCACCTTAAACCTGATTTTTTTTAACTTTTCCTACTATGCTTATATCACAATAGCATAAAACATAAACACAGTGTTTCTTTTGTGCATGTGAGGGATTGATCACAGGTGTTCATTGGCTACCAAGTCAGTGTGGGTTCTGAACAGGATAGTGTAGTAGTTCTGTATAACTATACACATATGTATAACACATACAGGTGTATGACACCTGCCACAGAACTTGAATCATTTTTTGAATGTTATCATGTCTAATATAGTATAAAAACTATTTAAGTAATTATGTTACACAATCTTTATGAATCAATGATAAAATATGCTGATATCTATCATCTATTTATTCTATATTCAAATATAAATATTCAAAACAAATATTCATTGCTCTTCCAATGTTTTATACCCAAGGTTGGTTGAGTTTGTGCTATCCTAGTCTTGAGGCTTCCTTCCTGTCTCCCTTCCATCTGACTTAGACAAGAATTCCAAGACAAAGTCTTAATTTCCTTCTCATTGTTCCTGAATCAGAAACATATTTAATATACTTCCTGGGATATTTATTTTCATATCTGCAAACCATTTTTTAACATAGTCTTTTTAGAAGCAAAAAATTAAAAAAAAAAAAACCACAACATCCATAACATATAAATGTTAAAACTGTTAACTAAAGAAATGGGGAGAAAAATCAAACTGAATTTTTAGGTTAGCCAGAAATTATTTCGTGAAATGTATCAAATATAATTGGAAATAGTCAGTTAAGAATTTCAACAATGAGCAAACTGAATTCATATGTGAATCTAAAAGTTAAACTTCAAGATAAGTTATCCAAAGTGTGAAGGAAGATTGTGGTCCTATGGCTTGGACATCAATGGCTCTGTATAAGGATACACATATCCGTATCAAATGTTTAAATTACATTGTTCTAATGTAAGGTTTAGATGACATCAGGAGCTTACAGAAAAATAAAATAAATTTCATTTTATTTCCTAGTTATAGACCTCATGGGGTTGAAGAAGTCCGAGTTCACACATAGGAGAGATGATTTGTCACAGGCTTGTAATGGGAAAATTAATTCTGAAAGAAATATAGAGTACTACCTTGGAGAAAGTTAATTTTTAAATGGTTTAAGATTAGTCCACATTTAGAAGCTTATGATTTATTTTACTGGGTGACTCATGCCTTGAATTATTTGCTACTTCATTATGTTTTGTTTCATACTCTTCTATAGAAGTCTACATTACATACTTTTTTTTTTTTTTTTGAAACAATGTTCTTCTAACTGGTGGTGGCTCATGCCTTTAATCCCAGCAGAGACAGGTGGACATCTGTGAGTTCAAGTCCAGCCTGGTATACAAAGCAAGTTCCAGCACAGGGTCCAAAGCTACAGAGAAACCCTGTCTTGAAAAACAGGAAACACACACACACACACACACACACACACACACACAAAACAAAACAAAACAAAACAAAACAAAACAAAACAAAACAAAAAAAACAATGTTCTTTAAACGAGAAAACAATGTTCTTTAAATGGCATAATATGAAGATATTAAAAAAATATATCACTCATATGGTTTCCTAAAAGTATAACTCATACACCAATAACTTTAGTTTCTTAAGCATCATAACTATTTAAATATAAGGGTTGGTCTTTAAATATATGTCATGATGCATTGCTAAATATTAAATCGATTATTACTCCTAATAGACTTATTCTTACAGGAATATTCTTATAATGAGATCATGCTGGGTTTATCTAAGTAAGTTGAAATATGATCAACCAAAAGAATATTTAATTAAAATGTTCATTCAGTCTAGATAATTCAAGTAGGAATGATTTCATTTCTCATCAAAATCTTCCCCTCTCTGATTGCTGGACAAATTAGTGAGACATGTTGCTGGTATAAATCACATTGAGTGATGTCTAAGCTACATCATATGTTTATCAAGTCATGTTTTCTACATATGAACATTGAATTCATCACCATAGGAGTTCTACAACCAGGAAACTGAATGAAATGCCTTTTCCTGTAAACTACTTATGTTATCTAAATCCTAAATTATATGAATGACACTTAAATAATATGAAAGAAAAGTTCAAACTCATTTGACATGGTAAAATGATTATTTTGATGTCAAGTATTTTATTAGTTTCTAGTATAAGTATAGTGGAACCAGGGGGAAAATATCTTCAGAGAACTGGGCATATGAAATTATAAAATTAATTTTTACTAAGAACGTGAGAGTTCAATACTGTTTGGAATGTGAAAGAACCACACCAAGATTTAATAAACGAAGCATCTTTAATATGGTTTATACAACATAATCAATGAAGTTTAATTTAGTAAAGTTACATATGTTAAAATATATTTTTCTTAAAGTAAATATATCCTTTATTGCATATCAATTACATGAATACTCATCTCTGGATGAATACATGCGGCACTAGTTAGTTTCTTTTCTTTTCTTTTCCCCTCTTCTTTTTTCTTCTTGACTCAATATCATCTAGACTCATGTCATCTAGAAAAGGGAGCTTAAACTGAGAAAATGCCTACACAATATTGTTTTGTAGGCAAGTATGTAAGACATTTTCTTGATTAGTTATCGATTTGGAGGCCTAGCACACTGTGGGCAGTGTCACCCTGGGTAGATGTTCATGAATTTATAACAAAGAAAGCCGAGCATCACATGCAAACAAGCAAGTCAAGGTGTCTGTTTTATTTCCTGTCTCTACATTCCTGCCTTGAGCTCCTACCCTGACTTTCCTTAGTGATAGAATATAATCCGAGTCATGCAAAATGAAAGAAATCTCTTCTATCCCAAACTGCTTTGTAGTGATGTTTTATCACAGAATTAAAATGAGAAATAAAACACACACACACACATAGTGCAAATATATGTAAACAGAAGACAAATAATTTTTATTGTTCATTTTACAAATTACTTCATCAGAAAATTGAGATAATGAATATTTCACTATGTTCTGAATATCGTGTTTGTGTGTATTTGACTAGGTCTTTGTAAAAATGGAGAAATGAGCATAACAATAAACTGTGATCATATCACCATCTATTTCTTTGGGCTGGAAGTATGGAGTTTACTAACTCTTACACCAAATAAAAGATCTGCTGTTGTTTTTAACTGTAGAGAAGTGAGCTGGTTTATAGCTTGGTGGAATACATTACTGACTGGTTAGAGATCTCAGTATGCCATAGCCTAGCAGCTTTCTCTAAGCTTGGCAGTATGGAAACTCAATCCCTCCCCAGTAAGGCTTTTTGCTCCCTACCTGCTCTTATCTGGAGGATGCAGATCTGTCCTGCCTAGCTCCATGGTCCAGATGAATCTCTCCCACCTGATCTCTCCCAGCTGCTTCTAAAATACTCATTCAGAGGCTTATCTTAATTACAAATGGTTTGGTCTGTGGCTCAAACTTCTTGCTAGCTAGCTCTTACAACTTAACTCAACCCATTCCTATTAAGCTAGGTTTGGGTATGTGGCTTTGTGTTCCATTATATCTTGTTCCCTTGGCAGTGCTCAGCTTCTCTCATGACTCTGCCTTCTTTTCCTTGTCTCCCTGTTTGGATTCCTCACCTGGCTCTATTCTGCCTTGCCATAAGCCATACCAGCTCCTTTATTAACCAATGTTAGCAACACATATTCAAAACATTCAGAAAGACATCCCACAGCAGGAGAATGTCCCTGGGCCTGGAGGACTGAAATTATCTAAAGCCTGTCTCTAAACCAGATGCCTGATTCATCTTTAGCTTGACCCTTGACAAAGATCCCTGCAAAGAAAACGTGTGCTGAGAGCCCTACTATAGGAACCTACTGCTATATCCAAAGCTTTGTTGTGATAGTAGCATGCCATCAACGCAAATCAGAGTTCATCCTCAGACTCTCTTCAATCCTATATATTCCTTCTACTCTGGATTCTTCAGTCTATATCCCAAAGGGCCTCCCTCTGTTTGTGTTCACAGGCTACATACAAAGCTTTCTGTTGCCCCCTTTGCCTATTTCCCCTCTCAGACTGATGGCTTACAGGCCAAGAGGGAAAGAGGACCCCCATTATAGCTAGGTTATCTGTCCTCGCTAGTGTTATATTGAAAAATGAGGTGTAAATTTGAAACTTGGTGAACAATAGCTCCTGTTGTTCATGAATCATTTTGTTATGAAACCTTATACAGTTCAAAGTAAACTGTTGTTTTTCTTTCCCCAGACATGGGAGCATAATTACCAAGAACATGAAGTATACAGGGACAGGGGATATGATCGTTTCCTGCAGAATTTAGAAAAGGCAGTGACTCTAATAATACTCCATTAAAAGAAACACTTATTTTTATCCATGTGCATGGATGTGTCTGTGTAGCTGCATAACATATGTGTGCCTGGCCAACAAGGTCAGATGATGGCATAGGATCCTCTTTAAGTGTGGATCAAGTGGATGTGAACCACTGGAACTGGGTAATGGGAACTCCATTCTGGTCCTGTAGAAGAGGAGTAAATTTTCTTAACCATTGTGTCATCTCTCCAACCCTACAACTCCAATTTTAACTGAATAAATTATTTTAATTAATCTAAGTAAGTACAGTGCAATATGATTACCTAACTAGGTGATTTCAAGGCAAAACTTTTACATATATTTTCAACTGGTGAGGGTTCTCTTCTTCAAGATACAGGAGTTCTGTCTGAATTTTAATATGCTACAAAAGCACATGGTGTTCACAGGACTGTTATGGTAGGGCAACACAGACTGTCTATGCTAATGGCCTTCTGTACAGAAAAATTAACTTTCTCATACTTTCATCGGTAGTGTGCCTACTGAAATTAGACTCCAACTTTTCCATTGAAACTGAGACACAGAACACCTTTCTCAGTACTTACATTTCAAAAACTTGACTCTGAGGATCTTGAGAAAGGTGTTTCAGAGTTGAGAAACAAATGGGAGACATTTGAATAGATTTACATATATCTCAAAGGGCAGAAAGAAAAGTCACAAAGAGAAGTTTTCTAGAGTTTAATAGAGGCAATTGAAGGCCGGCAGGTAAGGAAGAACCCATTTCAATCTGAGTCTGCTGCATGGAGCAAGGTGTTAAGCGCTAGCCACAAGGGCCACAGAGATCATGAAATGTGCTGTTGTGACTGAATTATTGAATATTTCACTCACTTTAATTAAATTAATTAAGGCAAATTAAAGGGTAATCAGCTATATACAGCTAGTGGCTAGAATACTGAAGAATTTAGGAAACACTGATCCATAATCAATGGTTATTTTCTTAAACAAAGGTGAAAATTTAGTTTAAAATACAAAGGAGTGGTATAGAAACATTAGAATTTTTCTCTAAGATACTTCATGTGCCTGTTCTTTTGTTGTTGTTATTGTTGTAATCTAGATGCCAACTGCACACTTGCATGTTTAATTGCTCATTTTTTAAGTGTAAGAAGATCAATACAGATGGGGGTTCGTGGCTCTGGGGGTCAAGTGCTTTCTTCAAAAGCTTGAGTACCTTAATTATATGATCCTCAGAAGCCACCCAGGCCAGACATAATTGCACACATCTGTAATCAAAACTGCTCCACAGCATAATGGACTGTAGAGATAGGAGGATTACAGAAAGCTATCTGGCCAGCAGCATGGCATATTCACTGTCAAAAACAAAGCACGCTCAAAACACAGACTTCAAGGGTGTCTTCTGACTCCCAAGGGTGTCTTCTGACTCCCATGGCCACTCGGAGGCAAGCACACATCTAGACTCATTCAGAGAAATGGGACACAAAGCTCAAAGGCATCATGGAATTCTGTGAGGGAGAAAACTAGGCTTCCACATTTTGCATTTTGACTTTGATTACCACATTGCATACTGTGTAGAATAACATTTCTGGGCCAGGCTACTTTCCTATTACCCTAAAATATCAGATCTCTGTTACTTATCTTACTATTTTTTTCTCTGTGAATGATATGGAAAAATGCTCACATCTATACATCTATTTCTCAGGCCTAACTGCTTTTTAGCCAAGTGTAGAAATTTTTATTGTAAAATTAGCTTCATCACATAATTATTGCTTTTTAAATGAATATTGTATTTAGTTTTTGGAAGTTGTACACACACTATCTTCCAGAATTTATCCTGTTATCTGTTACAATTCCCAAAGCCATTGTTCCAATACACAGTTTAGTCATCTTGTCCTATTCAATTTTAAATATCAAATCTTCTTTATACCTACCCTCTCTACTATAGTCTAATGTCCAAACAAATCATCCTATACAAAAAACAAAGACTGAAGAAGTAACAAATGCAATCACAGAAACAAAAGAAACACTCCCATGGATGTTTTAATCATAGGTTCTATTTGTTTTTCCCCTGTGAAACTTGGAAATAAACCTACTTCCTTATACTCATGAAGCAGGTGCTCCAAGACTTGTCTCCAGCCCTTTCTTTATGATTAACTTATAACATATGTATACTTTGGTCATTTGTTAAGAATATCAATCAGTTCACTAAGTTAAAGGGGAGAAATAAGCAAGAACTTAGGCAAAAATTCATCTTCACAGACAGAGCAGCCATAGAAGAAAAGCACCATGTACAATTAATGATGGATCCTAGGCCTCGGCATGGTACCCACCTGATTGTGTCAATCTGAAGGAGTTTGTAGTTTCTATGTTCTTTTTTCACTTATAAATTGTAATTGCACTAGTGTGTTCCAGGAATAAAGAATGACTAAAATGCAGGTCATGTTCTTAAGTGTGTGGTTCATGATACATGCTAAATATTATTAAGTATTATTAATATACTGAACATTTTGTTTGTTTGTGTACGATGTGTACTGGCTTTCCACTCTAGTCTTTTGAAGATAATCCTAGCTATAGTTATTTTTAGTTGCTTCTCCACTAGCTGCTGAATCTATGTCGTCTCTCATAAATCTATGAAATTTCAGTCTCACATTCCTACCAGCTTTTAACATGACACAGCAGTTGTCATTTGAACAATCAGTGTATTAAATATAAAAAAACAGAATTTTGCCTTCATTCCTATACATCAAAACCAATACTGTCCTTTGCTTATGGATTTTCTTCATTGCCAACCACAAATTTTAACATCTCTCTCCAAAAATCCCATAAACACTTGTTTTCTGTCTTTTACACAAACCAAATGGCTATCCTAAGATGAAGTGAATAAAATTTAAAAAACAACAATCATCTGGGTGAGAATAGTGCCTGTGAATCAGTGAGGAAGATAACCTTTCTCAGTGAGACGTGTACTCACTAGGCAGAAATCTCTCTCCCTTCTCTCTTCATTATCCAACCTATGATCTGATTCAGGCTATTATTTCCTGCCCAGTATCAAAACTTGGATTGATAGTTGAAGCTCCCTAATTAATCTCCTATTGCTTAGCCAACATACAATAGGGCTCATTTACTGAAAGCCTTAGCTCAGAAATGTCAGGTGGTTTCCCAGCCTTCTAATAGCATTAACTTCTACCTTCTTGGTTCTTCCAACTTTCACTCTCTCGTCCTCTCTTTCTTCTCTGCTGATGAGTAAACTGATGCTTTCCAAAAATGTAAGGATGGGACTTCGTTTTTACTCTGTCAATTGGTCAATTGCTTGTTTCTCCAATTTTGAATAAAAGTTCATGATTTTGTTTCTTGATGATCTTACTAAACCAACCTTGAGGTTGTGAAAAAATTCTGTTTTCAATGATTATTTGCAGTAAAATTGATTTTTCTAAAGCTAATAAGTATGTCTTTCTTCATTTTTACATTGAATTATAAGCTCTTGATGTCAAGGCATAATTAAAAAGCATCTATATATTCATATGATACAAGCATTTTCCACTGTATGTTATATCCATGACAAAATTTGAATTCCAAATATAATGTTAACATAATATTATATCTAATTTTTTCAAGATGATAGTATTTAAAAATAATTTTAAAAATATGTTCCTCTAAGCATGAAATGATGGTGTGGTATAGTTATTAATGTAACTAACTCCTATTTCATGACAAATACAATACAATACACTGGAATTAATTTTAATTATAGAAAAATCAGGTTACATCTGATTTGTCTACTTTTAAAGACACATTTTGCAAACATTTCCTATTCATATTTGAGACCTAGTGAGGTAGGTCAGGTATTTTCAGTCATGTATCGCCATCTGGTGGACATTTCAAATTTTGGTGAAAGGATCTAAAATCATCGAAGCTTTCCCATCTAGGATGTTGTGAGCAGTGTGTTAATGATCTTCTAGCTGTACAGCAGACAATACTATCATTTCAGTTAATGAACTAAAATATACTATAAAATAAAAATGAGTAAGTGTTTTAATTAAATAAATATGTGTTACTGCTAGACGTAAGCATCTAATCATATAACAACATAATTAACATTGTTAATAATACCATAAAACTCAACAAACAGACAAATAACCAAGTGATGATTTTATGAATATATTTAGCAATCAACTTTAACATAACAAAGATTTACATTAATAATACTGGACAATATCAAATGAGCTGTTTTTAAAAAAATTAGAGAGGCTACTTCTTAAACATTTTAGAACTGATCACAGAGTTTTTAATATGATAATTTGCTTCTTATAACTAACTCCCTTGGTGAATAGAGTTGACTTATTAGAGTATTGATCATGCCCTTGATGTAATTCTTGACACAAATTAATTCCAAAGGTCTTTTCATCTAATGAGTGTATTATTTTTGTTGGATATTATTTATTTCCCAAAAATTAAAATTTAATCTCACCATAATAGAAAGTTTGCCCAGATATGCTAGACATGACAGGCATGATGTATGGCTTTGAAATATAACTAAATTGCACAGAGCCCTTGAGGAACCTTACAGCAAACTGTAAACAATTCTTAAGCAATAAAATATTAACATTTAAGAATTTAAAACTATCTGTATCCACTAGTGGTTCTAAAAGCTCCATTTCACCATGGACTTGAAGAGCCTCATTCATAGATGCCCATTAACATTTGTTGGACATTAAATCTTACTTAGAGTTTTATTCCACCACAATGGAATCATAAAACATAGGAAAATGAATGGAACTTGATGTTAAGATAAGCAAAACACAACAGACTAGGAAGAAAAATAGTATGCCATTTCTCTCCTTTGTGATAAAAAAAATTAAGAGAGAAGGATAAAAGAACAGATAATTGAGGATGAGGGGAGTGACCATTGTGCAGGGAGAAAAAGGACAATAGAGGGAAACAATGGAAAAGTATAAAATGTGTGAAAATTAATAACAAAATGAACATATTTTACACATGATACACTAATAAGCATGTATACTAAAGCAAAAATTTATTTTAAGAAATATTGGGAGCATCAGTGATATCAAACTTAAAAATGAGCTTCTCTCCCCACAACCCCCAACCTGGTCCTTTTTCCTTTCCTGGGTCCTGTGGTTACTTCAATTATATACTCAACTAGGATTCAAAACTAAAAGAAAACATCAGTGTTGTCTTTCTAGGTCTATGTAAGTCACTAGTGTAATATTTTCCACTTCCATATATTTCTCTGCAAATTTCCCAACTTCCTTTTTCTTCACAACTGAAACGAATTCCCCGGTGTGTATGCAGCCAAACTTTCCTGATGTGTTCGTCAGTAGAACCACAAATGCCAGATGAGATTTCAACTTTGATTGTGGGGATTGCCTTTTTATATACTCATGATCACCTGCCCAAGGTTGGCACTGTCCACAGCACACGGGGCCCTTCCACTACAATCATGAATTAAGACACTGGTCCCACACAATTCCCTACCAAGAATATCAGAGGAACTATTCCAGTTGAGTTTCCCTCTTCCCAGAGGACTCAAACTTGTCTCAAGTTTACAAAAATTAACCAGCACACTGCGCTGTGGGTTTCAACCAACTATGAGAATGTTTTCATTACACAATGTTCATGTGAACATCATATGAGTTTCCTGTACCTTTTTCTTCTCTGCACTCTTTCTATATTGAATTTTCTCTGTTCTTCTGGTTTCATGCTGACTATATATTTAGAGGCACAGAAATTATGGTAATAACAAACTAATCGGACTAGAAGTGTGGTCCACAGGAAGGAATTAATGCCTGATAGTGCAAACCTGTTTTAGAAAAGAAAGAAAAACATGACTGAAGAGTTCACAAATCCTGGTGGATACAGGGAACTTACTATTGTTGCTTTGGTAGTTTGACATGGCATCAAACTGCCTTTCAATATTGTTTATACTCATAGAAAAGTGTCTCTCCTGTCAGCCTCAATCAGTAAAGCTTTGTGTTGAACATCCATGAATGCAAAGAATAATGAATGCTTAAGGTAGTGCAAATGAATAAGTGATTATTGAGCTCTCTGTGCTGTCTTAATAAAATATTTTTTCTGCTCCCTTTAAGGTTCAGGGAAGATAGTAGAAAGGGGGAGCAAAAGAAATGTTAGAGCTTGAAGACAGTGAGATAGGCCATAGAATATTATCTTTTGGGCATGACATATCCATTACCATCATAAACTCACAACTGTCATAGATGGAGGAGAGGCTCCTAGGACCCCAGTCTTTTCTAGGGACTTGTTGGTTGTTGATGGATGTAGTTAGCAGTGGAAGAGTAATTTTCATGTGTTCCAAATGGTGTGCCAACCATCCTCCAGTGGATCGCTCCATGTTCATGGCCATGTTGATGGACTTGATTAAATTCAGCATCAGAAAACTAAAGAAAAAGACTTGAACTTAAGAAAGAGACTTCTGGGGGACTGGAGAGATGGCTCAGAGGTTAAAAGTACTGACTGCTCTTCTAGAGGTCCTGAGTTCAATTCCCAGCAACCACATGGTGGCTCACAACCATCTATAATTAGATCTGGTGTCCTCTTCTGGCCTGTAGTCATACATGCTGTATACATAATAAATAAAAGTCTTTTAAAAAAAAGCCTGGCTCTATATGACAAAACTTTTAATAGAATTATAAAAAAAATTTAAAAAAAGAAAGGGACTTCTGTGCATATGGTGGGAAGACGAAATAGAGAATATAGATGTGAGTATTCACATTTATTATACATGTTTGAATTGTCAAGGGATAAAGTTATCAGTAAAAATAGACTCATGATTGAATTAATTTCTATTATAGGACCTCTATCAATATCCATAATACACCAAAAATTTACAACACATATTTCAACACAAATGTACATATGACATTGAAAAAATTATATTCATATTTCAATCAATCAAAATATGACTCACAGTTTTTCTAAACTTAGTAAATGGTACCACAAGTATCTCCAGTCATACCATTCACTGTATTTCTCTCTATTGGAGTAGTTAAAATACTTTTTAAGGTTCTGTATCGCATTTAAAATATTCATTTATTGTAACTGTTTTTAATCATGTCTATCACCTTAATTAAGACAGTATCAGATATTTCTTTTATATCTCTATTATTTTCCCAGAGAAGCATTTCATTATTAGTCTACTATAAACCAATTAAATTTCTATACCAGCTCAAATATTCTTCTTAAAAATCTCAAAGATCTAGTCACTTCTAAACTTAAAACCCTGCAGGCAATTTCCTGTGCTTTAAGCCTTGTGTCTAAAATCATTACCCGGGTCTGGAAGGCACTGTCTCTTGTCTACTTTTGAGCTTTGTCTCTTCCATTTTCAGGATTCTGAAGAAGGCTGCTGTCACTCTGGCATGTTTTCACTCTCTTAAGTGTGCCAGGCTTCTTTCTATTTACTGCAGGTTCTTTATGCGTGGTTTTCCTTTGCCAATCGGCATGTTTAGAGGAGGAAGCCCAGTTTCAATGTTCTTTCTTTGTTTTAGCCAACATGTGCTGAGACTATGTCCAAGTCTAATTCTGTAGATAAAATATCAAAATTGGGCTTTATCTGAATAGTTTTATATTTGTTGATGTCTCTGATTAATCAAAAAACACAGGAAATTGTAGGATATTTTTATGTAGTTTTGAATACAATACTCAATAGACAGCAAATATTTTACCTCAGTACTTTGCATCACCAAGATATGAATTTACAAACCATTTTAAGGTTTTTAATAAGTTCTCAAATATTTCATCCAATGTGTTTGAATCACATTCACTCCTCCAACAACTAATGAGTACTTTTTAAATCACAATTCAAAAGAATATGGATAAAAGTTAAAGTTTGTAAATGTCTAGCATTTATAGAAAGTATTGAGTTCATAGTTTTGACTTTTAAAGAAGACGATGCTATTAATCATGCAGCCATTTAAAGTCAAGCCATTTTTAGTAACATTCTGTTTTTGAAATCATTCAATTTATTGTTAATTTCCAAGATTGCTTATCCAATTGAATTACCTGATCTAAATCTTTTTAGTAGCGGCATCATCTATTTCTTCTTAATAGCTGTCTCCAAAGCATTACTTTGTTAGCATTTTTAATAGTTTCCTTAATACATCTCAGCCGATGTTTTTTGTTTTGTTTTGTTTTGTTTTGTTTTGGGGGGTTGTTTTTGGAGACAGGGTTTCTCTGTGTAACTTTGCACCTTTCTTGAAGCTTGTTCCGTAGACCAGGCTGGCCTTGAACTCACAAAGATCCACCTGCCTCTGCCTCCCGAGTGCTGGGATTACAAGGCGTTGGCCAGCACTGCCCAGCTCAGCCTATGGTTTTAATGCTCTGCTTTTTCTGCCACATGAAAGAATGGATAGTATTAGCTGCTGTCTACATTTCTGTTATGGTTCCTTGTTTAAAGTCAATGTTCAAGAAATGATAGGGAGATGAGTATAATGATAAGATTCTCCTTGAGTAGAATTTAACCACCATTTTTCACATTCTTGGAGGCTTTAGAGTTGTTGCATTGTTGTTACTGTTACAGGAAATTGAAATTGAACACAAAGCATCAGGCCTGGTAGATTAATATTCTACAACTGACCTACATACCAATGAACATTTTGGGAGTTCAAGAAAAGATAGCTAAGAGAGCCTGGCATGAGAAAAAGGGTGTATGTGATCTAATTCTATTTCAATTAAAATAAATTATGATTTTAATAAAAAGTCTCTAAAACAGAGCACAATTGTAGTTTTGAAAAATAACAATTGTTACTAAAAATATTAGTTTTGATTGTGATTTCTATAATCAAAAGAAAAGGGCTAGTTTTGATAGTCAACACTGATTGTCAATTGAATGAGATTTAGAATCACCAAGAAAAAACTCTGGGGCTGCCATTGTGAGGGATTGTGTTAGATAAAGTTCACTGAAGTGTGAAGTACCATGTTAAATACAGGTGGCAAATTCCATACACCAGTCTCCAGAAGGAAAGGGAAAGAGAGAGGGGGAGAGAGAGAGAGAGAGAGAGAGAGAGAGAGAGAGAGAGAGAGAGAGAGAGAGAGAAGAGAGAAGAGAGAAGAGAGAAGAGAGAAGAGAGAAGAGAGAAGAGAGGAGAGAGAAGAGAGAAGAGAGAAGAAAGAAAAAACTGTACACATGCATTCATCATTCCAGGTGAAATTTTACTGGGTACCTCGTGGTCCTTCTGCCATAAGGTCCATACAATGATGGATTGTACCATCAAGTCAATAACCAAAATGAGCCCTGCCTTCCTTAAATTATTTTGTCAGCCACTTTATCATAGCAAGGAAAAAAGTAACTAATACACTTCTGGTGAAAGAAATGGCTCAGATCACCATAATGAAAAAGTCTTAGTATATATAAATATATTAGAGTCTCTTTTTTGCATTTATTTATTTTTGTTTTGTTTTTACATACTGAATGCAGTTTCTCCTTCCCCCTCTCCCCCAAGTCTCTGCCCCCACACTCCCATCCCCCGCAAACCATCCTCCTCTGTTTTCTCTTCAGAGACAGAGGCCTCCCATGGTCATCAGCCAGCCACAATATATCAAGTTGCAGTGAGACTAGTCATCTCCTCTCCTGTTAAGGCTGGAAGAGGCAAGCACATAGGAAGAAAAGGTCCCAAAAAGCAGACACAGGAGTCAGAGACAGACCCTGCACCACGTTTAGGAGTCTCACAGCAGAGCCTCTTTTGTGAGGCCTATGAAAATGTTTTTCTACCAAGTAAAAAGTAATAAATTCATTATAAAAGGTGAGGAAAAAAAGCTATTACTCTCTGCTAGATAACTTATGCTCTGAACTGTGTCTCTGATGGAAAAAAAGAAAGTTAAAATGGAGACCTGAAAAATCACTGACTCCTAAGTCACTTTTCAGCTATCAAGGTCTGGTACATGGTAAATGAATACATGGTGTGAGCAAGTGATGGTGCTTATGAAGGAGCCATAGCATGCAATGTGTGGAGAGGTTCAGCACTTAACCTGTCTTTAATAATATAAATTGTATGGCATACTTTGAAATTCATATATTTAAGAACTAATTGTATAATTTTAAGAGTAGAGGAGCAGGTAATATTCTTAGAAATATGAGCTCAGCTATGACTCAACAACTACTGTGGCTAATTCTGATCTGTGTTGCATGACTTCTACTTTAAAATGTAAATAGGATAAAAAAAAAAAAACAACATTTTAACATACTCCAGTTGATGGCCTACTGAATAACATTCTGTTTCAGGTTAAATTGCATACTAGACATCACAATATCTTCTAGCTGAAAAATGAAAGCTTGAAGTTCTTACTAAAGAGTCCAGACATGAACAATACAAATATGTCATATTTATTCAACTAATTAAATCTATAAATATATTTTGATAGAGGTTCATATGAGTTTGTTTGTTTATGACCCTTGGGCATGAGTGAAGATGCTCATGGAAGTCAGAAAAAGGTATCAGATCACTTTGGAGTTGAAGCTACAAGCTGACAGGGTTGCTGGGAAATGAACTCAAGTCCTCTGTGAGTGCAGTATAATATCTCAACTGCTGAACCATCTTTCCAATCAACCCTTAATTTCTGTACGATTCCTTTCTCATTTCTCACATTTATTTGTAAAATTTTCAATACTGACTTAGGCCTCAAGTTTAAGATGTTAGTCAAATAAATGCTTTAAAGAATTTTAGTAACTAATTTAAAAATGAAAGCTAGGGGCAAACTGCAAATCATTGCCTATTTTATGCCCTAGTAAGGATTAAATAAAGGTCAATCAGATACATTTACCAATGTGGTGTAGGAAAAAAAAATATTATTTTTATTGCATTGGTTATCATTAAATTGATCTTCAGTTTTTGAAACAACTACAATGGGCTGTATGTAAGATTTGCACATTATTAAAATGTATGTCCTTTCTTTTTAAGCATCTACATACCTCAGTTTGGTAGAAATAGATGATAATCACAATTGGTGGAGTTGTTATTTACAAAAGTGTTTATATAATTTTGAACAAGTATAAAATTGTATTTAAAAGTATGCATATCATGGTATTTAAATTATCCTGGACTGTTAAGGGAAAATATGCCTGGTATTAGAAACCGAACCAAGAACCAAGGGAACAGAAGTCATACATTTTGGAGAAGAACCTGCAGCTCCCACCTTACTAAGCCATCATAGTCCATGACTATGCTCTAAATAGTTGCCATTTTACTGATGAATCTAGTCTTCACCCCTCATCAAGGAAGAGATGGAGACCATTACAAAAATACCAAATACTCATCAAAATACTGACTAAGTCCCAGTGAATACATTTACAAACAATTCCTCTAACTTAGGACAATAACAACACCAACAAAAATGTCAAAGTAGACAAGGGACAGAGCATGAGGTCTGATCTCTACACAAAGAACTGCAGGCAAGCAAAGAATGCTCAGAGTGGAAGAAAGATTTTTCTCTAGGGAAGAGTATATCATATTGGCTATCCAATATCAAATGTTTAGCCCTGAAAACATGTATCATCATTGCTGTTGGTTGTTTTTGCTCTTTTGGCGGTGGGGAGGGAGGGGGCACCAACTAAATATTTCATACCCAGAGGCTTATTCTTATTTATAAATGTTTAACCTTAGCTTGGCTTGTTTCTTACCAACTTTTCTTAACTTTAAATTATTCCATCTATGTTTTTGCCTCTGGGATTTTTCCTTTTGTTCTTGTACATACCTTACTTTCACTAATACTCAGTGGGTGGCTGTGTGTCTGGTCCCTAGTGTTCTCCTCCTTCTCTCACTTGTAATGGGTAGCCATTCCAGCTTTGATCTGGAAGTTCCAACCCCCGTTGAGGCTTTGGTAATTGTCATGCCTACAAGGGGGGGGGGGGGGTGAGAGGGGACCCTGAAGACCCAAGATCCAAATGCGCCGGCTCTCCTGGTTCCCAGATCCTGGACGCTGGAGGTAGACCAAGAAAAGTTCTCCAGAGAACACCACCAGGCTGTGCTATACCTTTCCCAGACCTTGTTACCTATCCCTTCACTTGTAAGTAACCCGACAAAATAAACCTCCCTTTTAACTAGGTGGAGTGGCCTTAATAATTTCACCAATACTCACTCCTCCTTTTTTTTTCTCTCAGATTTCTCCTTCTATTTATTCTCTCTGGCTGCCAGCCCTACCCATCCTTATTCCTGCATCACTATTGGCCATTCAGTTCTTTATTAGACCATCAGGTATTTTAGACAGGCAAAGTAACAGCTTCACCAAGTTAAACAAATGCAACATAAACAGCACAACTTTGCATCATTAAACAAATGTTCCAGAGCATAAACAAATGTAACACATCCTAAAATAACATTCTATGACATATCATAAGGACTAAACAGGTTACATTTAAGAATATATATGTATATACATGTACATATATACATGTAACAACAACCAATGGTGGAAGCTGTGAATTCAAAGGGTACTAGGGAGGTTTATGGGAGGTTTTGGTGGAGGAAAGGTGAGGAAATGATATAATTATTTTATAATCTCAAAAATAAAAGAAAATGGAGATGTATTCATTATCTATTGTGGTGATATATTGTCTATCAAATAAAGCTTGCCTGAGGTTCAGAGGACAGAGCCAGCCACTAGATTAAACATAGAGGCCAGGCAGGCAGTGCACACCTTTAATCCTAGCACTTGGGAAGCAGAGATCTCTGTGGTTTCAATGCCACCCTGGACTACATGAGATTGATTCAATCTAGGAGAGAGCCATGCAGCGGTGGCATACACCTTTAATCCCAATACTTTGGAGTCACGTGCCTTTAATCCCAGCACTTGAGATCTCATGCCTTTGCTATCAGTATTTTGGGAAGCACACACACCATTAATCCCAGCACTAGAAAGGAATGCAACATCTTTGCATCATTAAACAAATGTTCCAGAGCATAAACAAATATAACACATATTCAAATAACCTTCTACAACAGAGGTGCTTTGTCTCATAACACTTTGTGGCCATTTTTTACTTTACTTGGTTTTGCTTATATATTATGGTTTCTGATTAATCATTTTTTCAGATGTGTGTGTGTGTGTGTGTTTCTTACAATTTGTTCTTTTATTTTTGCTGTTGTTTCATTATTGTTTGATTGTCTCTTGTTTTTCCTTCTTGTTTTCAAAACAGATAAAGAAGGCAGGGAGTGGTGCTGTGGGTGATTGATTGATAAATAAAACAATGATTGGCCAATAGCCAGGCAGGAAGTATAGGCATGACTAGCAGAGAGGAGAATTGAGAGAACAGGAAGGCTGAGAGGAGAAGACACAGACTGCCATCCAGGGAACATCATGTAAGAACAACAGGTAAAGCCAAGGAACATGAAGCAACATATAAATTAACAAAAATTGGCTGAGTATAAGAGTAAGAGCTAGACAATGGTAGGCCTGAGCTAATGGCTGAGCAGTTTAAATATTATAAGCATCTGTATGTTTATTTTATAAGTGGGCTACAGGACTGCCAGGGCTTGGTGGGACCTGGAAAGAAAAACTCTAGCTACAGAGTGGGATGGATGAAAAAGTGGAGAGCATATGGAAGGAGATAAGAGAGTGGAAACCATGAACAAAATAGATTGCATAAATATTATTTTCAATAAAAAGGAGGAAAATTTATTCTTAAAATCAAGGATAATAAATAAGATAACTAGCTTCATTTTGCCCAAATTCTTAGAATTTGAATTGAACTCATACTGGGAATAAAGTGACAGAATATATCTGCTATATTTACTTTTCTTTTTTCCAGAGACTCACAGTGTACAATAGTGTGTACAGAAGTGAATGGTGACTGAAACTATCCATAATTATGAAGAGGAGCTAGGATGTAAGCTTTCTCAACCTTATACAGAGGAGCTTGTATTCATATTTTCTCAAGTTTATACAGCACAGAAAAGACAACATTGACACAGAGTTACTCTTAATGTGTCTTTCTACAATCACTGTTTTCTAATTGGTGTACTTTTCAAATCTCTACATGTACAAATGTCTAATGTTGTAGTCATAGTTTCTTTTTCTTTCTTTCTTTTTTTTATTTGAGCTGAGTATCGAACCCAGGGCCTTGCACTTGCTAGGCAAGCAGTCTACCACTGAGCTAAATCCCCAACCCTGTAAGTCATGGTTTCTAATTTGTGTTATTTACGAGAAACGCTTCCTCTCCACATCACCTGGAATCAATAAGCAAAATTTCTCTCTCAGAAGATAATTTAAAGAGCTGCCTACATTTAGAGTTCTTTACTCTAGTACATAGAACTGCTTTGTCTTTGGTTATAGAAGAAGTATTGAACAGGATGTGGGTGTGTGAATAAGCCTGTAAGTTATTAAAGGGAACATCAAAAGATACTCAGAAGTATTGATTCAACTTGATTATTAAAAAGTTTTCAGCTTTCAGAAGTCATTAATGAGCTTCTACACACAATGCTATTTCTTTAAAAGTCACTTTCCATTGTGCACTTGATTGCATTTTTGAATGTTCAGAGGTTTTGTCCTCAGTAGTACTGAATTTATGGAGAAGCAGTGGGCATTTGCTGCTGCAATGATGCTATTTGGGCAGAAGGCTGCAGTATTGCATCACCACAAAGACCCCAGGAGACTGCAACCTCTTACAGTTCCTTCAGAACAGAAGCCTCTCAGGAGCTCAATTTGTCTTGCAAAATAAGGAACTGTCTTAAGACTAATGTTTAACATGAAAAGCAATATGCAAGAGTTTAAGCACTGAATGGTCCAATATGAACATGTTTAAATGTTCAAATATTGTGGTACAGCTATGTTTGGCATAGATGCAATCCTCAAATGCACATTGATATAATTAAATTTTAAAGCAGTAATTTAAAAATATAAATTATAGAAGGACCACTTTTCTGATAGTGTTATAAGTCAATAATTACAATAATTAGGGTACAGATATACCATAGAACATTTGTATGTTTGGTGCATTATTAATTTAGGCATTATTCAACCTCCTTATATAAAACACCAAATAATCATTTCAAATAAAAATTTCATAACTTGGTTCGGAGCTTTCAGGATTATTTTAAAATAAAACATTTTGGCCGGGCAGTGGTGGCTGCCTTTAATCCCAGCACTCGGGAGGCAGAGCCAAGGTGGATCTCTATGAGTTCAAGGCCAGCCTGTTCTACAGATCGAGATCCAGGAAAGGTGCAATGCAACCGTGTCTCAAAAAACAAAAAACAAACAAACAAACAAAAAAAACCCCAAAACATTTCAGGTGTAAAAAATACATATATGTTTAAAAATGCTTATTATACATAAATATATAAATAAAAATATATATTAAAAGTAAAATTACTATAATTTGTATGTATTTACATATATATAAATGAAAGTAATTTGACTCATTTTATGTTTTCTCAATATTAAAACAAATAATTTACTTTTGATCCATCAATATACCTGGTATCTTTCCAATTTCTTTGTCATAGAAGATTGAGGGAGTTAGATACATCTTCCTCTGGTCCCCTCTGGCTCTCTCCCCTACTTATTATACTCTCATCATACATTGCAATTTGATAAAAAAAAAACTAATTTAATTAATGACAAATGTTCAATAATGTAAGTTTGATATGGTGCAGTTTGAGATTTTATGTTATGTAACATAGATATTGGTGGTGACTTGATGCTTTATAAACTGATATAATTTAAAAATAAACTACTTTCCTTTTATGATGAAAATGTGCCAACTAATTTTCTGGGTCATGTGTATTATTATTTTAGAAGACATCAGAGATATACTTCAATAGAGGAGTGTGGCGACATACACAGAGAAAGACTAGAGACTCAGAGACACAGATGAATGCAGACACAGATACACACACACACACACACACACACACACACATGGGTAGAGGAAGAGACAGAGACAGAGAGAAACAGAGAGAGAATGGAAAAATCAAATTTGTGTAACTGATAGCTAGCACCAAAAAAATGTTTCTTCTAACCCTTCTGAGTTTTCTTACTTTCCAGACAACCTCTCTTCAAGTGGAAACAAAGTTTATTGATATGGATTTCCCTGTATTTTTGGCTACTCACTTGAAGACAGCCAAATATGTTGCCTTGGGATAGTGAACCATCTTATATCTAGTTTTGAAGGAGAGATTGTCAGAAGCAGCTGTTTCAATAATTTGCAATATGTAGCCCTAAACTGGGTAGAAAAATGCCAGGAAAATGGTATATTAATAAAGGCAAGAGGGTTGAAACTAGAACAAATGTTTGGTTAGTCTCAAGACAAACCTTCCTTAATCAAAGATATTTGTTTATGAGATCAGTGGTCTTCCCAATATACTTCCTTCAATGCAATTTGTTTTTAGTTTTGCATTCCTGAGATCTCATCTGTAGACCATGACTGGCCTTGAACTCAACAGGAATGTGCCTGGCTCTGCCTCCTGAGTGGTGGGATTAAAGGCGTGTGCCACTGCCACCCGGCCAGAAATATTTTTAATAGAATTTCAATTTCTCAAATGGTTGTAGCAATTAAAATAAGAAATTAGGTCTATAGGTCTTTTTGCTTATATACTCGATTATAAAAATAAAGAATTTAAATATTAAGTTATATCACCATTTGGTTATAAAGCACCTTAATGGTCCCATAATATTGATCTTCCTGAATGATGGATAACCATTAATAACTTCCATATAGAAGAACTTATATAATGTGTTTAATGTTATACATTGGCATGGAATGTGATAAGCCACGTGGGATATGGCATAAATAAGGAATTCTCATTGTCAAATTTCTTCCCTAGATAGTTTTTCCTGTTCTCTGCAATTGAGTGTTGTTTTAGTCATTAAAAGAATCTTTCATTTCAGTAGCCTGAAGGCTAACTTTTTAGTGCATGGAGCTTCAAGAGACATATAGACAGCATGTCAAGCCTAGTAGATGGTCTCTATTAAAGTTCCACATATGCTTAATATTTGGCAGATAATGTATCCATGCTTGAGCATTTACAGTAAAATATTTGTTTGCTAATCACACTGTAGTCCATATATGAAAAAAAATCATACAAATATGAATACAATCTTTCATGATCTTTGTCCTAAGAATTTACCCAAAATTAAACTGAGGAGTTTGGAGTAATTATTTTGGCAAAGAATAGTATTTTCAAAAGTTGAGAAAAGTGGGTGAAAAACATTTTAAGGCTGTTCAGAGTCATTAGCCATTGGGAAAATACAATGAACTCCATGAAATGGAAACTATACTTGACACTGCTGAAGTTGCTAAGAATCTGATACTAGTTAAGAAATGAGCCCCAGGGGAAAATCCACTATTGTTATTCTTCTAAAGGAAAATGTCATTAATAACACTCTTAATGACATATCAATAAACTCACATACCAGTACATTGTTTAATGCTCATCAGACAAGGTTCTTCTTGGAGTAGTAGATGGAAATTAACACAGAAAAATACAACTGGTTAACATTCAGAGGGAGAGACAGGAGAATTTAGCCACAAATTAGATGTTTTTTCAATCAAACCTCTCCCCTTAAGAATCAGCAAACTATGTCAAAGATGAGGCAAAAAAATTTGAGAGAGACAAGGGTGGTAGTTGACTACAAGGAAACAGAGTCTTGCAGACACAACAGGACTGATACATATATGAACAAAGTCTGACAAAACATTGAAGACCTACACAGGTTCAAGACAAAATCTCACTATTGAGAACATTATGTGAAAACAGGGTCCCATAGGGTAACAATGTTTCTATCAAAAGTTATAGACCATCTAATAACCCCCCTAAGCCAGATATAGGAATAATGCTTCTGAGTTGCAAATCAAAGGAATCCAAGAAACCCCAAGACAATTTTGGCTATTGCCAAAATTCTTTGTTTCTACCAGATATTGTTGGCAGGATGGAATTGCTGAAGACATCATATATTTTTGCCAGAGAACTTGAAAGGGTAGGAGAGAGAGAGAGAGAGTGTGTGTGTGTGTGTGTGTGTGTGTGTGTGTGTGTGTGCATGTGTAGACGTTTACTCATATATCTGTATTTGTAAATATTCACGAAAGTAATACAATTAGTATGATTCTTTGTGGCATTTTCAAATATCTTAAAGTTATTTATCAGACCCTCTCTCCCTCATTCTCCATCTGTGTAGCCCTCCTCAGCTTCCTCAGATATATAGCAAAGATTCATTCCTAAATATGTGTACACTTGTACATATGAGCATAAACAAATATAAATGTACTAAGAAAACAAATTTACTTAAAGCCTAAAAATATGTGCTGCAGACTCATACTAAAAATAGTAACCTAGATTTCGTATAGTCTTGCTACTAAATTTTCATACATACATTCAACGTTTTCTAGAGAGAAACAGGGCAACCATGCAATTAATTTACCTTTACTCATTAGGAAATTGTACATAGAAATCTTACTTTTGCAGAGCAGTGATTTCTCTTGCTACTAAACAGGAAAGAAGACTGTGGGTGAAAATTAGATCATGGAACTTGATATCGTCTGTTCAGAGAAAAATGGAGACACTGTAGTGGATAGCCATCCCAGCATTGGCCTGGAAGTTCCAACCCCCATTGAGGCTTGGGTAATCATCACGCCCCCAAGGCGGGGCAGAGGAGGGAGCAGAAGACTGAGGATCAAGAAGAGGTTGCTCTCTTGGTTCCAGGACCGGGACGCTGGAGGTAGACCGAGCAGAGTTCTCCAGAGAGCACCTCTGGACTGCGCTATACCTTTGCCAGACGCTGCAACCTACCCCTTCATTTGTAAGTTACCCCACAAAACAAACCTCCCTTTTAACTACATGGAGTGGCCTCAATAATTTCACCAATAAGACACAGTATAATGGAGAGCATAATTTACCAATGTGGAGTTGAGTTCAGTTTGCTATAATGCTTATTTATGACTGTGTTTATATAGTCCTGTAAAGGACAGATGAAAGCATGTGCAGAAGTCACAGAGTTTTCATGAATCAATGTGATCTCAGACCAAACTCTAAACTGTATTGTGATTGTTCAATAACTCTAGTCAAAGAAGGTGCAGAGGTAATGGAGGGGATAGAGTGTCTCAGAAGACTAAAGAGGATTTTGAGATGACCTAATAACTTCAAGGTAGAAGTACAGTTGTTTAAAATGGAAATAATATGCAAAGAAGTTGGTTCAAGGGAATTCCTTTAGAACCCGACAAATATGTTAATGGGTTTTAGAATTCCATTAAAATTTAGTTATTTCAATCAAGCAACTTGGTAATAAACAAAAACAAACAACAAAGGGAAAAGAGACCAAGCAAAGTAGCACAAAGTAACTGGAACAGGGAATACATAGCATGCAGGATGAAGCTAATGAGACAAATATTAACATCTGATGAATTTAATAAATGGTGCAATGCTATTAATTTTACTTTAATGATAAATATATGTGATCATATACTCTGTGATATTCATAGCCTACAGAAGACTAAGTGAACAATGATGTATCAGCATTTTCTCATCACCCACAATTGGATGTTTAACTGATGAAAGTAACATCATTAGGAGAAGTCAAAGGGAATCTTGTGTAGTAAGAGTGATGGCAACTCTATTCTGTACTCATATTTATAAAATTAAAATTTCTCAAAAATAGTTCAGTAGGATGAAATTTAAGTTTTCTTTAGTTAAGGAACAGTGTATCTTTATGGCAGTAAAACTAAAATAATGTGTTCTAATGGAACATTGGTAAGATTTAAATGCAAAAGAGGAACAGATTTTTGTAAACTGGAGGAAAGATAATATGTGATATAAAGTTGTAAGTGACTAGATTTTGAAAAAAAAGAATTTTTGATCAATGAATTCAGATGCTTAAAATAATAGAATTTCAGAGTATAGAATAAGTAGCACAGGTTTTTCACATTTTTTTATTATTTCTAGAAGGTTTATATACAATACAGAAATTTCTTATCTAAAATGAATTTTTGGTTAAGAAAATTCTTGATCCACTCCATTAAAAATTTGAGAAAATATGCTTTGGTAAGAATATATAAGGTATATTTGACAGTGTTTAGTAAAGTTGATAGGCATGCAAATTAAGGGTTCAATGCACATTGAAAACAGGAGTTTAGTTATTTGGGAAATGATACGTGAGGACCTTTAAAACCAAGAGTTTGAAGGCCATTGAATGCTATGCTAACTGACAAGAGTTATGACAATTTCATAGTAGTATATACTGTTACTCAGTAGTAGGACTTACAAAAAAGATAATGTTAAGGTGAAATGGCACTTAAGCTAGAACCATGGATTGAGAGGCCAGCACAAGCAGAGAGATAAAATGTCAATGGATCACCTGAAGGTGGAAAGGAAAGAGTTCCTACCTGTTGCCATAGGGAAAAGAGCATCAAACTTGAACTGTTGTCTGTCTATATAGGAATGTGGAATTTGGTCTGTTAGTTTCAGACATGTTGGAGATTCAAGGCTCATATTATGCTTCCAATATCAACCCTATGTAAGCTCTAATGTACTATGTGTTAAAATTTTGAGTCCTGTAGACTTATCAGAATGTAATAGATTCATAATTAATGTGCTTCCATTCATTTGGCTATTTGTCCCTGTGCTTTTCCAATCTTGGTCTCAACAATTTACACTCTTACAGTCCCTCCTCTTTCTCAACAATTGGACTCTTGGAGCTCCACCTGGGGCCTGACCAAGGATCTCTGCATCCACTTCCATCAGTTATTGGATGAGAGTTCCAGCATGACAGTTAGGGTGTTTGGCCATCTGATCACCAGACTAGGTCAGATCAGGCTTTCTCTTGACCATTGCCAGCAGTCTACAGAGGATATATCATTGTGGATTTCTGGGGACCTCTCTAGCACTCTGCCTATTCCTATTCTCATGTGGTCATCATTTATCATGGTCTGTTATTCCTTGTTCTCCCTTTCTGTTCTTGATCCAGCTGGGATCTCCTGCTCCCATAAGCTCTCTTTCCCTCAGACCTTGCCCTTCATTACTCCCACTGTCGTCCAGGTTGTTCAGGTAGATCTCATCCATTTCTCTGTCATTGGGTGATCCCTGTGTCTTTCCTAGGGTCCGATGTTCTAGGTAGCCTCCCTGGAGTTGTGTAGCAGTCTAGTCATTTTTGTTTTACATCTAGTATCCTCCTATGAGTGAGTACATACCATGATCAGCCTTCTGAGTCTGGGTTACCTCGCTCAGGATGATTTTTTCTAGATCCATCCATTTGCCTGCAAACCTCATGATGTCATTTTTTTTCTCTGCTGAGTAGTACTCCATTGTGTATATGTAACATATTTTCTTTATCCATTCTTCAGTTTAAGGGCATCTAGTTGCTTCCAGGTTCTGGCTATTACAAACAAAGCTGATATGAACATAGCTGAGCAAATGCCCTTGTGGAGCCCCCAGCTGGATCAGTCCCTCCAGATAAGTGAGACAATGGAATAGCTTGAACTGTTTGGGAGGCACCCAGGCAGTGGGACACAGACCTGTCCTTAGTGCATGAGCTGGCTGTTTGGAACCTTGGGCTTACACAGGGACACTTCGCTCAGCCTGGAAGGAGGGGACTGGACCTGCCTGTACTGAATCCACCAGGTTTAAATGAATCCCCAGGGGAGTCTTGGCCCTGGAGGATGTGGGAATGGAGGGGAGGGGCTGGGGGGGAGTTGGGGGCGGGAGGGGGGAGGACAGGGGAACCCATGGCTGATGTGTAAAATTAAAACACATATATAATAAATAAAAAAAGGAGAAAAAAGAATGTAATAGAATAAATTCAGGAAATGAAAAGTTTTAAAATATGCAGAAGTTTAAAAGAATACTAATGAAAGTATGATCAAAGGGAGAGCATTAATGGGATTATAGTAACTTGATATGGATTACCACAGATATTGAATTTAATAAGATAGAGCTCAATCAATAAAGAAACATGTTGATATAGGAAGCTTATCTGAAGAAAAAAAAAAAAGCTTTCAGATTAATAGCCTGAAAACCCACCTAAAATTAAAAGAAACATTAAGAGCAAACTAAAACTTAAAGAAACATGTAAAAGATAATGCTAAAGAAAATAGAAAAATATGAAATGGGGAGTGTTGGATTAGAGAGATGGCTCAGTGGTTAAGAGCAGGTACTGCTTTAGAAGAGGACTCAAATTTAGTTCTGAGCATCCATGTTGAGCAGTATATACTTCTTATAACTCCAGTTAAATGAGATCTGACTCTCAACTTGCTGGGCACATGTGTGTGCACCTATGTATACAGACATGAACACATAATAAAAATAATAAAATGGGGGAGTGCAAATAATAAATGATATTTTTTGTCAAATAGCCATAGCAGTTGCAGAGGGGGAAGAAAGAGTATAGGACATCATTACATGCTTTCTGATTAAACAGCTAATCTAAAGAATTTTGTCCACAAGTCTTAGAACAGGTATTACTTGCTAATCTGGTCATTTGTCCTGTACAGATTTTCCTCCTTCCCTGGGAAGTTTCACACTCTAAAGAGCATATGTAGACATGAGAAGACTTATATTGTTCTATAAACAGGTTAGCCCTCTTCTCACCAAATGAAAATGAAGATTGCATATGGTAGATGGAAGTGACTATTTGGCCATGAAGTAGCCTGTGACCTGAGAAGCAATCCTGTTTCCAAGGTTCATAAACAGAAGAAGCAGCTGAAAATGGATGCTACTAGCATGGATGCTACGGTACCTCTACAGAATACCTAGAGCTTGAAAAAAAAAAATCTTCAGACCATTAGGAGAAAATCAGAATATGGAGGTGTCCAGCCAAGTAACCAGCACTTCCACCATGTTGCAGACACCAATTTCTTGGTGGCAGTTGCTGCCAAGAATATGCAGGCTGACTGGTGTTTTTCAGGTAACAGTGGTCCAGGCCAGCCAGGCCAGCCAGGCCAGCCAGCATCCAGAATGATTCTTGCAGCTTGAGAACTATAGCAGGTCCAAATGGTAAATGCTCCAAGTGTGAAGCATCCAATGCTCACTGAGACACCAGTGGCTCAAACATTCCAAACAGGGAAATGCCAAGTGAAAGAAAATCAATAAGCAGGAAATTGCAGTGCAGAAAGGAGCGCCTGCAGTCTTAACTCCCAGGTAATTGAGGCAATAGAATTAACTTTCTTATAGCTTATTGAGATGGGTACATTAAAAGAAGATAGAATATCAGTGATAGACAAGTATCAGCACACAGCTGAACATCTAGCTATGTGACCTACTTTTTCTGACTCAGTGTTCTCATTTATAACTGGTGACAATACTTGCCTAATAGGGTTGTTGTGAAAATTAAAGTGGGAAAATGAATGTTAAAAAAACTTATCACAGAATATGAAACCAATGGCATCCTACGAAGCAAGAAAATATTTTAAAAGATAAATATATTTGGGAAAATGTCATTTGTGCTTACAAAGCAATAAAACAATTAAATCACTTAGATTTTTAATAATGATATATTAATGATGATCCTCAAAAGTAGAAAAAAGACACAAAAATATATTGAGGTGACACCCACTAAAGTATTTTATTAAAATGTCTGTTGAGGGCACTATGCTATTGATTAAAACCATGAAAAGATTTCACTGGGGACACTATATGCCAGTGTGCCCTTTGAATATACACATGCAGAAACCCCTCTAAAGTCCTGGAGAACCATGTCTACATACACAGTGCTGTGGATATTGCTCTGTGTAAATAAAGTTCTGATTGGCCAGTGGCCAGGCAGGAAGTATAGGCGGGACAAGAGAAAAGAGAATTCTGGGAAATAGAAGGCTGGGAAGACACCGCCAGCCGGCACCATGAGAAGCAACATGTAAAGACACTGGTAAGCCACAAGCCATGTGACAAAGTATAGATAAACAGAAATGGGTTAATTTAAGATAGAAAAAGTAGATAACAAGAAGCCTGCCACAGCCATACAGTTTGTAAACAATGTAAGTTTCTATATGCTTTCTTGGTTGGGTCTGAGCAACTGTGGGACTGGCGGGTAAGAGTGATTTGTCCTGACTGGGCCAGACAGAAAAACTCCAACTACAAATGGTGCCCAACGTGTTGGCAAGAGTTTCCACCTAAAACCTGAGAAAAAAAAAGATTCTAAACAGAGCTACAAACAGCTTCCTAGTTGTCTCCCTCAAGTTAGTGGCAGCCTGCCAGTTTGAGCTACTATGGCAGGTTCCTGGCATGTGCACATGACCTACAGTGTGGCAGGAATGAGGAATCTATAAGCAACACTTTACTCTGCTGTGTGGTGGATTTAGCCTTTGCTAGTTAAAAAAAAAAAAAAAAGAAAAATTCTGGGCTATGCGCTGCTTTAATAGAACTGCTTCTGATAGTTGATGGTACACATGGCTCCAGACCCAGAGCTGGTGGTAAACTGAACCACCACCATCTTGGAAAGCTGAGGTGGGTGGAGCCAGCAGCCACAGAGGCGTTTCAATCTTACAAAGATGGATATTACAGAGAGAATCTGGTTTGTCTTGTCTTTGGGACTTTTAACTACAGAAAAAGATTTGATCATAAAAGCTGTTAAGTTAAATAAATATGTAAATTTTAAAGGTAACTTGACTTCAAAATTTGGATATAAGGATATGTTGCTTTAAAAAAGAGTCTCTATTTTTGTTTCCACAGAAAGCCAGAGGCTGTGGATTTGTTCCAGATTAAGATATATCAGGTTTGATCAGCCAAGACCACCTGAAAGGTCTCCGATGACACCACGGCCCAGATGATCTGACATCCAGAATGGTTTCAAGGCAACTGGCTCAGAGGTTCACCCTAATGGACTACTCTATAATCCTAAAATTTTCTTTGTATCCCCATAAGATACAGCGCCATCCTCCAGCAGGAAGTAGTAAGAAAAACTATGCCCACATTCCCAAAATTATCAAGCTGACTTTGGAGATAGAATTGGCTCACTCCTTCTCTAAACCCAGACATATTGCTAAAAGAAATGGTTAAAAGATTCTTATGTCCCAAATCAAAAGAGCCCTCTGGTATGGGACAGAAAAAAACCAATATTTTTCTTTAAAGCAGGTTGATTATAAATGAGATCTATTTCTAAAGAAGAAAGGGGGATATGATATAGATATAATAGGATGAAAGGGTAGATTAGGGAACTTACCTCTAAAGACCAACAACTTGTTTAAAATGTTTTACATTGGTTTAGATTTTAGTCTATTGATACAAACTTAGATAATTTTGTTATATTGTGTGTATATTTCTACTCTTGTTTAAGGTATTATGTTTATATAGCTCATTTAAAATTGTAATGGATAATTAAAAATAGATTAATAATTAGTCATCTATGAGAATCATACTTGTAGCCATGTTAGTAAGGCTTCTAGATATACATAGACATATTTCAGATAGATAGGTAATCTTCAAATACATCAAAGACCTACCGAATATGGCATTTAAAATACTTTTAAAATTTAGACTTTCTGGACAGTGAGACATGTCTGCTCCTGGCAGCACCAATTTACTTCAGAGAGGAGGATGGGCATTAAAGACACTTCATATGGAGTTTATCTTCACCTTTGCAAAAATAGCCATTTGGGCAAGAAACTGTTCTTGTATGGACTGCTTGATCGACTGGATGTGCAGGACCCATAGAAAGGTAACCATTAAACTTTGTTTTACAAAATGGCCCTTCAGGTTCCTGCTTCGCAGAGGAAACTGCCAGACATTCTACAGGACACTGAGAGAAGTGACCAAGAGACTCTAGCCCTGTGGGCTGAAGACAAATGCCCCAACTTTACAAAGGAACATTAGGTGACTGTCCAGGCTGCCAGCTGTCTCTGTCTACTCTTGCAAGACTCTCGAAAAATGCTTACATCCTTCTCCTGGTTCTCAGGTAATATTATATCCTTCTGAGGCCTTTGATATGGTTAAAGACTAGATAGTTATATTTCCTCAGTTATGATAAAAGATAAGTTAGATATAAAACCTTAAACTCACAAATATAAGATAGATAGGATATCTTCTTTACTATTGTAACTGTAATTCTGGCTTGATAACTGTTTTGTTATATGTAATTGTACTATGTAAAAGTTAAAACCTTCCTTAAAAAAAAAAAAAGGGGGAAGTGCTGTGGATATTGCTCTGTGTAAATAAAGTTCTGATTGGCCAGTGGCCAGGCAGGAAGTATAGGCGGGACAAGAGAAAAGAGAATTCTGGGAAGTAGAAGGCTGGGGAGACACCGCCAGCTGCCACCATGAGAAGCAACATGTAAAGACACTGGTAAGCCACAAGCCATGTGACAAAGTATAGATAAACAGAAATGGGTTAATTTAAGATAGAAAAAGTAGATAACAAGAAGCCTGCCACAGCCATACAGTTTGTAAACAATGTAAGTTTCTATATGCTTTCTTGGTTGGGTCTGAGCAACTGTGGGACTGGCAGGTAAGAGAGATTTGTCCTGACTGGGCCAGACAGAAAAACTCCAACTATAACACAGAATATGCTGGACATATACCAGAGCTTAGTGTGAGTTACTAGAAATGTTACAAACACTTAAAGATCAAAAAGTAACCAATGAATAAATAACACTATGATCACATCATCAGAAAAAAATTATTTTCATAATAAATAGTAAGTCAATGATAAAACTATAAATACCTAGAGTGAGATAAAATTGCTCAAATTGATGAAATACAATCAAACACTTTGTACATTCATCCTCATTAAATTCCCTGTTTTAAAATCAGAACCAATGAAAACCGATACATTCAGACATCCTGGGGTTTCTAGTCAGGACAATTAAACAATAAAAATAAAGTGCCCTAATTGAAAACAGAATGTTCTATCATATCTTGCTTCAAATGTCATATTTTTATTAAGAGGAAATCACACTGATTCCATTAAACAGTTACTAGTTATTTAAAATAAGTATTTGCTCTGTAATGCATTATATACAAATATTAATACATCAGGTTTTAAAAGTAAGAAAATATTTAAAACATACACTGTTGGTGACTCCACAGATCCATACATATTCTCAAGATACATTTATTTATATACTATAAGTGAATAAAAATTTCAATTCACTATGTATTTCAAGGCTAAATATATCTAACAATTTTAATACTTTATTTTGAAGTTAACAAATGTTCCTAGGGAGTTTTTAACCTTGGTTTTCAATTTAGTTTTTGAATATTTTTACCCTTCACAGTTCATTAACCTTTAATTACTCGTTCAAAACAGAGGTTCCTTGTGACATTTCCTTAAATATATTAATGCAGCTTGATCATATTCACTTCACTCCATTATCCCCATTTGGTGCACCCTGTTTAAAATATTACCACATTCTCTTCCATGACTGCTTTAGCTAGTCTTACTCTATGAAGAACACATGATAATTGTCTCACTCATTGATTTCTCTCACCAGGTGATGTACAATTTCATTCCTTTCCTGCAAATAATATTCCATATTTCTTTCTTTTTTATTATTTGTTTTACCTACCAATCATAGATTCCCCCTCTCTTCTGTCAGTCGGCTAACCCCCCAGTATCCCTCCCCCAACCCACCTCCATCTCTTCCTCCAAAAGGGTAAGGCCTCCCATGGGGAGTCAGCAAAGCCTGGTACGTTTACTTGAGACAGGACCAAGCCCCTCCCCACTGCCTCAAGGGTGAGCCTAGCATCCCACCATAGGTAAAATTTGGTGCATATATACAGTGGAATATTACTCAGCTGAAAAAAATGACATCATTGTAGAGAGCTGCGTGTAGTCGCACCCTAAAGATGGCGCTGGCTTCTACCCTCTGCCTTCCAGATGGCAAACACTCTTTATAGTAAACAGCTCCTTATTTGGCTATGGCTGGATTCGTGTGCTGCTGGCATATGTGTGAACCTGTGGACAGTGCCCACGTGGCTGCTTGGGGTTGGCAGCCCAGCCCTAGTTAAGTGCTGGGAGAGGCTTGCCCCAGAGAGAGAGACACAATGCAATTAATCAAAGGTCTGATTAAACTGTGATAAGAAGGATCCCGGTGTTGCGTCATCCTTGCTGGTCAAGGCGGGCGCGACACATCATGAAATTTACAGGAAAATGGACAGAACTAGAAAATATCCTTAGTGAGGTAAACCAGACTCAGGAAGACAAAAGTGGTATGTACTCACTAGATGTAAAGCAAAGTCATTAGACTATAACCCACATGTCCAGAGAAGCTAGGAAACAGGGAGGAACCTAAGAAGGACATATGGATGTTTGTCCATGTGGGAAGGGGAAATAGATGAGATCTTCATGAGCAAACTGTGGGGATGAGGCAGGGGCAATCGAGGGAAAGAAGATAGGGGATGAGAACATGAGGGAACAGGATGGCCAAACTTGGGAAGGGACAGAGTGGGAGAGCAATGAAAGAGATATCTTGATAGAAGGAGACAGACATTATGGGGTTATGGAACAATCCAGTGCTAGGGAAATTCCCAGGAATCCACAAGGATGACCCCAGCTTAGACTACAAGCAATAGTGGAGAAGGTGTCTGAACTGACCTAGTCCAGTAATCAGATTGGTGACTACCCTAACTGTCATCATAGAGCCTTCATCCAGTAGTTGATGAGAGCAGATACAGAGCTCCACAGCCAAGCACCAGGCTGAGCTCCAGGAGTATTTTGCTTTATAAAGAAAAAAAAAAAAAGAAAGATCATTGTCTATCTCCATCCAATTTTGTTTATCCATCCATCAATTGATCTGATCTCATGCTGACTCCATAACTCAGCCAATGTGAAGTGTTATAAAAAAAAATGTAGTGCATGTATGATTTCTTCTGATACATACCCAGGAATTCTGCTCAGCTTACATTATTTCTATTTTCAGTTTCTTAAAGAGCTTCTGTACTGATAACAAGCTGGATTACATAAGAGGGTTTAGAGGGAGCAAATGGAAGGGGAAATATTCTAATTACATTATAATCTCAATAATAAAACATAATTAAATTAATAATAATAATTGTAAAGATTACTAAAACAATTTTCAGTGAATGAGTAAAACCATAAAGTATTTCACTTTTCACCCATTACTTTCTTTCTCCAGTGTTTTTTGTTTGGCTGGGGAGAATCTTGATTTATATGATTTTAGTTCTTTGAACATTTTGTTTTGACACTTCTCACAAGGGATGTCTTGGCAGTAAATTTCCTGAAGCTTTTTCTGTCTTTCAGAGTTTTTATTTACCAACCAGTTTTAATGGGTACTTTTTTTTTTTTTTTTTTTTGATTGCTGGATTGCAGATTTCTTTAGAAATTAACATATTTAAATTAACTCTTGTTTTTCTGGTTTCTGAAGAAATGTCTTACTAATTATATTTTTCATGTAAATTTCCTTTTCTCTGTCTCCTTAAAATTTTTGCTATCATAGCTTTCTCTTCCTAGTTTAACTGGGATCAATCAATATTGAGTCAGCAGTTTCATTCTGTCCATGTGTTTCTGTTCCCAGGAAATAGTGTGAAAGTACAGTGCTGAGAGAAAGAAATACAAGCCACCAACAAATCAATAAGGATTTATGTGTAAATTATATGAATAGCTCTTACAATTTGACAGTAAAACTATAAACAACCACAAAATAAACACAAACATCCGCATGGGCACCTTAGTAAAGCAAATGTACAGATTACAAATAGGGATATGAAAACATAATCATATACCAAGTCATTATTGACTCATGGGTAAAAACATAAAGATACATAAACTTCATTAGAAGGGATAAAATGTAAAACCATGGCATTACCAAATGTTGAGTCATTGCAGAAAAACACTTTAGCTGACCTTTCTTCAAAATTTCAAACAATGCAACATCCCTAAATGCCAGCTTTCCCTTATTTTACAAAGCTGAACTATAACCTTACAGCCTGCCACCTGCACCTTACTTAAGCAAACACTTGAAAAATTATGTTTATACAAAACAGACACATATATTCATGTAGTAACTTTAGTCATACTTATCAAGATACAGTATAACAACATAGTCACCTTGTATTTATAGTATATACAGATTCCATCAAAAGTATATTCTCTAAAATACAAGTAGAAAGATTAGGTTTTCTAGGGATTAAAGGGAGAGAGAAGAATGGACGGATCCCATAAGACTGTATGAACAGTGAAACAAATCATTATTAATGATATTATAATGGTTGTTTCATGACATATAGCATTTAACAAAGCTCCCAGAATTAAACAGTAAAGTGAATAGGTCTTAATATAAACTCAATATTAGACAATATTATATATATATATATATATATATATATATATATATATATATATATATAACTAGGGTAATACAATTGGATATATTGTGTATATAATAATACCTTTATAGTAAAGATACTATGTTGTTTAAATATACATAAATTATTTTTGATGGGTAATAGTATATGGGCACTCATATCTATTTTGTAAAACTATGAGATAATGAAAAAAAAAAAACATTAACTACCTATAGGGAGAAGACTTGTCAATTTACTTTGATTTGGTAACCAAAGGGAAGGAAAGCTATGGATGACTTTACTCTACCAATACTCCTGTCAATGTGTATGAAATCTTTGGACTCAAATTTACACTTTGAATTAAATGATTACTATATTCCTCAGGTTTGCTTTCCAAACTTGCAATACAGAATTGTTACTTTTACTGTTAATAGAGAAGTCAAATCTTATTTCTCAAATTTTTGATCTTACTATTTAACTGAAGATCATCACCTTGAGTTTCTAATCCTCAGGACTTCACCTCCAGAGTGCTATTGTTACAGACATGTACCAGTGCACTTGGTTTATACGATCTGAACATTGAACTGTGAGCTTTACGAATTCAGGGCAGTACTAAACCAACTGAGCTCTATCTCAGGCCCCATTTTCAAAAATATTTTTCCTGTTTCTAAAGCAAATTTGCTTACATTGTAAAATGTCTTGACACATAAAAGCTGAAATGATGGTTAAGCTGTTAAGTGTATCAGTTATTTTGCCAGAGGATTCGGGTTCGATTCCCAGCATCCACACAGAAACTTTCAACCATCAGTGACTCCAGTTCCAGGAATTCTGACTCCTTCTGACCTCCCTGTCACCAGGCAGACATGCAATGCAGACACATGCATAAAGGCAAAGTAGGCAGACACATGAAATAAAGTAAATCCAAAATTTCAAAATTAAAAATGGCTTGAAATTTATTTATGGAAAAATTTCAAAATGTTTTGTAAGTAATTTAATCTAAATTTTTAGTTGAAATTTTGTATATTTTCTCATTTATCTTTTATACATGCTATGCTTTGTTAATAAATGTCATGCTATAGAATTATTTGGGGTTCTCTAACATATACATTTCTTATTAGTTATTATTAGTTCAGAAAGACTGGCCTATCACAGGCAATTTTGTGTGGATGCTTTTCCAACCAAAATGTAGTGTTCATAACATGAATAATTTTGGCACCAAAATCATGCTGATTGAATTAATAACTTGGGTTTTTTGCCAGTTGGCTTGACAAAAATCTTAACTTTTGTTGTGACAACATGCCAGTAGAGATGCTTGTCCAAACTATTTTGATTAAAAGTTCCTGATCATAGTTGCATAATGGTTTGGCTCCTGTGAATGTGATCTAGGCTAAATGAATTATAGTGCAGGAACTTAATCAGCTTCATCATGTATATATCCAGGCTCCTCTCCAGCTCATCAAGGTCATTTTGGATTTTTATCCAGCTTTTAAATGTGCTAATTGTCCTACCAAATTGGTGTCATCAGCAAATTTAATAAAGATACATTCTGGTTCATCACCCCAATCATTAATATTAAAAACCTGTAGTAGTAGCCAACTAAGTAATGACCCCTGAAAGACTGTACTGAGCTCTTAAGGTTTCAAAGACGACAGTGTACCATGAATCTTTTGACAACTTGATGTTTTCCTTTGGCTAAATACTTGGTATGTTTTAATTTGTAAAATCATCATGTCATGCTCATCTGTGTCTAAAAACTATCATCGGGTATTTTGAACTTTGAAATTTAAAGAAGGAATTCTGGCTATGTTATTCATTTCTGAAATTAGCTAACTATCACATTTATCAGAAGTATATGACATTCATGTACTCCACCTGCCATCCCTGCCTCTCCCTAAAACATAATATCCTATGTTTATAGCATCTTATCTTCACTGAGATGTTTAATTTTTTATATTTTACCATTTTTCTTTATCAGTGATTCATAGCCCCTAATCTTCCAGTGCTCTTTGGTTTTCCATTCCAGCTTTCTGTATACAGAAATTACGTGATTATATTAATTAATAATATAATATTTCTAAATATGCATTATTTCATCAGACTCACTTGGTGGTTATTTTATCTAATTAAAAATATCCTTCAAAAAGGATCTTACATAATTTCAATGAAGAAATCATAACCATGTTGTCTCTCAATATTACCATTTCAATTAAATACATTTTTCCACTTTTGAATAAGTGAGGTGGAATATCTGTTATCTAATATTGGAATATCTCTCTATTAAACCTCCAGTATTTTTACTCACAGCACTGGTTTCTCAGGACTCTTAACACAAACTAGAAGACTTTGAATAACAGTGTGACCATCTTACATTTTTGAAGAATCATTCAAAAATCAAAGCTGTAGTCAGTTTCATATCACTATATGCCTGATTTCTGTTTCTGTAATGAAACTTTGTACCCTCATAAGAATATAATTCAATTTTATTAAATATAAGAAAAATTTATATAATAGCTGCACCCTCCCAATATTATTTTCTAAGGAACTGAGTATTCAGACTTAGTTGGGACATATTTATAAATCTCTTCCTCCCTTGTCAAGGCTCAGGGAAGAGGAGGTAAAAAGAATTTAAGAACTTTCTGCATTCATGAACTCATAGTAGCTGTGTTTGTCTGCAAAAGATAAGCAAAGATCAAGGCAGCTAAAATTCTGGCATAGATGTTCTTCAAGCCTCATCCCTAAATGAGGAGCTATTGCCTCTTGATTGCTTCTGGGGCAGGAAAACTATTCTTATTGAGAGTATTTCTAAGATAGATCTACATTACTCCCACCAATGGAACCACGTCCATTCATATATGGACAGCATTAACTGAACTTAGTTGTTTATTAAAAAATAACATTACATAAACATACAATTGGCATAAGACATTTGGAAGATATGGGGAATTGGAGGAGGTAAATGGTATATATGATTTGATCATATATCACTGTGTCTATGTAGAAATTTCTCAAAAATATGGGCAAATTATAATTTTAGAACTCTTATTTCCAAATAAAGTCAAATTCTAAACTTCTGGGTAGACATAGGGTTCATGAGATACTAATTAAAAAGTACACTGATGTATCATTGTGGATTTCTGGGGACCTCTCGAGCACTCTGCCTATTCCTGTTCTCATGTGGTCTTCATTTATCATGGTCTGTTATTCCTTGTTCTCCCTTTCTGTTCTTGATCCAGCTGGGATCTCCTGCTCCCCTAAGCTTTCTTTCCCTCATATCTTGTCCTTCATTACTCCCACTGTTGTCTAGGTTGTTCATGTAGATCTCATCCATTTTTCTGTCATTGGGTGATCCCTGGGTCTTTCCTAGTGTCCCGTTTTCTAGGTAGCCTCCCGGGAGTTGTGTAGCAGTCTAGTCATCTTGGTTTTACATCTAGTATCCTCCTATGATATATCCTCTGTAGACTGCTGGCAGTGGTCGAGGGAGGGCCTGACCTAGTCTGGTGATCAGATGACTAAACACCCTAGCAATCGTCTTGGAACTCTCATCCAATAACTGATGGAAGTAGATGCAGAGATCCTCGGCCAGGCTCCAGGTAGAGCTCCAGGTGTCCAACTGTCGAGAAAGAGGAGGGACTGCAAGAGTGTGAATTGTTGAATCCAAGATTGCAAAAACACAGGGACAAATAGCCAATCAAATGGAAGCACATGTATTATGAACCAATGGCTGTGGAGCCCCCAGCTCGATCAGGCCCTCTGGATAAGTGAGACAATTGAATAGCTTGATCTGTTTGGGAGGCTCCCAGGCTGTGGGACTGGGACCTGTCCTTGGTGCAAGAGCTGGCTGTTTGGAACCTTGGGCTTACACAGGGACACATCCTCAGACTGGAAGGAGGGGACTGGACCTGCCTGTACTGAATCCACCAGGTTTAAATGAGTCCCTAGGGGTGTCTTGGTCCTGGAGGACATGGGAATGGAGGGGAGGGGCTGAGGGAAAGGTGGGAGTGGAGTGGGAGGGGGAGGACAGGGGGAAAAAAAGAATTCTAGTAAGCATCGTTATAGTACATGCAATTCCAATTAACAAGGATTAAAAAAGCATACAGGGGAAAAAAAGTACACTGATGGAGATGTAGTATTTTTTAACCCAAATTTTCAGTTTTATTTCCAGTTGTACTTCAGTATATCTCTGAAGAAAAGAATAGCCATATGAAATATCTAAAAATCATCACAAAAATTATTTTTATCATTATCCAAAAGTTTACTTCTATTAATTAGCAAAGCAGGTTCTTGTATTTTCAAAGGGATTTTAAAGTTAAACATACATTTTAAAATATGATGATAGATTGAGATTATCCTTCACTTCAATAATATGATATTATAAATGTTGTTTATAGTACAAATTGTCATAAAAAGAAATAATTGTGAACAATTTATTACTTTTGTAGAATTGATGTGAGTGATTTAACTAACTATCAACAGCTGTATTTGGCATTCAAGAGTACACAATATCTGAAAAAGTAAATAAAGTGTGGAAGACAGTCAAAACTCTCACTTTATCTGTAGTATGAGACATGTGACTAAGTTAGAAAAGCAATGTTTGTTAATATAGTTATTAGAAATGCCAAAATGTTTATGATGTTAAAAATTATAGTTCTTAATTAGTATCACAAACGTCACTAAAATAACCTTACTTAATAATATATGACAAGTTAAGCTTCCTATTAGTCTTGAAGATAGACCATTGTGATCAACCTATGGTAAAAGTCCTTCTCACTTCACTTCAAATGGTTATTGACAATTAATTATGAGGAAATAATGGCTGGTGATGTTGTTAATTAAAAACATTGACATACACAGCTGGTAGAATTTAAAAACTATTAATTTTTAAAATTCTACAATTAAGACTAAAACATGATTCAGAATATCATTCTAGTTATATATCTAAAAGAAATGATGTGAGCATACATACAAAAGAGATATCTTTATGCTTATGTCTAGACTGGTAATACTGAAATGAGTGTTTTGTAACTCATTTATAGAGTGGTAACTACACAGTTATTTAAATTACATGTAAACATCAAAAGTACCCTTATAATACTCATTACTTATGAAAAAGAGATAATTTAAATGTGTTTTCTAAAATAAAAGCCCATAAAATTACATTTACAACAGATATTTAAATAAAACTATAAATATGAAATGCCAGAATTTCAGAATGAGTAAATATATTAAACCACATAATGGTTTTTTTTTGCATCATAGTGTTTTTATAAAGATTATCTTGGAATTTCCCTTCATGCACTACAATCACACTCTCTTCCAAGTCTCCCTATCCTTATTACTTGTTTAATCCATGTGTCTCAGTTTCTTTTCTAATGCTATAGTAAAGCACCTTGATTATAAACAACTTGAGAAGAAAAGTGTTTATGAAGGGAAGTCAAGGTGTGGAGTCAAGGACAGTAACCTAGATGCACGATTGAAGCAGAAGCCAAGGAGGATTGCTGCTCACTCACTTGCTATCCATGGGTTGCTCGTCCTGCTTTCTTACATAACCCAGAGACATCTGTCCAGAGATGGCACAGCCCCAGTGGGCTGTTTTCCTCTCACATGAATCAATAATCAGCAAAATGCCCCCACAGACTTGTCTATAGGTCAATCTGATGGAGACAAACTCCCAATTAAATTCCTCTCTTTCCAGACCACTCCAGGTACTGTCAAGTTGACTAAAACACCAACCAGCACACCAGAATGATGTGTAATTAATCAGTACAAAACTCTTTGGTTAGGAAACCAGAAAGAGCGCAGATGTAAAAGCATACCTTATGAGTTTACAAATGTTACCTTTGAAATATTGTTGAACTAAGATTAAAATCCCATCAAAAGTTCTGAAACTATCAAAGGATGTCTGAAAATTGTCAGACTCGATTAACAGCCTTCCCTGAACAAATAAAGGACCACAGAAAATAAATTAGACACCCATCACTTCCAAAAGAATATGCTGTATTTTCAACTGACTATTTGGTATTAGGTAACAAATTGGTGTGCTCGTCCCTGGGGAGGATTATTTCTCCCACTCAACCTTCCTTAGTGTCCTGCAGTTCTGTGACTTATCTCTGTCCACTTTGACTTGTCTATTTCTATTGTTCTCATTCAGCTCCTGTTTAGAAGTCATTTTGATGAGACATTATGGATACATCTTATTAAATTACTAGAAGACACAATCTTATAACTAGCCCCCTGATTCTCTGGCCCTTACAGTATTTCTGCCCACATTGTAAATGTTTCTTGAGCCTTGAGTGCTACAGTGTTTCCAGGGATGTATCCACTGAGACTGGGCTCTACCACTCTGCATTTTTTTTTTAAATTTTATAATTTAATTTAAATTTACATATCAGCCACAGATTCTCCTGTCCTCCCTCCTCCTGCCCCCACCCACCCTCAGCCCAGCCTACCCCCCTCATTCCCATCTCCTCCATAGCAAGGACTGCCCTGGGGATTCAGCTCAACCTGGTAGATTCAGACTAGGCAGATCCAGTCCCCTCCTCCCTTAACCCAGGCTGAGCAAAGTATCCCTGCATAGGCCCCAGGTTCCAAACAGCCAGCTCATGCAACTAAGGACAGGTCCCAAACAGTTCAAGCTAATCAATTGTCTCACTTAAGCAGAGGGCCTGATCTACTGGCAGTGGTTGAGAGAAAGCCCGAACTGACCTACTCTGGTGATCAGATGGCCAAACACCTTAACTGTCGTGGTAGAACTCTAATCCCATGAATGATGGAAGCAGATGCAGAGATCCACAGCCAGGCCCCAGGTGGAACTCCGGGAGTTCAATTGGCGAGAAAGAGGAGGGATTATATGAGCAAGAGATTTTGAGACCATGATTGGAAAAAGCACAGGGACAAATATCCAAAACAGTGTAAACACATTGAACCACTCTGCCTTTTGATTGTGTGTAGTTTTCTGTAATGGTCTCTCAGTTTCAAAGAGACTTTTAGGAACAATTAATGAAAAAGAGGCTGTGGATTTCAAAGAGCAAAAAGAGTTCTATGGGAGGTTTTGGAGGAGGGAAAGGAAGGATGAAATAATGTAAATATAATCTCAAAAGTGAAAGAAAGGCCTCTAGCATTTTCATGATGCTATTCTTTAGGTCACTTTCTTCTGCTTCTTCTGCCTTGTGATATTCACGTCTTGCTGCTGGAGGAGGGCTAGGTTCTGGTGATGCTGTATTGCTCTTTATTTTGTTGTATGTGCTTCTGCCTTGACGTCTGTCCATCTCCTCCTCTCTAGGTCCAAATAGAGCTAGGGGTTGGTTTCCAAAAATGTGGTAAATATGAACAACGGTATACTACTCAGCAGAAAAAAAATGACATCATGAGGTGTGTAGGCAAATGGATGGAACTAGAAAAAATCATCCTGAGTGAGGTAACCCAGACTCAGAAAGACAAACATGGTATGTACTCACTCATAAGTGGATACTAGATGTAAAGCAAAGGATAACCAGACTTCAACCCACAACTCCAGAGAGGCTACCTAGTAAAGAGGACCCTAAGAAAGACACAGGGATTGCTCAATGACAGAGAAATGGATGAGATCTACATGAGCAAATTGGGGGTGCATGTGGGGTAATGGAGGGAAAGGGTCGGGGGAAGGCAAGCTTAGGGGAACAGAATGTCCAAGCTGGATCAGGAACAGAGGGGAAGAACAAGGAAAGAGATAGCATGATAAATGAAGATCCCAAAGGAATAGGAAGAAGCAGAGTTGTCCCCCAAAATCCACAAAGATACCTTGACTATAGACTACTGGCAATGGTCGAGAGAGTGCCTGAGCTGACCTACTCTGGTGATTTGATGGCCAAACACCCTGTCATGATAGAACTCTCATCCAGTTACTGATGGAAACAGATGCAGAGATCCACGGCCAAGCCCCCGGTGGAGCACAAGGTGGGATTATATGAGCAAGAGATATTAAGATATTGGAAAAAGCACAGGGACAAATAGCCAAACTAGTGGAAACACATAAACTGTGAAGCAATAGCTAAGGAGCCCCCATGGAACTGGTCCAGGACCTCTGGATAAGGGAGACAGTTGATTAACTTGAACTGTTTAAGAGTCCCCCAGGCAGTGGAACCAGGACCTGTCCTTAGTGCATGAGCTGGCTTTTTGGAACCTAGGGCCTATGCTGAAACATTTTGCTCAGCATTGGTGTAGGGAGGAGGGGACTGGACCTGCCTTGGCTGAGTCTACCAGGAGAGACCTTGCTTTGGAGAAGGTGGGAATGGGGGCATGGATTGGGGGCAAGGCTGGGGAGTGGGAGGAGGGAGGACATGGGAATCTGTGGTTGATATGTAAAATTAAATTAATTATAAAATAAAAATATTTTTAAAGTGAAAAAATACATTATTGATATCTTAGAGTCAGGAAAACATGACAAGGTTTATACATATCTAAACAAAGTATCAAAAATATATCAATATAAGCTTCAAACTTCTTTATTGAAACATAAAACTTTATTGTTTGATTTTGAATATATTAATCATAATATTATGTAATATGAGAAAATTATTGTATGTGAACTGATTTTTAATTTATATTATGTTTGAATTGTAGCAAAAAGTCTTATGTGGAGTAACTGAGAAAGATCCTAACAACAGATACAGTTTCTGACAGATAATTCATTCTAATGTACATTATGAAGAAATTATTCAATTACTAATCTTTGAGCTACTTGATAATGTAGAAATTCATGTTCCCAATGATTTTGTGGCATATCTTAGGCTTTTGTCTTCATTAAGAAAACAAATGAAATACATTAGAATTCAAATTTACTCTTTCTTTCCTAATACGTTTCACATTAAGTTAATAACATTCAATTTTTAAAATAAATACTTTATTGTTAGTAAATATTTCTTTTCCTTTGCACTTATATATTGGCAGTAATGAAAAGATATCTCATGTATTCCCTTAAGAGGAGGAACATGCCTGGTTCTGTACAACTCTCCAACTATAGGTGCCTGGTGAAGTCATGGATTTTAGAAGAGAACATTCTCAGCACACTTCATTGAATCAGTGTTAACTTCTAACTACATTTTCAATACTCATCCTCACACCCATACTTATGTGTAGCTCTCACCCCTCACCAAAGAAGTGTATTTCAGTAGAATATAGAGACAATTTCAGAATAAAAAAACTAATCAAAATATAGAGAACAACTGTTTTTGATATGCTCAGCAGTCCCAACACCACCAAGACAACCCCCAAACCTAAGACACAGGGAGCACCGTGGAGAGAGAGGACAGAGAAAGACTGTGACAGAAGACCAGAACAGAACAACTGCTGGGAGAATATGCCTTCTATATATCACACAAGAGCTGCACCCAGATGCCTTCTTTATACCACACAAGAGCTGCACCCAGATGCCTTCTATATATCACACAAGAGCTGCACCCAGGACATTTCAACAGTATGATTGCCTTAATACAACTTCCATTAACAACACCAATTCATATCCTAACATGCATGGAAGAATTCTCACAGGGCTTTGCCCCTAGAAGTGTTAAAAGCAATTAAAGGTTGCTGAGAGGAGAAAAAGTATTCTGCAGAGAAGCCACCAACAGAAGAATTTTTCCGGAGAGGTCAGCTTAAAACACACATGACAACACTAAATTATCTCAAGATTGTATTAATAAACACACACACACACACACACACACACACACACACACACACACACACACCAGATATAATGAAAGAATAATAGGCTGTGATTTTGAGAAGAAACAGGTAAGGCACAGGAAGAAGTGGAGGCATTAGATGGAAGGAAAGAATGATAAAAATGCACAAGCATTGCTGGGCAGTGGTGGCCCACGCCTTTAATCCCAGCACTCGGGAGACAGAGCAGAACTCTCTGTGAGTTCGAGGCCAGCCTGGGCTACTAAGTGAGTTCCAGGAAAGGCACAAAGCTACACAGGGAAATCCTGTCTCTAGAAACCAAAAAAAAAAAAAAAACAAAACCACAAGCAAGCGTGAAGTTCTCACAAATAAATGAAACTAATAATATCTTTAAAAACCTGTTATTTCCAAATACTTTACAATATTGCTTAACCCAGTGAAGTATATGTATTCCTTCAGACATACGAAAACACCAACATACACATTCTCATACAGTGATAGAAATCTAAATATAGTGAGACCTCATTCCATGGGAACAATTGTATCTGTTTACTTTCACCTAAGACATGCATAGGAACTGACATGAAAGCTCTGATTGCCTGTAATGCTACAGAATGAAGCTCCTGAAATTACCTAACACTATAGGGGAAAATGTTAAGAAGTATCCAAATCAGCATAAAAAACCCATTACATTTTAAATTTATATCATATATAAGTACACATAATGTAGTCATGCTTTGGACATGCTAGTAAGTATGAATGAATATATAGCAAATATAATAATATTTACATATTAAGATTATTCAAAGTATATGTTCATTTTCATTTAGATGAACAATTGCAAAAACTTCCCTAACTTCAGGTTTGGCTTGTAGAAATTGATATAATTTAAATAGTTTAAAAACATACTTCTCTTATGAAAGAAATTTCTCACTAGTTGAAAAACATATTGCTTATTACTCTATGCTTTTCCCAATAATATCTCACATTTTACTACCAATAAACCTTATTCAATGGACAATTTTTACCTTATTACTTTTATATTTATTACATTATTAATACTTACTATTTTTTTACATTTCCTTAACAACTTATTGCAGCTGTTTTTTAAATACTTGGCATGAAGAATTTTCTCAAAGTACTCACCTGATCCAATTCTCAAAACCTGGAAGAATCAACTTTTCCCTGTCACCATAATTAAGCAGTTAAAAGACTAACTCCTGAACTAATTTTCAGGGCCTAATGACAAATAGTCTTACAAAGTTATATATACAATGAGATCCACTTATAGACTTTAGATGACATTCAAAATAGAATAAAATAATAATTCCTTCCTATTACCTTTTCCTGGTAAATAATGTGAATTGGATTACAAACTGAGACTCTCCAGTGGAAAAGAAGGATCCATATTTTCAAAAATATCTAGACTTTAAATCCTATACAATAAACTACAGCTTTCTATTTTCACTTTCTACTTATGGTGTACAGGCAATGCACTTTATATTACATACTTACTTTATAGGTAGATAAAGCTGAGAACTAAAACAGGTGTGTTGTCATGTAATTGGACATCTGCAGAAAGTTGACTAATACTTAATCTCTTTAAGTCAGGTTATCTTAGATTACATTGTTCATTCAAAATATACTCACTTCATAATATATATGATACATACATACTATGGTACATATATACATAGTATATATGGTACATATCACTGAGTAACAAGCCCATAGAAGTTGTGACATATATCTCATTACTGGATTATGTGATGCTGTAAATATTAAGGGATATATATATATATATATATATATATATATATATATATATATTATTTTTGTGTTTATTGTTTAATTCTTGGTTTGTTCAGACAATGTATTTCTCTGTAGGCAAGGCAGAAATGTACCTGTCTATGTTGGTCAGGCTTTTTTCCAATTCATCCTCCTCCTTACTCTGTCCTTCTCTAGTATTGGGATTAGAAATATGAAGCAAAGCAGAAGGAGAACCCACAATTTATGAAGAAAATGAACAGAAAGAAAAAAACCATGTGTTATGTTGACAAGGCACTAATTACTGAAGCAAATCAGTTTTATGTTCTCTTGTACACAATAAAAATTAAATGCGCATCATAGAACTAGCAGCCGAACTACTAACTGTATGAAAAGATATTTAACTGGTTATTTTCCTTTTAATCCTGACTTAATTTTATTGTTCATTCATGCTTTTCACTTTTAAAGTCATAAGTATCATTTACTCTAATTTCTCATAATTAGGTCATGGAGCAATCAAATATTATCCTAGGTATATCTATAAGGTTGTTTCTAGATAAAGTTAGTATTTAAATCACTAGATTAGTTAATCTGGTCATCTTCCATAATCTGGTAGTCCTAATCCAAAAATATATGGAAAGCTGAATTGAAAAAAGTAGAGTGAATTAGAGAAACTGTGTCTAAATGAGTCCTCCAAGCCTGGCCATTTATCTTTTATAGCTTTCAAATTCAGAACAAAATATTGGCTCATATGTCACAAGTTTCAAGATATTATTTATAAGATACTATGAGGTCATTGTTATAAATGAATATTAGCATTTCTATTGATGGAGAATCTGAATGAATTCTGGGTGGAAAAAAACAGTGAGAAGCACTGGAGAAGGGTAGCTTCACAACAGCAGAAGAGGAATTGCTAGAAGCAGTACCTGCCAGACTACACGGCAAACTTTAGAACAATTGCACTGGCCAAGAAAAGATGTGAGGAAGAATAGGATAGAGCAGGAGACTAAGAAATAACCAGCACAGCCATAGCCATCTGACTTTTTCTTTTTAAATCAAAACCAAGAACATACATTGGGAAATGACAGCCTTTTCAATAGATGGTGACCAGATAACTGAGGCCCCATGTGGAGCTCCAGGTGTCCAATTGTGGAGAAAGAGAAGGTACTGTAAGAGCGTGAATTGTTGAGACCAGATTGCAAAATGCACAGGGACAAATAGCCAATCGAATGGAAGCACATGAACTTTGAACCAAAGGCTGAGGAGCCCCCAGCTGGATCAGGCCCTCTGGATAAGTGAGACAATGGAATAGCTTGTACTGTTTGGGAGTCATCCAGGGGGTGGAACTGGGACCTGTCCTTAGTGCATGAGCTGGCTGTTTGGAACCTTGGGCTTATTCAGGGACACTTTGCTCAGCCTGCAAGGAGGGGACTGGACCTGCCTTTACTGAATCCACCAGGTTTAAATGAATCCCCAGGGGAGTCTTGGCCCTGGAGGAGATGGGAATGGAGGAGAGAGGATGGGAGGAAGGTGGGGGTAGGGGCGGGAGGGGGGAGGATAGGGCAACCCATGGCTGATGTGTAAAATTAAAACACAAATATAATAATAATTAAAAAGAATGGAGAAAAAAGAAAAAGAAACTAAGGAAAATATACCCTATCTCTCACAGGGCATAAAGTCAATTGGAAATAGGTCAGAGACTTTAATGTAAGACCCTATCTTTTAAAAGGGAGAAAACACATCAAGATATATATGAAGATAATGTCTTTCTGAGAACTCCATAAAAATAAATACATAAGAAGTCAAGAGTGAAAAAAAAAGGATCATTTATTATTCAAAAACTTCTACACAGCAAATGAAACCATCATCCGCAAAGAAACAGTCTAAGAAAATTGGAAAAAAATCTCAACTACATATCAAATAGGTAATTAATATATTACAGTACATAATAAACCACACAGATTAAGTACCTTACTGCCAGAAATATCCTATAGGTAGGCCAATTAAAAAGCAATTGAATATATACTTCTCAAATGAGGAAATCCTACAGATAATATATTTTCCAAAAGACTACTCAACATACATAGGAAAATGGACTCTAAAACTTCTTTGACATTCCATTTTACACCAGTCACTATGACAAACATCAAGAAAATATATGCCGACAAATTCTGGCAAAGATAATAGTGGAAATGTAGCACCGCTCACTGATGATGGAAATGCAAACCACTGCAGTTATTGAAAAAAATCATTATGAATTTTGAATGTGAATTTGTAATATTAAATAAGTTTCTCATTTCTAGACTAGAATATTATTTTAGCAATCTGGATTGATGATTGATGCAATTCTTTTTTTTTTTTTTTTTGCTTTTTCGAGACAGGTTTTCTCTGTGTAGCTTTGGTGCCTGTCCTGGATCTTGCTCTGTAGATCAGGCTTGCCTCAAACTCACAGAGATTGGCCTGGCTCTGCCTCCCCAGTGCTGGAATTAAAGGCATGAACCACCACTGCCAGGCTAGATGTAATTCTTAATGTATATTTTCTTATAAAAATTTAATGTACATTTTAGTATTATTTATTATAACTACCTAGTGTTGTACAAATTTAATGAAGTTCATTTATGTAACTGTCTTATTAGGGTTCCTCTTGCTGCGACGAAACACTATAACAAAAAGCTAGTTGAGGAGGAAAGAATTTATTAGGCTTAAACTTCAGCATTTCTGTTCATCAATGAAGGAAGTCAGAACAGTTACTCAAACAGGACAGGATTCTGGAAACTGGAGCTGATGCAAAGGCCTTGGAGGGGAGCTGCTTACTGGCTTGCTTCCATTGCTCACTCAGCCCACCTTCTCATAGAACCCAGGACCAGCAGTACAGGAATGGCACAACCCACCATGGACTGGGCCCTCCTCCATTGATCTCTAGATAAGATAATGCCTCATAGCTAGATTTCATCTGATCATTTGCTCAACTGATGATCCTACCTCTGATGACTCTACCTTGTGTCAAGTTGACACACAAAACCACCCAATACAGGCACCAAGCATTTTATTACAGAAATCCATGAACATGATCCAACCCCCCTCTCCGAACAAGAAAAGTCTTTGGAACTCTATGTAACAATGTAATCCATAGTAACTGATATTACTTGAATGTCTGAATTAAAACAAGCAATAAAAAAAAAAAGGCCTATCTATTCATAGAATAGTACTTTTCTATAGAAATATGCTTATGCTTTTAACCACTAAATATACACTTTAAGTAGTATTATTCTTAATACAGAAGTTAAAAACTTGTAATTAGATAAAATCCAAAGCATGTGTGACTTTGGGAATTCTGAAAACTCTTGGAGAAATATAAACTTACAAATATTAATCTTTACAAAGTAATTAGATTACGAAGGTGGCACTCTCAAACATAAGCAAATATAGAAAGAGCCCCAGGAAAGATGCTACCTATTTTGTGAAGATAAAATGACATCAACATCATATGACTTCATCAATAGCTGCATAAATTATTCTTTAGAGACTATGATGATCCTAGAGTTTGTTTATTGAGCTCAATTTTCTGAGGAGCAAACCTAAGATTCCTGCTATCTCTGTCTTCCCAACTCCTCAATCTCCAAACTGAATCTTTATTCTGTGAGTCACATAAAATAGGCTTAAATTCCTCAACAATTAAAAAATAAATGAGACCAGTGTTGACATTATAGGAACTTTGCAAATTTCCTTACAAATGCATTGATAACAAGTACACCTTATTGGGATTGCTGAAATGCCTGTTCCATTGTAGGCTTCTATCTATGTGATTTATTTGCTTAGACACAGTATATTAAGCTGTTTCTATGACATCAATAAAGAAACCCACAGAAGATCTGTTTGCAGGGTAACATCCTCTGGCTCAGCCAGGTGCTTTCACTGTTTTATGCTTCCAAGCTGAGTTTCTCACTCCTGAGGGGTCCAGAATGCACATCACTTTCATCAGAAACAGCTCAAATCCAAGGAATGTCACTTTAAAAATAACACTGAATATAAACCATCTGTACTTAAGTGCTTGACATTTTGATAAAATACAACTGCTCTACAAAAAATCCTCCAAATGTTTGACTTGAATTCATTTGATCTTTTTTGTTTTTCTGTCTATTTTTATGGGGCAAAAGTTCAAAAAAAGCACAGTAACTGTTTAATGAAAACAGCAGGCAATGCTTTGCACAAACAGAGAACTGCTCTCCAATTCCCATTTGAAAGACCTGAATTTTAAAAACACACTCTCTCCTTGGAAGGCATTCTACTTTTTATTCAAATTGCAAGCATTCAGGTTACCAACTGTTTGAAGAATTAAAAGAGAATTTCAATTTGAAATAGACATGAGAATCCTTTTGTCTTCCAACTGGGAAAAGAAATTCAGGTTGAACAATTTCTATTTATAACTTAGTAATTTCTTAACAACAAAATGCAATCTATAATACCTTCATTTCTTTTCCTCTTTCTTTCTGCTTTTCATCTTTTTTTTTAACTTCTTCAAGTCTTCTTCCCTGGTTCCTTCAGTTTTACACTGCCTTTTTCATCTATTTTTCTTCAAAACAGTATTTGTCAATTTTCCTGAGTCATAGTATTGAGACTCATCAATTGTTCTTCCCAATCATCTGCTGCGTAGTTATGTGGGACAGTCATGGTATGCACCACAGGCCACTCAATGTATTACATACGAATTAGCTTACATTCAATAAGATAAAATTATTTTTATTTTTTTATTTTTTTGTTTTTTTAACCTTTTTATTTATTCTTTGTGTCTTTCACATCATGCATCTCTATCCCATTCGTTTTCTTCGTCACTTTATATCTGTCCTCTGCCATTGCAACTCCCCCCCAAAAAAAAATTAAGAAGAAAAGAAAGAAAAAAGGAAAAATCTTATCATAGAAGCTGTAGTGTTTCATAGTGAGTCACACAGTAAACCCTTTTGCCCATATATGTTTACTAGCAAGTGTTCGTTGCAAATTGGTCTAGTTGGAGGCTTCTGGCTTCTGCTACGCTATCAATACTGGATCCTCACTGGGACTCCTCTTGGATATCCTCTTGTTGCCCTGTGTTGTGGAGATCCCATAGCTTAGAGTCTACCAGGCCAGCCCCTTCACATGCTCCAGAAGATCACAGAGAAGTGATGTTGGGGTGGGTCAACTCATAACCCTGGTTCTGGGCCTGGGTAGTCCTGGGGGTTGTTAGGCCTGCCAGCTCTCCCCTGTTGTCACCACAAGGGTAAGCTCCAAAGGGGCCACTCTCCAGAGTGCTGCCTGCAGTGGGTAATAATCAGGGCCAGCTCTCCCACTCTTATGACTTCAGGACCAGCTGTCCCACCCACCACAGGTGCTGAGGGGCAGGGGGAGGGCTTCTGTCCCTCACCCAGACCACCACATGACAGATGAGGTATAGGACTAGATCTCCCACTCTCAAGATCTAGATGCAGTTCACCTTCACCCTGGTAAATTAGGTCAACTTCTGTGTGTTGCCTAGGAGAGGTGCAGGGCCCATTTTCCTGAGGGCTACAGCTTGTAAGGGTAAGGGTCAGCTCCTTTGCACACCACAGATGGCCGTTGCAAAGTGCTGAGGGCCACTTTTTCTTGCTGTCACCAGCAGAAGGCTGGTGAGGAGGGTATAGCCAGCCATTCCACTCTCACACCTTCATGGCAGGGCAAGGTCACCTGAACCTCCACCAACAGGGTCAGCACTACTCTGCTGCCCAGGCCTGGAGCAAGGCCTGCTTTTCTGAGTACTGCAGCTGGTAAAGGGGGTGGGTCAGCTCCCTTGGCTGTCTCAGGTGGCAATAGAGTAAGTGGGGACATATCTTTTCAGCCCACACCTCAGAATGAAAGACAAGTAGTGGGGACAGTTCTCCCAAGCTCACAGTTAGGGCTAGCTCATCCATACCTCTGCCAGCGGAGTCAGATCTGCTTTGCTTCCTAGACAAGGCGCACAGCCCATTCTCCCGAGTGTTGCTGCTGGTAAAGGGGAGGGTCAGTCAGTTCCCTTGCCAGCTGGAGGTGGTAGGGGCGAGGGATGTGGGCATCTTTCCCTTGCTCCCATCACCATGCTGCAGAGGAGGTACCAGCTATGCCCCTCTCATGCCCTCGGGGCTGGCTCATCCATGGCCCTGTCTACAGGGTCAACTCTACTGTCCCAGGAGACATGCAGGGCCTGTTCCTCTGATTGCGGCAGCTAGCAGGAGGTTGGGTCAGCTTCCCTACCTGTTGTAAATGGCAAAAAGGAGGAGGGGATCTTTTCCTCAACCATGCCACCACATGGCATACTCGCCGAATCTCAAACCCTCAGGGATAGCTCGCCCACACCCCTGAGAACAGGGTCACCTCTATTGTGCTTCCCAGGTGAGGTGTAGGATCCCCTCTTTTGAGTGCTTCAGCCGGTGAGGGGCAGAACCAGTTCTCCCCAGTGTTGCAGCCAGTGAGAGGCAGGCCCAACTCTGCACAGCCCTATCCTCTCAGTCGTTGGTGGTATCAGGATCCATGAACATCAACCTCAGAGCCAAGAATCCAGACATGGGCCCCAGCAGCACGTCGAGCTCAGACATTACCATGGCCCTGGGTGGCAATCACGCCACCCACCACAGCTGCTCACCTATTTCACCTCTTCAGATATGGCCCTGTCCACAGGACATGAACCATTGTCTCTTTCTCTGTGTCCAAAACCACACCACACATTTGTTCACCATAGTAGCGCCCATCTGCCTGGCATTGTAAGATGTGTTTTCTTCTTGGAGCCCTGGACAGACTACCCTAGGCCCTCAAATGAGTCTCCTTGTCCCAGTTAACCTAGGCTGGACCATGCTTCCTCGTCACAAAAAAAAAAAAAAAAAAAAAAAAAAAAACCAACAACAACAACAACAAAACACAATAGAGGCCTATCACCCGGTGCCAGAGAAAGGCTCCTGGTCAGTGTGAAGATGTTGCTGGAGTCCTCCTGCAGGCCGGGCCTACAGAGCTCAGGCTGTATTTGGTTGAGTCTTGCTCACCCCAGCTGCCTGACACGGGCTATTTTTCTTTTTATGTTTTGCATTAAATTTGTTTTGAAAATTTAACATTTACTGAATTCATGTCATTTTCTGCTATTCCTCTACCCCCAGCTTTTCCTCTGTCCCCAAATCTTTTGCAAATTTATGAACTTTTTTGAATATATAATTTAAATACACACATACACACACACACACACACACACACACACATATATATATATATATATATATATATATATATATATATATATATATATATATCCTGCTGAGTACATTTAGTGATAGTATTATATATGTACTAGGGAATTACGGTCAATTTTGACAACATACAACTCGTAAAATTTAAAACTTTCTGTAGAGCTAAGGAAATAGGCAGTAGATAATTATACTGGATCATTTAAACAGGATTATACTCAGACCATACAAAATGCTAAAATACAAAAAAAAAAAGAGTCACAAAAGCAAACAACCTAATTAAAATTTGGGTTTGTACAAAGAGTTCTCAACAGACAAATTAAATTGACTTAAAACTACCTAAAAATGTGTTCAACATTCTTAGCAATTAAAGATGCAACTTAAAACAAATTTGAAATTTCATTTTACACTACTCAGAATGACTAAAATCAAAAAGGAAGTTTATTAAATCAATAATGTAAATATTTTAACAGTCTAAGTAGAAAATTATTTAGTAATTTATGTTTGTGTTCATGAATAATTTGGATATAACATGTATTTCCCAATAATCACTGCCTATATCAAATTTTGAGTGCAAATGAACTTATTATGAAGGCACGTAGAGGTAAGTGCATTTATTTTTCAGTTTTTCATACCATAATTGAAATTGTAGATACATTTTAAGTGATATGCATTTACTCTGACTTCATCAGCTATCAAGCCTACAGATTTGTATAGTGGTATAGAAGCACTGGCCATCTTTACGGACACCATAGTGAGTACTAGATCTGAAACAAAATCCAGGGATCCTAGTATATTTTGGCAGAGGAAGTCTTGTGGGTTTAACTTCTAAAAGGTGTAGTTGGAGATCTTCTCTCTAGGTGCCATGAAACCCCTGTGGTCCCAAAACCCACATATAAAATAATCACTCAGATGCTTATATTACTTATAAACTGTATGGCCGTGGCAGGCTTCTTTTTATCTAGCTCTTATATCTTAAATTAACCCATTTCTATTAATCTATAACTTGCCACGTGTCTCGTGGCTTACCACTACCTTACACCTTCCTTGTCATTGTGGTTGCTGGCAGCATCTCCCTCCCCCAGCCTTCCACCTCCCAGAATTCTCTTCTATCTTGTCCCACCTATACGTCCTGCCTGGCCACTGGCCAAACAGCATTTTATTTATACAGAGCAATATCCATAGCACTTCCCCTTTTCTTTTTAAGGAAGGTTTTAACTTTTACATAGTAAAATTACATATAACAAAACAATTATCAAGCAAGAATTATAGTTACCATATCCAGTCTATTTATTGTGGCAAAATTAAATAAAATATTTTATTTATCCTATATTTATGAGTCTAAGGTTTTATATCTAACTTATCTTTTATCATAATGAAGGGAAATTATACCTATTTAGTCTTCAACTACATCAAAGACCTCAGAAGGATATAATATTACCCGAGAAACAGGTGAAGGATGCAAGCAACTTTCGGGAGTCTTGCAGGGTAGACAGAGACAGCTGGCAGCGTGGACAGTCACCTAATGTTCCTTTGTAAAGTTGGGGCATCTGTCTTCAGCCCACAGGGCTAGAGTCTCTTGGTCACTTTTTTAGTGTCCTGTAGACACTTACAATATTTAAACTGTTTGGGCACATGCCCTTAATGCTAGCACTAACCATGGAGGTCTGGAGGTCTGTACAGAGAGATAGATAGTGATGTAGTTGGGCAGAGACAGAAAATAAGAGGGCAGGGACAGAAAGATATATAAACGTGGGTACACAGGAAGTATGGCTGTCTTTGGCTGAGGAGTTCTAGCAGTAAGAATGAGGCTAGCTTCTGTCTGCTTCCCTGATCCCTCAGTTTTTACCCCAATATCTGGCTCCAGGTTTTTCATTAATAAGACTATTTAGCAACTCATCTTACATACATGACTACTGAAGACATGACATACTTATTTCACCAAACATGGAGCAATTGATCTGGTGCTCAAATAGAAACTTCACTCATACTAACCAGTTCACAGTGTTGGAAGGTGCTATACAAGTAACCAGTGAAAAAAGTATTCATCAATCTCACTCAGTTACAAAGACTTTGAATTTTAGTATCCACTAGTTTGCAAGATATGCCCAGTTTTACAACAGTGACACAGATATTATGAATTTCATAACCACTTTTTGATTGAATTTAAGGTCTGTTTCATGAGATGGAACACATACATCTCATTGTTAATGAGCCCAAGAATCTGAAACTAGATAGAACATGAGCACAAGGGGAAACCTAATACTATCCTTCTGCTAAGTGAATATAACAATAAAATGACTCCTAATGACATTCTGCTATGCCCAAAGATCATATATCTCTATAACCTCATCGGAGAAGTTCCTACATGCAATACGGGGTTAATTAAAACAGAGACTAATGGTTGGTAAATGCAGAGAGTAGAAACTTGAAAGCTCATCCCTAAATTGAAGTCTGTATCATACCTCTCCCATCAACCCTCATTGATCTTTGTAGAAGAGAGGTCAGAATTGTGAGACAGCATTCAGAGACAACTTTTAAGAAACAGAATTTTCTAGACACAGCAGGGAAGATACACAATGAACTCAGAGCCTATGACACCTTGTATAAAACTTGCACAATTCAAAATGGAAAAAAAAATCCCAATCAAGAAGCTATTTGCAAATGATTGCTGTTGGGAGAGTAAAAATCTACTTTCTTCAAGAGAGTGGCACTGGGCATATCAGCCTCACTCCAGGACAATTTCCATGCCCAGGAGTAGATGGCCAGCACAAAATGAACTTCACATGTTTTTTGTTTGTTTGTTTTTTTGTTTAGTTTTTATGTGTGTGTGCACGTGTGTGTGTATGTGTGCATGAGTGTTATTTGTGTATGATTTTTTTGTTTTGGATATTTTTCTTTTAAAGAGAGAGAAAGAAATGTAGTTTGGGTATGATTCTGAGAGGAATACAAGGAGAGAAATCCTAAACTGAATTCAAAATTTTTAACTGAATTTTTACCTTTTAATATTCTTTATAAATATATTCTTATTGTTTAAAATTTTTTAATTATATGTTGGTCAACTATTCATGACCATGAGGCCTGCTTTGGAGTGGTTGATGTACCCAGCATCATTCCTTTGAAGAAAACTAATTTTCCCTCTCCCAGCAGGTAGAAATGACAGTTCAGGTGTAACATTTACCCTGTGACTAGGTTTTCATTCATTCATTCATTTTTAAAAATTGTATAACAATAGAAAATTTAATAGGATAAAGCAAATTCTAATCCAACCAAGTTGGACAGGACAAGTTGGCATAAGGAGAAGAGACTGAGAAAACTCACAAGAATCAGAAACCCATTTGTTTGCACACTCAGGACTTCCATGGAAACACTAAACTGGAATAATATATAGACAGAGGACCTGGTGCAGACCCGTCTAGGCCCTGTGCATGCTGTTTCACTCTGTGTGAGTTCATACAAGCTTTTCTCATGTTGATTTAGAGAGCTTTGTTTCCTTGGTGTCCTCTATCCCCTATGGGTTTTACACTCTACCTCCTATTCTGAAGGGTCCCTGAACTCTGAAGAAAGGGATTGGATTGAATGGATATGGCTTTTTAAGACCCTTATTTCCTTGTTTAGCTACATAATGAACATTTGATGTTAATGGGATTTTTTAATTAATTTATATATTTTTTCATTTTGCATTCTCACCACAGACACCACCCCCCCTTCCCTTGTCCTGCCCTGCAGTTTTCCCCCTAAACCACGCCTCCCATTCTCTCATCAAACAAGGTAAGGCCTCCTATGTGGGAGTCAGCAGAGCCTGGTACGTTCACTTGAGGCAAGTCTAAGCCAGTCCCCTTGCATTAAGGTTGTACAGTGTCCCACCATCAGTAGTGGGCTCCAAAAAGCCAGCTCCTGCACCAGGGATGGATCCTTATCCTACTGCTAAGGTCCCCCTCTAAGCAGATCAAGCTACACAACTGTTTTGCTTATACAGAGGTCCTATTCCAGTCCCATGGAGGCTCCACAGCTGTTGGTGTAAAGTTCATGAGTTCCCACTAGTTTGATTTGGTTGTTTCTGTAGGTTTTCCCATCATGATCTTGATGCCCCTTATTCATAAAATCCCTCTTCTCTCCCTTCAACCAGACTTCTGGAGCTCAGTCTGGTGTTTGGCTGTAGATCTCTGCATCTGCACTCATCAGTAACTGGATGAAGGCTCTGTGATGACATTGAGGGTATTCACCTATCTGACTACTGAGGTAGGCCAGTTCAGGCACCCTCTCAACGACTGCTAGTAGTCTAAGGTGGGGTCATCCTTGTGTATTCCTGGGAACTTCCCTAGCACCAGGTCTCTCCCCATCCACATGACATCCCCTCTATCATGGTGTCTCTTTCATTGCTGTCCCACTCAATCCCCATTCTAGCTTGACCATTGTGTTCCCCTATGTTCTCATCCCCCATCCCCTCCCCTCCATTCTGCCACCCTCACTGACAGTTTACTCATGGAGATTGCATTTATTTCCTCTTCCTAGCGTGATTCATGTGTCCTCTTAGAGTCCTCCTTATTTCTTAGTTTCTCTGGAGCTGTGAGTTGTAGTTTGCTTATCCTTTGCTTTACACTTAGTATCCACTTATGAGTGAGTACATACCATGTTTGTCCTTCTGAGTCTGGGTTACCTCACCCAGGATGATCTTTTCTAGTTCCATCCATTTGCCTGGAAATTTCATGATGTCATTTTTTGTTTGTTTGTTTGTTTTACTGCTGTGAAGTACTCCATTGTGTATATTGTGTATATATACCACATTTTCTTTAGCTATTCTTTGGTTGAGGGGCATCTAGGTTGTTTCCAGGTTCTGGCTATTACAAATAATGCTTCTATTAACATAGTTGAGCATGTGTGCTTGTGATATAAAATTGAACATACCTTGAGTATATGCCCAAGAGTGGTATAGCAAGGTCTTGTGTTAGGTTGATTTCTCAATTTTTTGAGAAACTGTTATACTGATGTCTAAAGTGGCTGTACAAATCTGCACTCCCACCAACAGTGGAGAAGTGCTCCCCTTGCTCAATATCCTTTCCAACATAAGCTGTCATCAGTGTTTATGATCTTAGCCATTCTAACAAGGGTAAGACTGTATCTCAGAGTTGTTTTAATTTGCATTTCCCTGATGACTAAGGATGTTGAGTGATTTTATAAATGTCTTTCAACCATTTGGGAGAATTGTCTGTTTAGATCTGTAGCCCCCTTTTTAATTAGTATTTTGATCTCTAGTTTCTTGAATTCTTAATATATTTTTAGAGATCAGCCCTCTGTCAGATGTGAAGTTGGAGATTTTTTCCCATTTTGTAGGTTGTCATTTTGTCTTACTTACCATGTCCTTTGCTTTATAGAAACTCCTCAGTTTCAGGACATCCCATTTATTAATTGCTGCTCTCAGTGTCTGTGCTACTGGTGTTATACATAGGAAGTGGTCTCCTTTGCCGTCAAGGCTACTTTTTACTTTCTCTTCTATCAGGTTCAGTGTAACTGGATTTATAATGAGATCTTTGATTCACTTTGAGTCTTGTGTGGTGGTAATTTGTTCCCCAAAATATTGTGCACCCTAATAAACTTATCTGGGGTCAGAGACAAAAGAGCCACAATATGAAACATAGAGGATATGCAGTGGTAGCACACACCTTTAATCCTAGCATTCCAGAGTCAGAAATCCATCTGTTCAAGGATACAGCCAAGCATGGTGAATCATGCCTTTAATCCCAGGGAGTGACAGCAGAGGCAGAAAGAGATAAGGTGTGAAGACCAGAAACTAGAGGCAGTTGGCTGGTTAAGCTTTTAGGCTTTTGAGCAGCAGTTCAGCTGAGATTCATTTGGGTAAGACTCAAAGGCTTCCAGTCTGAAGAAACAGGATCAGCTGAGGAACTGGCAAGGTGAGGTTCTGTGGGTTGTTCTGCTTCTCTGATCTTCCAGCATTCACCTCAGTACTAAGCCCCAGGTTTGTTTTCATTAATATGATCTTTTAAGATTCTGCCAGGCAGTGATTGCACACACCTTTAATCCCAGCACTTGGGAGGCAGAGGCAGGTGGATCTCTATGAGTTCAAGACCAGCCTGATCTCCAAAGCGAGTTCCAGGAAAGGCGCAAAGCTACACAGAAAAACAAAAAAAAAAAAAAAAAAAAAAAAATTCATGCTACAGTTTTTTGCATGGCAATAGATATGGATCTATTTGCAATCTTTTACATATTGACATACAGCATACAGTTATGCCAGCACCATTTGTTGAAGATGCTTTCTTTTTTCCATTTTATAGTTTTGGCTTCTTTGTCAAAAATCGGGTGTTCATAAGTGTGTGGATTAATGTTAGGGTCTCAAGTTTGATTCCATAGGTCAACATGTCATTTTTATGCCAATAACAAGCTGTTTTTATTAATATAGTTCTATAGTAGAGCTTGAGGTTAGAGATGGTGATGTCTCCAGAAACTGCTTTATTTTTCAGGACTGTTTTGGCTATCCTGGGTTTTTTGTTTTTCCATATGAAGTTGAGTATTATTCTTTCCAGATCTCTGAAGAATTGTGTTGGTGTTTTGATGGGGATTTCATTGAATCTGTAGATTGCTTTTGGTAAGATCGCCAATTTTACTATGTTAATCCTACTTATCCATGAGCATGGGAGACCTTTCCATTTTCTGACATCTTCTTCAATTATTTTTTCTTCAGAGACTTAAAGTTCTTGACATACAGGTCTTTCACTTGCTCGCTTAGAGTTATCCCAAGTTATGTTATTTGTGGCTATTGTAAAGGGTGATGTTTCTCTGATTTCTTTCTCAGCCAGTTTATCATTTTTATATAGGAGGGCTACTGATTGTTTTGTGTTAATCTTGTATCCTGCAACATCATTGAAGGTGTTTATCAGCTGTAGGAGTTCCCTGGCAGAATTTTTGGGGTCATTTATGTATACTATCATATCATCTGCAAGTAGCAAAAGTTAACTTCTTCATTTCCAATATGTATCCGATAGATCTTCTTGTTGTCTTATTTGTTCTAGCTAGAATTTCATGTACTATTTTCAATAGATATGTGGAGAGTGTACAGCCTTATCTTGTTCGTGATTTTAGTAGAATCACTTTGAGTTTCTCTACATTTAATTTGATGTTACTGTCAGCTTGCCATAAATTGCCTTTATTATGTTTAGTTATATTCCTTGTATTCCTGATCTCTCCAAGACCTTAATCATGAAGGGGTGTTGTATTTTGTCAAAGGCTTTTTCAGTAGCTAATTAAACGATCATGTTTTTTTTCCTTCAGTTTGTTTATATGGTGTGCGTTGACAGATTTTTTTGTATGTTGAACCATCCCTGAACCTCTATTACGAAGCCTACTTGGTCATGGTGGATGATTTCTTGATGTGTTCCTGACTTTGGTTTGCTTGTGTTTTATTGAATATTTTTACATCAATGTTCATGAGGGAGATTGTTCTGTAAATCTTTCTTTGTTGCATCTTTGTATGGTTTGGGTATCGGGGTAACTATAGCCTCATAAAAGAGTTTAGCAATGTTCTTTCTGGTTTTATTGTGTGGAACAATTTGAAAAGTGTTGGTACTAGCTTTTCTTTGAAATTCTGGTAGAGTTCTGTGCTGAAACCATCTGGTCATGTTTTTTTTTGTTGTTGTTGTTTGTTTGTTTGTTTTTTTAGGGTTAAGAGACCTTTAATGACTTATTTTTACTTCCTTAGCAGTTATAGGCCTATTTAAATTGTTTATCTTGTCTTCATTTAATTTTGGAATGTGGTATTTATTCATATCATTGTCCATTTCTTTTAGATTTTCAATTTTGTGGATTTCAGGTTTTGAAGTATGGCCTGGTGATTATCTGTACTTCTCATTTTCTGTTGTTATGTCTCCCTTTTCATTTCTGATTTTGTTAATTTATATGTTCTCTGTTTGCCTTTTGGTTAGATCAGATAAGGGCTTGTCTATCTTGTTGACTTTCTCAAAGAACCAAGTCTTTGTTTCATTCATTCTTTGTACTGTTCTCTTTGTTTATATTTTATTGATTTCAGTCTTCAATTTGATTATTTCTTGGTGTCTTATCCACTTGAGTGAGTTTGCTTCTTTTTGTTCTATAGCTTTAATGTGTGCTAGGGAGTTGGTCTTATAGACTGCAGGGTTGGATAAGGGTGCTTGGTGGGAAGCCTGCCTGAAGGAGTCCCTTGCTCCTCCACTCTGCCCAGCAACTGGGGCAGCAATGCTTAATGGGATATTTTTAATGAAAATTTAGATCTTTATTTGATACCAAGAATTAACTTATGATTTAGTGCCAATGTATAATGAATATATTTGTGTAAAAATTGTATGTTTAAATATTTACCAAAAATCCATTACAATTCATTTGAAGAAATGAATATATAAAATGTTATGACAGCGAGACCATTTTATACAGTCCAATAACATTCTCTTCCAAAAATATTCAAGAATGCAACAGGAAATTCACTTACATAAATCTAGTGAAAGACAATAAACAAAACCTGGGATATTTAGTGCAGTAACAATGTATGCTGTGTTATTTACAAACAAAAGTATGAGGGATTGTTGATCAGCCCATATTGCATTAGCAGCATCAGGGGCAGCAGCTAAGTTCTAGACACTTGGCACTACATATTGTCATAACTTAGGAAAGAATATGCTTGAAATTACAATTTATTTAATTTCTAAATAATAAATGTAATGTCATTATTTTTTCTCTAGTCAAAACATCAAGAAATAGCATATATTTACAGATATAAATCCATTTTAAACCATTTGACCTTCATGCTGGATTCTTATAAACTAACTTGCCACCTGTTTAAACAGTCCCACACACCAAATATTATTTTAGTGCAATTCGCAGCATAGAAATGCCAAAGTACTTGAACCGATTCGAGTACAAGGCAAGTGTACTTGAAAAGTTGTTTGATTTACATGAAAATCATTTTCTCAGCTGAAATCTTGGAGATGCAAGGTTTCAATAAAGTAAATGAAATGATAATGTAAGCTCTGCTTGTAGGATATGATGGTCAATAGGCATCAATGTCCAAGAAACAAACTCATATCATTAAAATAAATGTGTCATACCAGGTTTGAGTAAGAATTGACTCCAGATTTAAAAAAAAAAAAAAGTTTATGGCTTTCTTTACCTACAAAAAAAGTGGTAACGGTTTCTTTAATTTAAAATACATATAATTAACCTTCATTGTTTGATAAAAGTAATAGAAACAAAATTAGATGAAAATCGATTAAAATGTGTTCATTTTGTTTCACCATTATAATTTATTCTCATTGTTTTAAAATATTTCACATAATGTATATTGACTAGTGATGCTTAAACTATCTTAACTTTTCCATAGTGTGTGCTCTCTATGTCATATTTACTTATTATTCTATACTTTTTTTCTTATTACCAACTTCAATATCCCTTTAGGTATGTGAATATACAATATAAATGCAGTTTCTTATAACAATATAGTGATCTATGCTGATTTTCAGGTAATGGCAGAGATTCAAATATCTCAGTATTGCCAGCTCTTAATATCCTAAATGTTTCACTGAACCAAATCTTTACTTGTTAAAGCTATCATAATTGTTGTAAAGTTTGGAAATTCTTGCTCACGTATCACACAGTTGTTTTGGAAATATACTGCAGCTTATTCAAACTTTTCTAACAGATGAAAACTTTTAAGACACCCACTTATTTCCTAATCTGATATCTAAAGTATTATATGTGAAAGAATTTACATCTTTGCTTATATGATGATCAGTGTATTCTAGACCAATGAGTAGGATAAGGAGCATTCTACTGTTTTCAGAAATAAATTACTTTCTTGTAGAAATGATGTTAATCTGTATATCTTTGTATACATGTACATCTACATGTGTGTATGAGTATATATGCATGTGTATTTTTCATTGAGTTAGATCCATCAGTTATTTATTGAAGTTAGAGTTTTTCTGCCTGGCCCAGTCAGGACAAATCTCTCTCATCCACCAGTCCCACAGTCTCTCAGACTCAACTAAGTAAGCACACAGAGACTTATATGATTTACAAACTGTATGGCCGTGGCAAGCTTCTTGTTACCTACTTCTTCTATCATAAATTAACCCATTTCTGTTAGTCTATACTTTGCCACATGGCTTGTGGCTTACCAGTGTCTTCACATGTTGCTTTTCATGGCGGCGGCTGGCGGTGTCTCTCTCTAGCCTTCTACTTCCCAGAATTCTCTTCTCTCTTGTCCCGTCTATACTTCCTGCCTGGCCACTGGCCAATCAGAACTTTATTTACACAGAGTGATAACCACAAAAAATTAATATAATAAATTATATATTGAAGCACCTAAAGGTCCAATTATTTAAATACTCACTGTCTATTTTGTGTACTTACTAAATTTTTATGGAATATAGTTCTCCTTTCTCCAAAACTTTTGAATAACGGTGTAACACTGTTTTCATTTTTAACATAGTAAAGGTAGATGAACCAGAAAACTTCTGTACATAATCTTTCCATTCATGTTTATAACTGCTGATTGTCATTACAAGAACAAAGAATAGAAACTATAGTTAGCAAAGGTGACTTATATGTTACTATTTTAGCAGCGTTAAATGTTCTTGTATGTGTACATTGACTTGGGTGCTTTAAAAATTTATGGATAAATGTTTTCTATTAATTTAAAATATTTCCACTCATGGGGCAGTGGTGGTGCATGCCTTTAAACCCAGCACTAGGGAGGCAGAGCCAGGTGAATCTCTGTGAGTTCGAGGCCAGCCTGGTCTACAGAGTGAGTTCTAGGAAAGGCACAAAGCTACACAGACAAATCCTATCTCGAAAAACAAAACCAAATATATATATTTCCACTCAATTTTATTTTTTTGTAACTTGGTAGAACTCTTCCTTCATAGAGCTCTGACTTTTATTTACTTAATGTGATTTAGAAATAATGCAACATAATGACTATTTGTAATGTAAAATGTATGATTTCTCATTGTATATAGAATAGCACAGACTCATACTGTGGGTTATAATCAATTGGCAGCTCCAAGGGGACCACATTATGCCATTTCAGAGTTAGAGAACAAATTTCCACTAATACTGTTCAAGAGCAATCCATTTAAATAATATGGAACCATAATAAAAATGATAAAAAGCAGAATTAAAATATAATAATTATCACAGAGAGGATGAATTTTTAGAACTGATTCATGCAGTTGTGCTATGTGAAAAGCCTATTAGTTTGCTAAAAGTTTCTAGGATATAATCTTGAAATGTATTCACTAAATTGAAATATATTTCCATAAGACAGTTGCCTTCACTCGCTTCTTCCAAGAATTCGACTCTTATCACTACTACTAGCACACACACCTTCACAAGGAGGACAAACGAAAAGTAGGCAAATGATAACATAATGAAATTCTGATGTGTGAGATTCAATTAGTAGGCCAGTCAAATAAATGAACCCACACTTCTTTCAATCAAACAAAATTGACCTGCTGCCATACGCTTTTATGACATAGACCATTGTCCCCAGTCTAACTGTATAACTAGTGTATTATATAAGTTGATTATCTCACTCATCTACTGTTTACCCAGTTACTTTTGCTGAGGTTCCTCAATTCCATCATTTTTCCAAATTCTTTTTTTATGTCTAATACTCCATTATGTGAATAACAAGATTTTTATGTATTGTTTATTGATGAGCACCAAGGCTGATTATTATAATAGAAATAAATAGTGTGTTGCCCCTAGTGTAATGGATATGTGGCTATCTTTTGCATGCCATAACTTTATAGGACTCTATCTCTGTCTCTGTCCCTCTCTCTGTGTCTCTGTGTGTGTCTGTGCATGTGTGTGTGTCCATGTACACATTTTCCTTCAAACAGATGCAAGCAGTATCTTTGAATTGGATATATTTTTTTCTGTATTATGAGATAGATTGAAATCCATATTCCTTTCTGTATTTAACCAACAAAATCTAATTTATGTGATATCCTTATTATTTTTTTATCTCTTTTGATATTAATGAAATAATATAAATTGTGGTCTGTACTAGGCATAAAAATTGAACTCACCTATCAAGTAAGTCATTCCATGAATGGTAAATGGAATTAAAATATTATCAGTGAAGACTTTAACTTCTTTCTGTCATCAGTTAATTATTTTTTGTCTTTGTTTTCTTTCTAAACTATAATCTGTGCATTTTGCCACATCATAAAAGCACCACGACAATCATAGACCTATATTCAAGAAACGGTTTTGGTACTGGGAGATGAAACGTGTGACAGAAGCAGCAAATATTGTGCAAACATGAGAACTGAAATTTTAATTCTAACAGACCATAGAAAAAGCTGTACATGGTGGTATGTCCCTGGCACTCCAACATTCACGGGCTGAGAGGACCCAGCTGGAACAGTAGGATCTAGGTTCATTGAGGGACCTTATCTCATGTAAACTAACTGGAGAATGATAAAGCAGAAGACATTTTCTTCTGGCCTCCACCATAAGCCAAGAAAAACATCTGTGCATTTACATATAATATCCACCCACATGCACACATGAAAATGAGAATAAAAAAAATTTTAAAAATGACACTCCCTAAATGGTTTTGTATAGTAAGTGCACGATTTGGGAAATATCATAATACTCAAAGATAATCTGAACAAAAGATCCTCATCTTAACTTTCTATATTCCAAAATTCTAAACCGTCATTCTTTCAGAGTAATAATATAAATGCTACTCAATTCATTACGTATTTGATAATAGGTGACATTAGATGTCATATTTTATTTGTATGACCTCAATGGAAAGCAGAGTTATCAATTTTTATTTTTGTTTTACAAAGAAAGAAGATGATGCCCAGCACATTAAATGATCTCTCTCTCTATGTTCCGCATGGGATCCATAGTAAATAATATCTGGGAAGTTGGAATTCAAGACATTAGTTCTTATACTGCACTAAAAAAAAAAAAAAAAAAAAAAAAACTATTATGATTGTTTTTACAGCCTTGATAAGCTTCTAGTAAAAAGGCAGATGGGCTTGTGGTCATGGCAGTGTTCTTACTTAAGCTTAATGAAGTTATGGTTCCCTTTTTAGCCTTGGTATCCTTAATGGTGAAATCAATGCAGCCAGGCCATTCTCTGCTCAGCTATTGACAGAATGAAACTTTTTATGCATGCAGGTTAAATAGACAGCACATAGCAGTGCCCTTGGAACTAGAGCATCATTCCTGTGCTGCACAGGGAAGAGAATAGTGTGTGTCCCAAGACCCAGAGTTTAAAAACAAATGTGCATTTTATTGAAACTCCATCAAAAATCTCTCTTTGGTGAAGTGAAATTTTCCTGTGTTTTAAATTCCAGCTATTTTTTTTTTTTTTATGGAAAAAAAAAGCAAGTGTGTGTGTGTGTCTGTGTGTGTCTGTGTATGTCTGTGTGTGTGTTTTTGTATGTGAACATATGAATGTAAAAACCACAGTTGGAAGTTTTCCTGTGTCCCAGCCTGCTGGCAGTCATGACAAATCTCTCCCTCAAGTAAACACGCAGAGGCTTATATTAATTAGAACTGCATGGCCATGGCTCAAGCCTTTTTCTAGCTAGCTCTTTTATCTTAAATTAGCCCATGACTATTAATCAATGTATCACCACATGTTTTGTAGCTTTACCTGCGTCCCATTACATGTTGCTCCTTAAGCAGCTTGCTGATGTGTCTCTCTGCCTTCTTCCTGTCTCTCTCTTTAAATTTCCCATCTACCTCTAAGCTGCCTTCCCATAGACCAAACAGCATTATTTATCAACCAATCAGAGCAACACATATTCGCAGTGCACAGAAAGACATTCCCCCATCATTTCCCATTTCCTGTCTAAACAAAAGGAAGGTTTTTAACTTTAACCTTTTAAAATTACATATAGCCAAACATTTATTAAGCAAGAATTAAGTTACAATATCTAGTCTATTTGTATTTTGTAAAATTAAAGAAAATATTCTATCTATCCTACATTTGTAAGTATAAGGATTCATATCTTATTTATCTTTTAGCATAAATCAAGGAAAATTATTATAACTGTCTAGTCTTCAACTACATCAAAGATGTCAGAAGGATGTAATATTGCCTAAGTGAACAGGAAGAGCACTATAAGCAGCCTCCAAAAATCTAGAATGACAGAGACAGCTGGATACCTGGACAGTTACCCAAAGTTCTTCTGCTATTGGAGCCTTTAATCCCAGTACCAACCATAGAGACTTGGAGGTCTGTACAGACAGATAGTATCAAGGAAGTAAGGTAGAGAATTAAGAGCCAATGAAAGAGCAGAACAGCAAGGCAATAAAGATGTGGGTAGGACAGGAAGTAGCTTGCATTTAGAAGCTACAGAGTTGGTGAACTAAGGCTGGCTGGTATCTTTCCCCATTTCCCTGATCTCTCTAAGGCTTTCACCTTTATATTTGGCTCTGTATTTTTTATTTAATAAGATCATTTAGACATTTGTCTACCACTACAGTTAGGGTGTTTGGCAATCTGATCAGCAGAGTAGGTCAGTTTGGGCTTTCTCTCAACCATTGCCAGTAGTCTATTGTGGAAGTATCTTTGTGGGTTTCTGGGGACCTCACTAGCACTTTGCTTTTTCCTGTTCCCATGGGGTCTTCTTTTATCATGGTCTTTTTTTCCTTGTTCTCCCTCTCTGTTCTTGATCCAGCTGGGATCTCCAGCTCCCCTAAGCTATCTTCCCCTTGACACTTGCCCTTCATTAACCCCCCCTCATGTCTAGTTTGGGAGGCCCCCAGGCAGTGGGACCTGGACCTGTCCTTAGTGCATGAGCTGACTCTTTGGAACCTGGGGCCTATGCAGTGATACTTTGCTCAGCCTGGGTGAAGGGAGGAGGGGACTGGACCTGCCTGTACTGAATCTACCAGGCTGAGCTGAATCCCCAGGGGAGTCCTTGCCCTGGAGGAGATGGGAATAGGGGGTGAGTTATGGTGGAGGGTGAGGTGGAGGCCAGAAGGAGGGAGGACATGGGGAATCTGTGGCTGATATGTGAAATTAAATTAAATTATAAAATTAAAAATAAAGTTAAAGCTTTAAAAAAGAAATTTGTCTACATAAAACAGTAGATAAACAGAATATTTGTGAGAATAATAGTACACATGATAATATAAATGAATTATATCCACGTTAACACATACTTTTAATAAGTTTAGTTTGCTAGTAGTTGGTTAATAAGATTAAGAATGAAAAATTTTAAGTTGTCATTAAAAAAGTATTAAAAACTATGATTCAAGGACTATCAGTAGAACTCATTGCTTAAGAGCAGTTACTACTTTTACACAGGACCAAGAAATAGGTAAATTTTTTCATTTATCTAAGCTGGCAAGATTAGAACAAGTATCGGCAAAGAAGCTAAAGAAACACATAAAATGGGAAGAGATTGAAACTGTAATAAAAAGTTTTCTGACTTAAAGTCCAAGCTCAGATGAATTCAAAACAAAATACTGCAAGACTTCAAAAGAACAACCATCAATAAGTGAATGATTCATAAAAAGGAAATAGAAGGATCACTCGAACGCATTCTATAATGTCAGTATTACTCTTACGTCTGCCCAAGGTAAAAACACATCATAAAACAAAAGTACAGGCCAGTAATCCTAACAACAATAAATGCAAAAATCTCAATAAAATATTGACAAATTCCATACAAGAATATTTTAATAAGTTCATCCAACACAATCATGTTGGCTTTATGCTAGAAACAAGGCAGGGTTCCACATAAATCAAAAATATAATAAATCACTTAAATTGATTTAAAGAAAAATAACAACACATGATTCGTTGGAAAAATCCAACACACTTTCATAATAAAGTCCTTAGAGACTGTAGGCATAGTGTGACTATAGCTCAACATAATAAAAGCTAGTTATAAGAAAACCACAGCCAACATCATCCTAAATGGATAAAAGCTTGAAGAAATCCCACTGTTAGCAGGAATAAGAAAGGGAACCCCACTATCTGAACTCCATTTCAATAACGTGCTTGAAGCAACAGAGGTATAAGACAAGTAAAAGAAAGTCAACTGATATAACTTGCAAAAGATGTTAAATTACTCTTATTTTTCAGGTGATACGTTATACATAAAGAATCTCAAAACTTCCATCAGAAAGCTACTAGAAACAAGAAAAGTTATCAAAGAAGCAAGGTACAAATTTAACTTTAGAAAATTAAAGTCTTTTCTATACATCAGTTTCAAACAAACTGAGAAAGAGATGATAGGCCCATTTCCATTTATAAAAGCATCAAAAGCTATTTGTCCCTGTGCTTTTTGCAATCTTGGATTCAACAATTCACGCTCTTGCAGACCCTCCTCTTTCTGGACAGTTGGACACCTGGAGCTAATCCACCAGGTTTAAATGAATCCCCAGGGGTGCCTTGATCCTGGAGGACATGGGAATGGAGGGGAGGGGAGGGGCTCGGGGGAAGGTGGAGGTGGGGGCAGGAGGGGAGAGGACAGGGGAACCCATGGCTAATGTATAAAATTTAAAACACATAATAATAAAGAAAAAAATTAAAAAAAAATTAAAAATAAAAGCATCAAAAGCAATGAAATATTTTGGAATAAACCTAACATAGGTAAAAACTCTATAATAAAAACTGCAAAGACACTAGAAAATGGAAAGACATCCAGTGTTCATGCATAAGCATAATTAACACTTGGAAATGACCATCTTATACAAAATAATTTATAAATTGAATGCAATCCAAATCAAATAATCCACTGGATTCATCATAGAAATAGAAAGGAAAAAAAAAAGGAAAAACTATGAGAAACTAGAAAATTCCCTAGATACCTAAAGCTATCATGAGAAAAATGAATATTGAAGCAGGGAATTGCCATTTCAGACTTCAAAATGTAGTATAAAGCTGCAATAATAGAAATAATATAGTACTAGCACAAAACAGGCATGTAGACTAAGGAAACAAAATAGAAGACATAAGCATAAATACAGACTAACTAAAGCCACTTGCTAGTTGACAAAGAGCCCTGAAATATACATTGAAAAGAGCAGCAATTTCAATAAATTGTGCTTTTAAAAATGGATATCCATATGCAAAGAATGAAAAAATAGACTCTGATCTACTATCCACCCAAATTAGTGTCTTCATTTTTCTGAAGTCCATGGAGTCTAATTATTGCTTCCTACATAATGTTAAGCATGTGGCCGTGCTCTGGAGCAGGTCCAATATCCAGAGGCAAAACCCTTAAACAAACACAATTATACATCTCCCAGCAGCTACCAATTAGCAACAGCCTCTCACCTAGTTGTTGGAATTCTGATCCAGTACTTCTCATCCTTCTATGCTGGGATTAAGCTTTCCGTGAAATGATCCTCAAGTTTTAGTGTGGACACTGCTGCAAGAAACCCATTCTGAGATGAACATTCTGAAGCCTCCTATTTCCTGAACCTTGGCAAACTCTGTGTTTCTCTGTAAATAGCTGTCTTTGTTTAAGAGCTATACTCTTGTTCTCCTTCTTTGTCGGGGATCATTGGCCACCATTTCACAAGAGTGGAGGGAGCAGAAGCAGGGAACAGGGTATGGATAGCTGGAGATACAAAGGAGATAGCCTTCCAGAAGATGACTTCAGTGAGACAACTCAACTTTATTCCAGTGTATATGTATTATATAGGTTTGGGGAAAGTAGCTAGGGAAACACCTAACTTGGCGTTAAACAGCACACTCCTATCATAAAGCTGGGTTAGTGACATCACAGCCCTATGAAAACAATTAGAGTATCTTATTAATTACCACATGGTCTGCAGGAGAAGAATATTTGTAGGGAACTATGTCAAGGGTCATTCTAGAGATAAGTCAAGGCATCTGAGCCTAGAGACATCTTCTAAATAAGGGCAGATAGAGAGCAGAAATCTTTCTGGGGAGGGAATCCATGTTGCTGAGCTTGGAGAAAGCTGTCAGGCCATGGTAGACTCCAACTTGAGATCAGCAGGGCCTCCTGATACTACACTAACTTCAAGGTATTCATTCCAACATGAAGAAATGAAACTAAGACAACTGTGTTTTATACCTTTGATTTCATCAGTATCTTAGAAGAGTTCCTGCCCCAAAATAGCTCATTGTCTGGTGGTATATCTACATTACTTTGTTTTTACTCTGTGATTTTGTAGGTCATAACTTCCTGCTGCCAACAGTACTCACGACTCACCCCTATTAGACTGTAACCAGTAAATTGTTGTTCACAAACCCCAAAACTGAATATTGTGTCCTTTAAAATGATAATTACCATTTTAACATATCTTGTGCCTTTTATACTAAGTATATAGTGGTTTGTTCAACACCAATATCATACTTGGAATTGTGTACATTTTTCTGCTCAGCAATTTGTTAATTAATGTTTTCCAAATGCACAATAGAAATAATTAGGAATATTAATAATTTAGTAACATTCTTATCCTAAGTTAATTCTCTGACAAAAACAACAATGACTGGGTTATTGCTATAAGCAGAAGGTGATATCCAAGCAAATGCTTATGTGAGTAAAGGATCATTTTATCTCCAGAATAATTGAGTCATGAGATAATCACTGTAAGTTCAAGGCAAATCCAGACTACTCAATGTTATTTAAGTAATCATAGGTTACAAAGTGAGGCATTCTCTGAAAGAGAACAGAAACCATACAAAAATAGACCTTAAACAATTATTAAATTAAAACAAAAACTAAAACATCTACAAAGATTATGAATGGATATTTTCCTTTTAAAAATTAGTGTTAGAGAAAAATAATTCCAAACTAAGCCTGAGCATATCAAAGCAATTATTTTACTTTAAAAATCTATTATTCTGTTATTTACAGATGTCAAAAGATTCAAGGCAATAAAAATTGTAAATAAATCCTTCTTATATTTTAGTAGACTTTGAACTATACAATTTATATGACAGTTTCATCAAAAATACATTCAATATGTTATTCTCATAATTAAAAGTAAAATATATCATAAAATTATAGATTCATATATACACATGTACACATTTGTATATGTATAATGGATGGAAATCATGCAATTTTTAATAAATTTCTAAAACTACAAAACGCTTTCCACACCAGGTGGTGGTGCTGCACACCTTTAATCCCAGCACTCAGGAAGCAGAGGCAGGCAGATCTTTGTGAGTTCAAAGCCAGATTGCTCTACAGAGCAGGATCCAAGAAAGGTGCAAAGCTACACAGAGAAACCCTGTCTCAAAAAACAAAACTAAACAAAATGCTTTCCAATATAGCAAATTATATTATCCCTGTATCTACATAGTACCTCTTGATATTACACTCCATTTAAATTGTTTACCAATCAAATTTATTAAATTATTGTTTTGTTTGTAGCTTTGTAGTAAAGTTTTTAATAGTCATTGTATATAAACAAAACTTAATCACAGTTGACTCAAGCTTAATCTTGAAGGAAGAGACATTCTTTCCTTGTCTCTCCAGTGGTGTACTATCATCCTCTTCTGCCTTCAAAACAATACAAAATAGAAATTATGCATAGGAGGCCCCCTGGTGGTACGATCAGAATCCATCTCTGGGGCATGAGTGGGCTTTTTGGAGCCCACTACCTAGGATGGGACACCTTCTGCAGCCTTGAGGCAGGGCGAAGGGCTTGGACTTGCCTCTGTTGAATGTGCCTCCCCATGGGAGGCCTTGCTTTCTTGTTGGGGGAGGGGGAGTCGGAAGTGGGTTGGGATGGGGAGGCTGGGGGGCAGGCGGAAGGAAGACTGGGACTTTTGGTGTGTAAAATGAATGAAAAAATTTCTTAATAAGAAAAAAATAAAATGAAAATTATGCATGGAATCTCTTTCACATTTATACATATGATTGACTTTCATATTCACAGATGTGAACTTTGAAAGTTAACTCCAAAGATATGAAAATAACAATATTTTTTTTCTGAAGTGATCATTTTAAAAGTTAAATCTTATTAAAAACTCATCTTTAATTGGAATTATTAAGATTTATAATTGTCCAAAATTACTGATAATAGAGGTTTAATATATTTTGATTGTCTTGTACTGTTAATAACTAATAATCTTATTTGTTGACAGTAGATCTCTAGAGGTTTTACATATTTTGACTGCCTTGTATTATTAATAACTAATAATCTTATTTGTTGACAGTATGTCTCTAAATCTGTATGGTTAATTTACCACATGATATTTAAAAGATAAGCACATTATGAGAATGCTTACATCAAATTAATAATTTTTCTATATGTTCATTTTATTCAATACTATGATTCTCATTATAAATGTACAATTAAAGTTCTGAATACTTTCTATACAAATACATTTCAATGTCCCCCAATATACCAATGAAGATCATTCTTCAGTAGGTAAGAATGTGTTAGGATACATTTTACATTCTCTAAATTTTTGTGCACTTTTATGAGTTTACCTACTTACCATAATTGATCTAAATTTAAGAGAATTTATGCTCATAGAAAATTTGAAAAGGTATAAAACTATCTTTCCTCCAAAAATGCACTGGCTTCTTTACCATTGGCATGGAAGCTTTGTATAGTTATCAGTTAATGAGCCTACAATTGGCATATCAAATCAGCCAAACACCATTGTATACATGGTGATTGCTATATTGTTTACTGTCTCCCTTTGATAAAATAATCTGACAAAATTCATTTAAAAGGGAAGATTTATTTTGGCTATTTGTTCCACAGTTATCCAGTCCACCATGGTAGGGAAGATGTGACAGTGGGTTGGGAAGCAATGGTGGCATGAGAAGGTGGCTCATTGGTATGTTGCATTCACAATCAGGAAACAAAGAGTGAAAATTATTTGTGAATATCCCACAGAGCTTCAAGACTCTGCACCAATAACTAATTTCATTCTTGTGATGCTTCATGTCTTTACAATTCCCAAACCTCCTCATTGCCTTTCTAAACAGTGCTACCAGCTGGGAACCAAAAGTTCAAACATATACACTCATGGAGAATAGTCCATTCAAGATATAATATTCTAATCCTTGGGCCCCATAGATTAAATGACCATCTCTGGGTGCAAAAGGCATTCAATTCAAACTACAAAGTTCATAAAGCCTTTAAGAGTCCCAAGATTTTTCCAAAGTTCAAGTCCAAAATCATATCTAATATTCAAGGTAATCTATTAAATATAATCCCTTCTATTATTTCAATTATATACTTTCAGTTTTTTTATATAGTTTTACTTGTAAAAATTACATATTACATAATTTTATTCCCCTAACTTCCTATAGATCCCCCTTTCTGACTCTCAAAGTCATGACCTCTTTCCTTTGATTTTTATTTTACACACATACCCCCACACACACTAATAACATAAATAAAATCAATTCAGTACATATAATGTTACCTGTAAGTACATGATTTCAGAGATGATTAATTGATATAGTCTTATCAATTAAACAAGCTCACTGCTTGTTTTTACCTTGTCTGCCTAAGGGCAATTGATTGGTTTATTAAAGAGCTAAGTGGTCAATAACAAGGTGGAAGAAGTTAAGAGGACTTACAGGCAGAGAGAGAGAAACACCTGTGAGAAACTGAGGAAGTTGGATGTACAAAGAAGAGAGTTTAAGAGCCACGTGGCAGAATGCAGACTAATGTGAACAAGTTAATTTAAGATCATAGCTAATTGTGAGCAAGCCTGAGCTGAAGGCCAACTTTTCAAATTAATAAAAAGTCTCTATGTCATTATTTGGAGGCCAGCAGTCACCAAAAAAAGTACAATGAGAAGGACCAACTATAGCTGGCACCGAACATGCAGCCATACATCCTGAGAAAGCTGCAAAAAAAATTCAAACAGGGATACAGACACAGCTTCCTGGTCTAACCAGTAGGTATGGTGCTCATGGCATACAGAGGCACAGCTCCTTTCAGAGGTCCTGCTCTACAGCCTAGCACTTGAACTACTGGCACACACTTGTATGCCAGACTATGTAGAAAAGCCTGTCTCACCATAGAAACAAATACAACTTTTCATATCTGGGACAATTTGATGCACCTGGGATGTTTAGGTGAAGCCGACTAAGGACCTGAAGTTGGCAGAGCCAGCCACAAGTGCCATGTGCTAAGTGAAGCTCCATAGCAGCTGGTATGGTAGTTTAAGGACCAGCTCATGCAGTCAGGGAAGGCTGCACACACACACACACACACACACACACACACACGCACGCACGCACGCACGCACGCACGCACACACACACACATCCACACACACACACACACACACACACACACACACACACACACACACACACACACACACACACACACACACACACATTAAAAAAAATCACAGGTCCAGAACAACAACAACAACCAAAATAAGCAAAATAGCAAACAAACAAACAAAAACAAGAAAACCTCTGAACAAGTAAAATATGTTTTAAAATGTACATAGATGCTAAAGACAGTCATAAAAAATAAAGAAATAAATTAATAGTTAGAAAATAATGAAGCATTTAAATATAAAGTAATAGACAAAGAATAAGTGATGTAAGGATGTAAAATACACAGGTGTCTGGATCCTATATAGTGCTTTGTTGACACTGAGTTTTTTGAATGCTGATGAGTGCAGGGCAAACACTGCTGAGAGACATTGTATTATAGAAAATGTTTTGTGTTGTGGGAAAGGTTTGCATTTTTTTTCCACAGTAAACAAAGCTATGATTCCTTCAAAATGAGTAAAGATCAGATTTGATCTGGGGAGATTTCCTGAAAATCTTGGCTCTGGACATGAAGAAAGAAGCAAAGAAAAAATAACTACAATGCAGATGATATATGCAATGATCAATCTACTATGGAAACAGCTCTGAGCCTCGAAGAGACATGATAAAAGTTGTTGGCTACAGAGTTCTCATGACTTACTATTATATGCCATCCTTTCATATGGCATGGATGAAAACTCATATCACAGTTTGGTTATAGAGTTATCAGATGTTATTTACTTGCTCAAACATAGAACAGAAAATCATATTTAGCCGATTTGTATACATTGCACACACCATACTTTGTTAATGAAAATATGCAAGTTACCTTTAAAAATTTGTATATTTTCCAGAAAAAAAAATGACTAGAGACATTAATGAAGACAAGTAGCCCAGGAGATCCAGCATCTCAGGATGCCTCTGTTGCAGTTTCTTCAAAAATCAGCATGTAGGACAACATACTTTACTTATTTCTTATTTACAAATTTATTTTGGAAAGTTAAATCTGCTCTAAAATGTTTTTGAAAAATTGGTCAAGAAATAATACAATCTATATTTGTGTTTAAATACTGCACAACTTTGACATAGATATTTTTAATATTCATAATACTCAAATTCATCTCACTTAAATCTTGTTGTGAAAACAAGATATGACCAGTAGTTCAAGACTTGACTTAAAATTCAACCCTGTGTTTTAGCATATGGAAATTTTTCGTTATTATTGAAATGATCCAATAAAGTTTGATCTATGATTTCTGGCTCTGCATAATGACTTAAGTTCACTTCTCTCTTCCTGCAATTACCTGACTACTTTAGCTACTGGGTGTTATTGCTGGAAAGCTGAGATACTAGTCAAGATTTTCCTGTAAAGGCTCTTATCATAAAAGCTTGATAAATGATTATGAAGACTCATTGAAACTCTGAGATAATAGTAATAAGGCAATAATATTATGTAAAAGAAATAAGACGTTCCTGAAAATATGCTTAACTCCTAATTATATGAAAAGTAACAAACCTAAGTGTATCCTACAATAATTAAAAATATGAGAAATGAATGTATGTGTGTGTGTGTGTGTGTGTGTGTGTGTGTGTGTGTATGCACACATGCACACATGTGAGTGTGGCAGGCTACAGAAGTCCAAATCAGAGGAAGAATCTCTATCTTCAGCTCTCATTAATTTGAAAAGGCTCGAATACCAAAGGGCTCACATGAGTGATATTGCTCTAAATGTACATCTACCTCCACTCACAATTACATAAATTACAATCTTCAAATTTTTCTTAGAATTCATTTTTGTAATCAATACATTAAATAAAATATGAGGCAAGCATTTGTACTCACCAGTCCACAGAGTTATTTAAAAGAATTTAAACTACAAACCATAATAAGTAGGAGAATTAGTTGGTATGATTGTATATTTTATAATTGAACTAAAAAATTTTATCTATCTGATATTGGCAATAAAATTTATACTGTTCTCCATAAATTCAAGTATGAAATATATGACATTGTATAATTGTTACACAGTTTATGATGACTTCATACTCTACTGTTTAGCCTTTTTATGCCTCTAATGACTTTAGGACATATATTTTTGGATTAGCACACTCACACAAATAGCATGCATCATGTAGTTCCAACTACTGGTAAGTGATTTAGGAAGAAAAAGAGTGCAGGACAAATGTCATGAATGGGGTTCAGTTTAGAAAGGTTTGTAAGTAAAGACCTTTATTTTTTTGAAATAACAAAGACAAGAATGAAGGCAGTCTGTGATACAATTTTCAGCATAGGAATTGCAAATGAAGACATCGAGTTATTTTGCTCTTTGACTCAGAAGGCAGAAATAAAATTAACACATTTTTCACACATCAATCTCAATATGTGTCAGTAATAATTTCTCATTGTATGTTACATTGAAAATATCCTGTGTATGGGAAGTTACTTAAGTATTAGTTTTACTTACTAATATCCAACTTTTTAATCTATGTTGCAATTGTCTATGCATCCACAATATCTGTCATACTGAAGTCAGGTGTATTCATTTGTTGGACCTAACAAGAAACTAATATGTATGTGCTTATTGGTACTTATTCTCCTTCTTATACAATGGCTATTTTTCTATTACCTAGGGGATACCGCCTTTTAAAACTAATCCTAAAAATTCCACCACATAGATTATAAAAATCACTGTGACTGATAAACTTCCTTTTAGCTATCAACATGAAAATTGAATGGTTATAATTCACTTAGTCTATATAATTTTATATCATCATATAAAAGTTTGTTTGTTTTAAGTCAGTTTTAAGTTTGAAAAATAAATACCAAGTGTTTAGCAATGAAAACATATTTATAAGTATTATTATATAGACTAAGCAGGTGTCACTTTTGTATTTAGAAATACACACTATACACACATATGTTTATGCATATATATATATATATATATATATATATATATATATATATAAACAATAATTAATGAAAATGGAAGCCATGAATTTATAAAAGGAGCAAGGAGGGTTATATCAGAGGCTTTAGAAAGAGGAAGAGGAAAAAGAAATTATTTATTTATATTACAGTCTCAACAAACCTCTAAAACACATTTTATTATTTATAAAAGTTTCGTTGTATTTGGTTCCCCCTTCATCTCTCTCATTTCTTCACTTGGTAATTTTTCTTTAGTGATACCTCATTCATTTTGTCATAGAGTCTTCTCTATTCCCTCTATTATTGTCTCTTTTTACCTGTCTTATGGGCTCCTTTCTGTTTTCTAGGCTTTTGTCCATCTTTATTTGTATGCGAACAAAGTAATTTGACAGTTAGATGCTAGGATTCTCACAAAAGGGAAAATATGTGGCATTTGATTTTTACTGAGCCTGGTATATTTTCCTTGATATATATTTTCAGTTCTACCTATATTCTTAGAAATTTTATAATTGAATTTTTGCATATGATTATAATTACTTTACATATACACATATATACATATATATATAGTTATTATTAACCATTCATTTGTTGATATATAACTAAACTGATCTTATTTTCTAGCTATTGTGAATAGAGCAACAACAAACAAAAATGTACACATATCAATACAGTAAGATGAGTGTCTAAGAATTATACCCTGGTGATGTATGGCTAAAGCATATGTATGTAGCACAAATCTTAAAAGTTCTTATTAATAAAAACAAACCTGGGCCAGGTATTGTGGTGAATGCTGGAAGATCAGAGAAACAGAATAAGCCACAGCCACTTCACCTTGCCAGTTCCTCAGCTGATCCTGTTTCCTCAGACTAGAAGCCTTTGAGTCCTCATCCAAATGGAATCCTGGTTTTCATACCTTATAGACCTTTATGCTTTCTGCCATCAATTCCTGGGATTAAAGGCATGTGTCACCATGCCTGGCTGTTCCCAGTGTGACTTTGAACTCACAGAGATCGAGACGGATCTCTGCCTCCAAGTGATAGGATTAAAGGTGTGTATACCAACATTTTCTGGCCTCTATGTCTATCTGGTGGCTGTTCTGTCCTCTGACCCCAGATAAATTTATTTGAATGCACAATATATTGGGGAACACAATATCATCACATATCTACTTTATTTCCCTTGAGAAACCTTGTTTCAATAGTGAATGTACTAATTTAGACTCCACCACCACCACCATTGTGTAAGTGTCTCTATTTATCCACATGGTAGCTTGCCATCATTTGTTGTCAGTTGTTTCTTGGTGGTGACCGTTCTTACTGGCATGAAATAGAATCTCTTAGTACTTTTAATTTGCTTTACTCTAAATGTTTGAGAGGGGCCTGGAGAGGTGGCTCAATGGTTAAGAGCATTGGCTGTACTTCCAGAGGACCTGGGTTCAATTCCTGGCACCCACATGGCAGCTCACAACTGTCTGTAACTCTAGTTATAGGGGATCCAACAGTCTAACACCTTTACACAGACGTTCATGCAGGCAAAATACCAATGCACATAAAATAAAAATAAATAAATGTTAAAAGTTTGAGAGGTTGATGCTAATTTAAAGTATTTATTGGCATTTATGCTTCTTGCTTCTCCCTTTTTCTCTTTCCTTTCTTTTCTTTTCTCTTTTTGTGTTTTTTATTTGTTTGTTTGTTTGTTTGTTTGAGACAGAGTTTCTCTGTGTAGTTTTGGTGCCTATCCTGGATCTCACTCGATAGGCCAGGCTGGCCTCAAACTCACAGAGATTCACCAGACTCTGCCTCCCAAGTGCTGGGATTAAAGGCGTGTGCCACTGCTGCCCAGCTTATGCTTCTTTTTTTAAAGAATATTCAGTTCATATATTTGTTTGGCTGTTTTGCTTATGTTTAATTCTTGCAGTCTGGGGTACAGCTGGCAAAGACTTTTCCCTTTATATAGGCAATCCCTTCATTCTGTTGATAATTTATTTTGTTGTGCAATGAGTTGGTAAATTCATGCAATTATCTTGCAAAATCTAGGGCAGTTTACTGTGCTATTAGGATTCTGGTCATTAACGTGTTGTCTAATGATGACTACATGAGAACAGGCATAGGCAGAGTGCTGGAGAGGTCCCCAGAAATACACAATGATACATCATCTGTAGACTGCTGGCAATGGTAGAGAGAAAGCCTCATCTGACCTATTCTGGTGATCAGATGGCCAAACACCCTAACAGTCCTGCTGGAACTCTCATCCAGTAACTGATGGAAGTGGATGCAAAGATCCTCAGCTGGGAACCCAGGTGGAGTTCCAGGTGTCCAATTGTCGAGAAAGAGGAGGGACTGTAAGAGCGTGAATTGTTGAGACCAAGATAGGAAAAGCACAGGGACAAATAGCCAAATGAACAGAAGCACATGAATTATGAACCAAAGGCTGTGGAGGCCCCAGCTGGAGCAGGCCCTCTGGATACGTGAGACAATTGAATAGCTTGAACTGTTTGGGAGGCACCCAGGCAGTGGAACTGGGACCTGTCCTTAGTGCATGAGCTGGCTGTTTGGAACCTTGGGCTTACACAGGGACACTTTGCTCATCCTGGAAGGAGGGAAGTGGACCTGCCTGTACTGACCCCACCAAGTTGAAATGAATCCCCAGGGGAGTCTTGGCCCTGGAGGAGATGGGAATAGAGAGGAGGGGATGGGGGAAGGTGGGGCAAGGGCAAGAGGGGGGAGGACAGGGGAACCAATGGCTGATGTGTAAAATTAAAACACAAATATAATAAATAAAAAAAAAATAAAAAATTTTAAAAAATTGAGAATGTCAAAAAATGTGCTGTCTAAACCTATGTCTTTGAGTATTTTCTTATGTTTTCCTTTAATGGCTTTAATTTTTTTTATTTTAAGTTCTTTGATCCAGTTTTAATTGATTTAAAAGCAAAGTGAGAGACATAGATCTAATTTTTTATTTCTACATGTGGATATCCATTTTTCTAGAGAATGTGCCTAAAAAGGCTTTTGTTAAGTGTATATTCTTGACAGCCTTGGATGAATCTAGGAGTCTATAGCCATTAGTATTTACCTCTGAGATGTGTACTCCATTACCTTGATCTATGTTTCTCTTTTCATATCAAAACCTAGCTGGTGGTCTTTACCATTAAAATTCAGTCATACAATGTAATGATGCTGCATATGTTTGTTTCTCAGTTGTGATAAAATACTTTGAGCAAAATAAATACATAAATAAGCAAAGTTAAAGTAAATAAATGTTAAAGTAAAAATATTTTAAAAGGAAAGACTTTGTTATGACTGTGTAATTTAACCAAACAGAGTGTTACTTTGTCAAACTCTTCAAGTATAAGGTCAATGCCTGTGATATCTACCTTACACATTGCTTTGAGCTACTTCCTGCTTCATGGTCAAATTCCACAAAACAGCTACTGTGGAAGTTAATTGGTGATTTTGTTTTTCATTCATCTTTCATTCTTTTTCTACCTGCCTACCTCAAGACAAACTTAATAAAGAATTTCCCTTGCATTAGTAATTCTTCTCTGTTTTAGTCATGAAATGTAAAAGACAATTTAGTTAACATATTAATAAATCATGTTTATATACTGGGAGAATAAAGACTGTCCTCAAATTCTTAGCAGTCTTCCTGCCTTGGCTTTCTAAATACTATAGGTGTGTATTATCTATTTTACATTAATATTAGTTTTTAAAAAGAGATATTTACATGTTATGGGCTAAATATTTGGGATTGAGAAACCTAACTTGGCTTCTGTCCTGGATAAAACATCTCATCTCTCTTTCATGAAACATTGATGCCTATAGCTTTTCATCTAATTATGAGACATGAAATACTACCTTCACCCCCATCTATGTTGACAGGTTGTCTGGTGTGTACATGCACAAGAGTTGAACAAACAACATATGTACATATGGCAACACTATTTGGACTTAGTGGGATGTATATACATTTGTATATTTTGAACACATTAATTTTATCTACTTACTTGATATTTAATTAATATGCACACATAAACAAATACAGACAGAGGGGTAATGTCTTTGAGAGAATACGGTTGAAGAAAAACTGCAAATATTGGAGCAGGACTATATGATGTAAATATAGTTTACTCACGCATGGTTTGTAAAAGATAACCCTAATTTATCTATACATTACATTATGAAATTTGGGTTTATACATTTTGGAGTATTACATTGAGTCAGATAAACATTTAACATTTGTAGCTGTAGGGTTTTCTGCATCCTGCTCAGTTCTACAGCTGCTTATAAAATAATTACTCAGAGGATTAATATTATTTATAAATTCTTGGCCTGTTGCTCAGGCTTATTACTAACTAGCTCTTACATCCTACATGAATCCAATCCTATTAATCTATATTTTGCCACATGGCTGTGTCTTTACCAGTCTGTTTCATCTTGCTCCTCATGTGGCTGGATGGTGTCTGCTCTTAACTTTGCCCTTCTCCCTGTATCTCTGCTTGGATTTGCCACTCAGCTCTTCTTCTGCCTTGCCAAAAGCCAAAGCACATTTACTCATTAACCAATGGGAGCAACATGTATTCACAGTATACAAAAAGATATCCTACATCAGGCATTTTTAAAAACTTCTAATCTTACAGGTAGATTGAGCTAGTTTTTATTGGTAAAGATTTATTTTCGAGTATATTCTCATTTTTTGCCTGTTGGATAAGCTAACCACATGTACATTGTACTATGCACATGTATTGGACAGTATCCTATATCCAAGCATGGAGTATTTAATGGAATTTTGGACTAGTTACAAACATGTATCTGGAAAATGTATCATATTGTTATTATACATTTTCTTTAATTTTCTTTGTCATTCTATGATAATTATAATAAAATATAAATATTGTCATGAAACAAGTATATCATATTCTAAAAATATAAATCAACTTTGGTCCTTTATTATTAGAAAAGTTATGGCCACAGTAATTAAGAATAAGTTAGTGAACATTGAAATTTATGAAATGTAAATAAAAACACATTAATTCTTAAATGATCTGATATTAAGATGAAGAAAAATTAGTATTGCTTAGTTTTATTTTCAGAACCTTGTCACATATCTTTAAATGTTTCAATCTTACAAGCACTAAAAATTATAGTTATTTTTTTCAACAAAGATGGTCAGTATTCCTTCATATCTACTCAGTACACAGATAAAGTGGGAGTCACAGTATGTCTTGATGTGTATAGGTCATATATGTAAAGTAATTGTAATTATTTAAGAGAATATTTAGTGATTTAACGAAGGAAAATGGAAAAATATTTTAATCTTTCCCATAGAGTTACTTCAATTATCATTTTCTGTCCAAATTCTGACTAGTTTATTATAATTTTTTTGAAAAAATTGCAAAAGTCAAGTACATATTTGAAAGAGAATATAAAAACCTTAAAATTGCCAGCAGATTCTGTTCTGTTATATCTTATTTTGTTCAGTGGCCCACACATGCCATCTTGTGGTACAACAGCTTCATTTCACCATTTCTGCACCTTCACTGAAATATATATATATACATATATATGTATATATATATATTTTTATAAGTTTTAAAATAAAAATTTGAGACATCAATTAAAATATTATTTGTTTATCTTCCTAATATTTCTTATAGTGTTATGTGCTATTAAATATTGGTTACTAGTATTTAGGAATTAAAATTTTTGATTAATGTAAATTAACTTTATATGGTTACATAACATTCAAGTTTCTGAATATTATAATTTAGTGCTATGTCTAGATATTTATAAATTTTGTGGTTTTTTTCATAGTATAAATAGATATTTTGAACCCTAAAATAATAATAAGGTTTATATTTCTGAGGCATAGATTGCTCATTCACATTTTAAAAAGAAGTAAGTAATTTAGGTTTCAAAATTTGCTTAAAAACTGAAATGTAACAGTCAATTTTTCACTGCTATCAAAACTGAGCTTTTAAGAACTAATTCTGCACAAATGGTATTATTTGTGTCAATACAATCCATTACTATTAACTCTATTTAAATATGTATTTACTACTTGAATATAGTACCTCATTAAAATTTTTGATGATTATGGAATATTTAAGGAAATATATAAACATATTAGAAGATTAAAATTAATATATAAATTCTGAAGTAAAATACGAAATATATGATAGAATTCTTGCTTATCACCTGACAATATTAAAGTAGTATTATAATGTGATTTCAACTCCAGATTTTCACCAGTGATGTAGAATACAAATATTAGAATCTACCAGAGCAATTCTCTAAGAAATATTAATAAAGATCAAAATTTCATGGGAGTAATAGAATGATAACATCATAAATCACCACATAAAATGCTGCTGGAATAAAATAAAATGAATCATTCTATACTAGTTCAGTGAAAGTCAACTCTACATTAACCAATAATAAATAAACAGAATAAGAAAAACATACGGTTTTAAATTGTGCTTATTGTACTCAAAATTCTAATTTTCAGGCAAAATATCAAAATGACGGAAAAATCATAGATCTAATTTAAAAGGAAAACACACAAGAAGCATTGTCTTCAAGGAGCCAGACATTTAACTGAGTGCTCTTTCTTATCCCTGTATAAAGAGCTGACACAGACTATACATTAGAACAATTCCAATCCAGAGTTAGGTATGGCTGCCCACAGCTGTGGCTCTCAGGACTCAGAATGTTATGGTAAGTGTGCTTTGTCGGTCTATAGAGTTGAGAACATTTGAAAAAAATAATTAGTGAAAATCTGGGAGACTTAGGATTCTGAGATGCATCCTACTCTGGACATGCTCTGAAGTCAAGGAGAATACTAAGACTTAGGACACAGTTACTGGTTGGTCTCCTAGTTCAGAGATTACCCAGAAACCTAGTACCCATTTGTCTCCAGTGCTACAAACTCAGAGGGTTTCGGGACTTTGGCTTTCACTTCTGATCTCATGCCAATGACAAAGGGCTTGTCTTGAGTCTCCAGCCTTCATGCTATCACAAAGCAGCATCTCTCCCTTCTACAGCTATTTCTTACCTACATAATACCCAAGGACAGGATATCAGGCTTCCCCATTCTCACTTTTCTTGTCTTTATTTTTAATTTATTCCCCTTCCCTTTCATCCTTTATCTTTCCCCTTTCTTTTATGGTTTCCTAAACAACATGGACTTCCTGGTTAACAGGGTATTGATGACTGATTCCTCTGAGAGGTGAAAGTATTTTACACTATTTCAGTGCATATCTCTACCTGTCCTTCTTAAGTTAACCTACAGTCAAAGAGCATTTGAAAGAAGTATGTCAAGTTTTGAAAGGCAGCTGAGAATCTATACTAATATACCTGACAAAAATGATCTGTATTAATATGAAGGAAAAGAAAATACTTCTCATAATGAAAAATACAAAGTAATTTATGAACATAAAACGAGGAGAAATACTTAGGATTAAACAGACAAGAGAAATGTAAGCACATTGTGGAACACTTCGGAGAGAAATATCACCTAAGACAAGGGTTAAGATAAAGATAAAGGAGACTTTGAGATATAAAATGTCACAGAATTTTTTTAAAAAAAGGACTGGAATCAAAATACACATTTCAATATATATCTTTCAAAAATAACTCTGAGCAATAATAGTCTCATTTCTCCTATCAAAAGTAATAGACTAGCAGATGATGCTTTTCTTTGTTGCTTCCTGGAAATATACTTCATTACCAAAGACAGACAGTAACTTTGAAAAATGAATCCCAAGTCAAAGAAACCAGGAAACATGTAGACTTTGCTGTTCTAATGTCTGATAAAGTAGTATTCACCAAACCTAGTTAGAAGAGATAAAGAGAGTCATTTCTCTGGAATTCAGGGAACATTCCATCAATAAGATATTTCAACTATAAACATATATACTCTGGCTGAACAGAGGCATACCCAATTTCACACAATGAATAATATCAGACATAAAGTTACAGATGAAACCCAAGACAGCAGTAGTCGATGACTTCAATACCCACTTCTTACCAACAGACAAACCATCCAGATGAAAAAACAAATAAATATTGAATGAAATGACATTATAGATGAAACAGACATTTGCAGAATATTTCACCCCCAAACAAGAGAAATTGCATTGTTCACAACAGCAATTACTATTTGGTAAATAACAAATCACATATTGGAACACAAAGCAAGTTTCAGTAAATATAGGAAAATTGCAAACCTGTTTGTGTTTCATCCACTCATAGTTGAGTAAATCCAGATATCAACACATGAGAAAACACACAAATACCCAAAATAATGGATATTACATGACATAAATAATGTATGAATCGATAACTGAAGAAATTAAAAATAATGATGATGTAAACCTACAAGGTAGGATAAAGGAGGGAAGTTTATGCCTGTAAATTCCATGATACAAAACCAGAAAAATCTCAAGCTAATATGTTGAGGATGCCCATTACTATACTAGAAAAAAAATATCAAACCAAATCCAAATCAGTAGACAGAAATAACTAGCATTATTTAGGGCATAACCTAATCAAATACAATGACCATTCAACAAATCAGTAAAATGAGGAGATGGTTTCTCAAAAAAAAAATATTGAGACCCTCATTTAACCCAAGGAAAATAAAATGAGAAATACACAGTAGAAGGTCACATTCCACAATGTGTACTAGTCACAGCTACTGAAAGAGCTGAATTAATGGAAATAAAATGGTTTACGGTATTGGCCTATATGATCTAGTTAGTTTAATAATTGACTTTTCACATTGGAAAGAAGAGAGTTTGTCATTTCTTAGACAAGAAACTGAATGTATCATCATTCCAAATCTTGCTTAGAAGACATGAAGGATTCCTCGAGAACTGTTGTCTTCAGTCTATGCTGGAAGCCCACAGAAGGAAGTTTGGTCATCACCAAAAGAATGCTACAGCAGTAAGAAAGATGGATTTCTCATCTAAAGTGAAGACAGGGAGGTAACAGGTCCTTCCACTAAGCCTGATGACAAGTTTGATCCTACTGTTTCTCATGGTGGAAGGAGAGAATAACCCACACACTTTGACCCATGGCCTCTGTACACATGCTGCCGCATGTTCATGACCACACACAAGCAAATGTTAAAAGTGAATTAAAAGGTGAAAAAGAAACAAAACCCTAAGTTAACAAAATTGGAGACAAAAGTGAAATGTTTTATCCGATACCAAAGAAATTCAGGAAAACATGGGCACATACCTTAAAATTATACTACATTAGACTTGAAAATTGATAAAGCTCTGAATGGATGTAAGTAACAAAAGTTAAATCCCGAGTAGATAACAACTTTGGACAAATGCATAGCAAGCTTGGAATAGAAGCAGTAATTAAATTTTAAAAGGACAACTAAAACTCCAGACAGATTCTCAAATGAATTCTCTCAGATCTTCAAGATAGAAGTTGTAATACAATTTCCAGACAGTGGCGGGTGTCCGTGTAGCTGATGCATGCTCTAATATTTGCCTGTAGCTGGCAGCCTGGATGCCAGGGAAGCTTCCTACCCTGCCAGCTAGAGTGGTGTGGCTCCTGGGGAGAGGGCATCTGTGAAACAGGCCAAAGAGGCGACTTCTGAGGAGAAACTATGAAAGGAGTTAGATGAATGGGTGATTCCGTGTCCTCTGCCCCTCTCCCAGAACAGTACTCTCCACTGTGCCATCCCCCGTTCACCAGCTCTGTACCAGTCGCTGTCATCATCACATTCATGTATAGCTTTAGTTGGTGACAGTGACCACAGCTGAAGTACTTGGCAGGTTTGACTTCCTACAATAACAAAATGGTCTTAAATTCTGTTCTGTTTGATTTCCTTAAAAAATGTATACAGTGTCATAACGTCACATTTTATATACTAGTATCTGACGATTACTACTTTACAGAAACGTCACAATCATTTTTAGAGTTATTGTAATTAATGTGAATATCATGGTTTTTTTTTTCCAAATCTGTTCTGAGCCTAGTGTTTGCTTTGTGAATATATGTGTATTGTATATATTCTGTACAGTTAATACTGTACTGAAATATTAGCTTGTTTGATATGAGAATAGTATGTATTGAATATCTTTTTGCTAGCCTGATTGCTTAATCTTTTTTTAAAAAGATTTAATTTTTTTTTTTAAATCTTTAAACTGGCCTTTATTACATGGTCACAAATAAAGTTGCAGTTAAAAGGGATGGACAGGGAAAAATTAGTCTTGAGTGTCTTTGGATAGAAACATGAGACTAAGATTTGTTTTTTGTTTTTCTTCTTACTGGTATTTTATGAAAAAAAAGTTTTAATACAACTTCTCAAATTTTTCCACAGGATATTAATAAAGAAAGGCTATCATATTCCTCTTATGAAACCAATACTACCATTATGCCACGACAAAACAATGACAAAAAAAATAAAATAAAATTGTACACCAATCTGTGTGCTAAAGAGATAAAAATATTAGTAAAATTCTTACAAACTCAATTCAAGAACTCATAGAACATACTATGTATTATTTTATTAGTTGCTTTTCTGATGCTTAAAAAACCATGACCAAGTGAAGAGATAGTCTATGATGGTGGGGACAGCTTGGTAGCATGCAGCAGGCACAGGGCCTGGAGAAGAAGGCTGAGAACAGTGTGCACAGAGCAGAGAGAAACTGGAAAAGTCTCCGGTCTTTAAATTCTCAAGACCTGCTTCCAATGACATATTTCCTCCAACAAATTCATAGTTCCTAAACCGTAAAACAAAATAATGCCCAAATCTTCAAGTACATGAGCCTATAGGGATATTTTCATTTAACCACCAAGATCATGGTTAAGGCTTTTTTTTTTCTTTTTTTTTTTTTCAGAGATAAAAGATGGATCAAAATTCATAAGTCAGTAAGCATAATTTATCACATATATAAAGTGAGGATCAGAGGCCACATAATATTACATATTGTTAGGATGCTAAATTCTTTTGAGGAAGTTCTTATTTCTTCATTTATTTTATTTGTCATGAAGAATAAACTTTATTTTTAAATCATCTGCTGAATTATTTTGGCTGTAATTTTACATAGCACCAGTAGGTGACAGCTTCCTACACAAAATGCAAAATAAAAAAAAAAAATGTTCAATGTTTCATAATGTGAAGAAATCTGCAAATACAATACTTGAGGATGGATATTACATAGATGAGAAGAAGGATTGAAAATTAGACATACTTTATGTATAAACTACTCATTACATGTATATTACATTATGAAAATAAATTTAATGTCTCAGGCTGTGATTTCTGCCTTTTTTACATAATGCTCATAACATTGAAAAAGATGTTTTCTGACACAAGTTATTAAAGCTAACATTGGCTTTTCTAAAGTGATAAAGATTTGTTGGAAGATGTTTTAACCACACCACTGCCTTTCTGCTAATGCAATAAACATAAACTACCTCTTCAGGGATTTTGTTCTTGTTTCTTCTGTCTGAAAGTAGCCTTCTACACACATCCATCTTTCGAATTACATTTAATATAATCACATAGGTATCTTTATCTTTCAGTAAAAGTCCTCACTCCTTTCATTTACCTCTGCTTTTTAGCTCTCCATAACTAATCACAATCTAATAGATAATATACCTATTATATTTTGATGTGATAAAAAGAAGCAGCAGAGATGTGGTTTGTTCATGGTAGCAAGTCCTTATCTGAAACAGTATTGATCATATACTAAGTGTCTAAAAAATTAAATGCTCAACTTTGAGTTGGGCAGCTTGTTAGTCACTTTTAAGTAATGAGGAAAGGAGAAATGATAGAGTAAAACAGGTACACTATGATTTTAGAATTAATGCTGGGGTTAGCCAAAGGTAGGAACATTCTGTGCACTGGTAATCACTACAGACCTTTGTTTCATGTCTGAGCATGATGGAAGATGTTTTGACAAGGCATTGCATCTTTGTGATACTCACACAGAATTCTCAGTTTGAAATCCGTAAGTAATTTCAACTTTATATATGATACACGGGTGTGCAAACATTTCAGGAAAATGAATCCTTGTCCTTTTTTCTGGGAAATCTTCTCAAATATTTGATAGGAATCAATGAAGACATATGTGTATGTTGCACTCTCAAGAACAGTGTAAGGGGAATTTATCAAAACTCTTTAAGAGTTTTACACTGAAAGAATTCCTTGGGTTTTTGTTGTGGCTATTTGTTGTTGTTGTAAATTAGTTTACAAAGTAACAGGTTTCTCAAGGCATTTTCATTTTTTTTTCCTGTTGATCGACTTAGGTCAATTCTTTCTATCACCCAGTTTCCCCCATAGTCTCCTCTTCTGTTCTGCCTCATTACTGCCCCTGAAACATGTTAATGATTTCTCCATGTTCAATGAGTAGTGCAGGTGTTATTGACAGAGACAGGGTCTTCTCTCGGTTTGTGGATAGAAACCTAAAAAGTATTGACAACACTCTGAGTTGTTTGAGGGTTCCCCTGGGGCCCCTTTGTTCAACAACTCAATTAGATGTAACCTAACCATGAAACAAGAAGCTTGACTTGGTAGTGTGCAATGTCCAGTTGGAGCCCAGTCTCCCTCATTATTTGGTGATTTCACTAGACCGTCTTTCCATATTTGTGTGTGTGTGTGTGTGTGTGTGTGTGTGTGTGTGTGTGTAGATGTGTATGTGTGTATGTGTGAGTGTAGGTGTGTATGTGCATGTGCATGTGTGTATGTGTGTGTGTATGAAGCTTCTACTATAGTATCCCCATACAACCTCTCAAATGGCCATTAGTTTTAGCGGTCTCTTCAGATATTTCATTCCTTTTCTCCTCCTTCTTGCTCTGTCTCCCCAATTGATCCTCTCATTACCGTCATCACAATTCATCTGTAACTATTTCTATTTCTCTTGTCTGGGCAGATATGTCTGTCCACAGGCACCCAGTCCCTTACTCTAATCCCAACTTCTGCAGTTCTATGGATTATAGCTTGGTTATCATGGACGTAAGAGCTATTATCCATATATAAGAGAATACATGCCATATTCATCTTTCTGGGGCTGTTTTACCTCACTCAGAATGATTATTTTCTAGTTCTATCTATTAAACTGCAAATTTCATGCTTTCATTTTTAATGGCTAAGTAACATTACATTCTATAAATGTACCAGATTTTCTTTATCTATTCATCTGTTGACAGACATCTACACTGATTGATTCCAATTTCTGGCCATTATTAGGGATTGTTTTAACCACATTGTTTTTTTGTTTGTTTGTTTATTTCATGTGTGTGTGTGTATGCATTTTCATATGGAACTGAAAATTGTCCTTTGAAAATCTGTGAAAAATTGTGCTAGAATTTGAAGCATATTGCATTGACTCTGTAGACTGCATTTTGTAGGATGGCCATTTTTACTATGTTGACCCTACCAAAACATGAGAATGGCTAAAAGTTGTTACATCTGCTCAGTGCTCCCGCACCTCCAAGGAGCTTCCCAGTAGATGTATCCATTTCATCTTGTGCTCTGCTCTGCTTTCAAGGGAGCTTCCCATCAGAGACTCAAAACACTTTCAATAAAGAGATTTATTTGGGAAGGAGGAATCCAGGACAGTGGCTGCCTCTGCCAGGGTGAAGAAGGATAGATAATAACTGAACAGGAAGAAGGGCTTATATAGGGCTTCTGATGGGGGGAGATTTTCCAATGAGAAATTTTTCAGTGAGGGAATTGGTCAGAGTTTGATCCCTTTGAGTTTGTACAAGTTCATATTAGCTATATTTCATGCTCAGAAATTGGTTGGTTTTTCTGCTCAAGGACTGGTTGATTTAGTTGGTCAGGGGCAGAGTTGGCTCTGGTTCCGAAGTATGTTTCTTTCACTGGCTTTGGTTTCAAGGCCAGGGTGAGTTTTTTTCACTGGCCATTGTGGTGATATATTGTGTACTCTAATAAAGCTTATCTTGGGATCAGAAGACAGACCAGCCACTAAATTAGACATAGATGTCAGGCAGTTGTGGCACACACCTTTAATCCTATCACTCAGGAGGCAGAAATCTATTTGGATCTCAGTGAGCTCAAGGCCACACCAGGCTACATGAGAGAAATAGAACCAGCCAGTGGTGACACACACCTTCAATCCCAGGAAGTAATGTGGCAGGACACAGAAAGGTATATAAGGTGTGAGGAAACAGGAACTTGCTCTCTTGAGGCTGAAGATTTCATAGAGGTAAGCCAGTGGCTGTTCTGCTTCTCTGATCTTTCAGCTTTCACCCCAATATCTGGCTCTGGGTTCTCTATTAATAAGACCTTTTAAGAATCATGATACAGGCTCTGGTTTCAGGGCCATGATGGGTTTCTCTGGCTAGTTCTTTTACCCTACAGAAAGTAATTTTCACTAACTGCCAATAGGAAACAAATTGTGTTATGTGGTGGTATTGTGTTCCCCACAATATTGTGCACCCTAATAAATTTATCTGGGGTCAGAGAACAGTCACTAGAACAGAGCCAGAAATGGTGGCTAGAAAATGGTCAGAGCAAGCCATAGCAGAAGTTGGGCGGTGGTGGTGCAAGCCTTTAATCCCAGCACTTGGGAGGCAGAGCTAGCTGGATCTTTGAGTTCAAGGCCACATTAGAAACAGCCAGGCATGGTGACACACACCTTTAATCCCAGAAATCCAGCCTTTAATCCCAGGAAGTGATAGCAGAAAGCAGAAAGGTATATAAGGCTTGAGGACCAGGAACTAAGTTAGTTAAGCATTTGACTGGTTAAGCTTTTAGGCTTTGGAGTAGCAGTTCAGCTGAGATCCATTTGGATGAGGACACAGAAGCTTGCAGTCTGAGGAAACAAGACCAGCTGAGGAACTGGGGAGATGAGGTAGCTGTGGTTTGTTCGGCTTCTCTGATCTACCAGCATTCACCCCAATAACTGGCTCAGGTTTGATTGTATTAACAAGTACCTTTTAAGATTCCAACTACAGTGTTAAGTGTTATATTTAGCATATTTGATATGATGCAAAGCCAAGGAAGAAAGGCAGTGAGTAGGAGACATGGAGGCAGCAGTAAGAAGTTGAGAATCACATTGTCAACCACAAGCATGGAACAGAGAGTACACTGGAAGTCTGGCAATGTTAGAAATCCTCTGTGACTATCCAGTGATGTACTTCCTCCAGCAAATTTCCAATTTCTAAATTCTTCACAATTTTCCCCAAACAGTGTCACCAAACAAAAACAAAGTGTTAAAATACATTAGCTTGCCAGGGGTGGTAGAAAATATCTTTAACCCTAGCACTCAGGAGGCAGAGACATGCAGATATCTCTGAGTTTGAGGCCAGTCTGTGGTGATATTGTGTATCCCAAAATATTGTGCACCCTAATAAACTTACCTGGGGTCAGAGAACAGAACAGCCATTCGATACAGAGGCCAGAAAATGGTGGCACTCACACCTTTAATCCTAGCATTCCAGAGGCAGAAATCCATCTGGATCTCTGTGAGTTCAAGGCTATATTGGAAACAGACAGGCATGGTGACTCATGTCTTTAATCCCAGGAAGTGAGGGCAGAAAGCAGAAAGGTATATAAGGTGTGAAAACCAGGAACTAGAGGCTGGTTAAGCTTTTAGGCTTTGATCAGCACAGTTCAGCTGAGACCCATTCAGATGAGAACTCCAAGACTTCCAGTCTGAGGAAAGAGGATCAGCTGAGGAATTGGCAAAGTGAGGAAGCTGTGGCTTGTTCTGCTTCTCTGATCTTCCAGCATTGACCCCAATACCTGCCTCCAGGTTTGTTCTTATGAGTAAGACCATTTAAGATTCCTGCTACACCAGTCTTGTTTACAGAGTAAGTTTCAGGATAGCCAGGTCTACACATAGAAACCCTATCTGAAACAAATGAACAAACAAACAAAAGCAAACAAATAACTGATATGAAGTCACAACATGCCCACATAGTTGGGCTTGCCCAGAGGACCGCCTAGTTATTTCCGGTTCAAAATAGCCATTTCCAGGTCAAAACATCTAGCGTGACTAGGACTCCATGGCTTTGCATGGTTGCTTAAAGCTCGCGGCCATGTAATCTATGAGCTTGCATGGAGTAGCCACATGAGTTCCTGTATGTATGCACGGCCCACCCTTTATAAAGCCGGCGCCATCTTGCATGAGTCTCTCTTGTCCTCTTAATCACATGTGTTTCTCACAGGCCTGTCACGTTTCCCTCTATCCTCTCTCAATAAAAACTCTTCTGTGGTTTTGTCATGTTCGGGACGTTTTCTCACAGGGTAAGAGCACCAAATAAATAACAATAACAACAACAAAACCCACATTAGACTGTTTCTGGGAGATACCAGAAGTATGATTGTAAGAATGAGTATGACAAGCACAATAGCTTAGTTTACAAGAATTCAATAGATAGAATGAAGTCTTAGATTTATAATTATCATATTTTTTTATTTATGACTCAAAAAGTCCTTACAGTTAATTTATTTTACCTAAAATATGATAATCTCATAGAAATCTACTTAAAATAAATTTTATACTCTTGATATATTCTCTTCAGAGGCTATGGAGTTTATCAGAAGATGTTTTTGAAAATTAAAGTCTAGTTTAATTAAAGAAAAGATTGTATGGGTTACTACTTATTAAGTTGCTACAGACCTTTATTTCTGTGGTTTTCTAAATTAATTAGTTATATCTGGTTAGATGATGGCTCCAGTTATGAATTTACCTCATGTAACTAGTATTTTCAGAGGTTGTAATATCAGTATTGCTATTGCACATAAAGTTTAACCTAAGCTAAAAAACATTCTCAAATAGCTTTTTTTCAGATTCTGCTGAGAACCCCCAAAATAGTCTGTGCAATATTAACTCCTTAGATGAAATTTTAATAATGCATCAAAACGTACTTCAAATTTCAACATTGGCAAATACTTTAGTGCAGAGTAATAATAATACAATTTGTAGATTGTTTTTAAAATATCTTTGAATATTATAATATAGTAAGTACTGTATAACTTTTTCTTCTCAGTTTTTCTTTACATTTTTTTCTTTTTTCTTTCTCGCATTTGCCTCTTTAAATTAATCATATATCTATCTCTTACATAATCAATAGTAATCAGATTTTTTTTCTATCAATGACTTAATTGTAATATAGTAGGTAGCTATGAGAGGCATTTTTTGTCATTATCTGATTTTATATTACTTGTCTCCTTTTTCTTCACAGAAATTCTATATGAATTATTGTTCTATAAAGCACACCAGATTTCTCAGGAAATACTGCTTTCAGAGAGGTCATTCACCATATTCATATGGTGACATAAGCCCAACCTGCATGTCCCACCCCTTTCCAATTTCTTAAAAACTGAATTAGCCAGTTTGCTAGGTATTTATGAGGATGCTTTTAAAATAAGTGGTACCATCATTTCTTGAAGAAAAACATAGAGCACCGAGATTTTTTGTTCTGTCTGTATATTATCACAAGAGAAAGTAGGCAACAGCTCAGGAAAATGTTACTTGAGACAAGATAAATATGCTGCTATAACCCCAGGCTGACAATAAATTCTAAGAATCCAGAGAAATTATGTCTGCTATGCAAGCCATTGTGTTTATCTTTCCCAATCAGCCATCAATTGTGTCTAATAACAATATAACTTTTCTCCAAATAGGGCAGCTGTGTGGGTCTATGAGTGATGAAAATCCACAGGGCTTCTAAGGAGCCAGTACATTCTAATAGCAAGTGATCTTTTTATTTCTGTTAATCTTGTGGATTCTTACTTATATGACTCAGCTACTAGTTCTGTTCATTCTAGACATCATTTTTTAACTTTACAAATTATACTTTCTGGCTTTGGCGTTAGAGCCATTATGAGCATAAATACTCTGCACAACAAAATGTTAATTTTGTTGTACTGCTAAGTAGGACAATTTTGGTCATGAGAAAAAGTGAGCCAACTAGATTTGGCAGAAATTAAAGTAGTCCCGATTCAGCAGTAACCTTACACAAAATCTAGATTCCTTTGTAATCAAGTCAGACAAACTAGATTTGGGTGTAATTAGATAAACATAATTAAATTCTTCATCTCTTAGGGAACATCAAGATGCACATATAGAGGATTCATTATTTTCTCCTATGTCCCCAGTCACAGCAATGAAAATCTATACCCAAGAACTCAGACGGGTCTGCCACTTAAGAAGCAATGTTCTTATCCATGGAAATCCTTTAAAATTAACTTCGCTCAAAGCTAATTGTAGGTTTTAACAAAAACATATGTACAATATTTTTCCTGTTAAGTTTAATTTGATTCTGTGATTCATCCAAAGTTTTAAGATATAGTCATTTATATTACAACTATAAATCAAAGATTATGAACACTACAAATATATTATCTTACCATAAAATCATTCTTATACTCTAATGCCTAGTATTGAACATGACTAATTCAAATTTTGTTTGTATGTAGCTTAGATATTAAATACAAAGGAAATACCCTCTTATGAAGAATGAATATCATCCCCTGCATGATATTTGATTTTAAACTTTCATCATTTATGACACCTCCAATTGTTTATCAGAGAAATATTATTTAAAATTCTAAAACTTGCTTGCCTGAAGTCTTCTACTGGATGTTTGTCTTATTAAATTTAAAACCAACTCAAGTTTTTTTTTTGTTTGTTTGTTTGTTTTGTTTTGTTTTGTTTTTTATACCGTGAGCCAAATCACACCAAGCAAGCCTAGGGTTAAGCACTTGGAAAGAACTTCTAGATGATTTCTAGACAACTCTCATTTCCCAGAGTTTAGAGAAAGATCAGGATAAGTAAATAATGATGAATTCCATCATAGTAGGGAAGCATACTATTTTTATTGTCTGAATTTTATCTTGGAGAACTATATTATTTTCCTGGTACATTTCAAATAAAACCAGTCAAGTTTGATCAAGCATGACTACTCACTGCAACACATTTCATGGTTGCCTTTGAAAAGTCTGTTCTTTTCATGCTCTAATCTCTCTCCCCAAAGCACAATTACTGCCCTTTTACTACAGAAGAATACGATCCTGTGTCATTTCCACTAAAGGAATCATTTTCCTAGTCATTATAGTCCAAATGTATTTGGCAGAAAAATAAAATATGTTCATATGTAATTTAAATATTTACTCTAGGTCTCTGGGCTGTCCAGTCTCTGGTTCATGGCCATCCAGTTTGGCTGTTGTCTCTTGGAGGATTTCTCTTTTCTGAAAATGAAAGAGCGTGGAACAGGGAGAGAGGTGAGGTGGGGAAGAGCTGGGAGGAGTAGTGAGGGGAAACTATAGTTGGGATGTATCAAAAGAAAATAGATTCTTCTCAAAAAATATATCCAACCACTGTTTCCCTTTTCTCTTCAAACTGTACATTTGGTATTTTTCCATGTTCAATTTGCTCCTTTTCATTATTGGTTGGTATAAATATGGCCACTAATAATCAAGCAATTCAGTTACTAATAAGCCATGTGGAAATTTCCTCTACCGAAGTTATTAATCCATACATCTTCAGTTTAGCCTCAGGCAGATTTTTTGGGACAAGGGAAGAAAGCAGCCACATTCTCAGCCAAAACATCACAGTGGTATCTCTAGGCACACATACTAGTGTTCTTCTCCTCTGAAACTTATTGAGCTGGGTTCCCATGTTTCAAGTCACCCTGAGCACTACTCTCTTCCATGTTCCTACTATTGTAGACTATTAAGCCACACTTAAAGCTTTCAAATGCTTTTCTAGTCCAAAGTCCCAAAGTGTTTCACATTTTTCTGAACAAAAGCATGGCTGGTCTATTACAGCAATACCCAGTTCTGGTACCGACTTCTGTTTTAGTTAGGGTTTTATTGCTTTGAGTAGACACCATGACTACAACAACTCTTTTGTTGTTGTTGTTGTTCTTGTTGTTGAGACAGGATTTCTCTGTGTAGCTTTGGAGCCTGTCCTGGAACTCACTCTGTATGCCAAGCTGGCCTTGAACTCACAGAGATCCACCTACCTCTGCCTCCCAAGTGCTGGCATTAAAGGCGTGTGCCACCACAACCGCCGCCCGGCTAAAGTTAGATTTCAAAAACAGCAAAAATTTCAGAAAGCCTACAATCTCATGGAAACTGAATAATGCCAAACTGAATCACCAATGGGTCAGGGAATAAATAAATAAAGAACAATATGGGAAATCATTTAGATGTGTCTGGCTTACAATTCAGAGGTTTAGTCCATTATTGACATGTTGGGAAGCACATAGCAGACATGGTACTGCAGAGATAGCTGAGAATTCTCCATCTGGATCATCAGGGAGCAGGAAAAGAGAGTGACACTGGACCTGGAGTGAGCTTCTGAAACCTCAAACCCACCCCCTATTGCACACTTCCTCCAACATGGCCACACAAACTCCAAAAAGGCCACACCTGCAATAGTGCCACTTCCTATGAATCTATGGGGACCATTTTCATTCAAAACAACATAAGAACTATCATGTGCATTTTGAATGTTGCTGAGAACTTCCTTGTGTGTATTAAAGTCCTGATTAAAATGGTAAAGCCATGTGATTCAGGATAGACTAGAGATGGACAGTCTACCAAACTGGTATTTTGGGGAAATAATTGTTATTTATAGTTTCTAAGGAAAAAAAAATATATATATATATCAAAAGCCTTCATACTCTTGTCAAGGGCATTCTTGACCACATATAGACCTTTGTATTACTTGTCATATGTTTGCTACTAAAACAAAGAAGATTATCTCCACGTTTTCAGCCATATTCACAGTAAAATCTTAAAGAGATGTATTAGTTCATGTCTTTCAGTCAAATAACAGTACTTACCACTTACACAAATCTTTTTTTCTACCTGTAAAATGATTACTTGCCACACATGTAATACTAAAATTATATTGTTTTTACTTTCATGTATATCACTATTGCCCTGCCCCCCCCCCAAAAAAAAAAATGGTTGTAAATGATCTTCCTTTTAATCAACTAACACACAGAAGGCATGCATAATTTTCAGGTTTTTTTCACATAAGACACCTTAAGATGAGAGGAGTAATGCCCAGAGTCACAAAGCACATCTACACACTAGCTGAGTCAGGTTATTAGCAGCTCCTTTTCAGGTACGAGAACATCAATCTATTTATTTTTGTTTTGAATCTTCCCACTAGGAGAATAAAATACAAAAATATTGCATGACTTGCCTCCTCATTAGGACAGAAATTTTATCATTTCCTAACACATGCATGTATTTAGGCCTGGTATCCTGAGGAGATTAGTAAAGGTTGAAAAGCAGCTTAACTCAACACACAGCCACTAATAGAGATTTTTGTGTTTAAAATCAAAACAAGCATTTCACTGGTTTTTATACAGTACATATGGATATACTGATTATAATTCAAAAAACGTTACTTATAATTTGAGTAGTCAGTGTGTTTGAGGCATTACCATCGACAGATTTTTGTTGTGCAAATACCAGTTGTAGAAAAGACATCCTCCGTAACTGTAGTTATTCCTGATCGCTTAATCACTTGAAAATTTGGAAAATTGGAAATAAATGAGCTCTAGTTAAAAGTCACACTAATAGAAATATTTTTCATGGAGTTGGCTTGGCCCATCCTCCTTTATAAATGTGAAGTGAATCGTTGTAAAACGTCATTAGCATTGCTCTAAGTTTAACCCTGTAATTAGGCTTTGGAACACAAAAAAAGTAGCTCAAATGTTTCTATGATTAGATAATTGGATAAAAAATAATATAGGTCATACGAAAACAATTCCACCATTGGTACTAATTTCAGCATTTCATTTTTCAATGCCGGTTCTGAGATACATAGTGTTCGTCAGTAAGATTCATAGCTCATAGTCAACAAGAGGAAGAAGACAGAGAGTGGATAAGAAGAGAAGCAGCAGGAGCTGACCTGTGCACTTCCAGGTTCTGATAAGCGATTACATTCTATCTTATTACAAATCAAATATGTTTGAATAAAGTTTACAATGGTATACTGCTACAGTCATTATGAATGTTTGCATACATAGGATGATGCATTATCATGTGTATGTGTGCATACCATTTTTTGTAGAAGTTTGAATTCAAAGTTAGATGTTTTATTGCTGTATATTTTATCTACTGAGATCACATAGATCACATTTTTTTTTTTCTGAACTTGTAGATCACTGATGGTGGTTACTTCGATATTCTAATTAGCCAACCTTCTCTGAGTATCTCCTGTGTACTATTTGGGGCTCTCCAGAGGAATAGCACTAACAGAGTATATATATATATATATGTGTGTGTGTGTGTGTGTATATATATGTATGTATGTATTATTAATAAGAATTATATAATATGATCAAAGTAGTTCAATAACAGTTGTTGTACATAAAGCAAGATCATATGTAGATGTTCAATCCTTGAAAAAGGAGAGTAACAATGGGGTAAACTAACTTAGAAGAAAAAAGGCCAACTGAATAAAAATAAGATAATCTTCTTTGTTTCATGACCTTTTGTTATCTGGGCTGTCACAGGAAGGTTCTACCACATTTGCACCCTATCAACTAAAGCAATCAAAAGACTTCCCTTGAAGTGCTGAAAGTCCAACCTAGTGTAGACAGTTTTTCAGTTGAGGCTCCCGGCACATATGGATTTTTACACTGTGAAAATTGATACTGAAGTCATTTAAATTTACAGAATTCTTCCCTCTCTTTGCTTCTAACCCATTGAAATTACAGCTGCTACCATAACTTCCCTAATATTTAATTATTTAATGTGACTTTAGAGAATCTTTTTTTTTTTTTGGTTTTTCGAGACAGGGTTTCTCTGTAGCTTTGTGCCTTTCCTGGAACTCACTTTGTAGACCAGGCTGGCCTCAAACTCACAGAGATTCACCTGCCTCTGCCTCCCCGGACTACAGACTTTAGAGAATCTTAACTCATGTCCTCATGTTTGCATAACAAACCCATTATCTACTAAGCCATCTCCAAGAAAGTCTTTAGGAGATACACTGATTGAAATTATATTTTGTAAATTTTCACAGTTTTTATTTTTGTTTTTAATATGTAGTGGTGTTTTACCTGCAGGTATGTTCATCAGTTGTTCAAAGTTTTTCTTTTTCTTTTCTTTTTTCCATTTTTTAGAAGCCAGAGAAGCATCAGTCATCTTGCAATGGAGTTATAGGACTGGGTGACCTTCCTTATGGGTCAGATAATCACCTTAGATCCTTTGGAAGATAACCAACTAGTCTTAACCACTGAGCCTTATCTCCAATCATGGTGACAGGAAAGTTTTGCAAAGCTGTATTGCTATTTTTCAGGGATGGGACTAGAAACTATAGAATTTGTGTTGTATTTAAATACACAATCATTTTCATCAAATGAAGGTAGTAGTGTTAAATACTTTATAAACTGCAATACAAATTTATTATTTTTCATTTCCTCTTTTGCCTGTCTGTTTTCTGTTCATATTTCTCAGTTCTATTTCTGAATTGTCAGAGTATTTATTATTACTAAAAAGACAGTTTGGATACCAAAGGTATCCTCTGTCTCTCAGCAAGTTCCTTGCACATCTGTAATTCTTCCATCGCTTCATTTATTAGTTAAATAAAATCACCAAAAACAGTCACTAGGAGGACATTATCACATATTTATGGACTGATATATTTTTCAAATGCTTCTTGGAATTTGGATTTTATCCGAAACATATAGGTAGAAAGGTAACCAAAAAGGTTAATTGATGAAGAGATTTGTATTTCCTCTGATGGCAAGATAATGACACGTATCTAAATATGATTCATATGTAATTTGAACTGTAGTATACTCTGGAAAATAAGTCCTTGTAGGCAAAATTTATAAAAATATAAGACATTCAAGTGGCACATAGTATATAGAGGAAGAACGGTAGAACTTTTGGGGAATTATTAGAAAATATTTGACATATTATTATAAATAGAAGATATAATTTATAATATCAGTGAATGAAACTTACAATGATAATACATGAATACATAGTATATGGATGATACAGATCATCTAAGTGCTAAGGAAACAACAGATTTGCAGGAAAATTTCCCAATATTAAAGGGGAAACTCATGGACATTAAAAGAACATTTTTTTAAATTAAATGTTTAACATGAATTTAGATAATCAAACATTTGCAATCTCTTCACTGATATTTATATGTGTCATATATATTATCCTATTCAATAATCATGCATACACCCACACCCACCCATACACACACACACACAACACACACACACACACACACACAGAGACAAACATATTGTATACAAATGTATATATGTGTCACACACATATAAATTTGGATTGCAAAGCATGTGTACATCATGTATTTTATCTATTCATCACAAAAACTTATATTGTTTATTTAAACCTGGAAATAACTTTTAATAATGCAGATTACTCTGTTTGTACTTATTTATAATCACCTTGTATTTATACTATCTACATTACATATAAATCGTTGCAACCAATAACTAACTCCATAGTTAAAGAAAAAATTAAAGTCTTAGATTAGATTTTCAAAACTATGCTTTATGAATTGTTAAGGACAGAAGATAAAATATTCCTTATATTTGAATTGTTTCTAGATTTGAGAAAAAAATTTAATCTCTATGTAATTCTCAAAACTCAGGATAATTTATACTATATTTTCTATTGTAAATTTTTAACTTGTACTTTAAATATTTATATTTTACATTATTATATAATTTGTTATAATATATAAATATAATCATAGGCCGGGTGGTGGTGGCACACGCCTTTGATCCCAGCACTCAGGAGGCAGAGGCAGGTGGATCTCTCTGAGTTCAAGACCAGCCTGTGCTACCAAGTGAGTTCCAGGAAATGCGCAAAGCTACACAGGGAATCCCTGTCTCAAAAAAGCCAAAAAACAAAACAAAACAAAACAACAACATATATATATATATAATCATAGGTACAATTATGCTTAAACTACAAAACACAAATACAAACGACAACGGGAAATGAATCTAACTCTTCAATTTTTAAAGAATATGACTTTATATAAACAGATAATATAGAGGGTTATATGCTAGAATAAGACATGTAGGAAAAACACTGTATATTTTACTAAAAAATCATCAAGTTGTACAATAAAGATTGATAGATAGTGGAAATAAATTGATCTCTCAGTAATATAATTTGACCAGTGATTATTTCTCCAAGATAGTTTTTCCATATACTTATTGTTGATATTGTTGGACAGCCATTCTTTACATTGTAAATAAGTATGTAACTAGGAAATGCATATAACACTGGCTTGTGTCATATTTAACATTGATGTTATTTGGTGGTAGGCTGCTTCCACAAAAGATTTAATTTGATTTCTAATATCACAAAAAAAAGAAAGAAAGAAAGGAAATTGTGTCTTTTGTATTTGGGTTGTTTGTGAAAGTTTCTCTACTTGTTAAACATCTTTCATCCTTCCTTATGAGATTACTTCCCTTTGTCTTAAGGATTAGTAATTTAACAATAAGCACCAAATAATAAACATTTTAGTCAGTATAAAATATCTTAAAATGATAAAAAAAAACTACTTGAGTTGTGTGTGTTAAAAAAAACCAGATATTTATGTTTAATTTTATTAATTCAAAATATTACAAATTGCTGAGAAAGTATTCTAAAGTAGGTATCATGATGTCGTACTTGTTCTCCAAAGATTTTTACTATTTTAGAGATGGAATTCCTTTGTTTTCTTTTGGTTTTTCAAATAGATGGTTGTTTGCATACCTTAGGTTGTGTTAGCATCATTGCAATATAAAAGCTGATATCTTTAACCTTTGCTTATCACCACACTGTTTTCTAATTGTATGTCAAATCTTCCTTTTCTCTTACAAAAGAACACATAGTAAAAAATGCTGTTTGTGGGATAAATAGTCTTTAGTAGGGAAAAGGATACCAATTGGCTGTACCAAATGATCACCACTGAAAATATACAAGTAACATTATTCAAATAGAGGATATATATATATATATATATAATTTTTATCTATATTATATAGAAATATATTATATATATAGTTTTTATATTTTTTATATAATATAGATAGGAGTTATATATTTTATATATATATATATATATATATATAGATAGATAGATAGATAGATAGATAGACAGACAATTAAGTCCAAGGAGACTATGAACTTGAATGAAACAATTGAGTGTAAAGGTGGGGTTGGAGGAAAGAAAGGAGAAATAAAAGAGGTAAATGTTATAATTAAATTATAGCCTCAAATACTAAAAAGAAAATTATTACAAAATTTTAGGAACAGCTCTAAATAGGGCTTCTTCAGTTTGATATTGGGCCTTTTGTCAGGTGATCTTTGGCTCAACATCGATCCAGATGAGAACAATTTATTAAAATTATATATATAAAAGTTTTATTGATTCAGTAGATTTCACATCACACATCCTGACCCCTCCTATCTCCCTGTCCCCTCACATCTGCTCTCTGCTCTTGTAACCTCCCTTCTAAAACACAACATTTAAGAGGCAAACAAAGAAAACAAACAAAATGAATCAAACAGAAACAACCCCCCAAAAAAAAAAAAACCAGAAACAAACAAACAAACAAAAAATGAAACAAAAAAACAAAGGATTAAGCACATTAATGTTTTTCAACAGACTTCCAAAACATCCAGCTTAACCATGGTGTCCTTCTTTAACCTTCAGAACTGTAAAGTCCCTATTACAAAGAGGCACTGTATACTTCAGAAACAGACCATTCACTAGAGCTGACTGAAGTGTTTCATCCCTAAAAACTAGCCTTCCTGGTTCCAGAACATACCACACAAGCTTCTAAATTCTTATCCAGCTATGTTGTGATGACTATTGTTCATTGTCAACTTGACTCTATCTAGGACACACCTGTGAAAGATTCTCTTCTTGGTTTGATGTGTGTGAATACACTTCTATTCCATGCACTTGAGGCAGGAAGACATACCTTTAATCTTGGCCATATCTCCTGCTGGAAGCCCATGAAAGGGTATGGAAGAAGCAACCTCCTCCTTTTTTATTGTTTGTTTTTTGTTTGTTTGTTTGTTTGTGACAGGGTTTTTCTGTATAGCTTTGTGCCTTTCCTGGAACTCGCTTTGTAGACCAGGCTGGCCTTGAACTCACAGAGATCCACCTGCCTCTGCCGCAGGAGTACTGGGATAAAAGGTGTGTGCCACTACCACCCAGCAAGCTCCTGCTTTTTGCATGCTTATCCTAGTCTTCCTAGCACATTCAATCCTTCACAGGCTGTAGAGCCTACTTCTGCCAGATTCCAGCATACGCAGAAGATCAACTGAGACACACACACAACCTTGTGGGATGGAGCAACTACTAGTTTCTTGAACTTTCAGTCAAGCTATCCATTGTTAGATTAGCTGAACTACAGCCTCTAAGCCATTCCAATATATATATACAGCTCAGGGAACACAGCAGAAGAGAGGAAGGGAAGATCATAAGAGACAATTTTGTGAATTAGAGAGTTTGCTGTGATAGTAACTCTCCTAGTAACATCAGAAGCTATGCACCTGAAGCCTCACTAATATGAGAACCCAAACATGAGCTGAAAAAGAATGACACCAAAGAACACTCCAAAGTGTATGGGGAAAAGTCCATGAGACCTTAAAACTACACAAGAAGTATAAGCAACTGAGTAAAGCTAGGGCTGGAATAGAAGGTGCCACTCAGGAAGAACATATCAATTGATTGTTCAGTGCTGAATGGTCATCCCTGAAAGCACAAATATAAGTTACATTAAATGTACTCAAAATAATTAGGAATATATATGTATATGTACATATATATATATATATATATATATATATATATATGTGTGTGTGTGTGTGTGTGTGTGTACATATGTACATATTTATTTATACTTGTACATGTATGTACATACATATGCATACAATAACAAATAATGAGAAAAGTGGCCAAGGCCACTTGAAATAAAGTAGGGAGTAGAATATGGAAGTGTTGGAAGGAAGAAAGAGATGAATGAAACCTAGTTAATTTACAATCTTAAAAATAGACAAAAAATGTAGGAAAATAGGAGTTGTATAAAATAATCCCTGTTTCTGAAGTTCTTCTATTCAGTAACATAAAAATGCTTAAATAAAAATTGCCAGTATATTACAATAGTACTTTTTACAGATTCTAGGATTTTAATCTATCATCCCTTATGACCATTTTTTTCTCCTTTCATAAGTAATTTGGTAGTTTTATAAGTAAAATGAATCTAAACACATGGAATCTGGAAAAATATTAAGAGGAGCTCTTAAGTATTTTATAATTAGAGACTAAAAGTACTGGAAAACTTGAATTTTAATTTTTATTTATTATATTAATATGTAACTATTAATATCTAGAGCAGCATTTTTAATAAGATTCTTCTTCTCTTTCTTTTTTTTTTATTCTTCTCAAACATTACAACCAAACCACAGGTTCTCCTCTTTCCCCTCCCCTCAGTCTCTCCCACGCTACCTTCCCTCTCCTTCAGAAAAGAGCAGGCCTCCCAGAGACATCAACCAAATACAGCATAAGGAGCTACAAAAAGACCAGGCACATAAAATCACATCAAGGCTGGACAAGGCAACCCAGTAGGAGCAAAAGGGTCCCATAAGCAAGCAAGAGGCAGAGACAACCCCCACTCACAATGGTAGAAGTCCCACAAGAGCACCAACCTATTCAGCCATAACATATATGTAGAGGATCTAGATCAGACCTTGGGTTGGTTTGAAAGAAAATGGCCCCCAAAGGGAATGGCACTATTAGGAGATGTGGGGATGGGCTTTGAGGTCTCTTTTGCTCAGGTTTCCTTCAGTGTGACTTTTACTCTACTTCTTGCTGCCTGTAAGATATAATACTGTCAGCTCCAGTACAGTATCTGCCTACATGCCACCATGCTACTCATCATGATGATAATGGACTGAACCTCTGAAACTGTAAATGTGCCACCCCAATTAAATGTTTTCCTTATTGTTGGGGGCCCCAAATATCTTGACCACACAGCTGCCTTGACAAGCTTAGTGGCCCAGCCATAGTTGTTTTGACAGGCTTGCTGTCAGGTACCACCTAGTCCCCAAGAAAAGCCATAAACTGACCCCACCCATGGAGGGCTAGCTTCTAAAGGGAAGTACCTGACATTCCAAACATTCCAACCATTAGATAAGACTAGGTTAGTTTGCCAGATGTTCCTTAGCTTACCTCATACCTATTTCCCTTTTGCGAAGATACCCTTATACATGTCGGCCAATTAGGATATTGAACTTTGGAAATACCCTCACCTTAACCTCTGCTATGATTAAAAACCCTGGGCTAGGAGCTTTCTGTTCTCACTGCTGCATCAGACACACAGAGAGTCCATGCTCAAGCTTGAAATAAAGGCTCTTTGCTTTTACACATGCAATTAGGTCTCCATGGTGGTCTTTTGGGAGTCAGGGCACAACATTTGGGGGCTCATGTGGGCTCCCTCAAGCCCATTGGGACCACCACCCATAGACAGCTTCAGCAGGTGGGTAAGTTTTCTGTGTCTGTGTTTACTTTGGGTTTTTCTATATTTGCTTTCATGTTTTCTATATTTACTTTCATTTCATGTCTTTCTGTTTTGGATATCCTTTTGTAAGTGGGCCTAAAGTTTGTAACAGGCTACAGATGGTCTAAGAGGACATGCTGGTGGGTGGGTACCTGGGAGACATCTCACAACCCTTTTGAGTGAGATTGGATACCTTTTGGTTTTGTCTCTGGGTGCCTGGAGAGCTGTTTGTCATCTTGTGTGCCATGACTAGGAACTGTCTTTACTCTGCTTTCCTATGCTACTTCAGACTGTAACCTTTTATTTTAGCATTTTTAAGTTGGTCAGCTGACACTGATTCCCTGGAAAAAGTTTTGTTTGTCTTTCTGTTGGAATGCCCTGCCTGTATGAATGTGTGAGTGGCCCTCATATGCTTGTTCTATGCCTGTGTTTGTGTGTATGTTTTGTGACTCCAGATAGAATTTGTACAGGGCCAGCCTTTGGATCCAGATGGCCAGCAGAAGGTAGAGAGGGTCGCTTTGGTTTAACTAGGAGAGAGGTTTCCCCTGGTTGACCTGGGATAGAGCAGGTTGCTAGTGCAAAAGGAAACTCTGTTGTCCCAATTCTAGCGTACATATTGGTACCTGGTTGTCTTTGCTGCTTTTGTGTTGATGAATACTAACCTCCTTTATTTTCCTGGAAGGGATAAAGCAAAAGACCTCCAGCCCTTTAAGCATTTCAATGAAAAGAGGGAGCCTCCCTCCATCAGTCTCTGATCTGCAGCTGGTGGAACAGGAGGCAGGGCAGCCTGGGCATGCTGCAGGCTGGGCTTGCCCTTGCAGGATGAAGAGATCTGCAGCCACTGCAGTTCTCATAGGGGGCAGGGTCATGCTCCATAGGGTGGTACGGTGAGGCAGCCAGTCCCTCCTTGTTTTGTTCAGCCTTCCCCCACCTTCGTGAGAGTCTCTTTCTGTCTCTGGGGCTCTAGGATTGCCTGATGGTGCCTCCCAATAGCTTCTGGGGGCCACTTCTTCCTGGTCCAGCTGTGTGTGTGCACCTTCACTTCCCAAGCCCCTGGGCAAGGCTCCTGCAGTCTGCCCTGGGAGCTGCCTGCCTTGATATTGCTTCAGTCTGCACCTGGCCATGGTTTGGCCGGAGCCACCCCTCCTGAGTGTGGGGGCGGAGGGCAACACTGAAATGCTTGGCTAAAATTCCATGACCTGTGAGATGGGCTTGGAGAGCCTCTCATAGCTTAGAGGATTTGTGTTGGCTAGGGTAAGAAAAAACCTACTACTAGTTTCAGATGTTTCACATTGGTACAATGTTGATACAAATTTAGAGTATTCTTGTTATGGCTTATGTCTGTTTAAAATATTGTAGCCATAAAATGTATTCTAGACTACTGAGGGAAAGCACAAGAAAGACTTTGGTAAAAGTTTCTGTCTTGTCTGGAAAGCAAGAAAGAAGGCATGAGACTGGTCTGCACTATAAAGAGGAGGAAAGGAAAAGAGGAAATTGTCTGAAGCAAAATGTCTGAGGAATCTGAGGAATGGACTGAAATGGCTTGTATGTTGTTGCTGTCTCTGCTGCCAACATCAGCCAGTCACCACTCACTGCTTTGGCTGCATTTATGGTCAGGGCTTAGAATTTATCCCTTAGTTCTAGTCACTGGCTAAGGGTTATCAGGACTTCAGATGTCTTTTCGATGTAGATAATTTAAAGTTGTTTTATGCTGTTCTTCTTTACTGTAAAGCTGTCTCTAGAGTTGGACTGTGGCTCTTCCTCTGCTAGACCCAGACATGCTTATTTAAAGTGTCCTCTATGTCCCTCTGTCAGTCTGAGCCCCTGACACAGTGACAGGAAGAAGAAAGTAAAGCAAATAGCCAAAAAAAATTGGACTTGGTTTACATGAACACTCTATACTTTGAGATTTATAAATTCATTTTGCTGGGTATGGTTAAAAATCTGTAAAAATTAAAATGAGATAAAAAGTTAAAACTGGGGCCTGGCTGAGGATTTCTGCATCCACTTCATTCAGTTATTGGATGAGAGTTCCAAGATGACTGTTAGGGTGTGTGGCCATCTGATCACCAGACTAGGTCAGATCAGGCTTTCTCTCAACCATTGCCAGCAGTCTACAGAGGATGTATCATTGTGGATTTCTGGGGACCTCTCTAGCACTCTGCCTATTCCTGTTCTCATGTGGTCTTCATTTATCATGGTCTGTTATTCCTTGTTCTCCCTTTCTGTTCTTGATCCAGCTGGGATCTCCTGCTCCCCTAAGCTTTCTTTCCCTCAAATCTTGCCCTTTATTACTCCCACTGCCGTCCAGGTTGTTCATGTAGATCTCATCCATTTCTCTGTCACCAAGTGTTCCCTGTGTCTTTCCTAGGGTCCCATTTTCTAGGTAGCCTCCCTGGAGTTGTGTAGCAGTCTAGTCATCTTTGTTTTACATCTAGTATCCTCCTACCAATGAGTACATACCATGTTTTTACTTCTGAGTCTGGGTTCCCTCATTCAGGATGATTTTTTCTAGATCCCTCCATTTGCCTGCAAACCTCATGATGTCATTGTTTTTCTCTGCTGAGTAGTACTCCATTGTGTATATGTACCATATTTTCTTTATCCATTCTTCAGTTGAAGGGCATCTAGGTTGTTTCCAGGTTCTGGCTATTACAAACAATGCTGATATGAACATAGCTGAGCAAATGCCCTTGTGGTATGATTGAGCATTCCTTTGGTATATGCCCAAGAGTGCTACAGCTGGGTCTTGGGGGAGATTGATTCCCAATTTTCTAAGGAAGTGCCATATTGATTTCCAAAGTGGCTGTACAAGCTTGCATTGCCACCAGAAGTGGAGGAGAGTTCCCCTTGTTCCACATCCTCTCCAGCATAAGCTCTCTTCTGTGTTTTTGATCTTAACCATTCTGACAGGTATAAGGTGGTATCTAAGAGTCGTTTTGATTTGCATTTCCCAGATAATTAGGGATGTTGAGCAATTCCTTAAATGTCTTTCAGCCATTTGAACTTCCTCTGTGGAGAATTCTCTGTTTAGTTCTATAGCCCATTTCTTAATTGGACTGTTGGGCATTTTGACGTCTAATTTCTTGAGTTCTTTATATATTCTGGATATCAGCCCTCTGTCAGATGTGGGGTTGGTGAAGACCTTTTCCCATTCTGTATGATGTCGCTTTGTTTTGTTGACCATGTCCTTTGCTCTACAAAAGCTTCTCAGTTTCAACAGGTCCCATTGATTGATTGTTTCTCTCAGTGTCTGTGCAACTGTGGAGCTCCAGGTGTCCAACTATCTAGAAAGAGGAGGGACTGCAATGTCATGACTGCCTAGCCCAACAAGGAAGACGCAACACTGAGCTCTTCTTTCAGCGGTTTATTCAGGCACCTTGAACAGTCTTCTTCTTCCCTGGGGAAACCAGCTCACTCCTTATATAGCCTCTGGGCAGCCAACCCTAGCATGCCACATGGGCAACACCTTTGGGCCCAGGTATGCCAAAGCAAGCCAGATTCTCAGCCTTAACCAAATAAGGAGTTGTTTATCACTGAGAGCACTCACCATCAGGAAGGTGGAGGGCGGAAGCCGGTGCCATCTTTAAGGCGGGGCTGCACACAGCTCTCTAAACTGCAAGAGCGTGAATTGTTGAATTCAAGATTGCAAAAAGCACAGGGACAAATAGCCAATGGAAAGAAAGCACATGAATTATGAACCAACGGCTGTGGAACCCCCAGCTAGATCAGGCCCTCTGGATAAATGAGACAATTGAATAGCTTGCTCTGTTTGGGAGGCACCCAGGCTATGGGACCAGGACCTGTCCTTAGTGTATGAGCTGGCTGTTTGGAACCTTGGGCTTACACAGGGATACTTTGCTCAGCCTGGAAGGAGGGGACAGGACCTGCCTGTACTGAATCCACCAGGTTGAAATGAATCCCCAGGGGTGTCTTGGTCCTGGAGGAGATGGGAATAGAGGGGAGGGGCTGGGGGTAAGGTGGGGATGGGGTGGAAGGGGGGGAGGACAGGGGAACCCATGGCTGATGTATAAAATTAACACACATAATAATAAAAAATAAATAAATAAAAATAAAATAAAAAAACAGTTCCAACCAATCACAAATAAGAATAAAATATTTCTGTCCTCAAAAAAAAAAAAAGTTAAAACTGGGAATTGATCATTTAAAAATCTATGCTTGGGTAAATTTAAAGGAACCATATGGCATGATTCCATTTTGGGTTGCCACCATTTCTAGTCAGCCACATGGCTGTTTGCCACTTTGCTACAGTTTGGGAAGATGGATGTCATCGTCACTGTGCAGTCACCTGTCTGGCAGCCATCTTTGCTAGGCTAGAGAAGATGGATGGCATATGATTTCATCTCCATCTTGATTAAAGGTGACCATATGGAGGGGGCCCACTAAGGAGGCAACAACAGGTTTCCAAGGTATTTTGGATGTGATAATTCATGTTATGTCCTGAAAACAAGTTTTATACAAGATAGGATTTAAAAACAATGCTTGTTTAATAAGATATTAAAGCTGGACCTCAATGCTTTCATACACAGGAATGGACCTTTCTCTGGCAGCTAAACTTTGTAAGTTAAGAGTTACCTAGGTGATAAAGTGGCAGTGGTTTTAAAGACTTGAAGGGATCATAGGGAACTGCTGAATGCTCTAAATGTATGGCAGGGTTCCAAAGAGAGTCTAATTGCAAAGGTGGACCTTAATAGTTTTGGAAATGCCAGGGCCAGGTGCTAGTTACCAGAAGCACCAGCCACAGTGAAATGGAGCAGGCTGAGATCTAGAAGGCAGCCTATGTATATGCTGCCAAGGGTGGGGGCCAAGAAGTGATCCAAGCCTCTAAAACAGGAAACCAAGAAGATTGTGAATGGATCCCATATATTGAACACTGGGATTGTTTGCACTATTGGAGCTTGGTGTTGACTTATATAGATTGTCGTTATGCCATAGTTTATAGGAGGGTTTTTTTTTTTATTGCAAGAAGACATTTGAGAAATTTATAAGACTATGGGACTTTATAAGTTTATAAAACATTTTATATTGTTAATATTTGGACTTAAAATAAAAGGCTAAAAATTAGAGTCACAGCCATAAATACTAGATACTAACCAGAAACTGGGATGTTCATTTCTTGTGATGCAGCAAGACAATGACCTAAATAGTCTGGCAAAGGGTTTATAACAACTTCTGAGCCCATGAATCTCAGCCCTTTGGAGGCTGAAAAGCTTTTCACAGGGGTAGCCTAAGACCTCCTACACGACAGATGTTTTCATTGAGATTCATAGCAGTGGCAAAACTGAAGATAAGAAATAACAATGGGAAAAATTTTGTAATTGGGGAACTATATTAAAAGGTCAAAGCATTGGGAAAGTTGAGAACCAATGGCTTAGAGAATTTCTCATCTTACTTAAGGTCTATTCAGGCTTAAGAATATATGTCTAGCTTCCTTGTCCATCAGATTCCAGTGTTTAATATTGATACTAAAAAGAGATTTAATTGAGAAATTGTTGTTTTCAAGGCTCATAATTAACAAAGACAAAACTACAAAGTCCTTTTCCCAAGGTTTAGCATTTAGCTAAAGCTTCTCTTCCCTCAGAGACTTGGAGAAAGTTCTTGCTTGCTAAATAGGGAGTCTCCCCACCACACACACTTATTTCTGGCAAAAGGAATTGAAGCCTTCCATTAACATATGGCTGTGGTGCCTTAGAACTTGTCAAGGGCAATGCCAGCCTCTAGGATTCCTCAGTCCCTGTTCATGGGCCATAACCCAACTCACCCCCTTTTCCTGTTCCCATTTAGCCCTGGGATCTTTTCGATTATCAATTTTCCTTGCCTTTCCAGAAGACAGCCTTAACATCGTGGTAAAACTTGTTTTCACACATGGAATAGCTATTTGGTTTTTTTTTGTTGTTTTTTTTCTAAGCCTAGTAGCTATTATTATAAGATTTTATTTTGATACTAGAGGAGCTTCATTTCAAAATCATTGTTTTGAAGTCTAGACCTGAGAGGAATAGAATGTAAAGTCATAGTTGTATGGAAGCTGCTAACTTATTGTAGACTGTTAAGGGACATAAATAGTCATCTTTATAAACGATCAAATGCTTTAATTGTAGTCATGTACCAATACGGTTGATTACAGGAATGGGCCCTGCTTGGTTCTGTGTGTGTTTTAAGGGTCAAGCATAAAACAAGCAACCAGAAACAGTTTGTCTATTTAGATAATCCTAGGCAGCCCTCAAATACTTCAGAGATCTGTGGAATATAGCATTTAAAATGTTGATTAAAAACCCTATTATATCAGACAGAAACTCCCAGATCCCAGCAGTTACGCAAGGTCCCCAAAGAAGATTACAGAGTACCACCATGTCTCCATTTAGATTATGGCAACACTGATGGCTGGCCTAGATGCTCCAATGCAACACCTGTGACCAGGACCCAGCCCAGACTGTGGACTAGCAGCAGGACACTGGAAAATTGATTGCATTCCTTTTGCATGTACAAAGTAAGATCAATCTTCCACATGTTCCTCTTCGACAGGAAAAACTTTCTGCTTATGAGCCTGGAGGCTGAAGATTGATGCTGTTCTGATACTGCTGCCTCCAATGTTATAGAGACCTGGGTATGGCTAACTGTGTATGGACTGGTCTCTATCATTTGTAACAGATTCAGAAGCTGCATGGTTTGCACTCAGGTATAATTGATCCTTCTCAGATCCCTGATAGTATTGATTGACGAGGACCTGTGTTCTCTGGTCCCACCTGGCCCTGTGGTCCTGTGTTTCTCCAGTCCCGCCTGGCCCCACAATCCTGTAACCTTTTATAAAATAATTACATAGAGGCTTACATTAATTACCAGTTTTATAGCCTATTGGGTCAGGCTTCTCATGAGCTAGCTATTACAACTTAACTCAGCCCGTTTCTATGAGTCGATGTATTGCCATGTGGCTTCCTTGCTTATCAGTATTTTTACATCTTGCTGCTCCTGTTGGCAGCTCACAGTGTCTCCTCTCATTCTCCTTTCTTCTCCCATCTCTTCAATTTGAATGTCCCACCTAACCTATTCTGTCTCAACATTGGCCAAACAGCTTTTTTATCAATCAATCAGAGCAACACATATTCAGAGCACATAGAAAGACATCCCGCAGCAGAAGAGATTGTATTTATAATCAACCTTCTTTAATAAACACTCATAAACAATATTTTGTTTATTTGGGCATAGCGTCTCATACTACTTTCTGCTGGCTGGGGGTGCTGGCAATGTTATGGGGATCCTGAGAAAATTAAGAAATATAGTCAAATCTTGGATATAGTAGTCTGTGATGCTACATTGTCTCAGTCAGGTGCTTTGAAGCTATTTTGGATGTTGGAACATTTGGGCCATAGCTGTCATCAGAAACCTTACAGGCAGTCTTGGTTGATCAAACCACATTAACTTGGAAGCAATCAATAGTTTCACATCTTCTGTGGAAACAACAGCTGATCCTCTTTTCTAAAGCAATGTATCCTTTGACATAAATTTTGAAGTCAAGATACCTTTAAAATATACATATTGGTTTAACTGAGTAATCCAATGTCTCTCTCTGCAGTTAAAAATTCCAAAGACTGAAGATCTCTGCATTCACTTCCATCAGTTATTGGATGACAGTTCCAGCATGACTGGTAGGATGTTTGGCCATCTGATCACCAGACTAGGTCATATCAGGCTTTTTCTCAACCATTGCCAGCAGTCTACAGAGGATGTATCATTGTAGGTTTCTGGGGACCTCTCCAGCACTCCGCCTATTCCTGTTCTCATGTGGTCTTCATTTATCATGGTCTGTTATCCTTGTTCTCCCTTTCTGTTCTTGATCCAGCTGGGATCTCCTGCTCCCCTAAGCTTTCTTTCCCTCAAACCTTGCCATTCATTACTCCCACTGTTTGTCTAGGTTGTTCATGTAGATCTCATCCATTTCTCTGTCACCAAGTGATCCCTGTGTCTTTCCTAGGGTCCCATTTTCTAGGTAGCCTCCCTGGAGTTGTGTAGCAGTTTAGTCATCTTTGTTTTACATCTAGTATCCTCCTATGAGTGAGCACATACCATGTTTTTACTTCTGAGTCTGGCTTACCTCACTCAGGATGATTTTTTCTAGATCCCTCCATTTGCCTGCAAACCTCATGATGTCATTGTTTTTCTCTGCTGAGTAGTACTCCATTGTGTATATGTACCATATTTTCTTTATCCATTCTTCAGTTGAAGGGCATCTAGGTTGTTTCCAGGTTCTGGCTATTACAAACAATGCTGATATGAACATAGCTGAGCAAATGCCCTTGTGGTATGATTGAGCATTCCTTGGGTAAATAGCCAAATGAATGGAAGCACATGAATTATGAACCAAAGGCTGTGGAGCCCCCAGCTGGAGCAGGCCCTCTGGATAAGTGAGACAACTGAATAGCTTGAACTGCTTGGGAGGCTGTAACATGAATCTTAAAGCGTTCTTATTAATAAGAACAAACCTGAGGCAGGTTATTGGGGTGATTGCTGGAAGATCAGAGAAGCAGAACAAGCCACGACTATCTCACCTTGCTAGTTCCTCAGGTGATCCTTTTTCCTCAGGCTGGAAGCTTCTGAATCCTCATCCCAATGGCTCTCAGCTGAACTGTCTTGCTCCAAAGCTTAACTAACTACATGCTTTTTCCTCTTTAGTTCCTGGTCCTCACGCCTTATATACCTTTTTCTTTCTGCCCCCATTCCCTGGGATTAAAGGCATGGGTCACCATGCTTAGCTGTTTCTAAAGTGGCCTTGAACTCAGAGATCCGGCTAGCTCTGCCTCCCAAGTGCTGGGATTAAAGGTGTGTACCACCACCGCCCAACTTCTGTTATGGCTTACTCTTCCCATTTTCTAGCCACCATTTCTGACTCTGTTCTAGTGGCTCTCTGTTCTCTGACCCCAGATATGTTTATTTCGGGGAACACACAATATTTCAGGGAACACAATACCCACCACATTTCCCCTGTTTTTGTCTGAAATTAAAAAAGGTTATAACTAATACAAGAAAAATCATATCCAATAAGTATATACAATATACACAGTCAAGATTACATTAATGATGTCTAGTCCATTAACATTTGACAGATTCAGGTGAAAAACTCCATTATCTATAATAATGTCCAGTCCAGTAACATTTGATAAACTCAGACAAAAATTTTTCATTACTTATCCTATCTTTTCTTTTCATAATAGATTCAGTGGTCTACCTTTTGTCATTTTTATATCTTCTCCTTTTTCTTTTTAGAGTAGATTCAGTGATCTACCCATTTATTCTATTATTTCTTTATCTTTTTTCTCAGGGTAGATTCAGTGATCTACCTCAGGAGGCATCCAGGCTGTGGGACTGGGACCTGTCCTTAGTGCATGAGCTGGCTGTTTGGAACACTTTGCTCAGCCTGGAAGGAGGGGACTGGACCTGCCTGTACTGAATCCACCAGGTTTAAATGAATCCCCAGGGGAGTCTTGGCCCTGAAGGAGATGCAAATGGAGGGGAGGGGAGGGGAGGAAGGTAGGGGTGGGGGCGGGAGGTAGGAGGACAGGGGAACCAACCCATGGCTGATGTGTAAAATTAAAACACAACTATAATAATAATAATAATAATAATAATAATAATAATAATAATTCCAAAGACAACATAATCCAGACTCTTTATGTAATTTCCATCTTTATGTAGCTTATTATATTTTTATATAATTTTAATCTTTTTTAAGACTTTATTTTATTTTTATGACTATCTATATCCTTTCTTTTCTCTCTCTCAAGCCTACATAATTTTTTTGGTATATAATGTAAACCATTTAGAGTTTTATTCCATCTGAATCTGTCTTATTATGTATCTCTAATCCTTCACTGACCATGAGAGATTTTAAATTATTAAACTGCAAAGTGACTTTGGCTGTTGACTCTACACCCCTCTGCTTCACAACATGGTGCAGGTACATTTACCATCAGCTCTGGAATCTATGCTAATCACCAAGTCTGGGAATCAATGGGTCTATGCCTCCATTCAGCAGCATGTATCCCAGAAATCTTTTTTTTTCTGTACTAGCAATGGCCAAATCCATCATGTAGTGAACTGCATGGTTTGGAGGGTTTGGAGACATCTCTATGTACCACTGCAGTAATCTGCCACAAACCCACCATAATGTAGCTCAAGCCCACATACTGTGGTGTCTCTGTATGACAGCTTGCCTGAGAGACACAACTAGGAAGCTGCTCTTGACTCCATTTTAGGACCCTTTTTAAAACTTTCTTAGGTTTGGGGTGAAAATTTTGCTCCACATTGGGTGCCAAAATGTAGCCATAAGTTTCTCTGGTCTTGTCAGACCCCACAGTCCTTCACCCTCTTATAAAATAATTACATAGAGGCTTATATTAATTACCAATTTTATGGCCTATTGGATCAGGCTTCTGTCTAGCTAGCTATTACAACTTAGCCCATTTCTGTTAGTCTGGGTATTGCCATGTGACTTTGTGACTTACTAATACTTTTATATCCTGATTCTCCTGGCAGTGACTCACAACATCTCCTTTCATTCTCCTTTCTTCTCCCAACTCTTGAATTCAAATGTTCCAGCTAACCTTATTCTGCCTTGCCATTGGACAAACAGCTTTATTTATCAACAAATCAGAGCAACATATATTCATAGCATGCAGAAAGACATCCCACAGCAGCTAGGCTAGAAATACCTATGTCAGCTTGGCAGCATCAGACAACCGGATCCTTCTGCAACACTACAGACAGCTTGTTAGCTTATTTTATATATAGTAATCAAGTGTTGCTTTTTTCTAAAGCTACTAGAACCCTTGATAAGAAAATGTTCTAAGATATGAATGTCCATGTAAGTTTTGAGGGGCTAAGAATGTTTTAAGATATAAGAAGGTCAGAGATTATGAAATATTATAAACTTTGAGGGTCTCAGAAAATGATTTAAGATGTAAATGCAAGTTATAAATATATAAATACATGGTTTAGGACATGAAAATATTTCAGATTTCTTTCCTCTTCTATGGTATCGTTTTGATGAGCAATGATTGCTTAGTGTTCAGTCACAAGCTCAAGATTTTAGTTTATTTTGGTTCTAATCTAAATATAAACTTAAAGGTGCTTCTCATTAGCCCAAACACATCTGTCCAATCTATAACTGGCTCTCTAGACAGAAGGAAAATGTACATGCTTTTAACCCAAATCTGTAGTTATTACTAGAACTCAAAGGTATGAGTCCACTCCTGCTATATTACAGATACCCACTACCTGCTTTTTCTATGATATGGAAACTTTTACATCTTTTTGTAAAATACGAATTCCTATAGGATTCAGAGGATCAAAAATTCATAAAACTTGGATTCCCTCCACAGAGGTCATAAGGACACTAGATAAGTACAGCCTAAGTTTTCTCCACTTTTCTATTCCTAAGAATGGTTTTTTTTCTCTCTCCTGGTCTTGGGACTCCTGCTCTTCCCAATTACTAAGACTATGGACCTAAAAATTCCAAATAAGTACATAAATTTTAACTTCTGTTCCTAGCTTAAATTTGTCTCAACAGGTTTCCACTTGGTTGACAGACACCTCTAAGCATCAGTTGCTGAATATGAGCTTACATGGACCGGCCAAGCCAAAGTGATTGTTTATTGTCTCTTCAGCTGGGTCAGATAACCACATGCTTCTGACAAATGCTGCTTTGCCCAGGCTTTGACTAGCCTCTCAGCCCTTTTGGGCCCTGACAACAATGGCCCAGTGTCAGCTTGAAGCTGTTATGGAAGGGAATATACCTTCCTGTGCTCCCTGCCCTTAATAGGTTGAAATGCTGAAGCAACCCCCAGGCAAACTTTCTGGTGTAGGGGACAAAAAGGCTAACTATAATGCCCATTGACATACCAGAAAAATATGGCCAGAGTTGTCAACTGATAAATATGTCATTGGGACACACATGGAGAAGAAATTAATGAAGCAGGGTGTGATCAGTAGAGATAATAGCGCATGCATGGGTCAGGAATACAAACATGGGGTTCCCAGTCCAGTAAAGTTGAGTACATTATGGGTTGAGATCTCATTCTTTTTGTTTCTTTGTTTTGTTTTGTTTTTGAGACAGGGTTTCTCTGTGTAGCTTTGAACCTTTCTGGAACTCACTTGGTAGCCCAGGCTGGCCTCAAACTCACAGAGATCCATCTGGCTCTGCCTCCTGAGTGCTGGGATTTAAGGCATTTGTCACCACAGCCTGATGAGATCTCATTCTTCTGGAATTGGAGACAAAGCAGTTGATCTCAGTGTCCTCTGGAATTTAAGAGAACAGGACCTTGTTTGTGTTGCTGTGTATAAGGAGAGATTATTTTGGGCTAGGGGTGGGATAAAAGGTTTTAGGTCAGATAAGTTAATCCATGAGGAAAGCCCACAAGATTAGCAGCTGTGGGGATTACAAGAATTATCTGTAAGAGTCCCTGCTATTTAGGGGAAATGATTGAGAGGCATTGGTCTAGGGTGAGGAGAAGGACCTGATCCCGGATGTTGACTGGGGGTAGGCAGGGGTTGTTGCATGGCTGGCATAGGGAATAGTCAATAAAATTCCACAGCAGAGAACAGAGATAATAGAATAAGGCAGTGAGAGAGGGGTGATGGTTGGATGGGAGACTGGGAGACAGAATTGTCCTCCCATACAGAGTTCAAACAGTGCAATTGAAAAGGGTCACTCGGGGAGAGCTCAGAGCCTGAAAAGAGCCAGAGGCAAGAGTTTTACCCAGTCAAGGCGAAGTTCCTGTGCCATTTTAACAATAATATTTTTAAAGGAGCAGTTGGTTTGTTCTACCTTTCCTGAGAACTGAGGGTGATATCGGATATGAAAATGCCAAGGGATCTTAAGAGCTTTAGATAGGGTTTGGAGAATCTGGGAGGTGAACTCAGAAACATTGTCAGACTGGAGAGAGCCCCCAAATTCAGGGTGGGGATAATCCTGCAGAAAAGGAGGTCAGAGACTATCTGAGTCCATTTGTAGTAATTGGAAAAAAACCTCAAGCCAGTCAGAGAACATGTCTACTAGAATCAGGAGATAGTTAACCCATCTGATTGTGGACAGGTGAGTAAAATCAAGTTGCCAGTCAGTCTCTGAAGGGGAGCCCTTAGCATGCTGGGCAGGAAAGGGGTGGCTCTGATATTTAGAATTAGGGTCTGACTTTTCACAAATTTCACAAGAGGCAGCAATAGTTTTAAAGAACTGTAAGTCTTCAGGGGTGGGCTGTAGGTGAGCCTTGACAAAATGAGACAGAGCCTGACTATTAGGATGCAAGAGCTGGAGTAGATAGAACAGAATTTGCTGACTATCAGGGGGTGGCTGTGAGGATGTGGGTTGCAGTGTATGGATTCCCTGTGGTGGGTGGAATGAGTCTGGCCCCTGCAAGGTCACTGTCATAGCTGCCTGGTCAGCTTGGTTATTTCCCTTAGAGATGATGGAGCTGCCAGTCTGATGAGACCAGCTGTGAATATTTCCTGTAGCATTAGAGATGTGGGAGGCTTTTAGCATGACCAAAATTTGGCCTGAGTTAGCTATGGATCCTGTTTTTTTTTGTTTGTTTGTTTTTTGTTTTTCTGAAAAAAGCCTCTGTTTTGTCCAGATGCCAGCATGGGACAGGAGGGTATGAAAAACATATTTGGAGTCTGTGTGAACATTTAGAGGTTGTCCTTGTGCTAATTGGAATGCACAGGTAAGGGCTATTAGTTCAGCCTGCTGGTTAGTAGTGTTGGCAAAGGGTGCCTGGGCTTCAAACACCCCAGTGTCTCACACTATGGCATAGCCTGCTTTGTGAGCCCCCTTGTGTGAGAAGAAGCTGCCATCTGTGTATTGTGTATAGATGGTCTGAGACTATGTGCCATCCCATATATGGGAGGATGAGGTAGGAGTTCCTCTAGGGTTTTCAGTGCAGGAGTGAGATGGGGACCCATCAGCACCAGGTTGAGGGAGAAGATTTGTGATAAGGCGGGGTGGCTGAGGTTAGACAGTAAGTGTGGCATCCTCCACCAGTGCCATTTAGAGAGGAAGATATCAGGAATGAGGTAAGAGTTTGTAAGCCTTTATAAGTTAAGAAATGGAACAAGTTGTGGTAGGAGACGATAGTGGTTGGTGACTGAAAGATCAGTTTCTTCTGTTCACAGCTGCTAGAGCAGGTATGCAAGGCACCCATCTCTGAGTGATGAGGTCCAGGAATGATTTTTTAAAAAATCTCCTCTTTAGTAGGGGGAACTGCAAGAGACAGGATTGGGTGCTTCCTATCTAAAGTAATTGTTTTGTGGGTTGGAGTAATGGTTAGACCCAAATAGGTGACCTGAGGGGTGGACAGCTGTACCTTAGAAGATGAGATCCTATAGCCCTGGATGGATAAGAAATTTAGGAGAGCAGAGGTGTTATTTTGGCTAATTTGTAATGACAGGCTACAAAGTAGAAATACATCTACATACTGTATGAGTTTAGAGTTGTGGAGAGACAAAGAGAGTAAGTCAGAAGCTAGAGCCTGGTCGAATAAGTGTGGACTGTCCCTGAATCTCTGTGGTAAGACAGTCCAGGTCAGCTGTGTGGAAAGGTGAGTGTCACGGTCAGTCCAGATGAAAGCAAAGATATTTTGAGACTGAATGCTGAGAGGAATAGAGAAGAAAGTGTCCATGAGATCCTGAACTGAGAAACAGGAGGTTTCCTGAAGGGGTAGTGGAGAGAAGTCAGTAAGGGTTAGGCACCACAGGATAGAGGGGGACCACTTCAGAATTAATGAGCCCGAGGTCTTAAACCAGACAGTAGGTTCCATTTGATTTCTTAACTAGACGTATAGGGGTATTAAAAGGAGAAGAGGTGGAGTGAAGTAGCTTTTTTCTTAGCAGATCAGAGATGATAGGTTTAAGTCCCCTAAGGCTCTAGAATGAGGGTGGGTATTGTTGGAGCTGCACATTACCAGGGAGGAGGAAGGAGCTGGAGGGGCCAAAGGAACTGCTGCTGGAGAGGAGGAAGGAGCAGTTGTATGTTGAGGTTGGAAGGTGGGGGTTCCTTTATAGGATGGCAGTGAGGGTTTTCTCTAGTTCAGGCTGCATAACTAGCAGCATGTGAATAGGTAAATAGGAAGCGAGAAGAGAAGGTTTGGAACTAAGATAGAAAAAGGCTTAAATGTAAAGCAACTCTTTCCATCTGCTCATTCACTGACAGAAATTAGAAAGTTCCCATAAAATATCGGGGTCCATTAAGCTGTGAGGCAGCCATTTTAAATTGTTATCTAAGGGGTATTTGGGCCATTTCTTAATGTGTATACAGATAAGCCTGGAAGTCTTTAGGACATTGAGCTTAAAAGTTTGAGGGTGTCTAAAAGACATCTCAGAGAAGATATCAGGCTTATATTATATTATATTGTTGGAAGCCTTATTTCCCATGGCTGAGGCAGAGCAAAATAAGTAAATGAGATCCAATGGCTTTTTGATTTCTGATGTTCTGGAGATTGAGGATCGATAAATGGCTCAAGATGCTCAATGGTCCATCAACAAGCAGAGAGCAGGGGCCAGAGCCTGAGCCTGAGGGTCAGAAGTGGGAGAAAGGAAAAACTAGTCCTCTGACCTCAGCCCCAAGGGATGGCCAGAGGTGATAGTCTGCAAAAGGGGCTGACCGTAGCCTTAAAGATCATAGATAGGGGTCCCCTGCTTTCAAAGACACCAAATTGGAATGCCAGGTGATTGAGTGTTGTCCACAAGGGTCTAGGAAATGGTTTACACTGACTGGAAGAGGGAAAAATCCACCAACTGAAGTAGCCAGTGTTGTGCAAAGCGATCCATTGGCCAGGTAGATGGAACTTGGGATCTTGTAGTTGGGCCAAGGGTCCAGAAGGGTCTCAGTATGCCCCAGGGGTTCTGAGAGGACCTGTTGAGTCTCATGGCACCTACTATTGTATTGACCAGTCGTGAGAATGGACCACAAATACACAACAAAACCCATTTGAAGAGTTTTATTAAGGGGATAGGGAAAGGGGGAAAGTAAACAGGCCTGCTGGAGAGGAACATGGTGGAAAGTGGGGAGGGAACAGGCGGAGTCTGCTTTGAAGGATAAGCTCATGCATGCGTTTGGGGGTTACATAGCCATGCCATGCATGTGCAAGATGTAAGGCTCTGAGGTGAGTACACACTTTGCCTGATTGCTGATGGCACATGTGTGACTGTGGAAGCCCAGAAATGCTAAAACATGGGGTTACTAAGAACTCTGCCTGACTACTGACAGTGCACACAAGGCTGTGGAACCCTGGCAGCAGTGAAGAGCATACTGGAAATGATAACAGTGAAGATGTAATTGAATGAGGGGCCCATATTCCAGCCCCAACAAGAGGCAGAACTTGGCAGCTTCAGCCACTTGGTTCTGGCTTTAGAGTTAACTATAGAAGAAGAAGATATGGAATAAAGTCATTGAGGTCAGGTATGTATCAGGAGTGTCCCTGAATGGAGGCCTAGTAGAGCAGCCATTGCATGAAGCTGTTAAGTTGAAGTCTAAATTGCCTTGGAGAACCCAAGGTGTTAGAGATGTCAGAGCCTTGGGATACCTGCTGGGAAGAGCTGCTGACACGGAGTGGAACAAGATCAAGAGAAAGAAGTGTGTTGCAGTCAAAAAGCTGAAAGGATGTCTGAAGGGCATTTCAACATCAAACATGGAGCTTCAGAGTCTGGTGTTTGCACAGCCGCTTTTCAGTCTTGCTTTGGTCCAGTATTTTCTCATTGTGCTCCTTTCCCTGAGTTTTGGAATGGTAACCTATACCCTGTGCCAATATATGTTGAAAGTATGTAATCTGATTTATTTTTTTTAATTTTGATTTTCAGTGTGGGATCACAGTTAGAGTTTGCTGTGCATCTCAGAAAAGACTTTGGATGTTGAAACAAGTTTGAGACTGTTATAGACTACAGAGACTTCTGAAGTTGGGCTGTGTGCATTTTTTTTTCATTATGATATTGCTATAAGTCTTTGGGGGCCAGGGACTTGAACATGGTGGTTTGAAAGTGGCACTATTAGGAGGTGTGGCCTTGTTGGAGGAAATGTGTGTCATTGTGGGGGCAGTGTGGGGTCTCTTTTGTTCAAGCTTCCCTCAGTGTGATTTTCATTCTACTTCTTGTTGTCTGCAAGATGTAGCACTCTTAGCTCTAGTACCACTTATGCCTGTACACTATCATGCTCTTTTTCCTGATCATAGTGGACTGAACTTCTGAAACTGTAAGGGAGCCACCCCAGTTAAATGTTTTCTTCATAAGAGTTGCCATGGTCATGGTGTCTCTTCACAGCAATAAGAAAAAAGAAAGAAAGAAAGAAAGAAAGAAAGAAAGAAAGAAAGAAAGAAAGAAAGAAAGAAAGAAAGAAAGGAAGGAAGGAAGGAAGGATGGAAGGAAGGAAGGAAGGAAGGAAGGAAGGAAGGAAGGAAGGAAGGAAGAAAGAAAGAAAGAAAGAAAGAAAGAAAGAAAGAAAGAAAGGAAGAAACTATGACAGACCTGTATGGGCTACCTGATCTCTACATGAGTCCTACTAGAGTCCCAGTCAGTTGATTCTGTGGGTTGTGTTATTATGGTGTTTGTATCTTTTCTGGTTCCTCTGAGCCTTCCTCCCTGACCTGAACAGGACTGTCAGGGCTCTGCCTAATAATTTGCTGTGGAATTCTGCATCTGCTCCAATCAGTTGCTAGCTAAAGTCTCTCTAGTCTCTTTGATGATGATTCTGCTGGGCTCCAGTCCCAGAACACACTGCAGGCAGGACATACTGTGGTTCAAAGGTTTTATGGCTGCGTTAGTGTCACAGTCCCTCCACTTGAGACCTTGTCTGGTTATAGAAGATGGCCAGTTCAAGCTCCGTGTATCACATTACTAGGATTCTTTGCTAGGGTTGCTTTCTTAGATTACATGTTGTTTCTTTTGTAGTATCCTTTTATAATGATCCAGAAATACCTCCCAATTCCAGTAATTTCTTTCAGTATTTTCTCCCTCCCCAATCACCTGATCCATCCTGTTCCAATCCCTCCCAACCCAAGTCCAACTGCAAAGTCTATTCTATCCCCCTTCCCAGGGAGATCCTTACATCCCCCTTAAGTCCTCCTTGTTACTTAGCCTCTCTGGGTCTGTGGATTGTGACATGGTTACCTTTTACTTTACAGCTCATATCCTCTTGTAAGTGAGTACATACCATGTTTGTCTTTATGGATTTGGGCTACCTCACTCAAGATGGTTTTTACTAGTTCTATCCATTTGCCTGCAAATTTCATGATGTCATTGTTTTTAACAGCTGAGTCAGAATCCATTGTGTAAATACATCATGTTTTCTTCATCCATTCTTCAATAGAGGGATATCTAGGTTGTTTCCAGTTTCTGGCTATTACAAATAAAGTTGCTTTGAGCATAGTTGAACAAGTGTCCTCATGGAATGGTAGAGTGTCCTTTGGGTATATATCCATAGTCGTACAGCTGGGTCTTGAAGTAGAGCTATTCTAAATTTTTTGAGAAACTGTCATATTCAATTCCAAAGTAGCTGTATAAGTTTGCACTCCTACCAGCAATGGAGGAAGGTTCTCCTTGATCCACATCCTCTCCATCATAATCTGTCAGTTTTGTTTTTGACCTTTGCCATTCTGATAGGTGTAAAATGTAATCTTAGAGTCATTTTGATTTGTATTTTCCTGATGGCCAAGCATATTGAACATTTCAGTGTTTCTTGACCATTTGAGATTCCTCTATTGAGAAGTCGATGTTTAAAGCTGTACCTTATTTTTAAAATCAAGCTATTTAGTTTGATGATGTTTAGTTTCTTTACTTCTTTATATATTTTGATAATAGCCATCTGTTAGATGTGGACTGGGTGAAAATCTTTACCCCTTCTGGGGACTGATTTTTTTTTTTTTTTTTTGTCCTATTGATAGTGTCCTTTGCCTTACCGAAGATTTTTCAGTTCCATGAAAAGACATTTAGTAATTGTTGATCGTAGTGTATTTATTATTGGTATTGTATTCAAAATGTTGTCTCCTGTGTCAATGCTTTCAAGACTATTACCCAATTTTTTTCTTTGAAGTTTATTTTAGTTGGTTTTAAGTTGAGATCTTTGATCCACTTGGATTTGTGTTTTATACTGTATGATTGATATAGATCTTTTTGTATTCTTCTACATGTAGACATCCAGTTAGACCAGCATCATTTGTTGAAGATACTTTATTTTTTCCATTGTATATTTCTGTCTTCTTTATCAAAAATCATATGTTCATGTATAAAGAGTTCTCCAAATATGCCAGAGATGTACCTGAGTGGCATCTCTTGCTAGTTTTCTCTATAGAGCCTCTCTCTCTCTCTCTCTCTCTCTCTCTCTTTCTCTCTCTCTCTCTCTCTATATATATATATATATATATATATATATATATATAATATATTATATATATATATATATATATATATATATATATATATATATATATATATACGTATATATATGTACATGATTGTGGTAGGTTAAAAAGGAATTTGCTATGTGGTGCTGTACCACCTAAAAAGATAAATGACACATCTGTGTTTTCCCACTTTGCTGACAACTCTTCCTGCTGGAGAGTGCAGATGTTATTTCCTCTTTCTCTCTCTTATCTAGGTAGGCCTTTCTCAATAAATCTACTAATCACTGACAAATGGAAGTTATATAGTCTACCACAGATGGTATTTTATGTGATGCATCCATCAAGTCCCAAAGTATGTCTGCTTCTTTCTTGAGCATGAGGTCTACTTCTACAAACCTTTTAGGTACAATTTAGAAATATTGCAGCTATCTTCCCTGAAATATATCCAATCTAGAAGAGCTAAATAGTGGCATTTAGGTTTCTGTGTTGGAGAAATAGCTTTGCTCTGTACTTCTTTATTGATGGCAATATATCTCCATCATATGTTATTCTCAGATGATGCATTGACAAGGCTGAAGGAGAAGTGAAAATATCTGGTGATGGTCAAATCTTCCATTTTTCCATTGTTAGGTTATTTTACTTGATTCTGTATGATATCTGGAAATATATATATATATATATATATATATATATATATATATATATATGATTTCAAAGGCATTTATATCATTGGAAGTTAGGTATGAATGAGGTATAAGGATTGATTTTTTAATCTAACTTTATCTAAGTGTTCTTTAAATATTATAGAAATAGTATTCTATATTCTATAAAATTTACATGATCTCATTGCAAAATAATTTTCAATTATTTTCTGTTATGTTTGTCATGGGAGGAATGAGAAGGTCCCCCAGAGGCTATTTCATTGTTTGGTCTCTAGTTGAGAATATTGCTTGGGGAGCTTATAGTTTCATGTAGTCTTGCTGAAAGAAGAACACTGTTGGGAATGGGTGTGAGAATTCATTGTCCTTTTCTACTTTCAATTTGCTTTATCCTTTATCTTGGCATTTGAAGGTACAATCTGTGCATGAGTACACAACTTACTTATGTCAACAAACATGGAGAAATAGGGCTGTTGTTCAATGGGAAGATTCAGTGTTCTGCTATTGACAAGTGTTATGGTTCTGGAAGGCACTTCATACCACTAACAAGGGAGAAAAGTAACCATCCAACTACACCATGTTATAAACACTATAACCTACAACACAGACATACCTGCACCAAAATACTGATACAACACTGGTACAAATATTCTGGAGTACAAACACAATTGGTTGGATTTAATATCTACTCTAAGAGACAGAACACTTACTTGTCACTGCTACAATGGCCAAGAGCCAGAGAATATGCAAGGTAATAGGCTTAGGGAAAATCTGTTATTCTACTGAAGAATATAACAGTGAAACAATTCCTAATATTATGTTATGTCTGCAGATCAGAATATTGCTCAACCTTCATCAGAGAAGGTTCTTCTTGCAGCATATGGTAATTAGACCCTCAACAGGACAATGTATAGAGTATGAGAGACTGGCACATTCAGCCTTAAACAGGATATCATTAGCAAACTCTTTCAAGGCATAGAGATCTATACAGAACAATGCTGAACATAAAGCAGAACACGTGTAAGATGCAGAGTTGGTGGATGACTCCAAGGAATTGTCTTCTAGACACAACAGAACTGATAGGTATATGAATTTATAGAGACTGTGAAAGCATGGCCAAGACTTACACACATTTAGCCAGACAGAGCTCTGCACTAAGAAGTAAAAGTGAGCACTGTCTCCCAACCATAACCAAGAATCTATTTGCAGCTGATACTTGCTGGCAAATTAAAATCAGCATTTTCTACTTTAGTGTTAGTGGCTATATCATCTAGACTGCAGTACAGCCATGTGAACACACAAGTTGAGGCAACAGAAAACAGACTACATATTTGTATGTACCTATGTACACGTTTTGTTTGCTTTTGATGTTTTTAGAAACAATATGACCAAAAATGTATTTTTGTAGATGTATCCTGCTTGTTAAATAAGAAACACAGAGCCAGTTGCAGAGTTTAAAAACCACGAGGTCAGAGCCAAAGCGCAAAACCTTACCCTTCACTGCTTCTGCGGTTCCTCCTCTCCACAAGAGACCTACTTCTGTGCGTCCTGTCTATTTAAAGACTTTCTGTTCTCCTCCCTCATTGGTTGTAACCCAGCCACATGACCTCCTCGTCACTGCCTGTTTGTACAGACCTCCAGGTCTTCTATGGTTGGTATTGAAATTAAAGGCGTGTGTCTGCTATGCTGGCTATGTCCTTGAACACACAGAGATCCAACCTAGCTCTGCCTCCCAAGTGCTGGGGATTAAGGGCGTGCCCCACTACTGGCTCAGCTTCTGCTCTGGCTTGCTCTGACCTCAAGGCAACTTTATTGACATACAAATTAAAATCACATTTCAATACAAATAAATATCACTATAGTATTTTATAAAAAAATGTTGCTTGTTTTTTTCAGATAATATATTTGCATGATTTTCTCCTTCCTTTTTTCATATATCCCTTTATCTCTCTCTTTTATATTTATGACTTTTTTAAAATTAATTGTCTTAATATATAGAAAACATTTGTGTGCACACACTCATATATAAAATACAACTTTCTTGGCTTTTTTTTTTTTTTGGAGACAGGGTTTTCTCTGTAGCTTTGGAGCCTGTCCTGGACTTGCTCTGTAGACCAGGCTGGCCTCAAACTCGCAGAGATCCAACTGCCTCTGCCTCCTGAGTGCTGGAATTAACAGGCGTGTGCCACCACTGCCCGGCTTAAATGATTTTTTTTTCAAAGATTTATTTATTTATTATGTATACAGTGTTCTGTCTGCATATATCCCTGTGGACCAGAAGAGGGCACCAGTTTCATTACAGAGAGTTGTAAGCCACCATGTGTTTGCTGGGAATTAAACTCAGGACCTTTGGAAAAGCAAGCAGTGCTCTTAACCCCTGAGCCATCTCTCCAGCCCTTTCTTGGCTTTATAATGATACTTACACCCATGTCCTAATGTCTAGCTCTATTACTTTTTTAACTTGTAATAAAACTAAGAATAAATATTTAGAAGTATCTATATAAATATTGTAAGTTAATCTCTTAAATGCCAAATGAGCATGATGATTTTCTGTTGGAGTAGGTCACTAAATGAGGTTTCAAAATCTCTTGAACCTTATAGGCAATTGCCAAGCTGTTGGTTACCCTCTGGGACCTGGCAGTAAAACTCTACTTACTGATGAACACATGATATACACCACTTTCAAAAAATAGAGAAATCAAGCTAGTACCGAAATGGAAATTCATCTTTTAGTGGTCATTTTCCACAATGATGGAAGATGCTGTGCATATTACCAAAGGATAATGTTTTCAAAAGTGTTACACAGATGTATAAACTATGAGGTACAATATTGACAGGTCTCATAAAACAAGTCAACTGCTTCAATAGTGGCACAGATATGGTAGGAATAACTAACTTACCATCTGATTGAATTTAACCCAATGTCAGGATGGAACTTATGCCTGGCACCATTATCTACCCAACAAACTAGGGTAGAAGATCATAGACCCTAGAATAGAACCTACTGCTACTATTCTACTGTGCAAGATATAGTATTAAACCACTTCCTAATGACATTGTAATACCCTGTATATTAAGGCGTCTGCAAACCCTCATCAGGGGAGTTTCTGTTTGTTAATAGATGATGATCAACACAGAGACATACAACTGGTGGTATAGCAAATAAAGGACAGAAAAATGTCCAATGCTAAATGGAAAATACATATTCATGCAAGCCTTCCTCAAATAGCTCGTGGATTATTTGTGGAGAAAGGAGCAGAATAAGTGCATGACCTGGAGCCCATGGATGACTGTGTGAAAACAGCATCTTCAATACACAGCCTGGCAGCTATAAATATGTACTCATAGTAGTTGTGAAAGCAGGCACAACACCTGTTCATCCCGAGACGAATAAACCCCACTATGCAAAGAGGCATAGCTTGAAGCTGCACCACTAGTAGAGGAGTTAATGGTGATTAATAGCTGATGGGAGAGGAAGTTTGGACAAACTCTAGAGGAAGGCCAACATACAATAATACATGAGCAGCACATTTTAGCTTCTATGGGAGAAACAAGGCAAAAAGTTGGATCAGAAGGAAATGGATATTCATGCTGTGGGATGTTCTGTATGTCAAATGTGTTGCTCTGATTGGATAAATAAATAAAGTTCTGATTGGCAAGTAGCCAGGCAGGAAGGATAGGGAAGGCGGGACAAGGGGGAGGGAATTCTGGGAAGTGAAGGCTAGGGCAGAGAGGATACTGCCAGTCACCGCCATGAAAGGAAGATGTAAGGTAATGGTAAGCCACGAGTCAAGTGGCAAAGTATAGATTAATAGAAATGGGTTAATTTAGATAGAAGAAGTAGATAACAAGAAGCCTGCCATGGCCATACAGTTTTGTAAACAATGTAAGTTTCTGTGTTTACTTGGTTGGTTCTGAGTGTCTTTGGGCTTGGCTGGTGAGAGAGATTTGTCGTGACTGTGGGCTAGGCAGGAAAACTCCAACTACAAATGGTGCCCAATGTGTTGGCAAGTGTTTTCACCTAAAACCGGATAAAAAGATTCTAAAACAGAGCTAAAAACAGCTTCCTAGTTGTCTCTTTCAAGTTAGCAGCAGCCTGCCAGTTTGAGCTACTATGGCGGGTTCCTGTGAGTCTGACCTGTAGTGTGGCAGGAATGAGGAGTCTACAAGCGACACTTTACTCTGCTGCATGGTGGATTTAGCCTTTGCTAGTTAAAAAAAAAAAAAAAAAGTTTGTGGGCTATGCGCTGCTTTGATAGAACTGCTTCTGATAGTTGATGGTGCACATGGCTCCAGACCCAGAGCTGGCAGTAAACTGTACCACCGCCATGTTGGGAAGCTGAGGTGGGCAGAGCCAGCAGCCACAGTGGCTTTTCAGTCTTAAAAAGATGGATATTACACAGAGAACTCTGATTTATGTGTCTTTGGGATTTTTAATTACAGAAAAGATTTGATCGTAAAAACTGTTGAAGTTAAACAAATATGTAATTTTAAAGGAACCTTGACTTCGAAATTTTGATATAAGGATATGTTGCTTTGGAAGTGTCTCTGCTTTTGTTTCCCACAGAAAGCCAGAGGCTGTGGATTTGTTCCAGATTAAGATACATCAGGTTTGATCAGCAAGACCACCTGAAAGGTCTCTGATGACACCTTGGCCAAGATGATACAACATCCAGAATGGTTTTCAAGGCAGACTGGCTCAAAGGTTTACCCTCACGGACTACTCCATAATCCCTAAATTTTCTTTGTGTCCCCATAAGATACAGGGCCCCCATCTAGCAGGAAGTAGTAAGAGAAACTATGCCCCAAATTCCAAATTATCAGCTGGCTTTGGAGATGGAATTGCTCACTCCTTCTCTAAACTCAGGCATATTGCTAAAACAAAAGGTTAAGAGATTCTTGTGTCCCAAATCAGAAGAGCCCTCTGATGTGGGACAGAGAAAAAACCAATATTTTTATTTAAAACTGATTGATTAATAAATGTGATCTCTTTCTAAAGAAAAAATGGGGCGTATGATATAGATATAATAGGATGAAAGGGTAGCTTAATGAACTTCCTTTTTAAAGAGCAACAACTTGTTTAAAATGTCTTACATTGGTATAGATTTTAGTCTATTGATACAAACTTAAAATTAAATTTTGTTATACTGTATATATATTTCTACTCTCATTTGATGTTATTATGTTTATGCAACTCAATTTAAATTGTAATGGGTAATTAAGAAATACAGATCAATTAGTCTTCTATGATCGTCAAACTTATAGTCATGTTAAGTTTTCTAGGTATACATAGATACATTTTAGATAGACATGTAATCTTCAAACACTTCAAAGGTCTACAGAATATGGCATTTAAAATATTTTTAAAATTTAGACTTTCTGGACAGTGAGACATGTCTGCTCCTGGCAGCACCAATTTACTTCAGAGAGGAGGATGGACATTGAAGACACTTCATATGGAGTTTATCTTCACTTTGGCAAAAATAGCATTTGGGCAAGAAACTATTCTTGCCTGGACTGCTTGATCAACTGGACATGTAGGACCCATAGAAAGGTGACCACTAAACTTTGCTTGACAAAATGTTCCTTCAGGTTCCTGCTTCTCAAAAGAAACTGCCAGACATTCTACAGGACACTGAGAGAAGTGACCACGAGACTCTAGCCCTGTGGGCTGAAGACAGATGCCCCAACCTTACAAAGGAACATTAGGTGATTGTCCAGGCTGCTAGCTGTCTCTGTGTATCCTACAAGACTCCCGAAAGTTGCTTGCATCCTTCTCCTGCTTCTCAGGTAATATTATATCCTTCTGAGGTCTTTGATGTGGTTGAAGACTAGATAGTTATAATTTTCTCAGTTATGATAAAAGATAAGTTTGAAATAAAACCTTAGACTCACAAACAAAAGATAGATAGGATATCTTCTTTAATATTACAACTGTAATTCTTGATTGTTAATTGTTTTGTTATCTAAAATTTTACTATTAAAGTTAAAACCTTGGTTTTTGAACAAAAGAAAAGGGGAAGGTCTGTGGGATGTTCTGTATGTCAAATGTGTTGCTCTGATTGGTTAAAATAAATAAAGTGCTGATTGGCCAGTAACCAGGCAGGAAGAATAGGGTAGGTGGGACAAGGAGGAGGAGAATTCTGGGAAGTGAAGGCTAGGGCAGAGAGATACTGCCAGTCACCGCCATGACAAGGAAGATGTAAGGTAATGGTAAACCATGAGCCAAGTGGCAAAGTATAGATTAATAGAAATGGTTAATTTAAGATAGAAGAAGTAGATAGCAAGAAGCCTGCCATGGCCATACAGTTTGTAAACAATGTAAGTTTCTGTGTATTTACTTGGTTGGTTCTGAGTGACTATGGGCCTAGCAGTTGAGAGAGATTTGTCCTGACTGTGGGCCAGGCAGGAAAACTCCAACTACATATTCAATCTTGGTAGACGTGGGTAAGAGGGGGTAATTATGATCAAGCATGGTACAAAAAACTAACAAAATAAAAGTTCAATTAATTTTCATGAATTATATACATGTGCACATGAATAAATCTTGAAATCTCCATTGCTACATTTTTAAAAATACTGATATAATTAATAAATGAGATTAAATGTATGTGTAATTTGAGTAAAAGAACTGACAAGAATGCGTTGCTAACCACAATTACAATTTTGAGAGTAAAAAAAGTACAGAATAGAGAGGATGCTTCTTTAAAAACAAAATACATCTTTGTTTCTGGTGTATTCAAGTTTCATTTTCAGCATTTATTGATGACAACAAGCACAAAGTGAGTTTTATTTCTCTAATAAATTACAATTTTACAAACAGAACCCAAAAATATTTTTTCTAGAAAGAAATAACAGTTATCACAGTATTGCATGGATAGTTAATTATGCATAACATTTTATATCCTAGGCATAAAATGTATGTATTGGAGAAATGAGGATATATGTACTCACTTCATCACTGAATTTGTTTTTAAGAAACAATGGATATAGATCATATTCCAAAGGGTTGTAAACAATATTTTGTTCACTGTGTGTTAGAAGCATTTTATTTCATGCCGTGTGCTAGGCTTTTCATGCACTTTGACAAAGTACCTGAAAATATGCACAAAGAAATACTGATTTTCATTCACAATTCCAGAGGTCTTAATTTCATAATTGTTAAGTCAATTGATTGTGAGTGTGTGGTTCCCAGAATACCACCATATTGAGATCATGATGACTTGGCTGCCCATGTTCTCTTGGCCAGAAAGTAACAAAAAGAGATAGGAAGGAAGTCTAGACATTATCTCTGTGGTCTTTTCCCCATGCATTTACTTTCTTCAATATATTTCATTGATATAGCTTCTGTAAGTAGCCAATAACACACCAGTCCCTGAATGTGTAGATAAAGTATTATATTTACAGAGATAGAGCTCTCAAAATTTGAAGACTCCCAAAGCCCATCTCTAAACATGATTGCATTGGAAACCCAAATGTCAGTGCATAAGCTTTAACTATTCACAAAGTTTTGTAATCATAACAGTCACCTTTTCCTACATTCATTTCCAATTGACAATCATTAGACATTCATTTTCAATCACATAGCTTTTCTGTTACATTAAAAATATTATATATTAATAGTATAATACTTAACAATGTAATAGAATTTTGAAGTAAAATACTTCAATAATGTTAACATAGAACATTTAAAACATACTTCTTTGTGAAGTAAATAATTTTATCAATATTTACTTCATGACTTTTGCTCAAATTCATTTCAATATTTCCCATAGCTTATTTGACCAATCAGCAGCTCTCCCTCTGTCATATATAATTTAATATATGTGAATATTACCATTACATTTTTAAATAAAATATATAGTCTAATATTATGTGATTTACCAGAGGTCAAGCAAGACTTTTTAAACTGATGAAGCAGAATTTGATTTCAAGCTTGCTTCACTGTAATGATGCTCTAAGTCATCCACCTACATAGAAATTCCCTAGGTGATGAAATTTCATTACTGAAAGGCCTGCATTCTTACACTCTCTCTCTCACACACACATACACACACACACACACACACACACACACACACACACACACACATACACACACATACTTCCTTTTCAAAGGCAGTACACCAAATCATGAAATCATGAACTATGATAAAGAGTTAAAATGAAATATTGTTTTATTCCTTCCATGCTACATTGCTGGGGACATTATGCCTAACAATGCTGGACAGGATTATAAATCACACATGGAGATTAGCTAAGACTCGCCAATCATTCACTGTCTGAGTGCACTCTCTTGACTGTGGATACAATCTAAGTAACAAGACTTACTGCACTTTATATAGATGTATAAAGTACCGCATTACCATAGAGAAGAAGGCAGATGGCAGATGTCCTCAGTTATACATGATGACATTAACATGACAAAATCCGTATCAGTACTACAACTCATTTAAAATTCCATTACTTCATTATTGATTAATTGCTTCAACTTTAGATTTACTTGAGATGAACTTGACTTGTATGCACACTTTGTCTTTTTATTCCGGAGTGTCTACCTGTCAAAAAGAAGGAATCTGGTGATTTTCTTACAGTAAGTAGAAAATGCATAGCCACACATTTGCCCTTGACACAAGCAACACATATACAACATTGTTTCCACCCTAACAAAGACAAATGACACATGTAACAAGAATGGCATAAACTATTTTCCCTGGTTACAATTATGGGAACTTTCACTTATGCCATCTTGTTAATAATTTTTTCCTTTAATTGCTTTCCTTCAAGCAAAATTTATCAAAGGAGAAATACTATACCCTATATATTAGATAATGAGCTAGAAAATATAAAAAAAGAGAGAAATAAAGAAGGTTTGAAGGACTAGGTATTAGCTATTTGTTTTTATAAAACTGAGTTAAAATGCCAATCCTTATTAGATTTTGTAGTTGCCATAAAATGGTTACACACATTTTTTTCCATAATCATTAAAGCATTGGGTTTCCTTATTCAAATGTAGACACTGCCTGTTTTCAGATATTCTGTGAAAGCAGCTTACTGTACATTTCAGCTATTTACTTCCAAATGATACGAATCAAAGCCCACTTAAATATATAAAAACACATATTAAGGAATGTGGCTATTTTTGTGAATAAGCTTCTAAAATTGTTACCACAAGAAAATATAAAATTTTAAATGCTACGTTTATATTTCACATGTTGAATTTTGGTAGTTATCCATAATTTATTTACAAAGAAAGGTAGAAGGTTTAGCTTAATATTCTGGTAGAAAAATATCTCAATTCTTCTATTCATTGTGAATTTGAAGTAGTGATCCAAAGATTCAGCAAAGTGCCCAGGAAAGTACTTCAGTTCTAAATTCAGGAATGAGTTAATAAGCACAATTCTTTATAGTGATATTTTATTTGTACTGAAATGTGATTTTATTTATATATTAATAAAGTTGCATTGGGCTCAGAGCAAGCCATAGCAAAAGCTGGGTGGTGGTAGTGCATGCCTTTAATCCCAGCACTTGGGAGGTGGAGCTAGGCAGGATCTCTGTGTGTTCAATGATACAGCCAGCATGGCGACACGTGCCTTTAATCTCAATACCAACTATAGAAGACCTGGAGGTCTGTACAGACATGCAGTGATGAGGAGGTCATGTGGCTGGGTTTACAACCAATGAGAAGGTAGAACAGAAAGTCTATATAAAAGACAAGACATAGGAAATAGCTCTCTTGCGGAGAGGAAAGACAGAGCAGCAAAGAAGGTTAAGGTTTTCAGCTCTCAGCTATTGCTCTGACCTCTTGGCTTTTAACTCTGCAATTAGCTCTGTGTTTCTTATTTAACAAGACGGTTACATCTACAATTGTTTACTATGTTTCAAGTAACACCATCTTTAATTTTACAGTATCAATGTTTATATTAATTACCTACCACTGGATACCATACACATTAACATAGGAGTTATTATGTTAGGTTCTCATATAATTTCATTAGCTGTGGACAGTTTCTAATAACTGGTTTTTGTTGATTGGTATTAATCTTTGTATAATTATTCTGACAAATGATAAAAATTTAGATATGGATAAAAGATTCCGAGGTATCAATATATCATGGATTTCCATCCTCATAAGCTTCAACACAGTGTTATAACTGTTTGTGTGTGGAAGATATCTTTCTCCACTTTGTGGGTGACAACATGCACACATTAAAAGAAGGGCTCAAGGATTAAATATCCTAATAAGTTGGCCATGTAAACTACTTCTTTCAATGAGATACAATTTCCTGAACTTAGATCCTCCCAAAGCAGTGACTCTAGCTAGAGTCCCAAATAAGAACATGCAAATTCCATGGTAGGGCGGGTCTTATCCAAATTACAACAGATTTAAAATAGTGTAAGTCTCAGAATTGAAAAAACACACACACACACACCATGGTATTGAGGGTATTTACCATTTCATCCTTGATAAATAACCGTTCGCAGTAATATATCCAAAGTAGAGTGAATCTTGACTGATTAGCTTGGCTGTTTTTGAAACTTGTGATCAGTTTTTCTCTGAACTTTTGAATTTCTTCTCAGGAAGCACTTATTTTTCAAACCAATTTAGATTTGAGCCACAGATATTAGTCCAGAATGTGATCATTTATAACCACTATTATGTATGAGCCAGAAGAAGGGTTATTAAAGAACAACCTACAAATCAAACCCTGCTTTGCTTCCTGTTGCTGTTAATGAGACTTTATTGACATGCTTATCAATTCACTTTGTGTAATATATGAACCTGTGTGTTACAATGTTAGAGCTCAATGTCAGATTTCATGTTTGCAGTGAAGTTGTGGTATTCGCTTTCTTGCTATTAATTTTTTTGTCCCCTGTATAATCAGTATAGCATATTCAAATTTGGAATGCAGACACTTTTGTTATGTTGTTTTTAACATTTAAATCTCAGACACCCTGATGATGCATGATTACATATATTTTCTCTGTAGTTTTCATTATTGTCTATAAAAACTTGGCAATTATTTTGTGGTGTGAACCTAATACTATGTTTGCTGTACCTTAATCATTCCTAAGCAAACCATTAGCTCCTTGTGTTTAAGACTATAGGCAACAAAGTAATTTCAGGGTATGGGGTGAGCAATAAAAGTGGGTTCAACAAATAATCTGCCAGAGTTGGACTATTAGAGGGCAGTTAGGTAAGACAGTGTGTGTGGAATAGGGATGTATTTTACTGATGCATAGAATGGTATTTTGGAGAGTTCCTACAATCCAAATGATTTATACGTTTCTTAATGTGACATTCTTATTCTGTAGGTCTCACATTTAAAAAAAAATCCCTGAATCTCACATCAAAGTTTTGATAAAACTGCCAATTCAACCAATAGGTCCCGTTTGTAAAGTTTGATTTACATTGAATTAAAAATTACCATCATAGCATAAATAACTTCTTATTATCTTATTGCTGCAATAGTTGAGAAGTTGGAGGAAATCATCATATTGAAATACGTTGCTCTACATACAAATTAAGAAAAAACTAGTATCCCCGAAGAGCGTCTGCCACTCATGCCAGTGAACTGTCTCTGAACACTGTGAGTATGTCTAGGTTGTATCACTAATTTGAACATCTAAAATTTCCTCTGTTGTTATGTTCAGGGTTGATGGAATTTCTTGAAAACTAACCATGACAGATAATTTGTCAGGAATTTTTAGTTTCTTGGGATTGCATTGCTTATTGATCATATTAGTCACCAATTTACAATACAGTAAAAATCTATGCATGAGAATAAAGAAATAAGACTCTTCAATTTTATTACAAATAAAGACTACTGAGCTATTACATCTTTTTTTCATTAATTTTATTGTTCTGTTTGGTATTTTATGCATGAGTACTAAACTTATATCATTTACATTCAATTCTCTTCTTAAATATATTCTCTCTCCCCCTCTCTCACATACACACAAACACATATCTCTCTATCTCTATCTATCTATCTATCTATCTATCTATCTATCTATCTATCTATCTACCATCTACTTATCTAATCTATCTGTATTTATATATATATGTATTCTATTCAGTAGGTCTCTCTGTGACACACACACACACACACACACACACACACACACACACACACATGAGTTTATTTAGCTCTGTTGATAACTCTATGTTTAGGGCCTCACACTTGGGGGATTGTCTAACCTATCAGGGGCCATATCCCTGGAGAATACTTCTCTCTCTCTCTCTCTCTCTCTCTCTCTCTCTCTCTCTCTCTCTCCTCCTCCCTCCTCCCTCCCTTCCCTCCC